>NW_028318148.1:4287500-4992637 GCF_062004578.1 Staurois parvus | reverse complement strand
TAACATTTGATTTGATCTAGACCTCAAATAGATTCTAAGATGATTGGACTGGCTTGTGTATGGTATTCTTAACCAATTCATGCCAAGCTGCTCATTGAGCTTTGAATATCTGGTTTGTAGAGAGATCACGTGGTCAATTTGTATAACTGTTGTCACATGCTACTGAGTTACTGAAAGTTTCCTACACTACATTTCTAGACAGTTGATTTTCAGTTCATTAATATTTGAAAGTAATCACTGGTTTTGAATTTCTAAGCATTATTTTGGATTAGATTATTGTACTGTTATTTTGATTTGTTTACTATTTATCATCACCTATTATATTTCATTACCATTTTGCACTGAAATTATTAATATATTTTTGCACATTATTGCTTTTTATTCGTCTTCAAATTAGTGCAAATGAAGAACTCAGATTATCAGTTGATTTATAAAAATTAGTAGGGAATCTCCTTAATTTCAGATCTCTGCCTCTTTTCATAAATTGTATACTGATTATTTTCTCAGATCTAAAGTTCTGACATATTCTGGAGGTCCCAAAGAGGTTTACCTACATTGAAACAAATAGAATATAATTGTGCAAGTATATATATTTGTCATTTTCTTGGTTTTGAAAGCGCTGTTAGATGCATTTACAGAAAATGTCTAATGTTAAAACGTGTTCTTTAGTAGATCTAGCCATTCTGGTATAGAATCTGAAGAGATGTTAGAGAATTGATGAAATTTCAGGTGAATGTCTATGTACAAGATATATTGGACATTAAGCATGATATTAATGATTGGGTAACTGAAATGCAGAGTAGGACTGCAGGGTATGCAATTGTATCTGGTCTGATGATTTACGGGGTTGCTGGCTATCTGTATAAAACAGCGGAGGCTAAAACACAGAAAGAAGAAGAAACATGGCTGCTTAAATCTTGGCCAGAATTTCTTTATGTCATTTTTGAATTGGCAAAACAATTAAATAAAAGCAAAATTGGATAGCAGGCGAGAGGCCGATAATGTAAAAAATTTACAGAAAGCACTCCATGAGATAGAAATTCAATCTACAAACATTTCTGGTGAGATAGAACAATTGCAAGCTAAAATGCTGAATTTTAAGGAAAAAGATTATATAATGAATTGATCCCTTCTTTAAGAAAGAATCTTCAGCAAATCTCTGATGAATTGTCTGATTGTAAAGGGATAAAATCAACTTTAGAACGAAAATGTGAAAAGTTGAGCATTGCTAATACTCATCTCCAGCATGAGTTAGATGTCCAAAACCTTGCATATCAGCAAATGATATGAGAGAACAAATGTCATTTAAACCTTTAAACAGCTCATACCCAGACCTAAATCCATATACCCATCAAAAACTGAGGCTTCAGATGAAAGGCCTTCCAGTAGTGAACATTATCTTCCTAAATTAAAACCCATCTCACTTAATAAACACCCTAAGGCTACGTTCACACTAGCGTTGTGTGCAGGAGGCAGAGAGGAGTTTGGGAAGCGTTTTTACCGCTTCCCAAAACGCCTCTGACAATTCTGCACATTGCAGCACATGGTGCTGTTCTAGCGGGAACGCCTGTAAGGGACCACCCGGCGACACCACTAGCACTCCACTAATCAGGCGTCCCCAGCGCACGGAGTCTAAGTCCCAGAGTACTTGTTCACCAGGGCCCCTGATGGTGGGGATGGACTTGGAGTACCCCGGGACCAGGTCGTGCTTACTGAGGATACCAGTCAGTGGTAGGGGTGTTCGCCAGGGGCTCCCACGGGAGAGAGCCCGATATGAGGAGGTCTGGAGACCCCGCTGAGAGGGATGGATGGCTGAGCAAGTGCAGAGTCAGGCAAGCTGGGTTGGTAACGGGGAGGACAGTACGGTACAAGGCAGCGGGCAGAGAATAGTCGGGTCACACGCCAGGTCATCAACAGTAGGTCAGATCCAATAGGGGACATACGGTAGAGAGGTCAGGCAAGCAAGGGTCTGGGCAGGAGAATTCAGCAGTGGTCAGGTACAATCCGGGTCAGCAACTTACAGGTACAGGTTCAGGATACAGGATGCAGGGCAAGGACAAGACCAGAAGGCACCGAATGACAGCTCAGGGCCATTTAAATATCGCGCGCTGCCATTGGTGCCCAGCGGCTCCTACTGCGCATGCGCGAACTCGCGCGCCGCGGCCCGGACCTAGAGCTCACGTCCCTGCACAGGGCGGCATACTGCGCCTGCGCCGGGACCATCGTGGCGGGGATTGAAGGGATCCCTGACAACACCTCTGGTCGAGTCAGGTGGTGTTGAAGCCTCCTATTTTAGTCTATGGTCCCGCTCCGCAAACACCTGGCCGGCGTTTGCGACGCGGTTGCGGGGCATTTGTGGAGCAGTAACACAATTTAAACTTCATTATAGGCGTTTGCAACGCTCGGCAAACGCCTAACAACCGCCGCTAAACCGTGCATGCGCCGTTTGCCGAGTGTTAAAAAACGCTCCTGCAAACGCCGGGCCAAAGCTTGCCAAATGCTATAGGGGCGTTTGGCAAGTGTTGGTAAAAACAGTCAAGTGTGAACGAGCCCTAAAAGTGAGAGAAAATCCCAGAAACCCGTGTAGGATGCCACCAAAGTGATAACATTCTTAAAAGAAACCGAGTCTCTTTACTAAGAAAGGATTGCCTTCTATAACTGATCACATAGAAACACGTGAAGAGGCGAATGATGACCCTAAGTTTGAATTATGACAAAAAGAAAAAATTGAATTTGTCCCATGGGTGTTTAGCACAGGTATTTCTTTACTTGCCTTAGGGATACAGATGGGGGAAAAAAAAAAAAAAAAAAAGAAAAAAAAAAAAAAAAAAAAGGGGTCTGAAATGGTATCAGAAATAAAAGCAGAATTTGGTCCCTACCAGTCAGCTATTGCTGCTAAAACAGCCCTTTTGACTTTAAAATGTCAGCCAAATCAAAGTCCCTGAGAGTTTTTGTCAGTTCTCAAATATGCCTACAGCCTGGCTGAAAGACCCCGATTATGATAGCCCTGAATTTGTCCAAATTGTTTTATGATGCTTTGCCAAATAAAAAATTATTTTGGCCTGGGATTAAAATCCCAGAAAAACTCTGGATTGGCTAGTGACAGAGTACCACCCTCTACGCTGTTTTACAGCCTAGTGAAGGGTCTCAGGGCAGTAGATGTAAAAAGCCCACAGAAAAAAAATAGCGGAGACTCAGATTAATAGGGATCCCATAAAGTTTGAATCCCCAAAAAGAAGTTATGCTGAAGTTGTTAAAAACTCCAGATCCCTCAATCAGAATAAGCCTAAACCCAATCCAGATTTCATGAAGGTCAGTCTCTGAAAACTCAGACAAAAAGCCTCAATTTGCTAAGCGACATTTCCCTAATAACAGGAGAAATTAGGGAAGTTATTACTGGAATTACAGGTCCAACCAGAAATCGGTCCAATCTGGTTATGAGACAGAAGGTTCTGTCAGATCTCAGATTTATAATTCCAAAATCTCCAAACCCAAAAGTTCAAGTAAAAATAGAGGTAATCAATATGAAAGCATGGACCAGATACAGGGTCAGTTCAGTGCATTAGCAGAACAAATGGAGAAGAAAACTAAATTTATTCACTGCTAAAACTCAAAAAAAAATTTTCTTTTTTTTTTTTTTTGGGGAATTCCATTCCTGCGGAAAATCCTCCAATAGAAAGCAGGAATGAACAGGTTAAAGCATCAAACGATGCTAATGACTAATGTACCAGCACAAAATTAACACAAGTGACTGTATGCCTGAGAAGAATTTCACATATCCTATGCCAAAAGAGAAGGAGAAGGGTCAGCCAGGGAGACAAAGCACAAAGATAATTTCACACCTAATCCAAGGTACACTATATTGCCAAAAGTATTGGGACACCTGCCTTTACACGCACATGAACTTTAATGCATCCCAGTCTTAGTCCGTAGGGTTCAATATTGAGTTGGCCCACCCTTTGCAGCTCTAACAGCTTTAACGCCGCCAGGAAGGCTGTCCACAAGGTTTAGGAGTGTGTCTATGGGAATGTTTGACCATTCTTCCAGAAGAGCACTTGGGAGGTCAGGCACCGATGTCAGACGAGAAGGCCTGGCTCACAGTCTCCTCTCATCCCAAAGGTGTTCTATTGGGTTGAGGTCAGGATACTTGGCACAATGCAGTCAGGCAAGTAACATTCTCCTGGCAGCCACCAAACCCAGACATGTCCATCAGATTGCCAGACAGAGAAGCGTGATTTGTCACTCCAGAGAACATGTCTCCACTGCTCTAGAGTCCAGTGGCAGCGTGCTTTACACCACTGCATCCGACACTTTGCATTACACTTGGTGATGTAAGGCTTGGATGCAGCTGCTCGGCCATGGAAACCCATTCCATGAAGCTCTCTACGCACTGTTGTTGTGCTATTCTGAAGGCCAAGCAAAGTTTGGAGGTCTTTAGCTATTGACTCTGCAGACAGTTGGCGACTACTGTGCACGCCAGCATGTGCTGACCCCGCTCTGTCGTCATTTTACTTGGCCTATCATCTCATTGCTGAGTTACTGTTGTTCCCAGTTTGTTATAATACCACCAATAATACCACTAACAGTTGACTGTGGAATATTTAGTGGCAAGGAAATTTCACAGATGGACTTATTGCAGAGGTGGCAACCCATCACAGAACATGCTTGAATTCACTGAGCTCCTGTTGAACAACACTTTCTTTCACAAATGTTTGTAGAAGCAGTCTGCAAGCCTAGGTGTTTGTTTTTTACACCTGTGTGTCAGCACCTGTGGTAGTGAGCCCTTATAGATAGTCAACTTGGGGTTCCCCAGGACACGAAGTCTAAGCCCCAGGTCACGGACCCCAGGTACGCCCAGCTGAGGATGAGGAGACCGCTCACGGGAGCAGAGTACAATGGGAGGAGACAAATGGAAATCAGATAGACTAGCCGAGGTCAGGATGGGCAGAAAACAAGCACAGTCAGAGAACAAAGCCAGGGCCTGTACACGCGTAGTCAATGCAAGATACAGGCAATAGCAACACACAGGAGCTCCAACAACTAGGAAGTTGCTCAGGCAAAGTGGCCTAGACTGAGCATGTCTTATATAGGCAGGCAAACAAGGAGGTGGGCCAGGAAGTGATGGAAGGGAAGGAAACAAAACCCAGAGAACAGCGGACGATGCCCATAGGAGAGCACAGACAAACACACATCTGAAAGGGATCAGGAACAGCACTGCAGCAAGGAGGTAAGAACACAAACAAGAAACTGCAGGCTAACTTGTGACAGTACCCCCCCCCCCCCCCCCCCCCCCCCCCTTACGAGGTCTCCCCACTTTTTTTTTTTTTTTTTTTTTTTTTTAGGGCCAGGCTTAAGGGGAAACTTCTGATTAAAAAATTCTACCAGTCGGGGTGCAGAACACATCAGTAGAAGGAATCCAACACCTCTCCTCAGGACCATATCCCTTCCAGTCAATTAGATACAAGAACTTCCCTCTGATGAATTTAGAATCCAAGATTTGCTTGGCTTCATACTGATCTGAAGTACTCACTTTTGGGGGAAGGGTGATGATGAGGACAGGAAAACCTGTTGATGTACGGTCTCAGAAGAGAAACATGGAAAACATTAGGGATTCTCAAATGTGAAGGGAGGCAAAAGTTTAAAAGCAACAGGATTGACCTGGCGGACGATGGTAAAGGGACCACTGAACCGAGGAGCAAATTTCATAGAGGGTAACCGTAGATGGATATTCTTGGTAGAGAGCCAAACCTTGTCACCAGGGAGAAGTTTGGGACTCATGCCGTGATAGCAATCTGTAGCTATTTTGTACTTGGAAGCTGCCAGATGTAAATTCTTGGAAACCTATGCCCAGATGGAATTGAATGATTGTTGTTTGTCTGCAGCCGCGGGCACCGCAGAGGAGATGGGAACAGGAAATGGCACAGAAGGATGATGACCTTGTTGGAACTTGCATCAAATGTAGATCTTTACAGCACACAGCCACTAGCTTCCTTCTTTTTTTTTTTAAGGGCCTTTTAGCCCAAATTTTATTTAAAGGAAAGTTCCATAACATGTTTCCCACGCAGGGGTATCCACCATCAAAAAAAATATTCAGCCTCCTGGCTCTCTCAGGTATACATATAATCCTGCTCTCTGGCTCCCACCTCTCCTAGATGAAGCCCTCCTGACTCCTGGGCAATGACCTGTCTGCCGGGGTGGAGCCTAGAACCATGGTTTAGCATCTATAAACAGGCCTGCACACACCTGTGCAATTAGTGTGCTGGGGGTTCTGAAAACACGGACCCAGGATTGGAGATTTCATCCCTACCAAATCACTTCAAAATCTCCAGACCCCGGGTCCCAAAAAAGGCTTTAAGAACCAACAAGGAAACTGACAAACCAGTTTCCTCTGCATTAAGAGAGCCGCCTGGAGCCCCTCAACCTGTATAGTTGAGAATCCTGGGTTATAACCTTGATTTTCACTGTGGTAAGATACCGCACTGCCACATACCCCCCCCCCCCACCGTAGGGGGCAGAACACACAAGCCCAAACTCTTTAATTTGGCACCACTGTGCCAGTTGTCACCCACATGAACCCATTCCTGACTGACATCACTTTCAAAGGGGAACTTTACTTCCTGTCTTATGAGGAGACTTTCCCTGTGTTGTCCTACTATACTGACTTGGGCTCTATAAAGACACCGTGCCTTTTTACGGATATGCTTCCAAAAGCGTTGCCTCTCTACTTTCCTTGGGGCCACCCAAGTCATCTTCCCATTAAAGAATTTACAAAACTTGGTACCTTTCTGAGGATGAGGTTGACACCTGAGTTTTAGGTGTTGGATAACATTAAAGCTACAAAGCACTTTCAACAGCCTGTTTCGTTTTACATTTGAAGAGGTCACACTTTAAACACAAAAAATGTGGGCTCTTTTATTGGGGTTACCTTAGTCCCTCTTTGCATTCTATGTATGGGCATCCTCTTACTGTCCAAACTTAAACTTTGCTTGTTTACCCACATACACTGCATGCTTCATATTGTCAGTTTCATCACTGACATTCTCAGATGACCGCAATGTCCCACTCTCTTTCTGAAGGACAGACCGATTGTCTTGCCCTTCAGATGTTTTTATGTCAGGGGACCTCTTTAAATAATTCCACTTCCTTCAAAGTTTTCCCTCTGGGCAGATAAGCCATTTAAAGTTTCCCTTTTGAGACTACCCTGCTGAACCTGTAGGGGGCCTAATTCTTCTGCAGCTTTTATCTCATCTATGTCTGTCATATCATTACCCACCACATCACATGTTTCAGGGTTATCAGCATGCATGTCCACTTGACCTTCAGGTCCATCATTAGGCTTATTGTGACCCACAGAAACTAAATGATCAACATTTACAAGGACCTTGCATTTTTTCTCATGGTCAGAAACATCCACACCTTTGTCAGAACTCATTTCAGTGTTCAGCAGGGCAGTGTCTGGAGAACAAGCGCACACAGCGGAGTGGTCGTCTCCCATGGCAACGTCACTATCCATCAACTCCACTGGCACATGAACCTCTTCCAGCAACTCTCCTGACACCTGACCATCATAACATAATTCCACATGGTTTACTGACCCCAATCACTTGGTTTGTGCCATCTGACACTTCCACCAACACCAGCTCATTTGGTATCACAATATTCATTACCACACCATTAGATCCTTTGTGGGTTGTGGGCACGATCTCTGCCATGTGCTCAATCTCATTTGGCCCTTTCGTTTTTTTCGTTTTCGTTTGGCCCATCTGCAACAACAGCAAGTGAGCCCTTGTCTATGAGCTGCTCTGCAGTCCCTCCATTTAGCACAGCAGAAGTCGTGTCCACCCCACTGTTGGAAACAGAGGTCCCTTTCAACAAAGCCAACAGGTTTTTAGCCCATCTGTCCCAGTCTACTTTCTCTGCGCTCCAATCAGAGGTACAACGCAGTACCGCACCAACTGCCAGAGGAGACACAGGACAAAGTGGCAGCAGCAGCAGACACATCACATATATCACTTTGGTTCAAAATAAACTGTGGCAATACGTTTTTAACTTAAACAGGTTGCAATACCACACCCTGACCACCGTACTCTGATGGCGCTTCATTAAACTCATGAACACCATCATGCATTTTATCGTCAGTACTGACAGACTCCGTTAACCTATTATCACCATGAGCATTTTCAAATATTTCAGTTTTAGCATTTAACTTATCACCAGGTTCAAGTACGCTCTTGTCCAGAGCAGCACCATAGTTGTCCCAGGCAACCTCTGACTCCAACACACAGCGCTCCTAGGAGGTTTCCAGGGACAGCTCTGAAGCCCTGGATACAGTTGCCAGGGGCAACAGCATATCTTTAATCATATTCACATCAACACTGTTACCTCTAGTGAGCTGTGATAGCCCATCACCAACCATAACATTACATTTACCAACAGTAACCCTTTTGTCGGCATGACCATCAGCATTCTCATTGCATATAGACATGAGTGCGGCTTTTGCAGGTTATCCCTGGCTATTACCCAGCTGAGCAGCCTGTGAGCCATGCCTCACAGCACCCTCTCTCTTAAAGGGGCACTATTTCCTGTTTTAGCAGCTCCATAGCTGACCTGGGAAAGCCTCTGCTCCGTCACTGCGGGTTCCTGGGAGGTTTCCCTGGGCATCTCTGCAGCACCTGTAACTAGGGAACATGGTACCAGGGCAGTTTTGGTCACCCCTAGTTTAACTTCCCCAGCCATCTGCTGGATTATAGCAGGCACATGCAGAGTCCCCGTGTCCTTTTCAGTCTTTAGTCCTGCTGCCCATTGGGCTTCTCCCTGTGCCTCCCCACTATTCAGGGTAGCACACAGCAGCCAGTCCATGTCCATCTGTATTGTGAACTCCCTGAAGGACACACTCTCACATCCTTGCACTCAGTCCCACAAACCGAAACAGTCTTACCAGTTCCTTTAGCAGGTGTCATAGCCTTCACTTGAGTGCGTAGTCTCTCCTCTGTAGTGTCTCCACAGGCTGACTTCCCCATGTGGTCACGGGGCAACACTGCGGCCATTCCGGACCAACTTACATCCCCTGCAGTAACACAGGATCCCCGTTACTAGGGGTAACAGTAGACGTGCTCTCAAAAGGCAGTTGGCTATACCTCATGCAGGATGCAGACTGTTGTGCCCTCTGTTCTGGGCTGACCACTTCACCTAAGCGGCCGTAACAGGAAACCTTGCATTTCTCTGGCTGATACCTTGGCCTTCCAGTGACACCTCTCCTAACCTGGGGCATTGCTGGCGAACCATGACACGCTGAATTTCCCCTCAAAGAAGGATTTCCTCTTTAAGCATGCAGTAGTCATCCTGGTCCCAATCCATCAAATGGTAAAACGACTGGAACTCTGTCAGTAATAAGCGTTGCAGCAACTCAGGCCACCGGTCCCTAGGCCATTTTCTCTGTGTAGCGCCTTTTTCAAATTTTGCAAGGAAGTGCCCAACCTCCTCTGTAGGTAGCATGGGTTGCATGTAATCAGAGGGGCCAGAACTCAGCCCTTCTCACTGTAGACTTTACATTGCAGCTATTGCTACGAGCAACAACACTCCTCTCAAACTTGTGCTCAGCCTGTCTCTCATTCCTGCCAAACACAGATGCAGTCCTTTGCTGCTTTGATATGCAACTTTGCAATGGAGGCTGGGACAAAGGGCATTTGGAGACAGTGTGCCCCCACTCCCCGCATCGCAAACATCGCTCTTGCCAGAGTGTTTTGTCCAGGCTTACCACATTGCTTCCTTTTGCCAGCTTAGAACTCTGCACATTAATAGCTGGTCTCCTTTCACCAGTGTTGCAAGGGGCAACAGCAGCAGTTTCCCACTGTGGCAAACTCTGTTCAGCCATGTATGGGGCTCTTTCTGGTGATAACAACCCCTCCAGCCACGGGGCTCTGTCTCATTTCAGCAATTCTTGCTTCTTTTTTGAATTTTGACAGCCCCATCTTTACAGTCACTTCACAACACTTTTGCACAGTCCAGCAACAAAGAAATGAAGCACTGTCTCTTTAAGGCAGGTTACTTTGCTCTTGCAGGTTCTCCTCACGTGCACACACAAATTGTGCTGTGCATTGCACATAAACAGTTCATATAACTGATGAGCTGAATTCTTTTGCAGGGATGTCCAAATCTGCCCACTGCATCCGCCACCAAATGTGGGAACTTGCATCAAATATAGAGCTCTGCAGCACACAGCCACTAGCTTCCTTCTTTTTTTTAAGGGTCTTTTAGCCCAATTTTATTTAAAGGAAGGTTCCATAACATGTTTCCCACACAGGGGTATCCACAATCAAAACAAATATTCAGCCTCCTGGCTCTCTCAGGTATACATACAATCCTGCTCTCTGGCTCCCACCTCTCCTAGGTAGAGACCTCTTGTCTGCCGGGGAGGAGCCCAGAACTATAGTTTGGCCTCTATAAACAGGCCTGCACACACCTGTGCAATTAGTGTGCTGGAGGTTCTGAAAACACAGACCCAGGATTGGAGATCTCATTACTCCCAAATCACTTTGAAATCTCCAGGCCCCAGGTCTCAAAACAGGCTTTAAGAACCAACAAGGAAACTGGCAAATCAGTTTCCTCTGCATTAAAAGAACCGCCTGGAGCCCCTCAACCTGTATAGTTGAGAATCCTGGGTTATAACCTTGATTTTCAATGTGGCAGGACACCGCACTGCCACACCATACTCTGTAAAAAAAGGAGGCTCACCACTACTGGCACTGGCATGGTTATTAAGGGCAAACTCTGCCCAGGGTAGAAGGTCTACCCAATCATCCTGATAGGCTGAAATGAAGGCACGAATATAATGTTCCATGTTCTGGTTGAACCTTTCGGTTTGTCCATTAGAATGCGGATGAAAGGCTGAGGAGAAGTCCAACTTGATTCCAAAGGATGTGGCCAGAGCCCTCCAGAAGCAAGCTGTAAATTGAACACCTCTATCAGAAACAATGTGTGCGGGCATACCGTGAAGACAGACGATTTCTCTAATGAAGCTGGAAGCCAATGTGATGGCAGGAGGTAGTCCTGGAAGTGGAGTTAAGTGGCACATTTTAGAAAACCTGCCCATAACCACCCAGATAACAGTGGAACCTGCTGAAGGGGGTAGTTCAGAAATAAAGTCCATGGAAATGCAATGCCAAGGTTCATCTGGAACAGGTAGAGGTAAAAGGAGACCTGCTGGGGCAGACGTGGAGGACTTAGACTGTACACAAATAGAGCAAGTCTGAACATATTCTTGAACATCCTTCCGCAGTGAGGCCCACTAGTAATGACACTGCAGGAAGGCACAGATGCGTTGCACCCCAGGATGTCCAGAGAGTTTAGAGTCGTGTGCCCATTTGAGTAGCTTGGAGCGAAGGGCGGGGACCACAATGGTCTTCCCGGGTGGGATGCATTTAGGCTGAAGATGAGTGGTGACCAGGATACAATTGGCAGAAATGATAGGCTCCGGTTCAACATGACACTCAGAGTAAGCAATGTCAAATGATCTGGACAAGGCATCTGCACTGGCATTTTTGGAACTGGGCCGGAAGGTAATGTCGAAGTTAAATCTGTGTCAGGAATCTAGGAATGACCAGAAAGGTGTGGACTGACACAGGGAAACGCAGGTTTCAGGTATAGTATAATAATACAGTTTATTATTAGCCACCCAGATATATATATATATAAACGCACAGTGAACAAACCAACCTTCCACTAATCTTAGTAGGTGCAGGAACACAGGCGTAGTCAGGGCTGGAGAGGTGGAATGGTCAGGCCGGCCGTAGGGTTCTGTAATGACCGTTTGGTGGTACCTCTAGTGGTCCCCAGGACAGGATTCCCCAGGGCGCGGAGTCTAAGTCCCAGTCTGCTTATTCACCAGGGCCCCTGATGGTGGGGATGGACTTGGAGCAGACAGGAACCAGATCGCGGCCCCTGAGTACACCTGCTAGTGGTAGAGGGAGCCGCCAGAAGTATGTGCAGGTACGGCTGGATCCGTGCAGGATGGATGGATGGCAGAGTAGTAGCGTGGTCAGACGGGCCAAGTCAGCAACGTGCGGGCAGCAAGGTACCAAAGGAGCAGGCAGAGAATGGTCAAGGTCACAAGCCAGGTTCAGTAACTCACGGGCAGCGCGGTACAGGGGATCAGGCAGAAGGATGGTCAGGCAAGCCAGGGGTTCAACAGGAGACGGTCAGCAGAGGTCAGGATCAAGCCGGGTCAGCAACGAAGCAGGAACACAAGATACCAGGTACAGAGGCTCATGGGAAAACATACACCAAGGCCCAGATCACAGGCCTGGTCATGCCTTAAATACACCTTTCTGCAATCAGCCCCAGGTTTGGCTGATTGCACGTGTGAGCTTCTGGCTGCTGAGCGCACCCGCTGGTCAGCTCTGGTACTGCAGCCCACACGGCAGATGAGTCCCACCACCAGTGCTGAGTCCATTCCTGACAATCTGCTTGTCTGGGGTTAAAATGCCGGGCGGACTGGGGATACTGGAGGTTCTTATGATCAGTATAAATCAGGATGCGATGTGGGGATCCCTCCAGCAGATGTCTTTATTCTTGCACTGCCAGCTTTATTGCCAGCAGTTCCCGCTCACTGATGGTGTAATTCTTTTCGGCATCCTTAAACTTCTTAGAGAAGAAGGATGAAGCATCTACCTCCGAGAAAAAAGGCTGGAAAATGTCCAGACGTATGAGAATAGATGCAGAGAGGAAGGTGGATTTTAGTTTGTGGAATGCCTCGACTGCCTCAGGAGGCCAGGTTCTGTCGTTGGTGGCCAGGTTCTTCGATTGGTGCCACCAACGAAGAATAGTCAGGAATGAACTGGCGATAGAAGTTGGTGAATCCCAAGAAGCACTGTGTGGCTTTCAAACCAGAGGGCTGAGGCCAGTTAGAGATGCCTTGGAGTTTGGCAGGATCCATAAGCAGCCCTTTATCCGTGACTATGTAGACTAGAAAAGGAACCTGGGTTTGTTTGAAGAGGCACTTCTCCAACTTTGCATACAGGCAGTAGTCCCGAAGATATAGAACAGTACATACGTGCTGACGATTAGTTTTTAAATCTGGACAAAAAAATAGTATGTCATCCAAATAGACAATGACACAAACATACAGGCGATCAGAAAAAATTCATTAACAAAGTTCTGAAAGATGGCTGGGGCATTACAAGATATTTATAATGCTTGTCTCTGGTATTGAAAGCTGTTTTCCACTCATTACCCTCACGGATCCTAACCAAATTATATGCTCCACGGAGGTCTAGCTTAGTGAAAATTCGAGCATCCCGGAGTCTGTCAAAGAGTTCAGAAATCAGAGGTAAAGGGAACCGATTCTTAATGGTGATAGCACTGAGACTTCTATAATCAATGCAGGGCCGGAGTGTACCATCTTTTTTCTCCACAAAGAAGAAGCCAGCCCCAGCAGGAGAATTGGACTTATGGATAAATCCTTTCTGCAGATTCTTCTGGATGTACTCAGACATGGCTTGAGTCTCAGGAATGGAGAGAGAGTAAACTTTACTTCGAGGTGGAGAAGTCCCAGGTTGGAGGTCAATAGCTGTCACGTACCTGATAGAAGACTGAATTGACGAGGTCGGCCTCACTTGTGTCACTAGCCCTGACCCCGCTGAAGTTGGAACAGAGGGAGTCTAGGGACCAGGGGGACAAGAGCGCCAGTGGTTGTTGTTTGCAGCTCTTGCAGATGATGACCTTGGAAGGCTGATGATCCTCTGATTTTGGCACAGGAGTAGCAGGCAAAGCAGTTTTGGTAGATTGCCAGGCGTGCAGCAGAGCAAGGCAGGTAGTGAGGAAAAGAGACAAAAGCAGTGTCATGGAATAGCCAGGGTCATCAACAGTTTGGCAGCGCAGTACAGAATCAGAAGAAAAAGCCAAGGTCAGGAGCAGAGCCGAAGTCATGAACCAGTATCAGGAGAGCAATCAAAGTCAAGTCAGGAACAAGCCGGGTCAGCAACGGAGGAATCGTACAGGAACAAGCAGGACACAGGGGGGAGCTGAAAACCAGTCAGCACTGGACATGAGCAGAGGCACACCTTAAAAAGGCCATCTGGCGCCAATCTTCGCCGTGCGTGTGCACGTATGAGCGCGTGTGCGTGATTACGCATTTCTGCGTGCATGTGCACAACCGGCAATTCTCCTGCGGGAATCTTTATGCGCATGCGCATTCCCGATCGCGGTTCTTCTTGACGTAAATCCCTTACATGCCCACTAGGGCTCGTTTTTCAGGGTGAAGCTGGAGGTAGGCTTGAACTATCCGTGGGGCATGGACATTCGTGGATGGTTCCCAGGAATTATCCTCTGGTCCATAACCTTTCCATTTGATAAGAAACTGGGTCCGTCCGCCCCTCTTCCTACAATTCAAGATAGCCTCAACCTCGTACTCTTCATTCCCTTCAACCAGCAGTGGAGCAGGCACCTCTGGATCTCGGTTGGGAAATCCACTTGGAATATGCGGTTTTAGCAAGGAGCAATGGAACACCGGGTGGATCTTCATATTCGCAGGTAGTTTCAATTCGAACGCTACAGGGTTCACTTTTCTCTTGATAGTAACTGGTCCCAGATATCTTGGACCAAGTTTTCTTGAAGGACAACTTAATTTCAGGCTTGCCGTGGATAACCAGACCTTATCCCATTGTTTTTAAGTTGCCCCTTCTCCTTCTGTCAAAACATTTTTTGTTACTAGCCTGAGCTTCAGAAATAGTCTTCTGTAATATTTCACCGTTCCTCCTGAGGAACTCCATCCTTTCTTGTACTGCCGGGACAGCGGGTTCCACTGGTATTTCCGGAAGGAAGGAGGGGTGATATCCATAGTTGGAGTAAAAGGGGGATTGCTTCGTAGCTGAATGAATAGAATTATTGTAAGCAAACTCTGCTAACGGAAGGAGAGACACCCAGTCATCCTGTGAATATGAGGAGAAGCATCGGAGGTATTGCTCCAGAGTTTGGTTCGTTTTTTCTGTCTGTCCATTTGTTTGTGGGTGATATGCATAGGAGAAGCGTAACTCGATCTCTAAAGCCTCACACAGAGCTTTCCAGAATTTGGATGTGAATTGTACTCCTCGGTCAGATACGATATTAATAGGAACGCCATGTAATCTTACGATCTCTTTGATGAAAGCAGAGGCAGTTTCCGTGGCGGAAGGAGTCCCTTTCAAGGGAATGAAGTGAGCCATCTTTGACAGGCGGTCAACCACTGCAAAAATAGTGGTGAATCCCTCCGATGGGGGAAGTTCCACAATAAAGTCTATGGAGATCATACTCCAAAGTTTCTCCGGTACGGGCAAAGATTCTAACAGGCCCCAGGTCTTGGCTTTGTCAGACTTGTTTCTAAGGCAGACTATACAAGATCTCACATAGTCCTGGCAATCCTTTATTGAGTTTGGACACCAGAAGGAATGAGAGACCAAATTTGAAGTCTTATGAATTCCGAAGTGACCTGCTAAGGGGTGATCGTGACATCTCTTGAGGATAAGAGTCCTGAGTTCTTTGGGCACAAAGATTTGTTCCTTGTGAAAATACAGACCGTCCTTTAGCTGCAGATGCATATCTATGGAAGGTGGATGATTCTCCACCACTTCTCTTATTTGTGTTACAAGGTCTGTCTGTAGGAATAGAAAATTCTTGGCTGGCAAAATCGTGTCAGCTTCAGACTGTACAATTGGGTCGGGAAACATATGGGAGATTGCATCAGGTTTACCGTTTTTTGATCCAGGACGGTACATCAAATGGAAGACAAAGCGGGAGAAAAATAGTGCCCATCTTGCTTGTCGTGGCCTTAGGCGTTTTGCCGTTTTCAGGTACTCAAGGTTTTTATGGTCTGTAAATATGAGAATAGGATGGGATGCTCCCTCCAGTAAGTAGCGCCATTCCTCAAGTGCTGCCTTGATGGCATGCAACTCTCTGTCTCCCACAACATAGTTTCTTTCAGAGACATTTAATTTTCTGGAGAAAAATGCAACAGGGTGCAGAAGGGATTTGAGTCCCTGTCTTTGTGACAAGATGGCTCCTACAGCATTCTCAGAAGCGTCTACTTCGAGGACAAAGGCTAGAGCAGGATCTGGGTGCTTCAGGATAGGTGCGGTGGTCTTTAATTGCTCAAAGGCTGCTTGGGCCTCGGGAGTCCACTTGAAAGGGTTATGCTGCCTGGTGAGCTGTGTTACTGGTGTGATGATCCCAGAGAAGTTTTTGATAAATTTCCTGTAGAAATTTGCGAATCCTACGAAACGCTGCACTGCTTTCCTGTCTCCTGGAATGGGCCATTCTAAGACAGAGGACACCTTTTGGGGGTCCATAGAGATGCCCTCGAGAGTGATCACAAGTACGAGGAACTGGATAGATTGTTTCTCAAATTCACATTTTTCATCTTTTGCGTAAAGATGATGTTGGCGTAATCTATCCAGAGTTTTCTTTACGTGGTCCCGATGTCTTTCTATTGAACTGGAGAAAACTAAGATGTCATCCAGGTAAACGATTATGAATATATCCAAATAGTCCCGAAATATATCGTTTACGAGTTGTTGGAAGGTTGCTAAGGCATTACAGAGGCCAAAAGGCATCACCAAGTATTCAAAATGCCCGAATCGGGCCGTCTTCCATTTGTCCCCTTCACGAATTCTTACTAGATTGTACTAGATTTTACTAGATTGTACTAGATTGTAAGCACCCCTTAGGTCCAGTTTTGAGAAGAAACATGCTCCTCACAGCCTCTGGAATAACTCGGGGATTAGAGGAAGGGGATAACGGTTCTTGACCGTTATCTTGTTTAGGTCACGGTAGTCCACACAGGGTCTGAGGGTGTGATCCTTCTTCTCAACAAAGAAGATACCAGCTCCTGCTGGTGATGTAGAAGGTTGAATAAACCCTTTTTCCAGACTCTCATCAATATAACCCCGAAGGACCTCTAATTCGGCTTCGGATAGGGGGTAAATTCGTCCGAAAGGGATTTTGGCGCCGGGCAGGAGCTCAATCGGACAGTCATAGGAACGATGAGGAGGAAGAGTATTGGCACTCTTTTTATTGAATACATCCAGATACCCGTGCTACACAACAGGAACGAGTTTCGTGGTCTCGGGATCAGGGTGAATACTGAGAAGAGGGGTTGCTGCACTTGTTTCTTTAGGGATACAGTGATTCAAACAGTATTCCGAGAGGAAGTTGATCTCTCCAGACAACCAATTGATGGTTGGGTTGTGTGCTCTTAGCCAGGGCATGCCAAGAATAACTGGGAAGATCGGGGAAGAAATGATATCCAGACATAGGAATTCCTGGTGTCCTGAGGAGTAGTATAACATCGGCATGGTCTCTTGTGTCACAGGGCCAGAACTGATACCGGACCCATCTACAAGATGCACTGCAAGCTTTTGGGCTTTGGTACGGAGCGGAATCTTGTTCTGGGTAGTGAAGTTAGCATCCATAAAACAGCTACAAGTGCCAGAATCTATAATGGCCGGGACTGTGATCGTCCTTTCGGCCAGTTGTAGTTGAAGATGGAAAGGTAGATGCGTTCGGCTTGTTCCTTGGGGATGCATCATACAAAACCAGTTGGGAGAGGGCTTATGAGGTTTTATTGGACACGTCAACACATAATGACCTGCATCACCACAGTAGAGGCAGAGGTTGGCCTTCTGCCGTCGAATGCATTCTGCCGCGGACAACTGTGGTCTCCAAAAGCTCCTCCTGGATGGCTTAGTAGGCAATTCTGATGGAACAGTATTCGTAGAGGGCAAAGGGGTCCCTATTTCTGAACATATCAGAATCTCAACGTTAGCTTTCTCATTCTGTCTCTCCTGAATCCGACGGTCAATGTGGATCATTAGGTCTATCAGGTTCTCCAACCTGATTGGTATCCCCATTCCGGCAAGCTCATCCTTCAGGGTGTCAGAAAGACCAAGACAGAACTGGTAGCGGAGAACAGACTTGTTCCACTGAGTATCAGAACTCCAGATGCGGAAATCAGTAACATATTCTTCCACAGGTCTTTGGCCTTGATGTAGCTTACTAAGCATAGATTCAGCGGTTTGGCGCAGAAAAGGATCAGCATTGATTTGTGCCATGGCTGTGAAAAAAGAGTCCACTGACGTTAGAGCTGGATCATGTTGTTCACGAAGGTGGTGTGCCCAGGATTGAGGTTCACCCCTAAGAAGTGTGATGATGAATCTCACCTTGGTGCTTGGTGATGAAAGGGCCCTTGGAAGCAGAGAAAAATATAACTCACAGGAGTTACGAAAAGTTCTGAACTTCCTACGGTCTCCTGTAAAAAACTCAGGCGTAGGCACCCGGGGTTCCGGTAGGGCAGGGGTTCCAAAGATCATACTAGGCTCTGTTTGAGTGGTTGCATCCAAGGTTGCAGTGAGATCTGTGTGTGTCAGGTCATTAGAGTCGGTTAGCAGTTGTCTCTCCAGATGATCAAAGTTTCTCTGCAAATCTTGCACCAAGGTAAACATGGCAGCTACTGATTGGCAAATGTCCCCCAGTGGAGAGGCCTCCCTTTCAGACTCCATCATTGGCTGACTGGTACTGTCACGTACCTGATAGGAGACTGAATTGACGAGGTCGGCCTCACTTGTGTCACTAGCCCTGACCCCGCTGAAGTTGGAACAGAGGGAGTCTAGGGACCAGGGGGACAAGAGCGCCAGTGGTTGTTGTTTGCAGCTCTTGCAGATGATGATGTTGGAATGTTGATGATCCTCTGATTTTGGCACAGGAGTAGCAGGCAAAGCAGGTTTGGTAGATTTCCAGGCGTGCAGCAGAGCAAGGCAGGTAGTGAGGACAAGAGACAGAAGCAGTGTCATGGAATAGCCAGGGTCATCAACAGTCGGGCAGCGCGGTACAGAATCAGAAGGAAAAGCCAAGGTCAGGAGCAGAGCCAAAGTCAGGAACCAGTATCAGGAGAGTAATCAAAGTCAAGTCAGGAACAAGCCGGGTCAGCAACGGAGGAATCGTACAGGAACAAGCAGGACACAGGGGGGAGCTGAAGACCAGTCAGCACTGGACATGAGCAGAGGCACACCTTAAATAGGCCGTCTGGTGCCAATCTTCGCCATTCGCGTGCACGTATGCATGCATGTGTGCGATCGCACATTTCTATACGCATGCGCACAACCAGCAATTCTCCTGCAGGAATCTCTATGCGCATGTGCATTCCCGATCGCGGTTATTCTTGCCGGAAATCCCTTACAATAGCACAATCATAGGGATGGTGAGGAGGCAAACAGTCAGCAGCTTTCTTACAAAAGACATCTTGGAAGGCCTGATAATGCGCAGGGAGTATCGGAGAGGTGGTGACCTCAGCCACGGGTACACAAAGAGGTGGAAGCACTTTAGGGAGACAAGTCCGATGGCATTGTGACCGCCATGACAATACTTGGCCAGAGTTCCAGTCAAGATAGGGTGAGTGTTTCTGCAACCATGAAAGTCCAAGAATGATGGGACTTGAGCACTTAGGGAGGGTCAGGCAGGAGATTTCCTCAGGATGACGAAAACCCACATGCATAGTTATGCTGTTAGTTCAAAAGCGTAGTGGTCCTAAGGCCAAGGTAGAGCCATCAACTGCAGATACTGACAGGGGTGTCATCAAGGGGACAAGAGGAATGCCCAATTCAGCGGCCAATGATTGTTCGATGAAATTTCCGACTGCCCCAGAGTCCACATAAGCCGAAACCTGATACTAGTTCAGAGCCCAATGGATGGAGACAGGTATAACAACTCGAGGGAAGGTGGTGGAGTTCAGGTTCTGGTCTAGATCACCTCCATCAGAGTGACCTAGACCTGAGAGTTTCCCGGACAGACCGAACAAGACTTAATGACCCTCAGCCCCACAGTAAAGACATAGACCAAGTCTTAGGCGATGCGATCGCTCTTGTGTAGTGAGGCGTGTTCGGCCTAACCACATAGGTTCCTCAGATGTCAGTACAGTTGCAGAGGTAGATCGTTCAGGGGATTTTTGGAAAATAGGAGCTAATGAACCCACTTGGGGGCAACGTGGACCAGACCTTTCCAGATCTCGCTCCTGGAAACAGACATCGATTTGGATGCTAAGAGCAATCAAGTCATCCAGGGTGGTGGGTACGGTTCTTCCAGCTAGTTCGTCTTTAATAAGGTCCGCTAGACCTTGCCAAAAGGTTGCAGAAAGGGCCTCATTATTCCATGCCAGTTCTGAAGCTAAGGTACGACACTGTACTGCATTCTGTACCGTCATGCTACCTTGACGAAGCCGAAGAAGGGCTCCCGCAGCAGATGAAGTCCTGCCGAGCACATCGAAGGTTTTCCGGAAAGCTTGCTGGAAGGCTGGGAGACTGAAAATAGTGGGATCTTGACATTCCCACAGTGGCAAGGCCCAAACCAGTGCTTCACCCGAAAGGAGGAAAATCATGTATGCCACTTTGGAACGGTCAGTAGGAAAATGGTCGGCTGTTAGTTCAAAGTGAATAGAGCACTGATTGATGAAGCCCCGACAAGCTTTGGGATCACCAGAGAAGTGAGGCAGTTGAGGCAGCTGGAGTCTCAAAGGACTGTGTTCCACCGGGGGAACAGCGGGGGTTGGAGCAGCAGGAACCGGAGCAGGAGCCGGGACAGGAGCCGAAACAGAGGGTGAGGAAGTGGACACAACCTGCAGCTGATCCAACCGGAAGGAGAGTCTCTGCAGACATTACATAATTTGTTCTTGATAGGCCTGCCGAGTCTAAACCCCAGTCTGCTTTTTCACCAGAGCCCCTGATGGTGGGGATGGACTTGCAGCAAGCTGGGACCAGGTCACGGCCCCCGGGTACGCCCAGCTGAGGATGAGGACACTGCTCAATACAATAGGAGGAGACAAACGGAAATCCGATAGACTAGCCAAGGTGAAGACAGGCGGAAAACAAGCACAGTCAGGGAACAAAGCCGGGGTCAGTACACGAGTAGTCAATGCAGGATACAGACAATAGCAACACACAGGAGCTCCGACAACTAGGAAGTTGCTCAGGCAAAATGGCCTAGACTGAGCATGTCTTATATAGGCAGGCAAACAAGGAGGCAGGCCAGGAAGTGATGGCAGGGAACTAAATAAAACCCAGAGAACAGCAGACGATGCCCATGGGTGAGCACAGACAAACACATGTGAAAGGGATCAGGAACAGCACTGCAGCAAGGAGGTAAGAACACAAACAAGAAACTGCAGGCTAACTTGTGACACTGTGGCCATGGAAGTGATTGGAACACCTGAATACAATGATCTGGAGGGGTGTCCCAATACTTTTAGCAATATAGTGTATCTCTGTCCATTATAGGAGATTGACAAAAGGTATTACATTGAAGTGGAATTGCATAAATATTTACCAAAAATCATAGCTATATTAGACACGGGTAGCCAAGCAACTATTTTAACTCAGAAATATTTCCAGCAAATCCAAGACTTATCTTCAGGAATGTACAAGTTGAAAAGTTTCACAGCTAAACTTGTAAGTGTAACCGGTACAGCCATGAAAGTATTAGGTGCAGCTTGGCTACATTTCAAAGTGGGAAATAAAATAATCTGCCATTCCACACTGATAGTTGATTTGCCCTATGATCGCCTAATTGAATAGATCTCCTTAAGAGATTAAACCCTGTTATTGATTTCATCAATAAGGTTATATGGTCACAAGTAAATGTGCCAATTAATTATGAGCACTGACACGTGATTGAGGAAAGACCGGACTCTATTGAGGTCCATTTCAGTAATAGCCAAATTCCGGATGTTTCCTGATTACATGCAACACCTACCTCCACCTTATGTGAACACAAGGATAACACCGTATGTGTGTCCCCTGAAAGAGTAAGAGATGTCTGCCTGGAAAGGGATGTTCTAACAATTCACCTCCATAGAGAAGATATTGACTCTACTGGGTTTCAGTAATCATAAACAATTCCTAGCAAGGATTGAAAAGGTGAATGATGATGTGCTCTTTCCCTTAAAAGTCAATGACCTGGGAAGAATTAAAAAGGCTAAACTGGATTTACACCAGGAAAATGAATGTATTAGTTGAGATCTACTAAAAGAAATGGCTAATCCTAAAGTAATTAGGTATCCTAACCCACAAGATATCCATTTCAATGGGGGTACAACAGCCACTCATTTATTTCTGGTAATTAGCCTCAGTATCATATTTACATTGGCAACAATATAGTACACCGCTTTGCCATACACATGGATTTGGTAAATTCCACCTTGTGGACCAGATTCAAAGGGGATCCATGTAAATTTATATATGAACATGAAGACCTTAAATCATCTCAGATACTGCCATATGCAGTAAACATATTAGTACCATAGGACGTCACTATCAGCTACTAATAATTTTCTGTTATCTATACAGGTACAAAAAGGCCAAAAATTAACCATTTGCCTACTGGGCACTTTTACACCCTTCCTGCCCAGGCCAATTTTCAGCTTTCAGTGCTGTCACACTTTGAATGACAGTTGCGCGGTCATGCAACACTGCACCCAAACAAAATTTGTATCATTTTTTTTTTAGATAGATATAGCTTTCTTTTGGTGGTATTTAATCACCACTGAGTTTTTTTATTTTTGCTAAACAAACTAAAAAATATTGCAAAAAAACCTTTTTCTTAGTTTCTGTTATAAAATGTTGTAATTAAGTAATTTTTCTCTCTCACTGATGTGCGCTAATGAGGCTGCACTGATGGGCACTGATAGGTGGCACTGATGAGGAGGCACTGATAGGTGGCACTGATGGGCATTGACAGGCATCACTGGTGGACATTGACAGGTATCACTAATGGGCGTTGAAAGGCAGCACTCATATATGGCACTAATAGGCTGCACTGATAGGCAGCACTGATTGGAACTGTTAGGAGGCACTGACTGGAACTGTTAGGTGGCACTGACAGGCACTGATAGGCGGCACTGACAGGCACTGATAGGTGGCACTGACTGGCACTGATAGGTGGCATTGATTGGTGTCACTGATAGGCGGCACTGACTGGCACTGATAGTTGGCACTGAAAGGCAGCTCTGATGGGCACTGATATGTGGCATTTATGTGCACTGTTATGTGGCATTAATGGGCACTGACAGGTGGCACTGATGGGGCTAACCTGATCATCAGGGCACTGATCATTAGTGCCCTGATGATCAGTGTAGATGTCCCCTCTGAGGAATGCTGCTTACCAGCTCTCCTCTCCTCACGCACTGTAAGCGTGAGGAGAGGACTGCCGGTAACCGGCATTTCCTGTTTACATGCAATCAGCTGTGATTGGACACAGCTGGTCACATGACAGAGCCTGTGTCATTGGCTCTTTAATGTGATTGGTGATCTGCTGTGTCCCAGGGACACAGCACACCACCAATTACCATGCCATGCGCACCCAGGGGCACGCATGAACAATTACAGTGAGAGAGCCGCCTCCTGCCTGTCATTTGCTTATATGGCAGGCGGGAGGTGGTTAAAGAATCCTGATGCATTTATATGTCTCTCAAATAGGATTCAACAATCAGGAATTTTGGTAAATCCTACACCAATGGTGAATATCCAACCATTGGAAACCCAAATAATTATTAATAATGGAAACCAAAAATTAAATCTCATTGCCCAAAAACACTATAATTGGTTTGGCTTTAAATTCAGATTATTACACCTTTGGGTTTCATAATGCAATTATTGGCCTTATACTTGAACAATACCTTACCGAGGAACAGATAGTTGAGCAAACATTTTATTTGTCTCCCGAAGGATTGTATACCATTAGCTCAATTTATCCTTTCGATCCTGAGATATGTACTTGTAAGGTGGAGGAATTCTCCCTTAATTTTAATCATCCTCTTAATGTGCAGGAAGCAGTGGAATATTGTGATCTTACTGATAAGGATAGTAGGTCAAAAAATGACCTCACTGACAGGCTTGAGGAAGCCTATGAAATAGATCAACCTGAAGTCTTCCCAGGATTTCTGGAAATGGTCCAGCAGCAAATATCCTCAACTGATGGATACTCTAATGACCCAGAGCGCCAACAGTTACAAGAAGTAATTATGGGGTTCAAGGATATGTTTGCTAAAAATTCTTATGAATGTGGTGTTACAGACACTCACGTAGCCAGGATTCAGACTGATCCTGATGCACCTCCTGTCTATATCAAGCAATATCGACTTCCTCTAGCGTGTTACAATTTGTTGGCAGAAATCATAAGGAACCTTAAAGAGAGAGGTATTATAAGACCAGTGCACAGTTCTTATACTAATCCTATCTTAGGTATCCTTAAACCAAATGATCAATGGCATTTGTGTGCTGACTTAAGACAGCTCAACAAATGCATAGATATGTCCAGCTGGCTGCCACATATTGACCAATGCTTGGTACAGGTGCAGGGAGCCAAGATCTTTACTGTGTTGGATTGTACTCAAGGTTATTGGACAGTCAGGATAAGTCCTGAAGACCAATACAAATTGTCCTTCACCTTCAGTAAAAAGCAATATACCTGGACTCGAATGCTTAGCGGTTACATAAACTCAGGCCAGGAATTTGCTGTGTTTTTACATAAGGCTATGCTTGATGCTGCAGAGAGAGGACATTTACCATATGTGGATGATATTTTATTGAAAGGTACTTCTTTTGAAAAGCATATCCAAGAAATTAGATATGTGCTTAATCAGTTGAGAGAGGCAGGTGTTAAAATCTCATACAATACAGAAAGCCCAATGGTGCCGTACCACAGTCAACGTCTTGGGACATGAGATTACCTCTGAAGGCCTAAGTTTTAGACTTGATCACAGCCTCCACCTTCTTCTTTAGAAGGTGAAGGCTGTGGCTAAGTCTAAAACACCTACCAATGATGATGAATTATTCACATAAGTTTATTGATAACTGTGCAGAAATCAGTAAACCTTTAAAGACATTGCTAAAGAAGAATGTACCATGGAAATGGGGGGAGGTTCAGGAGCAAGCCATGAATGAGCTTAAAAGGAAACTCACCCAAGCCACGTGCCTAGCTTATCCAGAAGAAGGAAAACCCTTCTATCTGGAAACTGGTTTTGCAAACCTCAGTATCAGTGCTGTACTGTATCAAAAACAAGACAATCTGAACAAAATCATTGCATATGCTCGAAAATCCCTGTCACCTGTAGACATCAAGTTCAATGACTTTGAGAAAGCATTATTAGCCACAGTTTGGGCCCTTCAAAAATTTAAAAGATACATTCAGGGTGAGAAAATAATAATAGAAACTATACATCAATCTTTACAATATTTACAAAGTGACAAAATCAGAGATGGTAATTTGTCAAACAGTAGAATAACTGCCTGGACATTATCCTTACAAGGGTGGCCATTAGAAGTCTGATATAAACAAAATAAAAAGAGTACTGTTGCCCAAGGTCTGGCTGAACTCCATGATTGTTCAGCTCCTTCTCATAAGGAGCCATTAGATGATTTCTTAGAAGAACAAATATCTTCCTCTTACAAAGCATATGATGAAGATTACTGTCCATTACTCCCATGTGTATACATTGATGGTTGTGCTTATCACACCACCATAGGCGAGGAAAGAAAACTAGTAACAGGCATTGGAATCACCTGGACAGGTGAATTCCCAAATGTATTAGTAGGATACAGTATTGGTGCCAAGAGCAGCCAAGTGGCGGAATTAACAGCTGTATACAAAACTGTTCAAATTGCTATAAAGCATAATATTAGGGAGTTTGTTCTTGTCATGGATTCCAACTACGTACATAACAGTTTTATGGAATATCTGCCTACTTGGAAAAGAAACAACATGTTAAGATCTAATAACAAGCCTGTTAAACATGCTAAATTATTTTGTACAATAGATGAGTTGGTAACAACTAATGGTTTAACCATTTATTGGAATAAAATCACAGGCCATTCCAAAACCCCAAATTTGGACAAGGAAGATAATGACCTAGCTGACAAACTTGCCAAGCAAGGTGCCATAGATGGAGAAAATTTAAACATAGATCACCTACTGGGAATGGTACACACTGAAGCCATCACGAGACACCAAGCTAGGGTTCAGTCTGAAAGTAGCACAATGGAGCCAAAAGGAACATCCTATACTTTGGGTTTTCTATAAAAACATTGAAGACCCTGTTAACAACCCTATATCGGAGGAAGATTATTCCCAAAAAGTTGACCTCCGATTATTAGTGAAATCCAAATCTCAATTCAGTATTAGAGATGGATTACTGATAAGAACATCCAAAAATGGTATCCAACAGTGGGTAGTACCTACTGATAGGTTAGTACCCTTTAGTAGGTACACTTCTGCTGGCCAGCCTCCGTTAACCTATAATGAGTGCTAGCGCTCGGAAATAAGACATCAGACATGTGGTCACTCAGTCTATATTGAACTGAATTCAGGTCAGGACAGCTTATAGACATTAAAAAAGGGGATGAGACATTAGTTCCCTGGACCAATAGAAATCATACACATGATATTCAAAGAACAATAAACAATAGACATATACATACTAGGATACAGTTCTCCATGATAATGACAATAAGAAACAGATGTATGTGTAACACAAAAATGATCTCAGGAAATAGCCTCTCAGAATAGCAAAGTTTTGTGCACGTATAAACATTCTCTTAGTTCAGATAATAGGAGGAAACTTCCTAAATCTTCAACAGCGAATATGTCTATACCACAGAAAAAAGAAGCTTTTCAAAAAACATTTTCAGTATATTAGTTAAAGGATAACTCCAACAATTCCTCCCATTTGTCATAAATCTTGTCTATGTATCATCTTGTGTTGTCATCCTATAAATGCATTGACCTGTCTTTACGAACAAATATATAAAGAGAAGAAGCAATAAACACATTAAAATTAACATTCTGGCTTGCCTAAACCATGATAATACAGATCCGAAAAAATCTCCAAAACTTTCCAATCCCTGAAAAAGATTCCACCCGTCATCAACAATTTTCCTAGCTTCTACCTGAAGTCCTGCTACGTCCTTCTTTCGATGTTGATCAATTACTTCATAATAATCAGACACTTCCATGCTTGTATTATGAATCCATGTACAACACTCATAATCTTCTGTTACTTCACAGAGACCAGTAAGTGCTGCTCCAATGGATTCGATTGCTAGCTCATGTAACATTAACTGTTTCCATAAAGGGCCTTTGTTCCCAATTAAGCAGGGCAATGTCATCTGATGTTTTATTTAATAACTCATCCGTTATAATTGGATACTTGTTTAATCTTTTCATTAACTCAAATTCCCATCCTGTCCATGATGGGAACCATGCCCATGCCATGTCCCCTTTGTTAAATAGTTTCCTTCTGTTTACATGTTTAAGGGGATATTTTGGGTGTTTACTTGCTTGTAATACATGGTGAGGACCCCCATTCCCAATTATCTCCAGGAATGGAACAGGAGAGGCAAGAGAGCACCATCCTCTCTCTTATATAGTGATCCATGGGTAACATACCTTACCACAACAGAAAAACAATGTATTACCTAATGTGAAAAGGCGCAAACCCAGCTCCTTTCTTACCGAGTCAGAATGACTAGATAGAGTAAGTATTGACAAAACATTACCAGTTGAATTATATATTGGGTGTGTTTCATTCTTTATGGACCAAATTGTGACATTTAAGTCTTTGTTAGAAATATTAAACATAGAAGAATGGTCTGGGCTTAAAGATATGTTGAACTGTTATTTCTGACACATTTCCTCTCTCTTATTTGACTCATTTCCTAGTCTAAAACACCAGCCTGGTGGGTAAATTTGAGTGATTATAGGAAAATAAATTGATTAATTTCCCTGGACTCCTGCTACATCTTGTATACTTACTGCAGGGGTGCCATTAAAAAAAGAAGTGATGTTCACCTCCTCATTGTACTTTGGTGTAATTTACTGCAAACCCAACATTTATCATACCCTGACTTTTGTGCATAACTGTATTTGAATTGTAACAACAACATCTTATCAGTGAGAGATGTGGTATCTACTGATGTTAAGTCTCTTGCTGGTCCATAGTGAGTCCTGTTGTGTTGCACATTACCTGGACTGAAAGGTAAGTCCTGTGGATGATAATAACAGGTACTAATCACCCATACCAGCAAGAAAACAGTCAGTAAGAGAAAGCCTATCAATAGGAAGAACCTCCAAGATGTCTGGGGACTGAGAATCAACATCTTGCCCTGTGTCTTCTGATTCATCTGCTTCAGAGACTTGTGCACCTGCTTCACTTTCTTGTTTGTTTTGTATCCTAGGATCCTCTGGGACTTTACCCTTGAAGCATGGCTCCAGGCTTGAGAATTGGCCGTTAAAATAGCGATTTTTGTTACAGCAGTCACCACAGTTGGTTCCCCATACGGTGGATCCATAACCTTGTGCTTGTGGAGTACTTTAACCACTAGTTGATCTCCTGGTTTAAACAGATGTTTTGGTTCCTGTGAAGGAATAGGAAAAGAAAGAGACACATCACCGTAAATTCCATTAAAAAGCCACATAAGATTTACAACATATCCTTTCTGAATCAGCTCCAAATCACCTGACATTAATACCACTGGACCTCTTGTCCAAGGTGTGGGAAAGGGTCTTCCCATCAAAATTTCAAATGGAGACATTTTAGTAGTTTTGTTAGGAGTCATCCATATTTCTGCCAGTACTGCTGGCAAGTATGCCTCCCACCTAATCTAAGTGCCTCCTGTGGCTTTTCGTAACTTTTCTTTAATTGTACAGTTCATTCTTTCCACTACCCCCGAACTCTGAGGATGGTATGGAATATGAAACCTCCAATTAATCACCATTAATTTAGCAATATGTTGCAAAATCTTAGAAGTGAATGCAGGACCTTTGTCCGAGTCAATGGTTAATGGGCAACCCAACCTTGGGATTATTTTCTTACACAAAATGTTGGCTACTATAAGTGCATCCTCTGAGTTTCCTGAAGAATTTAGAGAGTTCTGTGAGAGACTTGAGTTGCAATACATACACATTCCTGGGTGGGGTGGGGAGGAGGAAGAGATGTGGAATATAGAGAGTGACAGGTGGCAGGTGGTCCGGGGGGGGAACTTGAAGGGGGTAACGGGAGGGGTGGAGAATATATTGGGAAGGGGTGGAGGAGGAGAGGAGGGGTGTTGAAGTGGAGTTTTTTTTTTCCCCTCCTCCATTCCCTCTTTTGTCCTTCCCTCTGTTGTCCTTCCCTTTCTCCTCCCTCTCTCTCCTCTTTTTTTCTCCCTCCTTTTGGCTAGCCTGGAGGGACACT
Source organism: Staurois parvus (assembly GCF_062004578.1). Lineage (NCBI taxonomy): Eukaryota > Metazoa > Chordata > Amphibia > Anura > Ranidae > Staurois > Staurois parvus. The sequence goes on along the minus strand of NW_028318148.1, from coordinate 4,963,395 downwards.
GAGGGAGTGTAATTGGGTGGGGGTGTGCATGTTCAGAGCTTCACCCTAAAGTGGAATCAAGAGTGGGATTAGGACCAAAAATGATTTATAGGCAAACTATTGGCCTAAAAAGGGAGGGGGATGGGAGAGAGGGGAGGAGGGATGGGAGGAGGGTACGGGGAGGGGGTAGGTAGTTTAAGACTCTGCAAAATAGTGGGAGAAACATCAGTCTGGAGAAATCCTAGAGATCAAAGGAAGGAGAGAGGAAGAGAGAAGAGATGGGGAAGATAGAGGTGTGGAGAGGACAAGAAGGGAAGATAGGAAGATATTCATTTTTTGATTTATAATGTCAAAGGTTTAAACAGCTCTGGGAAGAAATTTTGGATTCTTAAAGAAATTCAGCTTTGATTTTCCTCAGTGGTTTTTTTACAGGAGACACATTTGGTGCGAGAAACAAATGTGAAATTAAATTCCAGATATTATCCAATGTGGTTTTATGCAGATTCCCAATTAAATGGGCCAAGGGAGTGGTAATAGGTTTTGTGAAAAATATGAGGTTTAAGCTGGAAGACAGATTAGTAGATCCGGAAGGGAGATTTCTGTTTCTGAAGAGAAAAATTACAGGAAATAGACTGTACATTAGCAAATATTTATTGCCCGAATAAGAAACCGGAGGTGTTCCTAAAAAATACTCTGAGGAAATCAATGGATTTCAAAAAAGGAAGTTTAATTGTGGCAGGTGATTTTAATCTTTGCATGGACCCTCAGATGGATATGACATCTCCTGTGCAGAGAGATGGTAGTAGGTCTCTGAAATCCTTGAAAAAAATTATATACCAATGCCAACTTGTAGATATATGGAGAATTAAGCACATGAAGGACAGAGACTATACGTTTTATTCTCATGCACATGATATGTATTCAAGACTAGAGTATATATTTTTGGACCATCGACTTATTGAGTCTCTGGTCAAAGTACAAATAGAAGTGATGTCAATATCGGATCATGCCCCTGTCACAATGCATTTATTATGAGGAAATGAGCAGATTGGGGGGAAATTATGGTGGTTAAATGAGACACTTCTTCAGGATCCAGAGACGGATCAAAAAATTAAAAAAGAAATAGAGCAATTTTTTGAGAAAAATGATTCTGGGGAAGTGTCTGTAGCAATGGTGTGGGAGGCTCATAAGCCCTATATTCGAGGAATCCTGATAGCGATTGGAGCAAAAAAGAAGAAGGAAAGAAGAGAAAAAAATAAATACGCTTCTTAGTGAACTCTGTGAGTTAGAGCAGATACATAAACACAGAGTAACAAAATAGATTATGCAGAGGGTAATAAATAAAAGAGAAGAATTAAATAATTTTCTGGAAGAAGATAAGAGAAGAATGTTCAATAAAATGATTAGTGAGAGATAAAGATGGGGAGATAGGCCAGGAAAGTATTTAATGAGGGCTCAGAGAAAAAACAAAATCTAGGAACTATACAGAGAAAATAAGAGATCATAAAGGAGAATTAATGTATTCAACTAAAGATATAGCTAAAGTGTTTAAAGAATATTATAACAAGCTATATAATATTATCCCCCACAGCTCCATAAGTTAAGATGAAGTAGGAAAAATAGAAAAAAGACAGACATACTTAAAAAAGGCGGGATTACCAAAATTAAGTGAGGAACAATTAAAATCCCTTGAATTAGCAATAACGCAGGAGGAAATACACTTAGCATTAAAAAGCACTATAGCTGGGAAAAGTCCAGGACCCGATGGATACACAGTGAGATACTATAAAAAATATAAAGAATTATTACTACCCAAACTGAGGATATATAAATGCATTGGGATGAGAGATGGAAATCCCTACAAGACCGTGTAGTTCTCATACATAAGGAAGGTAAAGACGATACTCGCTGTTCAAGTTACAGACCGATTTCCTTATTAAACACAGGTACCAAACTATATGCAAAAGTTCTGGCAAATAGGTTGAAAGACCTAATGTTGGAATGGATACATATAGACCAAGTCGGCTTTGTCCCAGGGAGAGAGGGTAGAGATAACGGACTGAGATCTCTGTTTCTCATACAAAAAAGTAGGAAAGAGAAAATCCCTGCGGTGGTACACTCTATTGATGCTGAAAAGGCATTTGATAGAGTAGATTGGGGATATATGTTGGATACATTGGAAGTATTGGGGATGGGACCTAGAATGAGAGAGTGGATAAGGAAATGATATAGTCAACCCTCTGCAGCAATCATGGTTAATGGGGAATTATCAGAGTATTTTGGGATGCAAAACGGAACTAGACAGGGATGCCCTTTGTCTCCACTGCTATATGTTTTATCATTGGAATCTCTTGGCTACAATAAAGAATAATATAGATATAAAAGGAATTTGGATAGGAGATATGGGGCACAAGGCAGCTTATGCAGATGACATGCTGTTCTATGTGGGAAACCCAAGGATAACATTGCCAAATTTAATGAAATCACTGAAAGAATATGGGGAGATGTCAAATTTAAAAATTAAATTAAATTAAAAAAAAGAAACCGGCACAGGGGCTACTACGGCTGGGGGTGCGGGGACCGCGGCCTGTGGGGCAGGAACGGATATAGTGCAGGTCTGGAATTGGGTTTCAATCTGCTGACATCTATCCTGCAGGGCCGATACGGCCTGTGTCAAATTAGACAGGTGCCTGCAGATCTCCTCAAGCGGCGAGGGCCCTCCTCTAGACTCAGTCATGGCCTTCTGGTACTGTAAGGGACCGCCTGGCGGTACCACTAGCACTCCACTGAATAGGCGTCCCCAGCGCACAGAATCTAAGTCCCAGGGTGCTTGTTCACCAGGGCCCCTGATGGTGGGGATGGACTTGGAGCCCCCCGAGACCAGGTCATGGCTACTGGGTGCGTCTGTCAGTGGTAGTGGTATGCGCCAAGGGCTCCCACGGGGAAGAGTCTGATATGAGGAGGTCAGAAGACCCCACTGCAAGGGATGGATGGATGAATGAGCAAGGTCAGACGGGCCGGGTCGGTAACAGAGAGGACGGCAAGGTACAAGGCAGCGGGCATAGAATGGTCGGGTCACACGCCAGGTCAGCAACAGCAGGTCAAATCCAATAAGGGGCATTCAGGAGAGAGGTCAGGCAAAGCAAGGGTCAGAATAGGAGAAAGCAGCAAGGTCAGGTACAATCCGGGTCAAAAACTTACAGGGTACAGGCTTACAGGATGCAGGGAAGACCAGGAGGCACTGAATGACAGCTCAGGGCCATTTAAATATCCCGCCCTGCGCTGCCATTGGTGCCCAGCGGGCGGCCGCGGCTTCTACTGCGCATGCGCGAACTCGAACGCCGCGGCCGGCCCGGACCTAGTGCCCGTGTCCCTGCACAGGGCGGTGCACTGCGCCTGCGCCGGGACCATCGCGGCGGGGATCGAGGAGATCCCTGACAGTAATGTAGAAGAAGATTTTTAATTAGTACCATAAGAAAATGTTTCTATAATGATTTAGCATTGTGATGTTTCTCTCTCAACATCCAGATGTTCATATCTCATGTCCTGTGCAGTTTTATTGGTTCTACCAATTATAGCAGAATACCATATTAATGTGGTTAACCAGTTGATATCTAGCATTGCTAGAAAATGTAAATAATTAATTGATAAGAATACATATTCAAACTATCTATTTTTCTTTAATAGAATCCTTATTGAATCCATATTGATCCTATATTGATCAAGATTGAAGGTCTAAACAAACCACATCATTATTTGGTAAAAATGCGGATGATTACCAAAGACATAGCGATCGTCTGGACAATTTTGGTCCATGGTATCCTGTTCTAATCTGAAACTATCATTGGACCGTGTCTCTTATCAGGCAAGATGTTCCAGGATTCTTACTAACAGAAAGAGAGATAGTATCTCAGAAGATCTTTGTGAGTTTGGATCCAAAGCTATCCATTGAGAGGAACTACAACATATTCCACCTATAACTTGTGGAAATGCGGGGATGGTATACTGCTCACATAAACCGATCTCAAGCAAGAGTGCGGGATATTTTGGGACACGCCAGGAAACCATTCACTACTCAACCAATGTCTACCAATGAGTGACCAAAGGGATTAATCAATTTCTTGATTGCAAGCTTTGTATTTATGACGTTGGGTTTGGTGATGGCAACAACTACTTTGAAGTTAATTTCATTTCTATTTAAAACACCACCATTCTGATATTAGTTTGGATGAAAAGAGGAAAACATTCCTCAAGCCAGGATGAAGAAATGGCTCACTCTTTAGACTAATTGACTTATACTCCAACCTTTTTTCCAGATATGTCTTAGGTTGTTCATCTGAATGCCGTGGTAAAAGGGAAGGGACATGTCGGATATTCTGGGCTCACATAATTAAACTGGAAGGCCTGAACTTATCAAGTCTACATGGGCATGCTGGAAGCCATTTTGTTCTTCATATTCTATTTTCATGATGTCTGAACACAAACCTTAAGAGCAAACGTTCCAAAGTTCTTACAGCTTCTGTTCCCACATTATAAATTTGGGGGGAGGTATGGTGGTATCAGACAGCTACAAGATAATGACTAGACATGATACCAAGTTGTGAGATAAATGGATGAGCCCCTGTCTGGATTGAACAAAGGACAAAAGAACTGTTCATAATGATTTTTTTTCTCCAATGAACCTCTGGAAAAAGAGTGCATATTAAACTTTACATTGCATATAGTGTTTTTAGTATTTGACAGGAATATTTTAATAAAAAATGTCAATTGTATTGTATTATCATTAGTATTGCATGAAGTAAAATTCAGGTTTTATATTACTATATTCTAGTTCCAAGGTTAATGGTGAACCTTTGCTAAAGAAGGCATGTCAAAGAAACCCAAAATCATTCCTAATCCTATACTGCCTCCCTTCAGGAAATTGAAATCAATCAGTAAAGAAAATGACACCTAGTCTGACGTCACATTTAGGTGAAATAAGATTTGCCCAACTAGGTTTTATGAGGGATAAAAGTAGATGGACAGAGATGGGGACGCATTACAGAAAAAAGGAAGGACATCACAAGACAAGACAGGAAACAAGGGACAACAGACGGACACAGACCCACCCTGAAGTTAGCTGACTGAAAGCTGACATCACTGACACCAGAGAGTCCATATTGGTAACTATAACTTTCATTTTCTTCAGCTAATTAGTATTCGCTTATATCTCCAGCTAAACCGTTTAGTCTGATAATGGTTATGGTTAGCACCTGAGCTGATGTGAAATGATTTAAACTGCAGTATAGATTTTTAAATAAGCTGATTTTAGTTTCCAGTCAATGGTTTAGCTGGATATATACAGTATATATATATATATATATATATATATATATATATATATATATATATATAACAAAGTAGATAACTTAGTGTAATATTTGACTTCAGATAGATTCTAAACTGAGTGGATTGTCCTGTGTATGGTATTCTTAATCAATTCATGCCAAGGTACTTGTTGAGCTTTGAATATATGGTTGTAGAGAGATCACGTCGTCAATTTGCATAACTGTTGTCTCATGCTGCTGAGTTATTGAAAGTTTCCTACACTACATTTCTGGACAGTTGATTTTAATTCAATCATATTTGAAAGTAATTGCTGGTTTGAATTTCTAAGAATTATTTTGGATTAGATTATTGTACTGTTATTTTGATTTATTTATTATTTCTCATCACCTATTATATTTCATTACCATTTTGCACTAAATTTTATTAATAATAAATATATATTTTTACACATTATTGCTTTTTATTTTGTCTTCAAATTAGTGCAAATAAAGAACTCTGATTATCAGTTGATTTATGAAAATTAGTAGGGAATCTCCTTAATTCCAGATCTTTGTTTTCATAAATTGTATACTGATTATTTTCTCAGAGCTAAAGTTCTGACAATCGTATGCCCAACCTGCCTTGGGCGACTGCCCGAGAGGAGAATTGGATCGTATGCCCAACCTGCCTTAGGCCACTGCCTTAGTCACCTCAAGAAATCATCCCGGATGATCTCCCAAAGACCTCCGACAGCACTGGAGTACTCAGCCCACCTGAACTACTTTCGACCAGAAAAGCGCCACTTTACCAGGATGATCTTCCCCACCAAACCAGGGGTTGGGCTGCCATCCTGCACTCTACAGCTAGAGTCTACACCCATCTTGGAAGGTCGTCGGCAGACCTGAGAGGTCATCTTCAAGGAACTGCTGCATACACAGCACTGGACTCTCTGGTGCTGGATATTACACAGCCACCTCTACTGGATTGAAGAGAAAGAAGATGCTTCTAAGTGCAGTACATCTACATGTTTATTGGTAAAAACGGTTAAAACCACTTACAATGTATGATAAGGCTCAGGCATATAGAACATCAATGCAGGGCTCCTGTCACTGTTTCCTGGAGCTCACTGTGCTATCCAGCAGCAGCAGGGGGAGCTCAGGTGCAACTCCAAAATGGCCACCACACTATAATAGTGAGATCCAGCAAACAGTGACAGGAGCCCTGCATTGATGTTCTATACCACTACTCCCGGTGCCTTGTGTGCATCATCTCCTTGTTCCTTCTTCAGCCTTCATGGAAAGAACTGGACACACATATCTCTGACCTTCGAATGCTTACTTGCCCCAGGTCTTGCTACACTACAAGGTTGGGATCACCCATTTAGCCTAGTTTCAAAGATATATAGAGTACTATGTTATGAAAAAAGTATGCGTGAGTGTTCCCATACATTCTAGAACAATTCTTTATCCAGATGGTGGAGGAGAAACTAAAACTGTACAGCTGCACTGTGTGGGAAATGCTCCATGTACCAGAACATATCCAGAGCTTTCAAAGGCAAAATGAGTATATTTAGTCTGAGTTCTACCAACTGTACTGTTTTCACAATACGGGGAGGTAAATTATGATAGCTCTCATAGAGATTGTCAAGCCAGATGGCCAGTTCTTGGTAGTCCTCCAGATCCGAGGATCTCATACTGTTATGGAAGAACCTGTATATCTTCCCGATTCAAACTTTTTTGCTTTAACCTATTGGCACTATTGCTTGCATAAAGTTTTGAAAATTGTGCTAATGTATACTACACTGTTTTTTTTTTTTTTCACTTGCATTGGTATTTTTTATGTCTATACCCTGTTGTAATGTGAATTTTTTTTATTATGTGATAAAAACCATGATGGCTTGCATTTAAGGAAGGGGTGTGTAGGCAGGTTGCCTACTTGTAGCTAATTCACATGCTGCCCCAGTCAAGAGGGTTAGATTTAATGTTGGGCTGTAGTTTCCCGGGTCTTTCTTTGTGGGCTTTCTAGGGCCTGACCCAATAGTCCTGTGTGTATATGGCAAGCAGGTGACACTTCCTCCATGTTCTCATCCTTTTTGGGTGTCAAGTGTGGGTCACGTGGGGGGCCTACCCCAGGTAGGCTCTTTTGGGCTACTCTGGGCACCTAGAACAGGGTCACTCCCTTGCAGTTAGGGTACCTTTACTTGTGCCATGTTGACTAATGCCCTGGGACAGAGCGGAGGTAACTTTCAGGGATAACTCAACCTTAAGGCAGACCTCTAACTCAAAGATGGGCGTACATCATGTATATTTGAACAGATAACTGAGCTCAAGTTAACTCTCTTGTGCCCCTTGTCAAAGTACACCACTACTTTCGCTTGTTGCATTTAGGAGGGACACGCAGAGCCAATGCCCTTCCACTTGTCCAGTGTATCTCCACTACTTCACAGTAACAGAATGGAGCCCCACTGTGCACCTAGCACTGACTCAACGCATGCACTCACTTAACACATTCTCTTCCATACCTGTGCCCAGGCTGGGGACCTATGAGCTCTGAGCTACTCCCATAACTATGGAAGACAGACCACCAGGGGTGATAATGCCGACAACAATTTCCTTGCTGCAAGAGACTGTCCCAGCTATCACAGGTACACATTTCATGACAGGCTGCTTGTTAAACCTTTGTTACCCTTGGTAATCACCCGTTGTCTTCATACCTCATGTGCTTTCTGACCCAGGCTGGAAACTACATGTGTGTGCCAGCTACTTGCATTACACCTCTTTAAGAACTTCAGATTAGGCAAAGGCAAAGTTTCAAAAGCTTTAATGAATGTCCTGAATATTACAACTTCAAAGTGCAGTGTTTGCCTAACAACCCTAGTCCCTAATTCAGGCTTGTGGCTGCACCAGTGTACCTGCATAGGAAAGAGTGCTTGGTTGAGTCCATCTTTGCAGTATCCAGCAGCTGGTGTCCTCAGGGTGGACTTCAGATCCCAACAGTTCCCCTAGATTGTGAGCAACTCCTGGAGGCAGGTGATCATCTGGAAACAGAAATGGGACCTAACTGCTGGACTCAGATTCACTGGAGGCAAGAGCATGCTCTGGGACCCAGACCCAAGTCCCTTTTATATCTACACAGAACTAGTGGGTCAGGCACTGGAACATCCACAAAGAAAGACCTGGGAAACTATAGCACAACATTAACTCTAACTCTCCCAACGGGGACAGCATATGATCTAGCTACAGGTAGACAACCTGCCTACAAACTTGTCTCAAGGGAAACCCCTGGCCCTTTGTGTGTGGACCACTCTTACATCAAATGCCTGCCTATAGGGATTGGAAACTCACTTTGCAGGCAGGGTAGAAGGTCCAAGAGAGATGGCAACAGACTCCTCCACATTTCTCCAACCTCTTGGAGATGACAGTGGCCATAAGTGCTCTTAAGCACTTCTGCAGGGCAAACAGGTGAGGGTATTGATGGACAACAAAATTGCCCTTAAAAAGGGCAGAATCAAAAGTCTGGAAAAAAATGAGTACACTGATGGGGAGATCGAAATCCTTTTTCTGTTAAGGTAAGGGGTCCTAAACAGGGCCAGGGGGCAGAGCTGACCAAGAAGTATGCTGACATGAGGACAGACTGGGAAAGGAATATTATGGCAAGTATAGAAATTTTTAAAATACTAAACATGTTATACTGACTTGCTCTGTGCAATGCTATTGCACAGAGCAGCCCCAAACCTCCTCTTCTGGGGTCCTATGCCAGTGCTCTTAGCTGGGCTATGTGCATTTTTAGATGGGGCTTTGCCCCACACTCTGCTCATTGGATTTAATTCCTGTGAATGCAGGAAAAGAGAAGAGAGCCCCTGGAGCCATGCACAGAATGGGGGGGGGGGGGGGGGCTGAGGAATGATATACATACTGGGGAATTTTTTTCCTTAATGGATAAGTTCACCTTTTAATAAACAAAATGATAAATGCACGTTCTTTTGCAGGTAAAAAAATTAACATTTACTATTTTTTGTCTTAGGTGCCTGGAAAGTGCTGCACCAGCAATCAGCAGTTCGTCTGTGCCATGCAGGTCTCCTGCAGACTGTCAGTACAATCTGTCTGCTCATACCTCGTACAAGCAGGCAGTTTTTACACTGACAGGAAGAATCAATTAACTACCACAGCACTCAACAGCACTGTAGTAGTTTATTGAGAACTACAAGCCGACAGCCACAAAAGCTGTCGGGACTCGTAGTTTACCATTCACAGAACTATGTGAATGAATGACATGGCCAGGCAGGCGGAGCCTCGCACAGGCGTGTTTTTTTTTTAATGGTGACAGCTAGCTGGGGCTGGGTGTACAGTAACATGTTACATGTTACACCCTGAATATGGGTGTAACATGTAACATGTTATGAAATGTGAACTTATCCTTTAATACAGGGAATGCATTACAGTAAAAAATGTCCTGGCTTAGAACCACTTTAATGATGCAATAAAAGTGGTCTTTTCAGTTAAAAATCCTGGTGTGCTGATCATATATTATATTAATATTAGTGCAATGGCCAAGGATGTGGCCGAAGACATAAATTATGGCACAGGACCTTCTTTCCCATAGACAGATTCTTGGGATTGGAAATGGTCAGGTACTCCAATGAAAGGCACAAAAGTTGAACTATTTTGCATTTGTTGCAAACAGCAAAACCATTCAGGCACAAAATCCAAAAGGTCCCTGACACAGCGAAGGAACAAAATCATCAGTCACCAAAGACTACAATTCCTTGTGCCTAACACTTAAAGGGGATACATACAGACGTGTTAACGTACGGTCTCTCAAAAGATAAATCTTGCCTAAAAGAATGGATTCGGCAGTAACTTGGAACAAGTAGAAGAACGGCAGTAACTTGGAACAGATAGAAGAAAACCATCCAGAGCCAGTTTATCCACAAGTCAACCTAGGCGAGAGCCCAGGATCCAGTAAATGCTCAGGGAATCTTTTTCTCTATCTTAGCTAGAACCTTTTTGCTCCAGCAGTAAATCAGAGGAAAAGAACAATTGGATACATGTGAGGCCTTGAACAAACACCTCAGGAATGCACAAAAATGAAACAACATTTATCACAGAGCCTCAGACATTTTTTGTAGCGCAACATGCAAAAGTAAATTTTTTTTTATTCTGCTAACACAAAAGGGCAAGTAAGGTGGTGCATACTGGAGGCAATGAGGAGAAAGTGGTGCAGGGGTAAGTCATTGGCTGCTTTTTTTCAGGAAGAATCACAGCAACTTTGGGATGGAGCTTTCAAAGAGTATAAAACATTATGTTCCACTCTAGAGATTAGAGATGTCTCTGTAACAGAAACAGAGCAACACAGAGTCTGGATGAAGAAACAAGTCTGAGCAACCTACATGGAAATGTTACCTATAGATCTGCCAATGTTGAAACATGAATGTCATTATTTGATACAGGTCTTAGGTTGAGACATAGGTCTATTATTCACATACAGTAATTTCAATAGTGCAACAAATAAAGTAGTATAGTGAAGTAGTACACATTTTCATCTTTTACTATTTATTTTTTATTGTTTATTTTTTACACGTTTGGGTACAATATTTTTTGGTGTAATTTTTTTCCCAGTAGCACGGAGTAATGGTTTTTAGCAGTATTATGGCATAATACTGTGTTGACAGCCAAGAAATTACCCTTCATGTATGCTCTTGGTACCAAGTACTTGTTTCTACTTGTCAAACCATGGAAAAAATATGGACCTCAATTTACCCTTGCATTGTTGCTGCAACAAGCTAGGTTATACTAACTGGAATAAAGGACTTAAGAAACTGTTCTTGTAGAGATTATGTGAATGGAATCAGTAGATCATTCTAAAGGAAGGAGAAAAAGGTTGCAGACCACTAATTCCTGTTGTGAGTTCAGGTGATTTGCCTCAGTACACTATTTTGTGGAAGTGTGGACTTATCTACTGTAGGAGTTAAAACACATACCTTTGAAATAGCAAGCTGTCAAAACATGAAAGAACTCACTTTCTCTATGTAGCACTACCCCCTTAGGAGTTGCTATATTGTTTTCGGGTTCCCTGTGGATCTGGATCCCACTCTGAAAGTCCAATCCCTGCTGACACCACAGTACACATTTAACTTAAATAAATCACGACCAGAAAGTGAATTCACACACAGATTGAAGTGAAATAGTAAGCGGTTTATAGCAAACTTCAATATGGCTTGGTTACACAGCATAAACAGAATTGAGATTTGTAAAATTATTTGTTACTTGTGTCAATTTGATCTTAAGGAAAAGACAACACTTATCACAGAATCTCAACTAGTATTAGCAGGCCTGCTTTTCAGAAACTAACCCAATACCTGAGGTGGTCTTACAGTCCCCAGTGAGCAGTAGGACTATCAAATAGATAGACTAGCTCACTTTGGGCCCTCAAGACCTGATAACAAGGAGATAGTCTGAAACAAGGAAAAGAGCTCTTTACTCCAAGGCAACCAATGTTATTTAAAGGCAATGAAGAGTCTTCTGCGTGCATGATGGGGCCCAGTTGATGCACAGTGAAGAGATGTGTGGACTGTAACTCTCTGAGGAACAGTGTAATAAAGAGAGGGAAGAATAACACTCCCCCTGCAAGCAGCAATTTTATAGATGTAACGTTCCTTTAAGGCACTAGTCACTAGCGAATCTAAAGCAACAAGTTGCCAATCTGCTAAAAGTGATTGTTAGCAAAGGGCAACTCTTCTTTAGGCTTCAAGACTTTTGGAACAATAGGGAAAAGGCCTTCTTAGCAGAGTGGATTGATGATGATGGTGACACAACGGTGGTTTGGCCTATGCACTGTCTGTCCTGCTATTAGTTCTGATACGGCAGTGCTGAGTGTAGTGAGACAAAAGTGGCTAAAAGAACTAGGCCACATCTTCTATGTGCAATGTCCATAGCTGTGTGCAAGAAAATAGCAAAGGTGAAGCAGGTGTCAGTGTTCCCTGTCTTTGATAATGCTTGGGACTCTCTCAACCGATGGATGGCGTCTAATGGGTTCTGGCAGTCTTTCTCTCCCCTTCAATAAGGCCTCCACACACTCTTCGGTCCCGCCTGCAGCATTCCATCTGGTCACCTGCTAGCAGGTTAGTTTTCTCCACGATGTGGCAAGGTCAGTGATCAGCAGACTCTCCTTGCCTCCTTGCTTTCGCTCTTTCTATGGCCTAGTCTGGTCCTCCCGCAGTCAGTGCACTCCTCTCTCCAGATCTCTCCCCTCTCACTCCCTATCTCATCTCCCTGGCTTTTATATATATATATATATATATATATATATATATACACAGTAATATGGTGTAGGTGCAGCATGGTGCGTGAAGCAATGACAGAGTCCAGTTGCAGGGGCACCAACTTGTATTGAAGCAAGGCTCAACTCAACTGACAACCCAATGGGAAAGCACCACGCCAGGAAAACACTCACAGTTTCGTTTGGGAGAGCACAGTGGGTTGAGATGCACCAACAGCATCTGTCTCAGAGGGAAGAATGCTGGCTGGCAAGTCTGGACCCAATGGGTTCCACAGAAGGATGGTGGTTCCCTAACCTGTCTCTCCTTGCCATGAACCACTCCCTGCTGCTAGTCACTTTCTCTGTCAGAGTTGTACTCTTTCCCTCCAAAACCTAGTTGCAGGGACTTAAAAAGGCTCTGCTGATCCAGACTACATGGGGAGCAGTGGAAAGATAGCGTGAGACTTGTTGTCACCCTTGTTCCATAAGGGGTACCATTTGTACGTGGATAACTTTTATGCAAGCATGCCACTTTTTAGACATTTGTTCCTTCAAAAAAATGGCTGCTGTGGCACCATGCAACCTAATCTCAAGTTCTTCTCTCAACGGCTCAGTAACATTCCACTTAGAAACAGGAAGGAAGCCTGCTTGCGGAATGAAGAACTACTAGCAGTAAAATGGAAGGACAACTGTGATGTATTTATCCTGTCTTCTATTCACCAAGACGGTCCAAACTAACACAGAGTCTTGTGTCATGGAAAAGCCTCTGTGCATTCAAAACTACAATCTAAATTTGGGAGGTGTACTGTAGACTTCAACAACCAAATGGTGAAACCGTAGTTAGCCTCCCGCAGAACTAGATACTTGTAGGTGGGGTGCAGCATGGTGCAGTGGCAATAACGCACACAGTCCGGGTTGCGATATAAGAACTTATATTGGAGCAATGAAAAAAGTCATAACAAACCTGGAGGGAAGACATCCCAACCTGGAACACTCATGGATCCTAAAAGCAAGTAAAGAACAGGTTTTGTCCCAACCAAAAGTGCCTATGTTGAGGGGTGAGTGGGTACGTGATGGCCACGCTGCACTCTCAACTCAAACAGGAAGATGTTCAGAGAAGTTGTGAGTCGTATGCTGTCTTTTCTCATCAGGAACCTTTTCATGCATTTAGTTCTGCCCCTAACAGGTGTGGTACCTGACCCTATTCTACCCACACACAAGTGCACGCCAAAACCTGGGGGCAGAGATAAAACATCTGCCAACCCAAGATGACCACCAAGGGTCACCTTAATGCAATGCAGCCAACCAAAATGATGCCTTTAGGGGCCAGAAAACCATAGAGAAACTAGGTTTTTCCTGACTTCCTCTCCAGGCTGTGGTACAACACAATTCTGCACAAGAAGGGTCTCTAAAGATGTTAGGTAGTCAGGAAACTGTCTATCACAGTGCTCAAAAAATCCCAGGCGCCAGGTCGCCATGGAGACTAGATATTGTGTCCTGGTGCCTGAGATTTTGTCAGCCCATTCCTAGTTGCCAACCGCGCTATAGCCAAATGGCGGCTACAGCATGGTCAGCTAGTTCTGGGAGGGCATCTAGTCCTCCCAGAACTCCTCCCCCCTGCGTGCTCCAGGACACAGCTGATCACATATCGAGGTAAATGTAATCAGTTGTGTCCAATCACAGCTGATCATATAGTAAACAGAGTTTGACAATTTTTGGCAGTCCTTTCCTCATGAGTAAAGGAGAGTCAGTAAACAGCAATTCTGACAGGCACATTTACACTGATAATCAATGCACTGATCATCAGTGCCCTGTTTATCAGTGCAGGCTATCAGTGTCCTCTATCAGTGCCCATCAGTGCAGCCTATCACTGCCCATCAGTGCAGCCTATCAGTGCCTCCTCAACAGTGCCACCTATCAGTGCCCATCAGAGCCACCTATCAGTGCAGCCTTATCAGTGCCTCTTCATCAGTGCCCATCAGTGCAGCCTATTAGTGTTCATCAGTGGCCGTCAATGCTGCCTGTCAGTGCCCTTTAGTGCAGCCCATCAGTGCATCCTCATCAGTGCAGCCTATAAGTTCAGCCTCATCAGTGCACATCAGTGAAGCCTATTAGTGCCTATCAGTGCAGCCTCATTAGTGCACATCAGTGAAAAAGAAAAATTACTTATTTGCATAATTAAGAAAATTTTTTTTCTAAATGTTAACTCTTTTTTGTTTATTTAGCCAGAAATAAAAACACAGTGGTGATTAAAGTTCTGTCTCAAAAAAAATGATAAAAATTTGCACAGTGTTGCATGACCGCACATTTGTCAAAATGCGACAGTGCTGAAAGCTGAAAATTGGCCTGGACAGGACGCATTGGGATTCAAATGCCCTGTAGTTTTAACATCTAAAAAAAAACGAAAAACTTTAGCTCTGCTGCTTACCCACAGCAGAGCTAAAGTGTTTTTTTTCTTCTTCATATACAGGCGCCTCCATGTATTTTCCGTGTGTAAACCTGTGTTGTGCATCTGTAAAGATACACATCAGAACTATATAAGAGAAGTGGTTTTGTCCTTGAAAATAAAGCTTTGTTAGTTAAAAAAAAACTGTCTCCAAACATTTTTAGCTGGCTGCTAGATTCAAAGCAAATTTGTTAAGCCCTGGTCTATCACATTTTGAGAGACCCTAAAATCACTGCACTGCAGCTCTCCCCATGCCCCCCCTTCCCTTGAGTACCCGTGAAAACAGACCAGGGATCATCTCCCTGTGTTGCTGTCAAAATTCAAAAAAGATGCCGCCGTGTGGGGCGCCAGCCCTCACTAGCTGTCATAATAAAAAAAAAACCCAAGGCTGTGCGAGGCTCCACCTGTCTGGCCGCGTCAATCATTCATAGAATTCTGTAAATGAAAGTGCCAACAGCCTTTGCAAAAAGATTTTTTTTTTTTACGAAGGTGAACTTATCCTTTAAAACAGTTTAAAAAAAACTGTTGTTTTATTGAGTTAATGTTATACTGTTACTGTGTGTTATTGTTAATTTTTGTTGTTTGCTTTGCAGGAACAACAATCAGCCACAGGACTGAGCTGTGTATTCTGACAGCAGCAGGGTGCTGCTCTCAGATTACATACATCAGTGCCTGCAGCACTGCAGGGAAAGATTACTCCATCCGCAGTTAAAAAAGAACGAAAGAACGTATATGCCCAGCATTAGGAACATGGGGTAGTCAGGTGGCAGCAGCTCCTATTCTCACCATTTTTCACTTTTTCCTGGCAGAGATTTCATCATCCACATAGATCAATGTGAATGGAGGAACCTGTTAGGCTGAACGAACAAATTAACATTACTTGTATGTCCAACATTAGGGGTATAGCAGAAACTCCTAATGCTGGCCATACATGTAATGTTTTTAGAGGCCCTAAAATGCCAGGACAGTTCAAACACCCCCCACATTACCCATTTTTGGAAAGGCACCCCACAGTATTTGCTGAAAGGCATGTTAAGTCCATGGAAATTTTTATTTTTTGCCAAAAGTTTTTGGAAATGACACAAAAATATTTTTTTCACACAAAACTGTCATTTTAATGAGATATGTCTCACACATGACATAGGTATACAATTACATCCCAAAACACATTCTGCCACTTCTTCTGAGTATGGGGATACTACATGCGGGCAGCACAGTGGCTAAATGGTTAGCACTTCCACCTGGCAGTACTAGGGTCGTTGGTTCGAATCCCAGCCACGGCACCACCTGCCTGGAGTTTGCATGTTCTCCCTGTGCCTGTGTGGGTTTCCTCCGGGTACTCCGGTTTCCTACCACATTCCAAAAACATGCTGGTAGGTTAACTGGATCCTGTCTAATTTGGCCCTAATATGTGTATGTATGATTGTAAGTTAGGGACCTTAGATTGTACACCCCTTGAGGGTTAGGGACTGATGTGAATGTACAATATATATGTGTAAAGCGCTGCGTAAATTGATGGCGCTATATAAGTACCTGAAATAAATAAATAATAATGTGAGAGACTTTTTGGCAGCCAAGCCATGAACAGGGGCCCAAAATCCAATTTGCACCTTCAGGCTTTTAAGGAGTGTTAATTATGCAATGGATTTCATGACTACCTATCACATTTTTGGAGGCCCTAAATGCCAGGATAGTAAAAACACGCCCAAATTATTATTTCCTATTTGGAAAGTAGATACTTCAAAGTATTTGCTGAGAGGTATGCTACAGTTGCTGACTTCTGTGCAATGTGCGCTTCAGCATGCACTGACCTTGCTTTGTCATTTTGCGAGGCCTACCACTTCGTGGCTGAGTTGCTGTTATTCCCAGTTGCTTCCACTTTGCTATAATACCACTAACAGTTGACCGTGGAATATTTAGTAGCAAGGAAATTTCACAGATGGACTTATTGCACACCATTTTTTCACAAATGTTTGTCAAAGTAATCTGCATGCCTAGGTGCTTGATTTTATCTACCTGTGGCCATGGAGGTGATTGCAACACCTGAATCTAATGGTTTGGAGGGGTGTCCTAATACGTTTATAGTGTATTTCTTTAGTTATTTTCAATAGTAAGGGTTGGTTATTATAACCCATCAGTTTTTGCCACCTATGTCCAACTGGAGAGATTTCCCCTTAATTCCTGCTCCATGGCTACCACAGAAAGTGAGGGGAAATCCCTGGTAGCCACCAGGATCATCAGAGTTTATTTCCTGTCGCTCCCTTGATCCCTCCTTTTGTCTTTCCATAACTCCTTCACGCCATCTTTCTATCTCATGCGCCATCCCTCCCTCACTTAATTTCTCTGCCCCTTGCTCCATCTCTCCATCATACTGTCCATTCAACAATCCCTGTACCCTATATCCCTCCACCCTTTCTATTCTCCATTACTTTCATATTTCTATTCTCTCCCTCCCTTTATCTTTCCATAGGTCCATCACTCTGCCCCTCTGTTACCTTGTTCTATTCCTCCATCACCCCATCCCTCTATCCTTTGCTCCATCACTCCATTTCTCTGCCTCTCTCACCATCCCTCCATCCGTCTATGTCTTGCTCCATCCCTTTATCTATCTGTCTCTGTGTCACCCAATCTATACCTCCATCTCTTACTCACTCCTTATTCTTTCCATCTCACTGTCCATCTCCCTCCCCCATCACTCCACCACTTTGTCTTTCCATTATAAACAAATAAAAATACTCTAGAGTGCTGCAACACCAAATTTGCTCACTACTTACTTAGATGAAAAAATATATGAACCATACACACCTTAAGACCATCAAACACAATAAATAATCAAATATACAGTGGGGCAAAAAAGTATTTAGTTAGCCACCAATTGTGCAAGTTCTCCCACTTAAAAAGATGAGAGAGGCCTGTAATTGGCATCATAGGTAGACCTCAACTATGAGAGTCATGAGAAAAAAAATCCAGACAATCACATTGGCTGATTTTGAAAGAATTTATTTGCAAATTATGGGGGAAAATAAGTATTTGGTCACCTACAAACAAGCAAGATTTCTGGCTCTCACAGACCTGTACCTTCTTCTTTAAGAGGCTCCTCTGTCCTGCACTCATTACCTGTATCAATGGCACCTGTTTGAACTTGTTATCAGTATAAAAGACACCTGTCCACAACCTCAAACAGTCACACTCCAAACTCCACTATGGTGAAGACCAAAGAGCTGTCGAAGGACACCAGAAACAAAATTGTAGACCTGCACCAGGCTGGGAAGACTGAATCTGCAATAGGCAAGCAGCTTGGTGTGAACAAATCAACTGTGGGAGCAATAATTAGAAAATGGAAGACATACAAGACCACTGATAATCTCCCTCGATCTGGGGCTCCACACAAGATCTCACCCCGTGGGGTCAAAATGATCACAAGAATGGTGAGCAAAAATCCCAGGACCACACGGGGGGACCTAGTGAATGACCTACAGAGAGCTGGGACCAACGTAACAAAGGCTACCATCAGTAACACACTACGCCGCCAGGGACTCAGATCCTGCAGTGCCAGTCGTGTCCCCCTGCTTAAGCCAGTACATGTCCGGGCCCGTCTGAAGTTTGCTAGAGAGCATTTGGATGATCCAGAAGAGGATTGGGAGAATGTCATATGGTCAGATGAAACCAAAATAGAACTGTTTGGTAGAAACACAACTCGTCGTGTTTGGAGGAGAGAGAATGCTGAGTTGCATCTGAAAGAACACCATACCCACTGTGAAACATGGGGGTGGCAACATCATGCTTTGAGGCTGTTTCACCGCAAAGGGACCAGAACGACTGATCCATGTACAGGACAGAATGAATGGGACCATGTATCATGAGATTTTGAGTGCAAACCTCCTTCCATCAGCAAGGGCATTGAAGATGAACTGTGGCTGGGTCTTCCAACATGACAATGATCCCAAACATACCGCCCGGGCAACAAAGGAGTGGCTTCGTAAGAAACATTTCAAGGTCCTGGAGTGGCCTAGCCAGTCTCCAGATCTCAACCCCATAGAAAACCTTTGAAGGGAGTTGAAAGTCCGTGTTGCCCAGCGACAGCCCCAAAAGATCACTGCTCTAGAGGAGATCTGCATGGAGGAATGGGCCAACATACCAGCAACAGTGTGTGCCAACCTTGTGAAGACTTACAGGAAACGTTTGACCTCTGTCATTGCCAACAAATGATATATAACAAAGTATTGAGATGAACTTTTGATATTGACCAAATACTTATTTTCCACCATAATTTGCAAATAAATTCTTTCCAAATCAGCCAATGTGATTGTCTGGATTTTTACTCTCCTTTTGTCTCTCATAGTTGAGGTCTACCTATGATGCCAATTACAGGCCTCTCTCATCTTTTTAAGTGGGAGAACTTGCACAATTGGTGGCTGACTAAATACTTTTTTGCCCCACTGTATAAGAGCTGCTACAGAACACCAATAAATGTGCTCTCACACCAAAATATACAATAATATGTGTACAGCTTCCCACCCGCAATGTACTGCAACCGGGCAGCAGCTACAGGCAAAGCAATGTATGGGTATGTCACTCTGGATGTTCTAACACAGGGGGGTGCTGCGCGCCCGAGCAGGCGCTCAGCACTCTCCACCCACGACTGCTTTGTCTGGCGGACACAGCAGAATGAAGATCCTGCTGAAGGAACCCGGTTCGCAGGGGGGGGGGGGGGCTCTCGCTCGCCTCCCTCTTTCATGTCTTGCTGGGCTGCATGCTCAGATAAGGGTCTGGTAGAAATAATGTCAGTTATATCCTCCCAATATTGGTATAACTTGGAACAACACCACATCATATGAATTACATCACCCTTGTTGTTACTGCACTTAGGACAGAGAGGAATATCTCTCCTTCCCCAACAATGTAGCTGAGCTGGGGTACGATACGCCCTATGTAATAGAAATAATTGTGATAATTTGTGAGAGGGGGAAATAGAAATAAAGGGTATGGACTGTAAACACATCTCCCAGACCTCTCCCCCACATTCTCCCAGCTCCTGCTCCCATCTGCTCCTGCAAAGTAACCTGGACACAGCTTGAGAAACTGACTGTAAAGTAGAATAAATAGAAGAGATCATGCCTTTTTTTCTCATCTTGGAAAACCTCACACAGATAGGAGGATCAGCTAAGTGATAAAGTAGAATAATGAGCTTGAGCCTGCAAAGCGCGTCTAAGATGAAGGTATCTTGTTCTGTATATCATCATTGTGTTAAGTAGGGAGCCATCTATTGGGCATTCACTGCAACTGCACATGTTTTTATTATTGTGCCTTTATCAATAAAGAACAGGAAGTGTTTCATGTTTGTTAAAAAGATTTCCCATAAACTACTGCAGCCATTAAGCTGTGTCAAACTGGCGGCCCTCCAGCTGTTGCGAAACTACAAGTCCCATCATGCCTCTGCCTTTGGGGGTCATGCTTGTAACTTTCAGTCCTCATGGGACTTGTAGTTTGGCAACAGCTGTAGAGCCACCAGTTTGACACCCGTGTTCTAGAAGAACACCAGTGAAGGTCTCCTCCATTCTCCCTTTGATACACATATGCCTGTAAGTTCTTTAATTGTGTTTGTTAAAGTCACATACATAGCTAGATCGCATTTAAATGTATTCAATGTGATTTGTAGGTAGCCGTTAACAAGAAATGTGTTCATTGTATGTATTTGTAATAGACATGTGTACAAACATATTGTAATTTCAGTTTATGTGATTTGTATTGCAGTTTTACAGAATTATTCACAGAAGTAAATTCAATTTTGGAATGAAACACAACACTGTCAGTTTTGTTAACTAGCTATCGGCTAAGCATTAGTAGGACAGCATACATCTATAGAACTTTTGCGTAGGTAATGCAAATTCCCCCTGCAGGTTAGTTAATGATTTAAGTTTGGTTGTACAGTTTCACCATATAATATATTCCCACGGTCTCCCATAATTGGGAACCTGATCATTTGGATATCTCTGTCTAGGCAAAGTTATGGCATATAGGCTTTGCTCATAGGCAACCCTCTAAGCGCAAACTACTTTTAACATAAATCATCAACTACTTTTAACATAAATTCATTGGGAATATTGTGGGGCCCTCAATAAAAACGTAAGGGAATCTTGCCTCCAAATGAGATAGGTTAGTATATTCTAACCGTAAGGGCATCCGGAGGTCACAAATCGGGTTTCAGTTATCATGAAACCCCCGTCCACCTGGATGCCGAAACTGGGAAGCCATAAAGTAGAGTCTAGGATTAGGGACAACCATCCCCCCTTGGTCTTTACTGTATTGAAGTGTAGATAACCGAATTCTGCTGAGGCCTTTTTACAAATAAGATCTCTAAATAGGGTGTCAATGAGTGTGAACCACCTATGGGGGTATTCATGTGGGAAAGTTGTGAAAAATGTAGCGCAGTTGTGGAGTCCACACCATTTTAATCAAGTTCACCCACTACTGAAAATGGAAGTTTACACCATGTTGAGCATTTAGCTTTAGATTGTTGAAGTAGGGGTAGAAAGTTCAGATTCAAATAAGAGTTGGGATCAGCAGGAGCATGGATACCCAAATATTTAAAAGAGGTGACCCTCTTAACAGATTGGGCACAGTCTGGTAATCAATGAGTGATTGCATCTAGTGGCAGTAAGACAAAAAGCCTGATAGAGTACCAAAATGTTTTATAAGGGACATGACGCTCAGGAGAGAGGAAGTCATATCCCCCAAATATAAAGGGGTGTCATCTGCATACAGTGAAACCCTATCTTCACTCACCTCCTAATAAATTTTGTAATATTCTGGGAGGGTCTAATTTTTGTGGCCAGAAGTTCCAATGCAAGCGCAAACAGCAGTAATGACAGGGGACACCCCTGTGAGGACACATTTGATGCCTTCAGCTGCCATTGTGCTCTTGCTGGGCATCTATTGTGTCCCTGTGCCTTTTAGGAGGAGTGGGCTTCTTCCAGACAAACATCCCCTTAATTTATCCACTGTTATTTATACTCCAATATGGAGACTCTCAAAAATATAGAGTTAGGACTGCAGTATACAGAGGCGCCTTGACATGGGCACTGCTGCTTCCACATATATTTACAAATATATGCAAAAAAACCTTCTGTTTTAATGGGAACTCTTAGACAGGGTTATTTTGGTTTGTTTGCAGGCTAGCTGGTAAGTGTGCTGGGAAATTTTCATGTGTGTGATATGCAATGCTTTTCCATGTGCACCTTAATGCAAAGGCTAATTATAAATTGGGGTTGCCATTTTTTTGTACAACTTGTTTGCTGATATGGTGTGAGAACACATTTGATGCCTTCAAGTGATACTAAAGGCTTAATTAAAAAAACAAAAAAACAAACATGTCTGTACTTACCTGCTCCATGTAATGACTTTGCACAGAGCAGCCCAGATCCTCCTCTTCTCGGGTCCCCCCACCAGTGCTCCTGACCCTTCCCTCCTCTCAGGTGCCCTCACAGCAAGCAGCTTGCTATGGGGGCACCCGAGCAGCCATGTTCCCAAGCCACTGCTCTGTGTGTCCATTCACACATGGAGCCTGGGCTTGGCCCCACCCCCTCTCTCTTCTCATTGGCTCACTGGCTGTGCTCCCACTGCTGTCTCAGCCAATGAGGAGAGGGCATCCCAGGATAGCTGAGACTCCAGTGCACATCACTGGATTGAGACGGGCTTAGGTGAGTATTAGAGGGGGCTTAGGTGAGTATTAGGGGGGGCTGGGGGGGATGCTGCACAGAAAAGGTTTTTTACCTTCATGCCAGGGGCAGACTGACAACTCATGGGGCCCCTCGGGCAATAGGGGATCATGGGATCCCTGTGTCCTTGCCCCAACTCAAAAAAGGCTATGAAAAATGTACTACGGGCATCTCATGGGGCCCCCTACTGACCCCGGGCCCTCGGGCAGTGCCTGAGTTTCCAAATGGTCAGTGGGCCCCTGCTTCATGAATAGAATGCATGAAGGTAAAAAACTTTGAGCCTTTAAAATCACTTTTAGCTGCTATTATGCTCTTGCTGGGCATCCAGTATGTCTCTGTGCCTTTAAGGAGGAGTGAACTCCCTCTAGGCAAACCTGTCCTTAAAGTGATATTAAACATTTATTTATTTATTTATTTATTATAAATTAAAGTGTTACTAAACCCACAACAGTAAAATCAGTCTGTATATGCAGTAAAGCATGCTTGTTATACTCACTGTGGAACCTAAGGGGTTAATACTCCGCATTGTGTAAAAAGGCTGTTTGATCCTTTCTTCACTGCCCCTCCTCTTGTTCAAATGTCCATGTCTTATCTCCTGATAAGACAGACTGAATCTGTAGCCACATGCACAGGTTGTTTAGTGTGTATTGTTAAAGAGGTTTTTATTTTCTTGGGAGAGTGCATGTGATCAGCACCATGCAGACAGAGGCCAGGGGTTTTGCATCCTCCGAGAGCAGAAAGAAAACTCATCCAACAAGATTTACTTTTGCTGAAGTGATAAGACTGCTCTAACTGCAGATGAGAAAAGGTATTTAGCAGGTTATATTTACTAAAATAATTGCACTTCCATGTTGTGTGTACTGTGGGAGACCAGACATAGTGAATCCTGGTTTTAGTAACAATCACTTTAAAATTACAAACTATTACTCTATACTTACCTGCTCTGTGCAATGCTTTTGCACTCCTCTTCTGGGGTCCCCCAATGGCACTCCTGGCCCCTCCTCTTCAGCGGGTGCCCCCATAGAAAGCCGCATTCCATGGTGGCACCCATGCAGGCTCACTCCAGTGCTGCCCTATCTGCGTCCATTGACACAGAGCGGGTAGCTCGACTCCGCCCTGCCCCCACTCCCATATCACAGCATTTGATTGACAACAGGGGGAGCCAATGGCTCCTGCTGCTATCAATCTGCCCAATGAGGTGGAAGACAGCAGCTAGAGCCGCAGCTCTCATGCACATCACTGGATCAGATTGGGCTCAGGTAAGAAAAAGGGGGTGCTGGGGGGGGGAGCTGCAGCACAAAAGGTTTTTCACCTTAATGCATAGAATGCATGTAACGGACATGTAAAATTTGAGTGAAAATATGGAATCATAGCCATGACAGGTTGAGTAGATTAGATTATGTCAGGCCCTTTCATTGCAAAGGTGTGTGCAGGAACAGTCTGGTAATTAAGGATGTACACTGAGCCCCTGGGCAATAGGGAAATTAATAGAAGGTACAAACAAATGGTCTGGGGTCAGATGTGTATGTATACACAATTACTCCATAGGCCTTACAGACCCAATCATCATTTAGCATTAATTAGTCTAAAGCCAGGTTCCTGGATGTGACAACTTTTGTGTATCAATCAGGTTATCACCTTCTGTGAAAACCAGTGACAGCAGACAGACTGTCTGCCTTTGTGGAAAGCTCTATAAGTAATATTCACATCAAAGAAGTATGTTTAACCTCTTATAAAAGCCAAAATATTAGTTGTAAAGATATGAACAAGCTTCCTTTGTGCAGGCCATTCTGTATGCTACATTTACATATAAGAATCATATTTGTGGCTTGGGGAGGAAGCCAGGGAAATGCATGGAATGATTAGATGACGCGGGGGTGCGACAGTCGGATGGTGTTTGGTACTGTTGCGATCGGGCTGACACGCTGGTGTCAGAAATCCAATCCCCGACTTGGTGTTCAGGCCAGTCTCGGCCCAATTGAACTTGGGCTAGTCCATACACAGTACCTCTTGTGGGCAGGTCAGGACCACCTCCCCCAGAGTCAATTGGCCGAAGACTAATGTCCCGCCCATGTCCAAATCGCCATAAATTGAACGCACGGACATTTGGACAGGGTGATCCGTACGGAGCTGGTTCGATTGACCAATGGATTGCTAAGCTTCTGGCTTGCTCCAGCCGCAGGGTAAAGTGTTATTCTGTCTTTTTATTCCCTTTTATTTTATAGTATTTAGTCATTTGTGTGTCTTCTTATATCTTTTGTATTTCTGTAACTTTTTATCTTTTGTACATACTTTATGCACTGCCCACTTTGGGAAATTAAATCTTAAAATTAATTAGTGAACTTCTGTGTATTTAAGCACGTGCTCATATCTTCGGAGAGACTAGATCGGAGAGATTAGATTGGAGAGATTAGATTGTATTGTATTTTAGTGCCTTTAAAACGCTCGGTTAAGCTCATTGCCAATCTGTATGCAACTGCACTGTGAGTGGGCAGATTGCACGCAGATTGCAAAGGTAACAGATCTGCCAGACGGAGATCTGTGTGTGTGTGGTGCCTCAACAGACCATTCTGCGGATAAACTGTTGGGTGGTGGCAGGCTACCTTTGTGGTGCGTCTGGTGTGGGGGTGTGTGGACAGTGGAAGGGTTATCAACACCGGGGTTCAAGCTAGGATAGCTGAAGGGACCTTTAGAAGGGTGTGATTACTAAGCTGGTCCTCAACTCTAATAAGGGCACCAGGTTGTATGTAAGATCCTATCTGCCAGTGTGTGGTCGACCAGCTGGATTGGAGTGGAGTCTCCATCTGGTGGTGGCCAGAGGTAGTGCGGGCTGTGAAAAGGTATCACGGCTAATCTTATATACGGTTTGAGATATTTAAGTGTAAATCCCTTTATTATCCCCTCTTTACCACCCTGTCGCGGCCGCACGCGTGCATCACGGTTAGCTAGTCGCTGTGGGCGTGGCGTGTGGTGGACACGTGACAGGGTGATCGTTTAACGAATCCTTGACAATGCATTAAGGTAAAAAATCTTAAGGCTTTATAACCATATTAATGTATCCACTGCTATATAAGCTCCAACTTGGAGACACTCAAAAATATAGAGTTAGGCCTGCAGTATACTGTAGAGAGGAGTCTTGACATGGGCACTGTGGCTTCCACATATATTTGCAAATGTGTGCAATAAAACTCTCTGTTTTAATATGAATTGGTAGACAGGGCCAATTTGGTTTGTTTGCAGGCTAACTGGTAAGTGTGCTGGAAAATGTCTGTTCCAGGCTGCCTCCCCCCTTACTCTCAGCCAGCAGTGCTGAGTTTCCTATGATGGCAGGGATGCAAGCATTGCAATAGAATGGGAAGGGATGGAAGGGGTTGCATTGTGTGCAGAGGGGGCAATGTGTGCCTGCGAAAAGAGGGGCAGTGTGCACAGTGCCCAATATATAGCATAATCTAACCATGCCCACTTTTTGCCACTGCATGCTACAGTATATGTGCTGTAAGCCAGTATCACCCTGAACTGTCCCTCATTTTTGAGTTTAAACTTTTGAGGTATGCTGGTTCATAATCCGCATCTGTAAAATGCTGAGAATGGAGCCCATACGCAGGAATTGCATCAATTAATGGCTGCCCAATGGCTAAAGGTGACCAACAAAAACCACAAAAACTCTGTTAGAAGATGGTGGTGGATACAGTGAGTATCATCAGCGAGAGATGATTCTGGTCTGCCAGCAATGGAGGAGGCAAGTCGGTCTTCCATAAAGTACAAGAGGTTGAGTAAGGTGTTGATAAAAAATAATCTGGTTCATGGCTGTTGGCTTCTGCACCTCCAGAGCTCTGGTGCCCACACACGGCCTTAGTGTGGCCATAGGCTATTGGGCACTCTAAAAGCAGAGTGGCCATGGGGTGCTGGGACTGGAAAGTGCTTTGTGTTCCAGCATCCAGCAATGGAAGAGAGATTGTACAGTGGGCAGAGTTATTGCCACCCACAGTACAAGTAAAGTCCCAGCCTGGGGTGAGAGAGCAGCACAAGAGCATGTAAATAAGTATAACCAATGTGGGGGATGGGGGTTATCGTTCACTGCCATGACCACTAATGCCCTAAGAATGGGGGGGTGTTAACTCTTGACTGCCACTGACCACCAATGTGGGGGGGGGGGGGTAAATTTCACTGCCATGACCACAAATGCAGGCGAGGGAAAAAGGTGGTTAATTTTCACTGCCACTGACCACAATGTAGGGTGGTTAAATTTCACTGCCATGACCACTAATGCAGGGCGATGATGGAGGTGTTAACTTTCACAAACACTGACCACCAATGCAGGAGAGGGTGTTTAATTTCACTGCCACTGGTCATCAATGTAGGAGGGTGCCAATGACCATTAATGCAAGGGGAGTTAATTTTTACTGCTAATGGCCACCAATATTGGGGGGTCAATAGTGTAGTGCTACCCCCGTAGGAGCCGCTAGACAGATGAAACATAGAAAAGTGATGGCAGACAAGGACCGAGTGGTCCACCGAGTCTGCTTGTTTTCTTTTTTTTTGGTTTTTTTTTGGGGGGGGGGATTTGTAGGGGTTTTTTTTTACTTTTTTGTCTGAGTAAAGATCTAAGCTTGTCCTAAGCATGTTTGAAGCTATTTACTGTTGACTGGCTCACTACTTCTGCTAGAAGTTTATTCCAAGCATCAACTAGTCAGTAAAATAGTGCTTTCTGAGATTAGTTTTGAACTTTCCTCCAGTTAGTTTAAGGTCATGTCCCCGTGTTCTTGATTTTGGTATCTTGTTGAAAATACTGCCCTCCTGAACCTTATTCACTCCAGTGATGTATTTAAAGGTTTCAATCATGTCTTCCCTTTCCCTTCTTTCCTCCAGACTGTACATGGCAAGTTCCTGAAGTCACTCTTGACATGTTTTATCCCCCAGACCTTTCTCCAGTTTTGTTATCAATATCCTATTGTAAGTGAGGTCTCCAGAACTATTCTAAATGAGGTCTAACTAAAAATCTATATAAGGGAATCAGGACCTCCTTCCTCCCCTCTGGTGATGCATGCTAGAATTCCCGTCAATCAACAAGTTATCATAATCTTCAGTCTGTCCTGGAGGTCTGTATATTACACCAATTCTAAGGAAAGATCCCACTCTGGTTGGAAGGCAGACCCAGAGGGTTTCGACTATTTCATTTGTTTTTTGAATTAATGATAGCCTTATGCTATTTTTTACATCTGTGGCAACTCCACCTCTTCTCTTCCCTACTCTGTCTTTCCTGTATAGTGTATACCCTGGTATAGTTATTTCCCAGTCATTTGAATCCTTGAACCACGTCTCTTTAATTGCAACAAGGTCCACGTTGTTCCTAGACATAAGAGCTGTCAGCTCACAAAGCTTGTTGCCTAAACTATGAGAATTAGTGCACATGACATGACAAACACTGCTATCTACTACTTTATTTTTATCACCAGAACCTTTATCTGAAGTGACCACCCCATCAGCCCAGTCCTTAGAAACATAAACCCTCACATTTGTTTCAACCTGCAGGGAACAGAAATGCACCTCACAAATTACATATCTGCCCCCATTTATCAGTTTAAATGCATGTAAAAAAAACTCCTAAATTCCATAGTAAGAAGCTCAGCGCCCTTGTGTGAGGGTTTGCAGACCATCTCTTTTGTACTGCTCAATATCAGGCCACCTGATAGCATCATGACTAACAAAACTAAGACCTTCAGCTTTGCACCAATCCTTTAACCAAACATTGAACTCTGCTATATGAAGTACTTTCTATTTGTTGTCCAATATGCACAGGTAAGACTTTCGAAAATGTAACAGTACATCCTAACTGTTGAAGATTCTGTTCCAAATACTGAAAATCCTTCTGTACAGAACACACATTCTGGGACAAATCATGTGTGCCAAGGTACATGACATCATCAACATTGCACTCTTCACTAGCATTTTTTGACAATTTTTAAAATATGTCTTTCATCTCTCCTAACTGTAGCATCAGGTAAACATCTAACTTCCTTTGACACTTCCACATGATTTCCTAAAGAAACACCTCTTACAAATGAACCACCAACAAGAAGATGGCTTCTCCACGCCTTTCCCACAAATGGAATGGATTAGAACTTCAGATAAAACAGATACTTTTGGCAGAGCAATTATTTTTCTCATGGTCCTCCTTCCTATGCTCACAATCAGCTACGTTTGCAACCTTTGTATATGCTTCTAGAGAACACTATATAAGTTATGCAGTGTCACACCGAAAGCTACATGTTTATGGTCCACAGGCCTCACTCTTCCTTACCCAACAGTTGTCCACACTGCTCTTCTCCTGCCCAGTCTTTGGAAAAGGTGTCTTTTTACAGGGCAGCTCAGCGGAGCGAATTGGCTTAGACAACCTCCTGATCTCAGACTGCAGGGCACTAACCAGTAAATTCAGACAAGCAATGTCATCAGGTAGGCTAGAAATCTGCATACAAATAGGAGAGCATCCCAGCTTCCAAAAAACACCAGGAAAAAAACAAAAGCCAAATAACAGGTCACCTTTCTTACATATGCTAATTGATAACATCCAGTACTCAACACCTTTGCAGCACAAAAACAATTATCCCAGTACTTAAGAAACAATCAACAGTAGCAACACAGGCCCAATATGAAGGTTTTAAAAAGTAAACAATTTAGGAGAAGCAACTACAAGTGCTGTAAAGAATTTAAAAATAACTTAAACTTACTGTATCCAGCTACTGCTGGTCAAACTATGCACTTTTGTCCTGCTGCACTTCTATACTGCTGCACTTCCAACAAGCAAAGTCTACAGAGTAGACTTTGGTTTCTTTTTCCAATAGTTGCCCAGCAACCAGGCACAAAGTAACAGTGACTCTTTTAGTTCAATGTACAGTCCAGGGTTGTTATTTTTTGCTGTTTTTCCTTTTTGGGTAACTTTGATGTGTATAGGGAATTGAGTGGGATACTCTAGAACTATGTACAAATAGGAGGACACCTTCTCTTGTACAACTATGAGCCAAGGCCTTGCAAAAGTAAAAGAGTGGACTGAGTGTTGTAACAGTAGCTTGAGGAGATTAGGCTTCCTCTCTGGACAGTCCAAGTAAAGTCCTTTCACTATGAATTACATAGACTGAGCTCTTCAGGACACAATTGTTATTATTATTCAGAATTTATATAGTGCCAGCAGCTTGCACAGTGCTTTACAACATAAAGGCAGACTGTACAGTTACAATAAAATTCAATACAGGATGAATAAGAGGGCCCTACTCATTAGTGCTTATAATCTAAAAGGGAGGGTCAAGTGATGAAAAAGGTAATAACTGTAGGGATAAGCTGATAGAGAAAGTGCACATACAGTTGTTAGGTGGAGGCAGAATAGGCTTCTCTGAAGAGAAGGGTTTTCAGGGATTGCCTAAAAATAGAGTAGGAGATAGCAGGGCAGATTGGGGTAGGTCCCTTTAACACACAGCAGACTCTTTACCACCAAAGGGGTGGCAACAGTGCACAGTCGCAAGGATCCCTCACAACTGTCTGTACTCACAAATGTCTTTAGATGATTGGCTTCCAGTGCTTTCCAGACACTCTCTCCCTGTGATACCAGACTAGATCCACAGACAACAGGCCCCCTCAGTCAGCTCCAGCAAACTCTCAGCAAAACCCAGCCCCCAGCCCCCCAGCTTCTCCATCTGGGACTGCCATGATCAGCAAACACGTGGCAGGTGGCCTGGGGGGCAATCAGGCCCCCCACATCTCAGGTTGTGATCTCTTCTTCAGGGACAGGACGATTCTGTTCCAGGTCTCAAACCATTTTTACAGTGTCCCAGCACCCATCTGTGCAACCTTCCTACGAGGATTGGCTGAGACAATATAAATATGCATTCATTTCTGCTAATTTGTCCTACTCCACAATCTATGTTCCAGAACCATCCAGAGGGTTCTAGAAGGCAGGAGGAATAATCAAACCTGGAGCCTATGAAACTTAGAACAGACCTAAATAATCACAAACAGCCACGCTGATTACAGTGAGCCAAACTAAATTTACCTATCAATAAGAATGCAGCTCCACTGGATACAGTGAACCAGAATTAAATTTACCTAATTTTAGTACCTGTTTAGAAGGGTGCTACAATAGTACTGACACCAGTGCTGGGTGCTATTATTGTATTTACTGACACCAATGGTGTGGGTTGTTTTTGCACCCACTGACACCATTGTTGAGAGTTATTTTTGTACTCATTGACGCAATGCTGGAGGTTGTTGTATTCCAACTTCTTTACTGTGCAGTGTGACATTCTGCAAAAAAACCCCAGCAGGACTAAAATGTTAGGGCACTGAGATGCGCAAATGTGCTGCTCTTCTGCAGCCCTCTGGAGGGGAGGGTCACAAGTGAGGCCTTCTATTCACTATTGACCTGACGTGCGCCACGCACCACTTCTTTTCTCCTTTCTGGGTTTCAGGTGCTGAGGTTACTGTTATATCTGTGAGAATTTTCCTTGTGGCACGGTAATTAAAGCCTACTTTATGCAGTGAGTACGAATACTGACAATTTGTTTTTTGTATTCGCTGCTACCAATTACCGATACCTGCTGGCAACTGTTTTGTTTACACTGCTGCTGTCAGCAGGGGAATCCTGCTGACAGCTGAATGAGTGATCAGTTGTTAAGGATACGGTTGCTCCACCCCTTAACCACTTTGGCTCTCAGATCTGTTCACCGCTTATGGAGCAGAGCAATTTTTACATTTCTGCTATGGACCTGTTTATTCGGTGATAACTTTGTCATCACTTAAGATAACAATCTAATACATATAGGGGTTGATTTACTAAAGCCAAATAGGCTATGCACTGCAACTGTACTCCAAGTGCACTGCAAGTGCACTGAAAGTGCAGCTGCTGTCGATCTGAGGGGAACATGCCTGGAAAATAAAAAAACAGCATTTTTGCTTGCACATGATTGGATGAAAAAAATCAGCAGAGCTTCGCTTAATTTCAGAGCTTCCCCTCGGATCTAAAGCAACTGCACTTGCAGTGCACTTGAAGTGTACTTGTGGTGCACAGTATATTTACCTCTAGTAAATCAACCCCATATTGTTTAAGGACAATCAAGGCTTTTTTTTCATGAATATTGTCTTGCAATAATATATTTTTTTTACAATCCTTAGACAATTAAATGTAATAAGAAAAAAAAATGCGTTTTTTTTTTACCAGTGTTAGTTTAAAAATAAATAATGTTACTGCACATAAAAAGTGTGAATTCTATTTTGTAATTTTTCCTGTTTAAAATTAAACTAAAATTAGGATTCTGGTACAAAGCATTGAAAAGTTATTTCAAATGAAATACATTTATTTTTTTCAATGTTGCACTTTTTTCAATGTGAAACATGTAAATATATTTTAAAGGTGTAAACCTATTAACAAACAACACAAACAATAACAAAAATAAGTTTTAATTATTAATAGTTTACAAAATAGGAATGAACAACAGAAAATCATTTTTCTGCCAAAGCTCCTAAACTCAACTCCATAAAAGCCAATGTGTCAATGTACACATAAGCTTTTAGCAGAGTTTAGGAGCTGCCGTGTTTAGGTGAGGTTAAAGCCCGTTTAGGATAGGAACGTTTTGACTGCCGGAAAATGCACAACGTGGCAAAAACATAGTACCGTGGTTGCTGCGTTTTGTATTTTCCCGCAGCCAGTGGTCAGGGTAGGCTCGTGCACTTGAAGCCTTATTCTCCGGTGATCATTTGGTCAATTACCAGTCTGTTAAATTGTGACACTAAATAAGGTAGGACTATGAGGAAAAGATAAAAAGATTGTTGTCGGATGCAGAGAAATTATTGAGAGGTGATCCCACAACAAAGAGGCAAAATTAGGGAGATCTAATTAGGAGAGTGTGTGTGTCTACAATATATTATTTCCCCAAAACACATAGGATTTATATATTAAAGCTAGAGAGTGCAAAATCAGGCTCACTTTTGCAAAGAAACCAGCTTCCAGGTTTTATTGCCAAAGCTTAATTGAATAAGGTGAGGTTATAAGCTGATGAAGAAGTGAGCTGATTTTGCACCTTCCAGATTTAGTAAATAAGTGTGGTAAATTTGTTATTTAACCACTTCCTTTTACCCCCTTCCTGTCCAGGGCAATTTTGAATGACAATTGCGCGGTCATGCAACACTGTACCCATATGAATTTTTTACCATTTTTTTGAGACAGATAAAGCTTTATTTTGGTGGTATTTATTCACCGCTAGGATTTTTATTTTTTTTGCTATGTAAATGAAAAAGTCCAAAAATTTTGAAAAAAAGTGTTTTTCTTTTATTATTTTTAAATAATCTTTCATCATAAATCTTGACATAAATGTATTCCGTTATCTTTTTAGTAAAAAAAATAAGCCACATTAGTTTATACAAGAAAACTTATCCCTGCGCCAAAACTTTCCAAATAACACTCTAAAAATGCTGCTGTGCCAATCGTGAAAACACAAACAATATAAATATAAATAAACAGCGCAAATTTAGATGATTAATCAATATAATAAATCATATAAAATAGGTGCATAAATTATTCGTGTTTGCCCTTAATCTTAAACAAAAACACCCAAAAGTCCATGTGCTGAAAACATAATTAAATTGTTAAAATAAAAGTGCAAACTTCTTTTCTTCAAAAAATACTTTCACCTTCCACCCGTGCACAAACCAACATTGAATACACTCACCAGAACTTGGTGAGTAAAAGACCTTTAAGGAATTTTTAGGGATCCTAAACCCTCTTTGGTGCCACGCTAGGGAAAATCTTCACCCTCCGAATAGACTCCACCATCCAACCAAAAGAAAAAAACTCACATAGCATAATATTGTCACACAATAGTAACTTTTTCCAAATGGAGATTAAGGCCACTCACATGTTAAACACTTGCTAAAGGCATGTTTATTATGTATAAAAGGCTTCAGTTCCAGCAGATATACAAACTTTTCCTTCCAGGACTCTCACATCCACAGTGGAACAAAGACAGGACTCCTCTTAGACCAAACAGTGAACCAAGATGGCCGCTGGAACGCACCGCTCAGCGTGCGTTCCACTCACCGGAAATGACGTCAGACGCATGGAATGTGGACCGGAAATGCGTCAACGCATTTCGCCCCTCCCATAGGGCGTTATCAAGACAACCATCTCCCGTCCTCACTCACTTAAATATCAATGGAATACCCTCCCCTCCGATTTAATTGGTCAGACCACCTCCCAGGATAATTTCAGAGGCTGCTCCTCCCACTCCAAGACGTGAGAGACCTTTACAAAAATGCCGATCCACATAGCCACATAATGACTTCTGACAATTAATATAAACAATTCCAATAAAAACAATATCTTTATAGTTTAATATAATTCATATTAAAAAATGTATATCTATCTAAAAACAGATTGCAAAATAAAAATAAAAATAAAAAAATAATAAAAATGAAATAAAATGAAAATTAAATTAAATTAAAATAAAAATAAAATAAAATAAAAATAAAAATAATAATAAAAATAAAATAAAAATAAATATAAAAATAAAAATAAATATAAATAAAAATACAAATCAAAAAAATAATAAAAATAAATAATAAAAATAAAAATAAATATAAAAATAAAAATAAATATAAATAAATAAAAATGAAAAATAAAAAATAAATAAAAATAAAAAGTATAAAAAATATATGAAATATATAGCAATCTTTAAACACTAAATCCTCTACTCTTACCAATCTGACAGGAAACAGTTGATATCTATATCTGAATTTAACCCCCTGGGAAACAAGGAACCCAATTTTAGGATCCATCTCGTTTCATTCTGTGAGATGAACTTGACCCTATCTCCTCCCCTCCATGATGCTAAAACTCGATCAATCCCACAGAATTTCAAACAAGATGGGTCCCTATTATGATACATTCTAAAATGGTGGGAAAGACTATGATGCTTATAACCTTTTTTAATATTTCTAATATGTTCCCCTAATCTCACTGACAGTTTTCTAGATGTTCTCCCTACGTATTGAAGATGACATGGACATTCTAACAAATAGGTGTCAAACGAGCTATCACATGATATAAAGTTTTTTATCTTATAAGAGGAACCATTTGAACAAGAGTAAAACGTATCGTACTTTCTGATATTATCTCCTTTCATTGTTTTACATACCAAACATCTTTTACATTTAAAAAACCCCACACTCTCAAGAAAAGTCGCCTTTTTCTTTGGAATATCTGGAACATTTTTTGCTAATTTTAATCTAAGTGTAGGTGGTTTTCTATAAACAAATGAAGGTTTCTTAGGTAATAGGTCATGAAGAACCTCATCCCTTTTTAAAATCTGCCAGTGTTTTCGTATTATATTTTCAAAAGCCTTATGCTGATTCGAATACCCAGTTATAAAGGATAATTCCCCTCTTCTATTTTCTTTCTTTATTTTATTTAACAAATCTTCTCTTCTGATTTTACTTACCTGGTTTACTGCACCTATTAATATCTCCTCTTTATAACCTTTCTCCCTAAATCTCTCTAACAGAGTATCTGCTTGTTTATGAAAGATCTCCTTATCATCACAATTACGTTTCAGTCTTATCAATTGGCTTTTAGGGATGGATCTTAGCCAATTCCTATGGTGGCAACTATGTGTGGGGATGTATGCGTTTCTATCGACTTCTTTGAAATGAGTCTTAGTATAAAGCGAATCTCCTTGTTTGTAGATAGTTAGGTCCAAGAAATTAATCGCTTCTGTACTAATATAGTTTGTAAAGGATATATTATAAGGATTACACCCCATTTCATGAATGTAATCCTCCAGTTCTTCCTTTGTACCCTTCCAGATTATCACTATATCGTCTATAAATCTTTTATAGAGCAATAACTTATGATTCTTCTTTTCAAAAATTGCTTTATCTTCCCACATACTCATAAAAAGATTAGCTACTGATGGAGCATACTTCGCTCCCATTGCCACCCCGGTGCACTGTCTAAAATAACTATTCAAATGCCAAAAATAGTTATTGGACATTGCTAAATCCAGACATTTAAGAAGATATTTAATTTGTTCAGCTTTTAACCCTGATTTTTCCTTTAATGACCATTTTACCGCTCTTAAAGCATCAGCATGTCTAACTTACTACTTACTACTTTGCATATGATCACTGATTGGCCTATCAGTGATCACATGATCAGGACCTCGTACAGAGGTCCCGTCCGACGATCGGTATTTCACTGTGTGTGGAGGACACAGCGGGCACCGAATCGCGGTGCTGCACGCTCCCAGGGAGCGTGCACAGCTAGTAATGGCGGGTGCCGTTTATGAACGGCAATCCGCCCCTGGAGTGCCACCGTCCCTGCCGTTTATAAACAGCAGGCGGACGGCAAGTGGTTAAATTGGAGAATATATACCTGGCACTGACTCCCTAGGTGCAGGGGTCTCCAAACTATGGCCCTCCAGCTGTTGAAGTACTACAAGTCCCATCATGCTTCTGCCTCTGGAAGTCTTGCCTGTGGCTACCAGTCTTGCAAGGCATCATGTGACTTGCAGTTCCTCAACACTTGGAGGGCCATAATTTGGAGACACAAAAATAGAGCAGAAACAGGCCACCTAGAATGACACGAATAGCTAGTGTCATAATCATATCTCCGACTCACTTAGTGTATAAGTGTGGATCCATAAACCCAGAAAATGCATACTGAACAATATGGTAGTGTGACAAGAGCACCCCTACCTGAAAAAAGAAGGTTACTAAGAGATCCACGCGGAGTAATATGGATTCAAAAATTTACAGGCAATACTTTATTTTATCACATAGATCATAAGGAGGTTAAA
This sequence comes from Staurois parvus, assembly GCF_062004578.1. NCBI lineage: Eukaryota > Metazoa > Chordata > Amphibia > Anura > Ranidae > Staurois > Staurois parvus. Next base: position 4,926,850 of record NW_028318148.1, on the reverse strand, counting down.
CATGAGCACGGTGAACATGTCAAGCAAATAAAATCATTTTTAGAGGATAATATATACATATATATACTTATATGCTATCCTATTTAGGCATTGTATGCTGTGACAAAGCCATATCCTATTCAAACCGCTTCAATTTTCTTAGATTGAGTAATTTTTGGAAACCCCTTAAGTGGGTATACAGACTCAGGTATTCACGGCCTGCTATATACACAATATATGTGTTTGGAATCTACGTACTGTGACTACCTTGCTCCCCACCCCCATATGCACCTTTGAACAAGCATCAAGGACCTGATCCTATTTCAAGTCGACGGGAGTCTTCTTGATCCCTATTGATGGTAATATATCCATACTTTGTTTTTTGCTTTCAGGGTTCACTTGATGCCTGTGTTCTTTATAATAATTTTTATATATATCCCCAGAATCATTTGGTACTGTGGACTGTGTTTCACTTGGGGTGGCTATCCAGGAAGTCCCTACATTTGAGAAGCGGGTATGACAGTTTCACAACTAAGAAGGTAATGAAGGTGTCCACTAATTACTGTAGAGGGAGGCTTGGTGAGGCCTGGATGTGATTCAGCTCCTATACTTTCATACATTTTTGTGTATTTTTGTGTTCCAGCTTCCATACATCAGGAGGCTACTCTACACATCCTGACTTATATTGGGAACATATTTGCTGAATCTATGGTTCACTCTAATACGAGCTGGAAATTCATGGAAACCTAGGATCAAAACCTCACCATTACCATATATTGCCTTATATGGTACTCTACTTGCCTAAATGACCCTGATATGAAGACGCTAAGTGCTTTTAAAATGATTTTATTTGCTTGACATGTTCACCGTGCTCATGTTTAACCTCCTTATGATCTATGTGATCAAATAAAGTATTGCCTGTAAATTTTTTGAATCCATATTACTCCGCGTGGATCTCTTAGTAACCTTCTTTTTTCAGGTAGGGGTGCTCTTGTCACACTACCATATTGTTCAGCATAATTTGGAGACCCCTGCCCTAGGGTGCTGCTGATATGTTAGGTCTTCCTGCTGCTCCCAGTGGTGACTTGTTCTGAACTGAACCTTGACTTACACACCAGTAATGTAGAGAGAGCTTTTTGTAAGGTTAAGAGTGGGCTTTATTAACCTCCCTAGTGGTCTCATTATGTCAATATTTCTGTGCTCAAAGCGGTACATTTTTTTGCATGGAAATCTGTCATTTGTTTATTGTAGGCCTGTAATTTTTAGGAATAACTCACTGAAATCTGTCCGAACAAGAGTCTAGTAAACATCCCAGGTATGATAAAAAAACACGAAATCATAAATTATAATATAATAAATAATCATAAAAATAATAATATAATATTTATAAATTTCATTCAATAATGTAATCAAACCAAAAACACTGAAATTTGAAATATAGCGCCAAGTTCACACATCCATCAGTGAGCTTACTCGCAAAATTGTTTTCAGTGTCCCCACGAATCAGTATCACTCAATTCTGCAAGTAGTTCTAATTTACTATCTCTGTTCTCTAGCTGGTCTAAAACCGCTTTTGACCAAAAGGGACACTTTTTGGACACCATGGACGTTTCTCAGTTTCCAGGCAGAAAGAACTGTAAAAATGCAGGCAGGGCACAGGACAAATGGACTAGGGACAAAATGTATGTGAAATGCTTTGATACTGTAATGTTTTACTATGTGACCTTAGTGTATTTAGTGAATGTCACTTTTAAAATTTTTTAATTTCTTGCCGGTTCCGACCCCGTATGTCCCGGCGCTTGAAGGGACCGAAACCCGGAAGACAAATGCCGGCATCGGCCAGAGGAGATAGCCGGGGACGCTGCTGGGGGGACATTGTGGGAGCGCAGGACAAGGTAAGTGAAACAGGGATCCCAGAGCAAAGCTGCAGGGTATTCCCGAGTGTAGCTCAGGGTTACCACTTTTGGTACTGAAAGTTTACCCCAAGCTACACTCGGAAATACTACCAGGGAGGTTAAAGCAGAACTTCATTATTTTTTTTTCTCCTATGCAGTGGATTAAACTGCATGGGTCAACTGCTCATTTCGTCTAGGGGCGCACTGAAAGGCTAAACAGCACTCCTCCATGACCAGCGGTGGACTGTCCCTGCTGTCCTCATATCCAGAGCTGGTCTATGGGCGTGATGACATCAGGAACAGTCCATTCACAAGACTGCTAGCTTTGGGGGGGGGGAAGAGGGCAGGAACAGCAGGGACCGGTCTTGCGCTCTGAGGATTGGTGGATTAGGTAAATTTATCTCTGCTTTCCTCACCCCTAGACAAAAAACAAGCAGTTAACCCATGCAGTGTGGGCATAGGTAGATGGGTACATAAAAAAATACAAGAATTCCTCTTTAAAGGCAGTTTGAAAGACAACAACAAAATAATCTCAGACCCTGCAATACCCAGATACATACAATAACTATGAGGCCTAACTGAGGTTCAATGGCCCACATACCTGTGCAAGATCTAAAGACAGTCTGTCATTGCTGGGACCTGTGATCTCCTGTTGGTGCACTCTTTGAAGCATGACGCTGGTCCCAGAGGCCGAAAAGTTTGGTTGTCTGATTATTTTTTGTCCCGGTGATGATGAAAAATAAGAGGGGAAATCTCCCCATTGGGGACACAGACAGCAATAAAAATTTGACAAAGCTTTTAATAGAGTATGCATATATTCATGATAACACTAACTGATATGAAGAATCCTTTCAGTAAACTGACTGACACAGGAGCTGCCATTACTGTTATTAGACACACATTAGGAGTAGTTGTTGCACTATAATCATTATACCATACCCCCCAAACATTCAGCATCTTAGTACAATCCTTGCCTCCTGTGGATCTGGGCTGTGTGCTGGAACTGAATGGCGTCACACTTGTTCCTGCACACAGCTCTTTGCACAAACTGCCCAGTGAAGTGATCTCCTGCCAGTCAGTAGATGCATAGTCCTGGCAGCAAGAGAAGTTGGAGAAGCATCATATGACCCTCACTACTGCAAGCTAAGTAAACAGTGTTTTACCCCCAAAAGACCACCAGTGTCTCCCCACCCACAATGGCCACAATGGCCCCACCCACACTAGGCACCAAAGCCCCCCTCACTCCCAATGTTTTTTCCTCCACTAACACCAGTGCATTTTATTTTTTCCCCTTCTGACGTGAAGAAGAATACTTTCTCTCAAGGACACTGATGCCAGACTTTTTTTGATACATGACCATTGCTCCCTGCCATTTTTCTCTCACAGTCCATTGATGCCTGGCATTTTCTTCCCACTGACCACAAATGTCAGGCATTTTTCTCTCCCATTGATGCCAGCTGTTTTTCCCTCCCACTGATTAACGATATTAGACATATTTCTTCTCACTTAGTGATGCCAGACTTCCTTCCACTGACCACCAAAACCAGGACTTTTTTTCTCCCGTTGACACCAGGCTTTTTTATCCGTTCACTAACCACTAACACCAGGTATGTCTATCCTCCTACTGATGCTAGACAATTTTTTTTCTCCCCCTGAGCACCAATGCTGCAATTTTTCCTCCTACTGATTCCATGGCATGGTTTCTCTGTGCTGACTGTGATGAAACATGGTGTCCGATCCCTGCCCTTCTCATCAATTTGTGACAAAGGACTGGCCAATCTCACACCATGCTGTCACTTACAAAACAATGCCACTCTCAGCTGCACCCTGTAAAAAGATTTTCCAGCTCCTGGGACTACAACCTAGGAGCCAGCAGCCTGAGAGTGATTGTCACTGGGTTGTTACCTATTAAATTAACCCTTTAAACTCCAAACTGCCTTCATATAGCTTTGGTCCTATCAACCCTTCACAATATTAGCAAGAACAAATATGAAAAATAAACATCTGTACACAAGCTGTCACCGCAGACAGGTATATTCAGAGATCTATCATATACAGTAGCACTCTTCAAGGATTCTTTAGTTTGCATTACAAGCCTTAGAGACAATTTCAACACTTTTCAAAATAGGGTTTAATAATGAAAAAGTCAACATGGTGCAAATAAAATATTTACAGAAAAGGGGTGTTACAAGGAAGTAAAGAGACAACAAGACAACAGTGAAATAAAAAGGCGTGGAAAATGAAGAATACTTAACAATTTCCTGGTTTGCAGAGTCCAGTGGATAAACAAAGATGGTACAATGGCTCTCTGAAGTTAAGGTGTTGTTTGGTTTGATGTTAAACAAGAGCTGTCAAAGTGTCCTGGCATTCCCTTTTCCTGTGGTAGTAAAGGAATGTTGACAGAGGACATCTGACCAATCATCTGGTTTAAGAGCTGATTCACACATTTGCAGTGTGGACTGAAGCTCAGGTTTCTCACCTAATTGACACAGTAGTTCAGATCAATTTCAGGTCAGGATTTTATCCTGTTCACACATGTGCAGTTTAGAAACAGTTCCCATAGACGTCAATAGCCTGTAATAGGCACCTGAATCAGATTGCATGGCTCAGCATTCGGACAGCACTCTTTTTCAATCCGTATGGAATCCGCATTGCTAGTTCACTGGACATATGTGACCAGGAACTGTAGGAAGCAATGTTATTTCACATGTCATGCAGATTGTATACGATTAAAAACAGCATCTAATCCACTTATGTGTGAACTGGCACTAAGCAGTGGTTGCTGGGAGGTCACCCATGTATGACCCAGTACCAGATACAGTTTTCTACAAGTTTTAAGAACTCTTAATATCTACAGGGTAGAGCCAGTTACCCTGCATATTATTGTCCAGAATGAAATTAGCTTCACAATGGATATAGATATGAAAGGTCTTGGATATTTACTTCTCATAGGAGAGGTTTGGAGACCTAATCCACTCTGGTACCTCATATCATAAGGGTGTTTGGGTTCAAAATGCTACCTAATAACTGATGAAGGTGAATATGACTTTATTTTGGCTATACTGTCAAGATTTCAAAAGTTATGGAACATACTGGTATGATGGGTTCTACCGAAAGACAGATATGTGTATTCTGTGGTTTCCAACTAAGGTATTTACCGAATGTCTGTTAACTTCCTAGTCACTGAAAAGGAAAAGTCAGGGTTCTGTGATGTGTACAGGGGCGTATTTGCCGCGAGGCAAACAAGACGTTTGCCTAGGGCAGCACTTTTCATGGAAGGGACACTTAGGACAGGGGCTGCTGTGTCTTACCTGTCTCCACGACTCTGTGTCCCTCTTCGATCTGGTCCACGAGGCTCTGCTGGAGGAGGGGTAGAGAAGTTGATCGGTGTCAACATCTGCCTAGATCTTGGATCGCGATGTGGGTGGGATGACATGCCACCCCTCTCATCTTGGATCTTTGAGAGGAGGAGCCGAGCGGCAACGTGAAGATCGAAGAAGCTGATCGGAGTGAGGGACCAGCCAGAGCCGGTGAAGGGAAAGAGAGCGGCCAGAGAAGGAAGACAGCTGATTGGTAAGGTAAGTGTCTGTGCGGCCGGGATCTGGGCCGAGCAGATGGTGCTGCTGCAGCCAGGTATGCTGGCTGTGGATGGGAGAGGGAAGGAGCCCAGGCTGGAGCAGGGGTCAGCAATGTAAGCATCATTGGTGTCAGTGGGAGTAATAGTGCCCCATCATTATTGTCACTGACACCAATGATGGGGCACTAATCCTCCCACTGACATCAATTATGGTGCACTATTCCTCCCACTGACACCAATGATGGGACACTATTCCTCCCACTGACACCAATGATGGGACACTATTCCTCCCACTGACACCAATGATGGGACACTATTCCTCCCACTGACACCAATAATGGGACAGTATTCCTCCCAATGACATCAATGATGGGGCACTATTCCTCCCACTGACACCAGTGATGGAGCACTATTATTCCACTGACACCAATAATGGGGCACTATTCCAAATGACACTGATAATGGAATAAAATAAAAGGTGGAGCTCTAATAGGAAAAGGTGGAGCCTAAAGAGGAAGGGTGGAGTTTACAGATGAAGGGGTGGAACTTAAACAGGAAGGGGTGGGATAAATTTAGATAGGGGGGTGCCTGATTTTAGTCTTGCCTAGGGCAGCACAAAACCAAAGTACACCACTGGATGTGTATTAGGGGTTAGATCCTGCTAGTCCTATTACCAGACTGATAAGGGCTGTCTGGCAGCATCTAAGATGTTGTGGATTGTATGAGCTGAAATGAGAAGGAGGCAGAGCGAGAAGAGGGTCACTGTGGCCATTTCTCTTTTATTTGCTGTGGCCAATTCTCTCTTCTGACAAAATGGCATAGAAGACTTGTGACCTGAACAAAATGGTTGCTAGACACACAGCTATTCATATGCCATGTAAGCACGACCATTACACTGACCACTGAAGTCAGGAGATTCTTCTTCCCATGGATACTGATACCAAGCAATTTTCCTCTGTAGCACCCTCCTAGATAGGTGCTAGTATGTAGATAGCTAAGTATAGTGTAATATGTTCTTCTGCTTATTAGAAGAATTTAGTCTCTCTCTCTGCAGGTCCAGTCAATTACAAGGAGTGGCACCCCTAAGCATGCTGGGTGCTGGTATTTATAATCAGTGAGCACATCTGAGAGCTGACTTAGGGGGATATCTACAGATCCTGTCTTGTATCATGGAGGAAGGTGACCTGTGGCAAGGGCCTTGTGAGTACAGACTGTTTAAAGGGATCCTGGGACTTGTGCTGTTTAACCCCCCCTTGGGACCTACATAGTCAGCTGCTGGGTGTAAGCTAGAGGGGATACTGGCTGGTGTCCCAAACAGCAACTTTCCATTTAATTCTGCATTTCTACAGAAGGCCTTTGCTCCATTCTCTGTCTGCTACACAATCTACTAAGAAAACCCCTAGATCCACTTAGAAAAAGCCATAAAAAACAACAAAAACTACAACCCCTAGACTGATCATTGGAGTAACGAGCGGAAGTTGTGTGCAGCTGGCTATAAGAAATACTGTGCGCTTGGCTGTGGATGAAGGTTTAGGGGAAAGCCTGGGAAAACACCTGCGTCTCTTACGGGGGTAGAGCCACTCTTGCCACTGATGTTGGGCATTTTTCTTCCCAATGGCTACTAATGCTAGCTATTTTCCCTACCACTGACCATATACACCAAGCCATTGTTTCTTTTCACTGACTCCATATGTTTTTTTCTCTTCCACTCGCTCTTGGGCATTATTTCATCCAACACCATAGTTCAGGCGTTTTAACTTCCACTGATGTTCCAGCATTTTTTCCTCTCAAAGATCAGCAATGAGAGGGGCCCTATGATAAATATTTTTTATTGTACATTGCATTGTCCTGACAGCTACACTCAATATGTTGTCAATTAAGTCACAGAGGCCTGACCCCTGCATGCTAAACATTATGTTGTTGCATACATAGTCCTGACTAAATTATTTTTAGATGATGGGTGATGTGTAGTTTGCAACTACTTCAATTAAATTCTTAGGCTCAAACTGTTAGCTTACTGTCTGTATTCTGTTCTGTTTGCTTTCAAATTGTCATTTGGGTATAGGTGTGTCTGGGAGGTTCTCACTGACAACACAGTAATTACAGAGCAAATTTTGGGCACAAGAATTGCTTGCTATGTCCACTGTATACTAAATGTAGGCTTATGCAGGTCATAGACGGGGAGAAAACCAGCCGTTTTTTTTTTAGAAAAACAAAAAATCGGTCGTTCAATCAGCCGAAGTTACCACCATTGGTAAAAAAAAGTCAGCTGATTTTCGTCCCGTCTATGGCCGGCAATTAAAATAATAGAGGTGTCCCTGCAGAGAGCTTCGCTATATTTGACATTTAAAAGAAGAAGAAATAGAATATGAATAATAAGAAGAAAAAGTTGCAACATTGTATCTATTTGTATCCATTTCGGATACAGATGTTTCTATTTGGATACAAATAGATACAATGTTGCAACCCTTATACTTTTAAATGTCAAATATCATAGCGGACCTCTCTACAGGGACACCGCTAAAAGATTTGACATTTCTAAGTATTGCGGTTGCAAACATTGTATCTATTTGTATGGATGGATACAAATAGATACAGATGTTCTTCTTTTTCTTTGGTCACGGCTCATGCGCATTTTTTTTAATCGGGAAAAAGATTGTCCGATTTGCCCATCATTGCCGTGAAAATGGGCAAAATCAGCCGTTTTTTTCCCCAACATGATCGATTAAAAAAATGTGTCAAAATCAAGAAAACCAGCTGACCAATTCAGCCACTAACGATCCGAAAAATCAGCCGATTATTTTTTTTGGACAAATTTTCGGGCCGGTTTTCTCCCCGTCTATGGCCTGCATTAGTCTGGCCATACATTATACAATTTTTTGGAGATTTGTGCTTTAGATTTACCAAAAACCATGTAATATAAGGTCAAACCTAAACAACACTTTCAATTGTATCCAAATAGGCAGGCCCTTGCACTACATAGTTGAAGGTAAATCTAAAGGAAATTGGGCAGAAATTGTAAGAAAATTGTAAGAAAATCTTATAGTGTATGGCCAGCTTTAGACTCTAATTAATCATGCTCTTTTAAAGTGACATTAAAGGCTAAAGTTTTTTTAAATTTATTAAAATAAAAAGGATGTTATACTTACCTGCCTTGTGCTACGATATTGCATATAGTGGTTTCTTACCTCCTCTTTTGGCACTGACACTGTTTGTATCTCCCTGCTGTGGGTGCCCCCTTAGCAAGCCTGTTGCTATGGGGGCATCCATGTGGACATGTTTCCAAGCAGGGATGCAGGTTTTTTACCTTCATGCATCCTATGGCAAAAAAACCTCCCCCAACAGTTCCCGTAATATTCACCTGAGCCCCCTCTCAATCCAACAATGTGCATGGAAGCCTTGGTTCTCTCCTCATTGGTTGAGACACAGCAGCGGGAGCTACTGGCTCCCCCTGCTGTCAATTACAGTCAGTGAGCCAATGAGGAGAGAGCAGGGGTAGGTCACACCATGGCTCTTTGTGTCTTATGGAAGCTTAGAGCGGAGCTTGGGAGCAAGCACGCAGTGCCCCCATAGTAAGCAGCTTGCTATTGGGTGCATTGGTCTAGGGGGAGGAGCCAGGAGCACAGGTGGGGGACCCGAGAAGAAGGGGATCAGGGCTTCTCTGTGCAACACAATTGCATACAGCAGGTACGTATGACATGCATGTTATTTAAAGACAAAAAAAATGAACATTTAATATCATTTTAAGGTAAAAAAAAACCTTTTATGTGCAGCCACACCTTCCTAAATATTTACCTGTGCCATATCTTGGCATCCCTTTCCGTCCTTCCCTCCCCTTCCTTCCACCCTTCCTTCCTACAGTCCGCACTCCTCTCCTTGTACATACTACCATACTCCCTACCCCCATACATTCCGTACCCATCTCCCTGCAATATGCACCACACCGCTAACCTCCGCACTGTGCATCATTTTGTTTCCTTCCTCCCCTCCCTATCTCCCCTCCCTTCACTCCCTTTCTTCCTTCCCTCCCTTCCTCCTCTCCTGCCCTTCCTTCCTCCTCTTCTTTCCTTTCCTTCCTACCTTTATTTCTTCCCTCCCTTTCTCTCCTCCCTCCCTCCTTCCTCCCCTCCTTCTTTCCTTCCCTCCCTCCTCTCCCCCCTTTTTCCTCCCTCCCTTTCTTCCTTCCCTTCCTCCCTCTCTTCCTACAGTCTGCACTCCTCTCCCTGCACGTACTACTCACCACTATACACTCCATACCCATCTCCCTGCAATATGCACCACACCGCTGACCTCCGCACTGTGCGTTGTTTTGTTTCCCTATTGATGTAAAACACTTATTTTCCTTTTATGTTTACATTACTTTTTGTTAATGTTGTTAAAGTTGTTGTTGGTAATATTTATTTTGTACCTTTATTTTGCATAAAACATTTAACAGTGTCATTTCATGAGATAATTTATGAGGGCGTGTTTAGGAGTGGAATTAGGGCGGGGCAGGGTAGGGCTTGGGTGGGGCAACTGGTGGCGAGTAACTCTTAAGGCCTGGCAAGTAGCTCAGCACTTGAGATTTTGAGCCCTCCCCTGACCACCTACTGGGCACACCTCCCAGGGATTGGTCAGAGAATTTGAATCTTCCCGCCCTAGGCTCTGGAAGTTTCTCAACAGAAGTAGAGGGAAGAAATCAATCCCACAGCCTGTGGAGCTACAGCAGATGAAAATAGGCAATCTCACTTCTCTGACTACGGATTGAGCCAAACAAAACCCTAAAATTTCCCTAGCATCTAACTAGGAGCATGCTTCATAAAAAAAAGCCTAACTCCAGGTTTATTTATACTTGTAGCAGGTTTTTGGGCCAAACTATTTCTTTCACTAATACATGTGGCTGCTGTCAACATTGTGTGCAGTGTATGTAGCAATAATATGCAGTATACAGCGCTGTGTTCTGCCAGCAGTATGTGGACTTCCCATCTGCTGCCAACACGGAATCACTCCTCGCCCATTCACAGAAATCCTTGTATTGTTATCAATGAACACAATACTTCTCTCTGTTTGGCTGAGACGGAATCAGAGGAAGCCTTTTATTCATTGATAAAAATATAAGGATTCCTGTGAATGGCTGAGGAGTGCTCAGCCCAATGCGATTTTGTTCTAGCACCAGAAGGAACATCCCCATGGAGCACAGTGTTGTATGCTGGAGTTCAGCTTTAAGCCACACCCAATATTCAGCCCAATGTGGCCAGGCCCCTTATCTCCATGGAGTCGCATCTTTCTTAGGTTCCAAGGTTGGGAGCTACCATATATGACATCACCATAAAACGACAGTCAGACAATTCCCCGATACAACGAAGAGATAATAATATATTTCCTCATTGGGCGCACCTGAAACACACCCCCTGCTTATATAAACCGCCCACAGAGCCATACACAGGCATATTTAAATATTTCCTCTTTCAACATAAGAAAAACAGACAGTTGTAGGGATGACGGAAGAGAAGGAAGAAGCAAGAACGCATGCGCAGTCCATTGTTGTCCCTACGCAAGCTCCGTAGCGTCACTAGTTCTAGTATAGGTATCGCGCAGGCGCAGGGAGGCATGACGCGGATGGCGGTGTGAGTCATTGCGCATGCGCAGTCTACGTTTCTCGTTCTGGCCTGGCGCGCTCCCTCCTCGCTTGCAGTGTGAGGCGGATTCAATGAGTGGCCGGCGGAGGAGCTGAGAGCGAGGCCCGATCACTAGGTACAGGTAACCGGGGGGGCTGCTTTGAAAGTTAATGGGTCACGAGCTTTATGGAATGGGCCTTTCACATTCTGCCTTTGGGGCTTGGTACTCCCTCTTTGCGTTCTCTGGGCCCTCCGCACCCTCTTTAGGTAATAGGGCCCTTTATCCTCTCACAGACTTCCTTGGTCCGGAATTTATATGCTGCGACTCCTGGCTACCCATAGACATCTCCGAGGTCTTATTGGTGCGTTCTGAGAGTTCTGTCTGCAAATTCCTGAAGGCCTATTTCTGTTCTGGGGGCAGTTCTTGAAGAGAGGTCTGTATGGGTCCCCAGGGGTTCATCACTGCAGGGAGATCTGTATGGGTAGATAGGTGCCCATCCCTGCAGGAAGAGCTCTATGGGTTCCTGGGAGCCTAACCTGGAGGGAGATTGCTATAGGTTCCTGGGGACCCATGCCTCCTGGCGGGAGATCGCTATAGGTTCCTGGGGACCCATGCCTCCTGGCGGGAGATCGCTATAGGTTCCTGGGGACCCATGCCTCCTGGCGGGAGATCGCTATAGGTTCCTGGGGACCCATGCCTCCTGGCGGGAGATCGCTATAGGTTCCTGGGGACCCATGCCTCCTGGCGGGAGATTGCTCTAGGTTCCTGGGGACCCATACCTCCTGGCGGGAGATTGCTCTAGGTTCCTGGGGACCCATACCTCCTGGCGGGAGATTGCTATAGGTTCCTGGGGACCCATGCCTCCTGGCGGGAGATTGCTCTAGGTTCCTGGGGACCCATGCCTCCTGGCGGGAGATTGCTCTAGGTTCCTGGGGACCCATGCCTCCTGGCGGGAGATTGCTCTAGGTTCCTGGGGACCCATGCCTCCTGGCGGGAGATTGCTCTAGGTTCCTGGGGACCCATGCCTCCTGGCTGTATGTTTTGCTGTAACAGTAGTGCTCATTTAAAAACGTAACTGAGAACTGTACAAGTGAAACCTTTTTTTGAAAATTGTGAAAGTCTGCTCTCTGTACATATCTGTAAGTTCTTTCAGGACCATCCCTGCAGGGAAATCTCTATAGGTTCCTGGGGGCCCATCCCCTGCCAGGAGAGCACTGTAGGTTTGTTGGTGGCCATCCTTGCTGATAGGGCTTGGTAGTTTCTGGAGGGGGACCGGCTGGCTACCATCCCCTGCTGGGAAAGCCTTGTAAGTTCCTGGGGGGCCCCATCTGCTTCTGGGAAAGCCCTGTAGGTTCCTGGGGGGGCCCCCATCTGCTTCTGGGAAAGCCCTGTAGGTTCCTGGGGGGGCCCCCATCTGCTTCTGGGAAAGCCCTGTAGGTTCCTGGGGGGGCCCCCATCTGCTTCTGGGAAAGCCCTGTAGGTTCCTGGGGGGGCCCCCATCTGCTTCTGGGAAAGCCCTGTAGGTTCCTGGGGGGGCCCCATCTGCTTCCGGGAAAGCCCTGTAGGTTCCTGGGGGGGCCCCATCTGCTTCCGGGAAAGCCCTGTAGGTTCCTGGGGGGGCCCCATCTGCTTCCGGGAAAGCCCTGTATGTTCCTGGGGGGGCCCCATCTGCTTCCGGGAAAGCCCTGTATGTTCCTGGGGGGGCCCCATCTGCTTCCGGGAAAGCCCTGTAGGTTCTTGGGGGGGCCCCATCTGCTTCCGGGAAAGCCCTGTAGGTTCCTGGGGGGGCCCCATCTGCTTCCGGGAAAGCCGTGTAGGTTCCTGGGGGGCCCCATCTGCTTCCGGGAAAGCCGCGTAGGTTCCTCGGGGGTGGGGGGGCCCATCTGCTGCCGGGAAAGCCGCGTAGGTTCCTCGGGGGGGGGGCCCCATCTGCTTCTGGGAAAGCCCTGTAGGTTTCTGGGAGGGCCCCATCTGCTTCTGGGAAAGCCCTGTAGGTTTCTGGAGGGCTCCCATCTGCTTCTGGGAAAGCCCTGTAGGTTCCTCAGGGGGGCCCCATCTGCTGCCGGGAAAGCCGTGTAGATTCCTGGGGGGGGGCCCCATCTGCTGCCGGGAAAGCCTTGTAGGTTCCTCGGGGGCCCCATCTGCTGCCGGGAAAGCCGTGTAGGTTCCTCGGGGGCCCCATCTGCTGCCGGGAAAGCCGCGTAGGTTCCTAGGGGGGGCCCCATCTGATGCCGGGAAAGCCGTGTAGGTTTCTGGGGGGCCCTCATCTGCTTCTGGGAAAGCCCTGTAGGTTTCTGGGGGGCCCCCATCTGCTTCTGGGAAAGCCCTGTAGGTTCCTGGGGGGGCCCCCATCTGCTTCTGGGAAAGCCCTGTAGGTTCCTGGGGGGCCCAATCTGCTGCCGGGAAAGCCGTGTAGGTTCCTGGGGGTCCACATCTGCTGCCGGGAAAGCTGCGTCGGTTCCTAGGGGGGCCCCATCTGCTGTCCGGAAAGTTGCGTAGGTTTCTGGGGGGCCCCCATCCGCTGCCGGGAAAAGCCCATTTGGTTCCTGGGGGTGGCCTTGCCCTGCCGGCGAAGGCCAGTGGGTTCCTGGGGGTGGCCTTGCCCTGCCCTGCCGGCGAAGGCCAGTGAGTTCCTGGGGGTGGCCTTGCCCTGCCCTGCCGGCGAAGGCCAGTGAGTTCCTGGGGGTGGCCTTGCCCTGCCCTGCCGGCGAAGGCCAGTGAGTTCCTGGGGGTGGCCTTGCCCTGCCCTGCCGGCGAAGGCCAGTGAGTTCCTGGGGGTGGCCTTGCCCTGCCCTGCCCTGCCGGCGAAGGCCAGTGAGTTCCTGGGGGTGGCCTTGCCCTGCCCTGCCGGCGAAGGCCAGTGAGTTCCTGGGGGTGGCCTTGCCCTGCCCTGCCGGCGAAGGCCAGTGAGTTCCTGGGGGTGGCCTTGCCCTGCCCTGCCGGCGAAGGCCAGTGAGTTCCTGGGGGTGGCCTTGCCCTGCCCTGCCGGCGAAGGCCAGTGAGTTCCTGGGGGTGGCCTTGCCCTGCCCTGCCGGCGAAGGCCAGTGAGTTCCTGGGGGTGGCCTTGCCCTGCCGGCGAAGGCCAGTGGGTTCCTGGGGGTGGCCTTGCCCTGCCCTGCCGGCGAAGGCCAGTGGGTTCCTGGGGGTGGCCACGGCCTGCCGGCGAAGGCCTGTAGGTTCCTGGGCCCCTGCTGTGAAAGCTCTGTAGGGTCCTGTGAGCCCCCTCCCCTGCTGGGAGAGCTTATAGGTTCCTGGGGGCCATCCCTGCTGGGAGAGCTCTTTAGTTTCCTGGCCCACCCGTGCCAGGACACTTCTATAGCTTCAAGTTCATTGAGTCTGATCCCTGTTGGGAGATCACTGTAGGCTCAGGAGCTGGTGTGTGGAGGCATGATGATGGTAAGTAGGGATGCTCCCATAGGTTCCTCTCTTTCAGGATATGGTGATACTCCTGTTCATTGATCTCCACCCCTCTTTGGAGATCACTCTATGCTCATTAGCCAAAATTCTTCTGTGAACTGCATTCCCCTCTTGCATCCTAGAAAGAGGGGATGTTCTTATGCCCCCACAACAGTACAGTTATATGGGGATGCCCTGTAAGCATGGGTCCTGTCAGTCTGGATCTCCAGATATCTGTGCATGATTTTTGCCTGTAAACCAATGTATATACTGCTGTATCAATAGTTCTCTTTTTTTCTGAGAAAAATGAAAATTTACTCCAGGCTCCTTTGACAGTTGGTAATATAGTCTATGCCATGGCCACGTGGGGTACTGATGTAAAGCAGAGCTGGCCCATCAACGTCTCTTCCTAAATACGGGTTCCCTCCTGTGGTTACATGACCAATGCTGCTTGTGTCATGTGACCGTCCATTGGAAGTAGTCCAGAGCACTGTTTTCTTCAGTAATAAGGATTTTACAGCTGAGAATGTCCTCCTAAATGTTGAACTGTTCTTAGTTGGCTCGCAGGAGTGTCAAACTGCGGCCCTCCAGCTGTTGCGCAACAACAAATTCCACAAGGCACTGCAGGGCCGACAGTGGAAAGCATGACTCCTAAAGCCAGAGGCATGATGGGACTTGTAGTTTCTCAACAGCTGGAGAGCTGCAGTGTGACACCTGTACTCAATGTATCTCACTCATGTTTAATGAGCAGCACAGTGACTAAATGGTTAGCACTTCCACATGGTAGTACTAGGGTCGTTGGTTCGAATCCCAGCCACAGCACTACCTGCCTGGAGTTTGCATGTTCTCCCTGTGCCTGTGTGGGTTTCCTCTGGGTACTCCGGTTTCCTCCCACACTCCAAAGATACGCTGGTAGGTTAATTGGCTCCTGTCTAAATTGGCCCTAGTATGTGTATGTATGAATGTAAGTTAGGGACCTTAGATTGTATGCCCCTTGAGGGTTGGGGACTGATATGAATGTACAATATATATATATATATATAATTGCTGCGTAAATTGACAGTGCTATAGAAATACCTGAAATAAATTTAGTTTATCCAAGGATTTAAAGTTTGAGGGTCCATGTTATAGAAAGTGCATTGATTGATGCAATCTACTTCTTTTGATTCTCTTCTTTCATCAGTAGGAGGTGACATTACTGCACTTGGTGTGACCTTTGTCTGGCTTATGTACAATGGCGACCGAGGAGAAGAAGCCAGAGACTGAAGCATCTAAAACACAATCCACTCCTTCATCCTCCACAAACCAGAGCAAGGTCTGCCAGTCTTGTGCTTTACATCAATGTTCACCTGTCATCGTGAAGCAGTTTTAACATTTTCCTAAATGCGCTATTTTATTGAAAGGCATTTACCAAATGTAGATGTAAGATGCACAATTGAGCATGCCTCTAATAACTCAGAAATCACTTGAATATCCATTTTAATCAGTTGTAAGACAGGATCCTATAGTTACACATTTTAAGGGTAGTCATTTTACATATACATCATTTTGAGGGCGGAAACTTGCTTTTGCTGAGAAAGGGAGGTATGCACAAGGTGGTCCAGTTGAATAAACACATTTACAGGCAAATGGTCTCAATAAAAAGGTAGTCTTTTTATCGAGCCGCTGTTTATCACTCTTAGCAATGGTCAGAATTAATTACAATTTTTTAGTTTAACAGATAGTCAAGCTACAATCATTTGCAGGATTTGATGCTTTAACTAGTGTATATTAATTCAAATTTCCGCCTGACTAAAACATTTACTTGTCTGTGCTGCTTTCATTTGCCGGCAGTCAGAATTACAAGCTTTTCTGTCACTGACCAGAGACAAGTGTGACACCAGTGAAGCATGAACTCTCCTTCCTGCATATTTGTTCCAGGTTTTGAGCTATTGGCTAATAAAGCTAGTATAAGATGGTAGCCCCAAAACTTGTATGTTTATAATGCAAAATGGCAATGGAAGCACTGATATTATTGCAGGTATGCCTCAGGGTATCCTTACAAGTGAGATGATTGTCAACCTGTACAGCCCATTATAGCCCTTCATTTTTAGAGAAACTAGTGGGTTTGTGGTTGTTTTTTCTATAAATATATATTGCCTCCATATATTGTGTATTTATTAAAGAATTGTTTAGAAAAGTCCTCTTTCAGCACTTGCATTGTATTCCATCTGTTCTTTGACCAGGTTGTATGTAGTAATAACTTGTTTTATCTTCATTTCAGCCAGCACCAGTAAAACCTAATTATACTCTAAAGTTCACATTAGCTGGGCATACCAAGGCTGTGTCTTCTGTCAAGTTCAGCCCTAATGGGGAGTGGCTGGCAAGCTCATGTAAGCATCTTCATATTTATCATGAAAGCGCAATTGAACTGCAGTTTAAGTGTAGTGGTGTTATGAAGAGAAGTAAGGTGAAGATAGTTAACCTATAGAGTTGAGTGATTTTTGCCCCTTATTTCAAACCAAAGATGCTAGTACATAAAGAATTATTTAACTGCTTTCCGGCTGCACTGTAGCCAATAGACTGCTATAGCGTTGGTCTCGAGTCCTGGGAGGGTGTGCTCTGTGACTGCTGTTTGCTTTGGGCACAGCTGAACACAGAACAAGGTAAAGGGCCAATCACAGCTGTCGTAAATTAATCAGCAGTTTAACAGTTACGGGCTCTTGTTTCCTCACAAACACAGCTTGTGAGTAAAGGAGAGCCTGTCTGTGGGGCTGCAGTAAGTACAGCATTTACACTGATAATCAGTGCAGCCTCATTAGCACACAGCAGAAGAAGAAACACTACGTGTTTGTAAGACTTTATAAAAAAGAAATAAAGTTTTTTTTTTTTGTTTTTTCAAAAATGTTGGTCTTTTTTTGGCAAAAAATAAAAACCCCAATGGTGATTAAATACCACCAAAAGAAAGCTCTATCTGTCTCAGATAAAAATTTCATTCGGGTACAGTGTTGCATGACTGAGTAATTGTCATTCAAAATGTGACAGCGCTGAAAGCTCAAAATTGGCCTGGGCTGGAAGGGGTGAAAGGGACCAGCATTGAAGTGGTTAAAAAGAAACCTTATTTGTACAAAAATCCATATTTATATAACATGATTTATGTGTCCCTAATAAATTTTTTTTTTGTCTTTTAGCGGCCGATAAACTA
Organism: Staurois parvus; assembly: GCF_062004578.1. Classification (NCBI taxonomy): domain Eukaryota; kingdom Metazoa; phylum Chordata; class Amphibia; order Anura; family Ranidae; genus Staurois; species Staurois parvus. The sequence continues at coordinate 4,909,221 of NW_028318148.1, read as the reverse complement.
ATCAAGATATGGGGTGCATATGATGGCAAGTTTGAGAAGACTATTTCAGGGCATAAGCTGGTAAGTGTGTGATTTCTCCCATCTTTGTGCTGTTTTTGTAGCTTTTCGTAGGTCTACTTGGCGTGCCGTGTACTCCAGGGAAATGTGATTCATGTAAATGGGAATTTAAACCTGTTTAGTGCAATAATTCCTGACAGGCCACCAATTAGAAGGTCAGCTTTTCTCAAGAGACCACCTAGCTTGTGAGTAAATGACAGTTATGTTTTTCTCAGGTTAATGTATTTGTGGTTATTTCAGGGTATATCAGATGTCGCCTGGTCTTCAGATTCCAATCTTCTGGTTTCTGCTTCAGATGACAAAACTCTAAAAATCTGGGATGTCAGCTCGGTGAGTTCCTCTAAAGTACATGTAAGCCCTAACTGACTAACCACTTGCCCTCCTGAGGATTTATCCCCCTTCCTGACCAGGCCATTTTTTGCGGTACGGCGCTGTTACTTTAACTGACAATTGCGTGATCATGCAACGCTGCACCCAAATGAAATTTACATCCTTTTTTTTTCCCCCACAAATTGAGCTTTCTTTTGGTGGTATTTGATCGCCTGTGCGTGTTTTTATTTTTTTATATTTTTTTTTGCGCTATAAAAAAAGATGGACAATTTTGAGAAAAATAAACATGTTCTGCAAAAAAATAAAAAAAATCAAATATTAATTTGGGACAAAATGTTTTCTGCTTACATGTCTTTGCTAAAAAAAAAAAAAAAAAAAGCCCAATATGTGTAAATTCAGTAATGGCGATGATCAGCGACTTATTGCGGGACTGCGGCAGACATTCTGACACTAGGGGAACTGACTTGGTGTCACTGACATCCCCAGTTACACCAATACAGTGATCAGTGCTTACAAAAAGCACAGACACTGTACTAATGGCACTGGCAGGAAGGGGGTTAAAGAGAAGTGTGGGATTTTTTTTTCATAAATCATACTTGCCTAGGTAGATGCAGCATCGGTCCCTCACCTGCTCCAAGTGTGAGAACTCAGTGATCACTTGATTGCTGAGTTCTCACAGCCGCTCTGATAAAGAGCAGTGACTGTAAATGCAGAATGAACTGCACTCCTGTGATCCACATGAGAAGTACAGCCAAAAGAGCTTTGGCTGTACATCTCTTTTAAAGTTTAATTTGCGAGTACTGGTGTATAGATAAATGACTTTTTTCAATCCAGAGTTTTTATTAGTTTTGAAATGGACATAAAGTAACAACATCAATGCTGACAAAGACACACCCATGTTGTACACCGTAGGTCTGTGGAATAGTTAAGATAAAGTCTCTGCAATATAGCATATACAGAAGGAATGTACAATATTGCATAGACAATTGGCAAGCTATCAAATTGCTGAAAACAAATGAAATGGGACATGATCACCCCCTGAACATATATATATTTTATATATATATTTTTTTTTTTAAAGCACAGGCCCTAGAGAATTAAATGGTGGGTTTTGCAATTATTTTATGTCACACAGTATTGTGCGCAGCAGTGCACCAATATAGAATGTAATACCCAATTGTTTGGTAAAATATAAAAGATGTTACACTGAGTAGATACCAAACATGCTTTAAAATGTATGCATGCCGTGCAACAGCAAACATTTTATTACTCTTAGGCGGCGCTTTAAAAGCTTGTACAAGTTACCACTTTGGATTTACACAGGAGGTCTGCTGCTGGAATTATTGCTCTCGATCTGATGTTCGCCTTGATACCTCACTTGTGTTTTGATCGCCTTCATGCATGAACACGGGCACTTTAAAATTGATTTTTACAAATTTTTTTTTTTTTACACTGTCCCTTTTTAAATTTGTAACTTTTTATTATCACAAAGAGTGTAAAGATCCCTTATGATAGCAATAGGCAGTGACAGGTACGATCCTCTGTCCTGGTATCTGATCAAGATCATGTGAATGGCTTTGCTGACATCCAGCAAAATCAGAAGTGACGCAATACTCGCCACTTCCGGTGTTTCAGACCATAGCAGTGATCAGGGTTGTTCCGGTTCCCAATCAGCCGTATGGTTAGCCAGCAGCACACTTGGGTCTCCCAGTGGGATGGGAGAGCCCAAGGAGGGGAAGGGGATGTCCCCTCCCGCCACTTTTAAAGGATAGGTTCACCTTTCAGAACATTTAACATATTAAGATCAGATCGGGCCCCCCCTCCCTGCTTTGACAGCTAGCTGGGGATTTTCTCCCCCCATGATGTCAAAATTAACTAAAATCTGTGATTGAGAGACGACGAATCCCAACAGCTTTAGTGTTTGTCGACTTGTAGTCCTCAATTAACTACCACAACGCTGCCAAGCTCCGTGGTAGTTTATTCATTTTTCCTGTTAGTACATCCCGCACGAGCAAGCACATGTACTGGTATGTCGCCTTGCGTGAAGTGGATAATTGGAGTATAATGCAATGCTTTTTTTCATGTTGCATCTTGGTGCTTTTATGATGTTCTGTACAAACAAATGGCAACTGCCCCAACCTATAACTGGCCTTTGCAGCAATGATAACATGGAAGAGCAACGCATGTCAAACAAAGAAATTCCCAGCTCAACTTACAAACCAGCCTTCAACCAACTGAATTATCATGTCGGTAACAGTTCTCATTAAAAACGTGTTTAGTTTGCACACATTTGCAGATACATGCGTAAGCTGCAGGACCTCTTCACGGCACCCCAGTATTCTGCAGCTCTTAACTCTGTAGATTTTGAGAACCTTTATAGTGGAATATAATAGATCGAGAGCCGGTAAGCCAGGCGGGAGCCCACCTTTCCTTTAAAAGCATAGGGGCTTTATGATTTTCTGCAGCTTTTTTGTTCACAGCCATTTCCTGTCTATATGCATGTAATCCAGCAATGGCTGCATGGCCCTTCTTAGGGTGAGTTTTTCTAGTGGTGACAATAGTAAACCATACCTAATGCAATGTGTATAGAAACGATCACTTGTTTTCTATTGGAAGCCTAGTCGATAATGCAGGGCCGCATTTGGGGGTGCAGTGACCAAAAAAAAAAAAAAAAAAAAGAGTGAACAAGGAACTTCATGGCAGGATCACCAAATATTTGTATTAAAAGCTGCAGATTAAGGTGTTACTTTTTAAATTACATTAACCTGTCAGTTATCAAACAGGTCAGGTCTCCTTCTCGGTTTACTGTACAATATAGGCTTACATTTATTTATAAAAAAAAAAACACACTTTTTTGGAGTTGTAAGGGAAAAGGATCAGTCACTTGATCACTTCCTTCCTCCTCCATCCTTGACTGTATGGTCAGGGAGCAGCTTGATGTCATCACGGTGCGCACCTGCACTGAAATTGCAAGTCACACAACTTCTTGCGCCTCTAGCTGCAATTGGTGTTACATTCTGGCTGCTACTAACCCCCTTGACATGCCCAAGTTAAAGTGCTTAGTAAAGTCTATGTCTATCAGTGTTGGTGGGCTTTAGTAGTGGGGGGAAATCCTCACTAGTAAAGCCAGCTTGCAACGCTGGATTGTTGATGCGTTGTCCCTATAGCCTAGACCAGTGGTGGGCAACCTTTTTTTCAACTGAGCCAAATCTCGCCAAAACCACGATTGAAATTTATTTTGAGAGCCACATTTTTAAAACTGAAAATACATCCCCCATATAGTAATTCATCCATATAGTAATTCATCCATATAGTAATTCATCCCCCATATAGTAATTCATCCCCCATATTTTGTCAATTCACTTACCTTTGCTCCGCGTGTTCTTCTCGCCGTGGTCCCGCGCCGTTCTGGTCTTCAGGGCGGACTGTGAGAGGAGTTCGTCACGCTGCCCCGCCTACATCCTTGCTGCCCCGCCTACATCCTGACAGCTGCAGAGTCCTGACTTTTGGGGTGGCCGCCCGAGAGGGGGGAGGGGGGCGGCCGCCCGAGAGGGGGGAGGGGGGCGGCCGCCCGAGAGGGGGGAGGGGGGCGGCCGCCCGAAAGGGGGGAGGGGAGCGGGCGCCCGAGAGGAGGGAGGGGAGCGGGCGCCCGGCACACAGAAGAGCCGCATTTAAGTTTGTAAAGAGCCGCATGTGGCTCGCGAGCCGCGGCTTGCTGACCACTGGCCTAGACAACAGGAGGAATATAAATTGTATTAATAGCTTACAGGAGAAACTAAGCAAGTACAAAGCTAAATGTTTAACCACTAGGACTGAAAAGTTTCTGCGGTGAGCACAACCTAGGTTTTTCACATGGAGAGATAATCTGGGCACTCTTCTAGTGAACAAACTTAATCCGTACCTTACCAAAATTTAAACTCGGATGGTACACTCCCTCAAAACCCCCAATTAATTTCTCAAGAATTCCATTCTTATCATAGCAAACTTTATGGAAAGCCTTTTGTTGATACTCCCTGTTCTCCCAGGAAGTTTTTGGAAATTGTGAGACTTCCAACTCTTTCTGCACACCACATAAAAATTATAGATAAACCATTCACTTGTGATGAGATCTCTAGAGTCATTAAAATGCTGAAATTGTATTAATTCCCTGGGACCTGATGGGACTTCTTAATGGGTATTTAAAAAAAGAAAAAAAATTCCCAGATCTAGTAATGCCTCACCTAATGTACCTTAGTTGCCTAAGAGATGGTGTGCTAACTTCAGAGGAGGACAGCAGGGCATTTATTAATATAATGCCCAAACAGCATAAAGATTCTACAGATGCATCAAATTATAAACCAATCTATGTAATTGTGACCTGAAAATCCGCTTGAAAACCCTTGCAATGCAATTCAATTCATTTTTAGAACTGTATATTCATAGACCTCAAACAGGCTTTATCCGATATTGGCAAACATCAGATCAGATACGTAGATGGATAAATGTGATCTGCAATTTTTCAAGCTGCCAAAAGGATATCTAGTCAAGTTATCTTAAAATGACAAAGATGGATCTATTAAATGTTCACATTTAGCTATTTAATATTGTACATAATGTCACTTGACTTTACAAGTACTTTAACTCAAAGTACTTTCTATTTCTCTCAGCCGCTTCCAAATATATAAAATTAAAGTAGGCAAATATAGATTACAGAGCCATTAAAGTGGCTCTAAAGCCTTAGGTTTTTCACTTTAATGCATTCTATGGATTAAGGTGAAACACCATCTGTGCTAAAACCCCCAACCCCCCCTTTATTCTTACCTGAGCCCAATTCAGCAATCAGCACGAGAGTAGTGACTCTCACCACTGTCTTCCTCTTCCCTAGATAGATTGACAGCAGCTGTCAATCAAATGCTGTGCTGGGCGGGGCTGAACTGCCTGCTCTGTGTCAATGGAAGCAGGCAGGGTGGTTCGGCATGAGCCCGCATGGGTGCCCCCTTGGAAAGTGACTTTCCATGGGGCCACTTGCCGAAGAGGAGAGCCTGGAGCGTTGATGGGAATCCAGAAGAAGATGATCAGGGCTGCTCTGTACAGAACCATTACACAGAGCAGGTAAGTATGATATGTATTTTTTATTAACAAAACAAAGGAAGCTTTTAATGTCGCTTTAGGTAGTGAATGTGTATGGATTATTTTTGGAGAATAAAAATATTGTTTTAGCTATTAGGTATCTCAGAATAGCACACTTGTTACCCACCTCCCGCCCGCCATATAGTAATATGACGGACGCAAGGTGGTTCTCTCGTTCTGGGAGGACATCATATGACATCCTCCCATTCTCACCACGCATGCGCGGCTCAGGGAGCGCACGGCGATCGGCGGGGTGCTGTGTCCCTCGGCCACAGCGGATCACGGAAAGAGCCGAAGATGTCGGATCGGTCATGTGATCAGCTGTGTTCAATCACAGCTGATCACATGTAAACAGGGAAATGCTGGTTATCGGCATTTCTCTCCGCTCGAGCTGTCACGCTGACAGCTAAAGAGGAAAGCCGGTAATCGGCTTTCCACGGAGGGGGACATGTACACTGATCATCAGGGCACTGATGATCAGTGTAGCCCCAGCAGTGCCACCTGTCAGTGCCCATCAGTGCCAGCTGTCAGTGCCACATCAATGCCACATATCAGTGCCCATCTGAGCTGCCTTTCAGTGTCATCCATCAGTGCCACCTATCAATGCCAATCAGTGCTGCCTTTCAGTGCCCATCAGTGATGCCTGTCAATGCCCATCAGTGCAGCCTATGAGTGCCCATCACTGCAGCCTCATTAGCGCACATCAGTGAAGGAGAAAATTGTATAACAAAAACTAAGAAAAAAATTTTTTTTTGTCAAAATTTTAATTGGTTTTTGGTTTAAGAAAAAATAAAAAACCCAGAGGTGATTAAATACCACCAAAATAAAGCTCTATCTGTCACAAAAAAAAATGATACAAATTTCATATGGGTACAGTGTTGCATGACCGCACAATTGTCATTCAAAGTGTGACTGTGCTGGAAATTGGCCTGGGCAGGAAGGGGGTATAAGTGCCCTGTAGGCTTGTGGTTAAACAAGCCATAACAGTAAAGGAATATAATAAAAAGATCCTAATCAAAAGTTAGCATACCCTTAATATCCCGTTGTACACCCTTTAGGATCAGTGACAATGTGCCTTAACCCATTTATAAGGAATCCATGGAATGAGAAATGTAGGTTAGTACTGCTGGGTTTGGGAAAAGTTAGTTTGCTGGATTTTATGGTGATTCAAAGCCTTCAGTGTCTGTCAGCAGTGAAAGCTTTTTCTTTATTCACAGAAGGTTTTCCTTACAATGATTCATTGAACTTTCAGAGATTATTGCAGTTTGCTGGTAATGGATGTGCTGTCATGGGGTAAAATATTTGGAGTCAAGTTTTTTCTGTTTTATCAGTCAGCAAGTATCTACTTTGTTTTTAATGCTGGCTAGAAAGGGAGAACCTTGTTGCTATGGGCAATACAAATGTCTGTATGCTGTCTTTATGCATCGGTACTTGAACAAAGAAAGTTACCTAATTTCATTGTGCTGGAGATGGACACGCTATTTATTCCAGGGATAATCATGTGTTCTCTATTGACAGGGAAAATGTCTGAAGACCCTAAAGGGCCACAGCAACTATGTCTTCTGCTGCAATTTCAACCCACAGTCCAACCTCATAGTGTCTGGTTCTGTAAGTATCATTTTCAAAGTACAGAAGGTACAGTACAAAGCCAGTTAGGCATACAAATATCACTAATAAAAATTACTCAGGCGCAGTCCGCCTGCTATCTGGTGATCCAGCCAGTTAGTCTGTTCTCTTTCAAAAGAACAAGCTCTTTTCCAGGATTATCAGTTTACAGAATGATACAAACCATTTAACACTGGCAGGGGTGTTTACAATGATTGGCTTTTGTTCCTGTAAAACCTTCATCCAAAAAGGAAAGAAATGGTTTGCTGTTGCTGCCTATAAAATGCGAGCTGGAGTTTGGCTTCAATTTGTTAGTGTATTTAAATCTACTAGTACATTTAACACGAAAATCCCCCCAGACTGATAATGCTGCTGTCAAAAGGTTCCACCTCTGCTCAGTCATCCAGAGTGGGAGCACTCTAATACAGGAGGTGGTGTGTTACTGGCTAGATCACCAGAGGAAAAAAAAAACTTAAAAACAAAGAAAACTAATGCAGCCATCACATCTGATAGGTAAGCTGCAATATGTAACATTTTATAGATTTGGGTTTAATACTACTTAAACCATGCAACACATTCAGTAGCCATGAGAAGGGTTGGGGGTGGTCAGGCAACACTGTGAATTAGTGACAGGTGCCCCTTCCCCATCCATAGGATGTATGCTCATGCCAAGTGTGGTACCCAAACAGACTATGAGAATTAGCGCTTTGTCTTATAGTGTTTCAGTGCTACCTCTACAGCCCATAGCATGTCAGCCATACATAAATCAAAATTCAGCTGGCTTAACAGTGGCTGGCCAAATTTCAATCCATATATGGGAAATCTGATTATACAGAAGTTGATCTATCGATCGACTTCTGTACAACTACCCTGTCTGGTTTTTCCCAAGCTATTAGTTTCAATACACCTGATCAGTGTATTCTGACAGCAGGGAAGTCTCCTCGCTCTTGAAATACTCGTGCAATACCTAAGCCAGAAGGATTCCTGCATTCACATCAAGTGTGAGTGGATGAGGGATACTGATTCAATTTTTTTTTTTTTTTTTTTTCATTCAACCTGCTGGTTGAATGAAAAAAAAAGACTGATGGACTGCTTATGTAGTTTCACTTCAAAGTTCCCTATGATATTTTTTTTTCCATGTAAATTCTTGCAGAGATTTAATACAATTTACCCTAAAGAATGATGGATGTAATATTATAACCAAATAAAGACTGTTTCATTTCTTTCACCTATCACATTTGACAACAATAATTTTGTAAGATGCAAATGTCATTTGGTACTCCCAGAGCAGCCCCTTGTAAATATACATGTGTGAACAAACTATCCAATTAACAAATTTTATCTTAATCTGTAGTCTTGTACTGTATGAATAAGTATTCATACACCTTGAGTTATTGTCTTGTACCTTCAGCTTTTGAGGACATATTCCCTGGGCACCTCCTTTATAAGCCTGCCATCATTTTGTTGGTGTCCTACGGTGGTGGACCTCTTCTTCCTTTATGGGGAAATCACTTTTAGCTTAACTAGTTTAGTTTATTTTATATTTAGTTTCTTCAATCAACTCTTCACTGCCTTCTTATACAACAACAGAAGCAGTGCATCCAGATAAGTTTAAAAGCTTGGGAGCCACGCCCTGCAGATGGCCTGTAATGTTACTTTGGGCACTGGATCCCGCTTGAGAGCTCATCTCGGCACTTTGTGTGGCACTTGTAATTAGTCTCGGTGCTGCCCAGAGCCATGTTCCAGTCCTATGGAATCCAGACTCTGAAGAACCTTCCAGGTTGTATGCCCACTGTAACGGGCAAAGCCTGGATCTTATATAGAGCTCAGCATCTTGGGCAAGTAGGGCTGGGTTACCCTGCATCTCTGACCTCTGTAAAAACTTGGGCTATGTTTGGACTGCATTTACTATACAGTGTGAACTCTTCAAATGGCTCTAAAACTCAACTACATAGAGCTTAGTCTCATGTGAGTGACCAGGTGTTGAATCACACCACAGGTTGCAAACTTTACTCGGGCACTTCTTTCTGGCCTTTTGCCCCAAAGACTTCACTACAGGATGGTCTGCCCCTGGGTTAGTGCGAATTCCTTCTGGAGACTCTTACCCTATTATCAGCCCCCTACTCTGTGATTACCTCACAGGGGAAGAATAGGTGAAAGAGAGCCAAGGCAAAATCTGAGGTAAACATATAATTTATAGAAGGAAAGCACGACACTCAACCTCAGAGTAATGATGCTTCCCTTGCATCAGAATAGGACTGTATTTTACAATGGTCTCTGCATCCAACTCTTGTTCTATTTCAGGCTTACCTGACAAAAGGCAGACTTTTCTGCAACTATGTCATAATTTCTTGGACAATTAACTGCTTTAATCCAATCAACTCTTTAGAGAACTTTGGAACTCCAGACTCTTTTTACTTGGCTCCACTGTCTCTACTTGAGTTGGATCCTGATGTGCACACCCTAGAATAGTCTGACATTTATATATAAAGTAGAACTTGTGGAACCTGTACAGTGAGCCGTGCATGGGCAACTCGCTGTAAAAATTCGGCAATGCTGAATCTGACAGAACGCCCGTGCATACGCAGGAGTGGCGTCATCCCCACCCGGCCAATGACAGCAGCCGGCGATTGAGAATCGGAAACCAGCTGCTCAAAGATGTCGCAGCCGGGCCGTTAACAGAAGAATGCTACATTGTCGGAACTGAGGCAAGTATACTTCCGCTTTAAAGGAGAAGTACAGCCAAAGCTCTTTTGGCTTTGCTTCTGTAGATCACAGGAGTGCAGTTCGTTCTGCACTCCTTTGACCCATTTTCAGCTGACAGCGGGCTGAAATTGCTCAGCTGGTCCAGGCTGGGGAAAGATCCTCACTTCAAAAGTCAGGATCCACCTCAAAGTCTGGAGACGCACCTGGCTCAGTCTATCAGCGATCTGCTGAGAACTTGAGCCATCCGCTCCCTCCCACTCTACAGCCCAGCGCTCCATTGTGCAATGGGGGGGCAGAGCAGACAGTAGTGCCTGACAGTCACCTCTCTCTACTCAGAGCAGCTGTGAGAACTCCGTGATCTGCAGTCATGTGATCACTGAGTTCTCACACTTAGAGCCGGTGGAGGACAGATGAAAAAATAAGTCCGTACTTCTACTTTAAGTAACTAAACTAATTTATTTATTTCAGGTACTTATATAGTGCCGTCAATTTATGCAGCGCTTTTACATACAGTATATATTGTACATTCACATCAGTCCATAACCCTCAAGGGGCGTACAATCTAAAGTCTCTAATGCACATTCATACATATACATACTAGGGCCAATTTAGACAGGAGCCAATTAACCTACCAGCATGTCTTTTGGAGTTTGGGAGGAAACCGGAGTACCCGGAGGAAACCCACGCAGTCACAGGGAGAACATGCAAACTTCAGGCAGGTGGTGCCATGGCTGGGATTCGAACCAACGACCCTAGTACTGCCAGGCGGAAGTCCTAACCATTTAGCCACTGTGTTGCCCATGCATTCATATAAATAAAAGCACAGATGTAGTATTTAAAGACACTAATATAAAATCTTAGCCAAACGTTCACATATGTTCAAGAATAGGTAAAACTCTCTTGAACTATTATGTTGTTGCTTTATTGGTACCCCAAATATGTTATCTCCGTTTTGACATTTGTGTTAGAACAAGAGATCCATAAAAGAAAACCAAGGAGGGGACTCCTCCTTTTCCACTTTTAAAGGATTCTGTCATTCTACAAAGGTATATAAGTGATATAAAGACTGTTTTAGTTAAGTTATTCATGATATATACATTTTAAATTGTAAGAATGAAAAAATAATAAAAATGATATGAAAGACAGACAGAATATGTATATTATGCATATTAAAGTCAGGCTTCCACAGGGGTTTAAACAAAAAACTAATTTAAACCTAGTGAATCCAAAAACATCCAAGAATACATGGACAATGGTAAATGCTTGTGTGTGGGTGAGTTTTTTTGTTTTTGTTTTTTTGGTTTTTTTTTTTTTTATAAAACCCTTCACTGTTTTCATGCTACTAAGTGTAATAAACAGTGCAGGCAGTGCTAGGTTTTTCAAGGGCAATGGGGAGTAAAGAGCTGCATGCGATTTCTGAGACTCAGGAAGGGCCCTGTAAGTGTAATGCACATCAAGACTTAAAAGTTTAACCTAATAAATTATGTTCTTTTGTTTTGCCTAGTTTGACGAGAGTGTCCGGATATGGGATGTGAAGACTGGAAAGTGCCTGAAGACTTTGCCTGCCCACTCCGACCCTGTCTCTGCTGTAAGATGTTCTGCTGATGGTTTTTCATGAGCAGTTTTCTAAAAATCCTTTAACATAGCTGGATGCAAGAGGGGTCTAGAAAGCTGAGGCTTTAGTCTCCTCCTACATATAGTGAATGCAGACATACTGGAGGGTTCAAGACAGTTTTGAGACTAAGAGGTAGATTTACTAAAACTGGTGCACTCAGAAGCTGGTGCAACTGTGCATGGTAGCCAGTCCGCTTCTAACTTTATCTTGTTCAATTAAGCTTTTCCAATAAAACCTGGAAGCTGATGGGTTTCTTTGCAGTGTTGCACCAGATTTTGCACTCTCCAATTTTAGTAAATAATCCCCTCTGTGTCATTAAATATTCTGTAGTTTGGGGAGAGCTGTACACTTTATCCCAGATGGAGTCTAGTGTTTCTTGGCAGATACTGTGCAGGGAAACAATATATCAAGCATTAAACCCAAGAACACAAATTTAAAATATTGTGACTTACTAGTCCTTCGATATCGTGACGTCATTATCTTTTTAGTGACTAAACTTTAGGTTTTAAAGTAAAGGTTTGTCCAGAACTGATGGAACAAATAAGTGTCTTATTACACAGACATTTTTCTAACATCCTGTATTTTGGTATAAGCTTGTATCAAAGAGCGACATTTCATAGAGGTTGTATGTACAGGTTATTTTCTGTTGGGAGATCTGCCAGTGGGATTACGAAACACTAGTTGGAATTGGCATATGCTGCAATTATTTGATAGTGGAACTCCTTTTTTCAGGTGCACTTCAATCGCGATGGTTCCCTCATTGTGTCTAGTAGTTACGATGGACTCTGGTGAGTTCAGTTATCTTGTTACTCTTTCAGAGCTATGATTGAACTATGTTTGTCCCTCATCAAATCTAACTTGAAAAGAAGTCACTCCCGGACAATCAGCCTAAGCAATGGCATTGCCTGCCCAGCAGCTGCACTTACACAAAGGGGTGGAGATGCTCGTGGACATCCTTGACTGAATAAAGCCATATGGTCAGTGACACTAGCCTAATATGTCCACGTGGCCATGTTAGGCCAATAATGTAACAAGCATCCCCGCACCTTTTTGTATTTGTCAGCTGCAGGGCAGAGAATGCTCTACTGCCTGCACGTTGGACTAAGAGTAATGGTTGGCTTCTGGCTTTGGAACTAAACCAGTCAGAACAAACACAAGATTATCCCCACTCATGATATAAAGTATCCATTTGAACAAAAACTGATGAAGCATGATGAGAATTCTTACTTTTATAGTAGCTCTTATGCTTTGATTTTTTTTCAGTTACTGTATTGATACGGGAGAAAGAGTAAGGGACTTCTAGGGCTCATTCACACCATGATGCAGAGACATCGGTTTTTCTGCATGCGTTCTGCAAAGGCACAACAAAATCAGTTCTCTATGTGCCCTGTTTACACTACAACACTATAATCACATGCAGATTTTTTTTTTTCTGCACAGGAATCTGCAGGGTATATAAAACTCATTGAAACGTGCATGAAAACTGATGTCAGCTGAAGTCTCTGCAAATGAAATCTGCGTGTCAGTTTTTCTGCACGTATGGTGTGAATGAGGCCTTAAGGTACTAGAAAGTGTTATAAAGTGCATACAGTATGATATTTTTTATTAAGACAAACAAAATACTCTTCTCACTTTTTGTTGGAGTGTACACGATATGCTGTTTTGCATGATTCAAGTGTTTTCTCACAGTTGAATCGATTTATTTTGGTGCACTTGTCCATTACTTGCACGGATATTGTATTTATACACGTTTAGGTATTTATATGTAGAAGGTAATACACTATTATAGTTTCATTTTTTTGAGGTTCACGGAGAGTGATAGGAGGATTGGAAGCTCAACACATTGGATTAAGAAATTTTCCTTTGGACTTATATTTTGGACATTTATTATTTTATTTAATTTATTTTGGGAATATTTTGATGGGGCTGGAGTAGGATTGGTTTGTATAAGGATTTGATGGAAAAGGTTGGTTATAATAATAGGACACATTTGCCGCTTACTACTGTGTATAGTACTGCCACGCTAGCATCCCTTTTTATACCTGTAAGATGTAAAAGTCCTGGTTTGACTTTGCCCCTCAGTTTTAAGTTTGTTCTGCATATGTTTCTCTTCTCTTCAAATTATTTCTGTTTTTTTCTTGTTTAGTCGAATTTGGGATACGGCTTCTGGGCAATGCTTAAAAACACTCATTGGTAAGAAACGGCTTTGGGGAAGCTTGATGGGTTTTAGGTTGTCTTTGTAGCAATACTCAAATTTCTTGTGTGGGGTTTTTTTTTCACTAGATGATGATAACCCTCCAGTGTCTTTTGTGAAGTTCTCTCCAAATGGCAAATATATCCTAGCAGCCACTTTAGACAAGTAAGTACACCATGGTGTGTGTTAGTCATTTTTTAGGCAGATGTTGTTATTACATATAATTTTTTTTTTTTTTTTGTAATGTCTCGATTTAATTTTTTTTTTTTTTTTTTTTTTTTGACATTCAACTTTAAATTCTGTCGATTTTCAGATCACTTTTAGTGGTAAAGTCGAATGAGCTGTGATGGAACACCTTTATCTCTTTTATGTTTGTAACTGACAAATTTTACTGATGTGTTTTTATTAGACTAAAAGCTGTTGTTTTAGAGCTTACTACATGTGGTATATTTTTTGTTTTTAACTGGCTTTGTTTTGTCATATTAAAGCTTATTTACTTTATGACTTTTTTTTTTTCTCCTCCCAAGCACTCTTAAGTTATGGGACTACAGCAAAGGGAAGGTAGGTGTCACAAGGAGATGTCATATTGTGTTTAGCTTTGTGTCTCTAGTCCTGTTGTGTAAATAGCATCTGTTGTGTTGGTAATTCAATATCTTGATGGTATTCCCTGCCGCCTGGAGCAGCCCTCAGTCTGGTGGGTAAATTAAGAGGCTGTTATTGTGCCCTTTTCTGATAGTTGTGTGTTCCCCAGGACGACTTTGATTAGGGGGTGGAAATAATGTTCATCAATTCCTCGGGGGCCCTGTGACCCAGTGTTAATTACACAGCCTTTCTCACCAAGTCTTCTGTTAACCACTAATTTGTCTGCTGTGGCAATGTACACTGTTAGAGCATGTTCTATATGTGAAAAATCTTCTTACAGCAGGCTGCAGAGAGGAAAGAAATGAGTTGTAACAGTATACATTGCTCTCAGAGGACCTGTTAAAAGCTTTAATATAACTAGATTGTTTATGCTAGATAAGCAGCCTTGTGGACAGGTAAATGCTGCACATAGATAACCTGTATATTTCAGAAAAACTGTCTTGGCTCTTTTCTGTATGGAAGTAATCTCTTTGATGTCATGGGCTCCTATGCAGTTAGACTACAGCAACATTTAAAAATCAGTTGGGATCTCCTGATGCTTTCCAGGATAAATAGCATCTGTGCTGAAGTCATACAATTTGCTTATTTTTATTTATTTTTTTCCTTTTAAACTTGGCTTTCATGAGGAGCTCTTGGCAGGTCTAGGAAGAATTCGTGCAAAAAAAACCTGCTAGTATTTCGATCGGCAGAGGCACATGATGCGGTTGTTCAAATTATAGGCACCACTTGTCAGCTTTATTAAAACATCCAGTAACTTTTTCACTGAATAAAATGTTTCAGGGCGATTCTGATTCTGTGGTCTGCATATTATGCTTGAAACAAGGAGTTTCTAGTAACTGATTATTTTCAGAGCAAGGTGGCCCTGGCACATGTTTTTTGTAACCAATATGTTTTTACAGTGATCTGGTTTTAGCTTAAAGTAGTACTAAAAGCTTAAGTTTTACTTTACTTATTTGGAACATGAGGGGCTTCTGTTGAACAAGGAGGGCTAAATTCAGATCAGAATTCAACTGGACCCTGTTGAACCAGTTTTCAACAGATAAGCTTTGATAATAAAGAGAAGCTTATTGAAGCAGCTGTTCATGACAATTTGATTCTGTCTTCTCCCGTTTTGATAAATTGCTACCAATGTGTAAGTCTAGACTTTCTTAAATGGAGGAAAACAGGCTTTAGTATCACAAATGTACAAGGGGTCTTCAAGCTTACTGTTGTCCCTGTGGAGTCTTGATTGGTGAAGTTTGAGTCTTACTAGTTCCCCTGCAGCTAGATGGTGAGTGTCCCTGTCAGTGCTGTTCTTTGATGCTAATGGAACATGAATGTGTGTGCCAGCCTGAGTTCCAGCCAGCTGGGGCACCCATATATCCAGCATGTCTTGCTATGCTACATCCTCTTACAGCAGCAGCTTGGGTGCTTCAGTACAAGGGCACAGCGGCAGCTTTATCTGGAAGTACTATTGGGGTACCTGTTGCAGGGGTCTCGGTCACCAGAAGGTGTCTTGGCTCTTGCCAGGCAGCCAGCTTAGCTGGGTGGCCACTTCCATTTCGTAACTTTACATCACAAGACAACAGGGTACTTCATAAAAATGAATACGTGGGTTATGCTGCCACCATCAGGTGAATGGACACTGGCCAAAAAAGGCAGGAATTATATTTCAGCACAATTGATGTAAATAAAAACATGTGAGTTTAGTGTAACGATTGGATATACATGTCTCTCTGAAGAGCTTCCTTCATGGGCTTAGTCTTCTATTTTCTGGCTTATTCTCTACACCCCTGCTGGGGTTACTCTACCTGGACCCTGTATGCAAGAGGAAGGACAGTCTGTTATGTTGTGAGTTGGCACTGGATCCTGTAGGCAGTGATCTCCAGGGTATGTATCTGGTGGCTTCACTAGCAGGGTGCTGTACAGGTCCAGGGCATTGATCCCCTGTAGTAGACTCTCGAAAGGCTGTGAGGGGTTTAGATTGGGCCTTCTGGCCCTGAATGCTGGACTGCGTATTGCCTCTGTAGTGAAGCATATGGCAGTCTTTTCAAAACAGTATTCTTGTGAATTGGGGCAGTAGAAGCTGAATTTTAATGCAGGCTGAATTATACAGGTGGATCAGTCCACCGCAGTTGAACACTGCAACATATTTGTAGTTTTGCTTACCAAAGGGTTGCCTCTGGTTCCAGGATTGTTGAACACCAGGCATTACCCCCTTGTGAGGTACTTAGACAACCTCGGGGAATGATCGGCTCAGATTTTGGTATCAAATGTCCATCAGATGGGCATGGTCTGGAATGGTCCAGACAGGCATTGAACCTTCAGATGTTGGCTTTGGTTCCAAAGCAACATCTGGGGTATTTGGGCTTAGTCCTAGTTGCTGCACAGGGAAAGGTGTTGCTTCTGCAGGACAAGTCTGTCTCTACACTCTCAGATGGAGTCTCTGAGGTTGCCTCGATAAGCCTCTCAATTCATGTCTGCATGATTGTACTACGGAAAATGGTAGCTGTCTTTGATGTAATTCCATATGCCCAGGTTTACTCCAGGACTTTATAACTCCATATCATGTCAGGCAAACATCAACAGTATTTTGATTAACCCATGCATATGATTGCCAAGGCCGCTCTGAAATGGTGGTTTTCCATGCGGATGCTAGATGCCAGAAAATCTTTTTCTGATAACTTGTAAGGTTTTGATGATGAATGTCAGGTTTTTTTCATTGAGGGTGTTCTGGAGAACTTATTTGAGTGACATGGTCATTGGCGGAACAGAGTTTGCTAATCAACACCTTGGACGTTCTGTCTATTCAGTTAGCTCCTCAGCATTGGTCTGCCTCTCTTCTGGGTCTCCTGTCAGGGTGCATTTGGACAAGGTCATGGCTGTGGCATATATCAACCATCAAGTGGGGAGATATTGTTGTGCTGCTCAAGAGGAAGTGGACCTGCTCTTGTGCTGAGTAGAACTTCATGTTCCGAGCCTCTGCCATGTACATTCCCAGTATGGAAAACTGGCAGGCGGACTTTTTTTTAGCTGTCAAGAACTGAACCTGGTGGGTGGGCCCTTCATCCAGTTATTCTCAGTGATTTGTCACTGTGGGATCTCTTGGCCTGCAGATCATCAACAAACTGGACAGGTTTTCGTCCCGGACCAGCGTCCTTCGGTTTTTAGCGATGGATGCCCTGGTGACGCCTTGGGTTAATTTCTCCCTGATGTATGCCTTTCCTACCCTGTAGCTTCTTCTCCACCTGCTGCGCAGGATAAAGGTGAAGGGCATCCAGGGAATTCTAATCACACCAGCTTAGTCAGGAAGAACATGGTATGCAAACATCACAAATCTCTTGGTTGTGGGCTCTTTCAGGTTAACCAGACTTGATGTCACAGGGTTTAATGTTTGCATCTTGCTTTATGGTCACTGGCATTGCCAGCGTTGCTGTTGAAGCCCTTGTCCCTACAGTCGGGTATTTCTGACTCTTGGGTGGTTCTAAAGGCTGAAGGTTTTTTACCTTCATGCATTTTATCAATTAAGGTAAAAAAGCCTTCGGTGTGCAGCTCCCCCCTCAGCCTCACCTGCGGCTGAGCTCGATCCATCGATGTGCACAAGATGTGTACCGTCATACAATGACTGACTGGTGTGAGGCTCATAAATTTCATCCCTGACTGTATGTTTTGGGTGCGTTTTTGGCTTTTTTTCCTGTCTGATGTGGCGATGTCTATAGCCTGAGGTACCATCAAGGGCAGATCTCACCTTTGGCCGGTCTGTTTCAAGAGACTTATTGCATCTCATTTTGTGGTTAAAAAGCCTTTGTGCAAGGTGTCAGGAGGATTGTTGCGCCTGTGCAGCCCCCTTTGTTCCAGTGGGATCTAACGTTGGTATTGCCTATTTTAGACTTCTCTAGTTAAGCCTGTTGAAGAAATTCTGTTGGCGCTTTTTATGTGCAAGTTCTGTTTGGTTGCCAACTTGTCATTACTTGGCTCGTAGAGTCTTGGAGCTGGTTGCTGTTTCTGCAGAGAACTTTTTACTAATTTTTCATAAGGATAAGGTGGTGTTAAGGCCTTGGTCCTCTGATTCCCTGTTTGTTCTAACGGAGGGTCCATGCTGCTTCTCGATCCTATTTTTCTAGGTGGTTCTGTCCACTTATTTTTCAGTCCTTTTGGTGAGCAGAATTTTTTTTTTTTTTTTTTTTTTTTTTATTATTATTGCAATTCTTTGTGAGCATCACTAATTTTAGCCCAGGTCAGGTTCAATTTGAAAATCAAATGTTTAAAAATGTTTGTATATATCGGTTTATAAGATTTTACTCAAAATTGTACCTCTCTTGCAGTGCCTCAAAACCTACACATGTCACAAGAATGAGAAATATTGCATATTCGCCAATTTCTCTGTCACAGGAGGCAAGGTATGATGTGTTCAGAGGATTTTATAATTTTCACTGACCTATGTCTAATGCCGATTTGTATGCAGCATACTGCTAGATGTTTTTTTGTTTTTGTTTTTTTTTTAATTCATTTTTCAATTAAATACATATTTCCATCATCACATAGGAAAAAAATACAAAAATCATTCCTTGTTTACACTTTCTAAACCTATTTCCCAATCCCTCCCCCTCCCTTCTTCCCTCCCCCCACCGCCCCCCATCCCTGTCAACCTTCTCTGCATTCTCTCCAGATCTTCCTAATAAAGCAAGTAGAGTTTAATCTTCATTTCTCCTTTATAGTTTCCTATATTTCTTATTCAATCCAGCTTTTTCCCATTTCATATAGTAAACCTCCATCTTATCTTCCTGCATGTGGTAAAGTTTTTCCATCTTTCTAATCTGATTCACTCTATCTACCCAGTCTTCCTCTCTCGGCACCTCTGCTTTCCGCCAGAACTTGGGTATCAAACCTTTTGCAGCATTAAGATAGTACCATATACCTGATTCCTTATATTTATTCACTGTTAAGTCTGTACTGTGCAGGAGACATATTGCTGGGTCCAACCCGACATCGATTTCAGTTATCATTCCAATTAAATAAATTATCTTCCAGAATACTTGGATTTTTGAACACTCCCACCATATATGGTTCGCTGTACCTATCTCTCCGCATCCCCGCCAACACCACAGTGAATTCTCCCCACACATCTTATTTTCAACATTCGGTGTAATGTGCCATCCTATCAAACACTTGTAATTTATTTCTACCTCCCTCATACTTACATTTTCGTGAGTTAATCTATATATTTTCTTCTGTTTTTCCTCATCTATCACAACCCCCATATCTTTTTCCCATTTTACTATATATATTGGCTTTGTGTCCAGTTCAGTAAGAATTTTTCAAACAAATCCCAGTCCCCTCTAGTTCTCAAGGGTTTTGAAAGATTCCCAATAAAACATTTCAATTGAAAGTAACGCCACTCATCTATCTTAGTGAATATCTCTCCCTTTTTCTTTTCCAAATACTGCTAGATGTGTGTTAAGCTCAGCAATAGACTATTTGAAAGTGTCACAGGAGCACTGTTTTTGTTTTTTTTTTTTCTTTACTTACTTTGGAAAAACTGCACTTATTAAGCAGAGATGGTGCTACATTGAAACATTGCCAGTGAGTGAAGAAAAACCTTTAAATTGCTTGTAAAGGTTTGTATTTTGTTTCTTAAAATAAAATGTAATACTTGCCTGCTATGTACAATAGTTTTGCACAAAGTGGCCTCAAACCACCTCTGGGGTCCCCACTGCCGGTTCATTTGGCTCCTCTTGACTTCTGAGTGCCCCCATTCCCAGTTACTTGCACTCATGTGGGCTTGATCCCAAGCCTGGTTGTGTTTTCCAGTGGCTCTCACTGCTACCTCTGAGTCCTGTGAAGAGAGAAAGCAATGCTGTTTTCTGGCACAGTGCTAGATCGAGATAGGAAAGTATTTTGGGGGGTAGCTGATCATGGAAAGTGTGTGGTGTGTTGTGTGGTGTTTTTTTTTAACACCTTCATGCAGAAAATGCAAGGTAAAAAAAAAATCTTAAGCCTTTACAGCCACTTTAAGGTCCTTGGCAATCTACCAGCTGTTCTTGGTGAGAGGTTTGGTTGTCTATTGGCAACATTTGAGCTTTGCAATAATTAGGAGAGTGTGTACCCGAAATTGACAGGTACTCGCTCCCACTTCTGCGACTGCCTAGGTGATCAGAAGCGGAAGGTGTCTTCCCCAGAAGACTATGGAACCATTCAGAAAGCGCAGCACTACTTGCGCATGTGCAATGGCCACCTGGCTGTGAAGCTGCAAGCTCACAGCTGGGTGCCCACACTGAAGATGCTGGCGCTGGGAATACAGGATGGCTGGTGAAATGGGCTGCAGGGAGGACACTGCAGATTAAGGAACAGGTGTGTGGCTGTTTTTTTAAAAGTCAGTCGCTAGTTTTTGTAGCTGCTGACTTATTTTTTTACAGTTTCACTGGAACTCCACTTAAACTGCATGAAAATGCATTTGAAGTAGAAAGCCCATTCTTTCCTGTGTAGATGGTACTACACTCCTATTTGTACATAGGTGCCCCTGCATTCACAAAAAAAGAACACATACTGTCAATCCCCTTCCTGTTTCCACACAGGTATACTGTAGGAGTATCCCTGCAATGGATACACAGGAAGTAATACACAGATACTGGTTCCAACCCCTCCCCACTCCAGAAAAAAAGAAAAAGCCATTTATCCCAGGCTCAGCTGCCCTTCCTGGGCATCACTTCTAGTTTCAGCACTGTAATAACCTGGCCAGGACGAAAATGATCAAACACGATCTGTGCTTGATTACCTTCAATTAGAATACAAAGGTGACATTAGGGCTCTAATAGAACCCTAAAGCCTCCTTAAAGAGAACCTGTTACTTAAACTTGTGAAGGACATGGTTAACGGAAAAACATACTACCCGATCTGCATTCTGGAGCTCAGAGCAATTTAATAATCCCTTCAATGCTGGACTAATACAAGGATATGTGATCCGGATTCAGTTGGGCTGTGCCACGGTCGTGGGTTGTCCATCAGAGAGGAACCAGAAGTCTGGCAGTTCAAAAAGAACAAGGACCGATACTGCCGACAGAACATCATGTTCAGCCCTATCTGATGTGCATATTCCAGGCATGGGGTTTCATGGGTAGACCTTTGTTCACAATGCAGATTAAAGAGAAGAAAAATGGTCTAGTTACATGGAGGTGTTCTTTACCTCTTTCGTAGGTATGGAACACCAGATGTGAACAAGTTTCAAGTTCAGCAAATTGACAAATTGTCTGCAGGTCCAGGGATCCTCTAGCCATCAGAGTGGATACGTTGGTGACTCCATTGCATCAGTTTTAACCTGTTGATTCCTGTTGCAGCAAACTGGTCCAAGCGAATGGGTGCTTGGACCTTTTTGGGCTCCTGGCAGACTCTCTGTGGGCCCTTTCAGATCCTTTCAATATTCTATTCCTAGGATTGATTTACCCTCCCCCCCGTCACTAGCCTTTTACAGTGTGGCTGTTCAGCCCAGGTCCTAAGAATGGAGGCTAACCTGTGTGTGGTGTTTTTTTTTTTTTGTTTTTTTTTTCCCTCTTCACTTTCAGACGTTAGATTGTTGGCTGTTCGCATTTCTACCATGACTTGTAGTCATTTTTTTCTGGTGTGGCAAGGAATTCTAATCCCAGGAAGTTCCCTGTGGGATTAATCTGGTCTTTTCTCCAGTCTGAACTACATCTTTCTCCGTGGCTGTGAGTGCCTTAAGGGACACATTTCAGCCTTGGCTATTTTCTCTATATATAGACAGTTTGCCCTCACTTCTATTTTGTGATCTGCAGCTTTAAAAATATATTGGTTTAAGCCCTGATTCTAAGAGCAGCTTAAATGATTCCATTTTCCTGTTTGTGTGTGTTTTTTTTTTTATTAAATAGCTAGGACTATGCACCTCGCCCAAGATCCAGCATTATGCTTGGAAGCAATAGTTTGTATGAGGCAAAGCGAGGAGGTTTCATCCCACAAAATTCTGAATGGGGTGCAGCATCCTGACTTTTCTTCAGTCCTCTCTGGATCATCATTCTAGGATTCTAGGCTATGATTTTTGTGTGTGGTTTGTTTTTTGTTTGTTCCTCCCCATGGGCTGCTTACTCTTCCTTGATGTAAGCTTTGGAAAGGTGAGCTGCTTACATAGTTTCACTGGTACATCCAGCTGTGAATCTGTGAAATCTCATTCTGCTTCTGTTAGATCTTCAAAACCCCTTTAGATTATTTCCGAGCTATTCCTTTGTTTGCAACTCTCCACAGGGTTGCCATCCTCATGTGAACACCAGTACGGTAAGTTTCTGAATTGTCAGTCTTTTCTGGTTAACCACTTCAATACCGGGCACTTTTAGCCTCTTCCTGCCCAGGCCAATTTTCAGCTTTCAGTGTTGTCGCACTTTGACAATTGTGCAGTCATGCAGCACTGTACCCATAAAAATTTCTATAACTTTTCACACAAATAGAGCTTTCTTTTGGTGGTATTTAACCTCTTCCCGACCACCCTATAGCAGAAATACTGCTTCAGGGCAGCACGGGTGCGTAAAATCACACGTGTGTGTGAGAGTTTGCATTTCCGGGTTGGCGGGTGGGGGTGGTAGGGGGAGGGCGCGCCCTACCCGCGCCGCGGTTGTCAATCACCGTCTCCTGGTGGTTACCGAGGATCTCCAACAGGGAGGAAAACTGTTTTGTTTTCCAGTCAGCTCAGGCACACTGCAGCACACAGACACCGCCCCCTAGTAAAACTCTCCCTGCACACACTTAACCCTTTGATCGCCCCTCATATTATCCCCTTAAATTGGCCTAAATTTATGTCGAAATGTGATTTTTTTTATTTTTTTTTTTTTTCCTCAAAATTTTTTTATTTTTTTTGTTTATTGCACAAAAAAAAAACGCACAGGTGATCAAATACCACCGAAAGAAAGCTCAAGTCGTGAGGGGAAAAAAAGGATGTAAATTTAATTTGGGTGCAGCGTTGCATGACCGCGTAATTGTCAAAGTAATGCAGCGCCGTAACGCAAAAAAAAATTGCCTGGTCAGGAAGGGGGGTAAATCCTCAGGAGGGCAAGTTGTTAATCACCACTGATGGGCACTGATGAGGTGGCACTGATATGCAACAATGATGGGCACTGATAGGGGAGCACTTATAAGCTGGCACTGATATGTAACAATGATGGGCACTGATAGGTGAGATTGGGTGGCACTGCTGGGCACAGGCGGGCGGCACTGCGGGGTGGCACTGCTGGGCACCAATCATCAGGGCACTGATTATCAGTGCCGATCCCTCCTCTGACAATTGCCGGTTATCTGCAGTACTTTCCTCACGCTGTGACAGTGTGAGGAAAGTGCAGCCGATCACTGGTAAATGCAATTGCCAGTTATCTGCTGTATCATTGGACAATGCTGATCACGTGGTAAAAGGCTGCTGTGATTGGCCTTTTTACCACCTCACTTGATCAGCTGTGTCTGTAGGACACAACGATTACAGAGATCGCCGGGGCCGCGCGGGAGGGCGCGTTCGGGGAGGGCATCATATGATGCCCTCCCAGAACTGGCTGGCCGCAGTGAAGCCGTCTTTCGGCTATCTGCGGTCGGCAAGTGGTTAAAGGGAAGGCCCTGAAAGCCATCTGTAAGGGGACACCATCCTTCTTATTTTAAATTTTCAAAGAAAAAAAAAAAAGTATTGAACACTTCACCATTTTTTTTTTCTGTAAATATATTTCTAAAAGTACTGTTGACATGAATATTTCACCACATGTTGCTTACATCCCATGCAATTTATACATACAAAGAAACCAAAAATCAGTTCATAAATTATGTGTAATAAAATGGAATGACATGGAAAAAGTATTGAAGACATGAAGAAAGGGAGGTGCAAAAAGGCATGGAAAGCCAAGACACCAGCTGAAATCTATCAGTAATTAGAAAGCAATCCTGCCCCTTGTCAGTGCAATTAAAATCAGCTGGTTCAGTCTCAACTGATGGTCTATAAAATGGTGTCTCATTACCAAAGTGTCATGCAAGGAAAAAACTCATGATGGGTAAAAGCAGAGAGCTCCCTCAAGACCTTTGCAACCTTATTGTTGCAAAACATACTGATGGCATTGGTTACAGAAGGATTTCTAAACTTCTGAATGTCCCAGTGAGCACTGTTTGGACCATAATCCGGAAGTGGAAAGAACATCCATTTCACAATAAACCGGCCACAACCAGGTGCTCCTCGCAAGATTTCTGACAGAGGAGGTAAAAAGAATTATCAGAGTTGTCCAAACACCAAGGACCACTTGTGAAGAGCTTCAGAAAGACCTGGAATTAGCAGGTACAATTGTTTCAAAGAAAACAATAAGTAATGCACTCAACCGCCATGGCCTGTATGCACGCTCACCACACAAGACTGCATTACTGAAGAAACAGTATGTTAAAACTTTTTAAGTTTGCGGCATTTAAACAAGCCTGTGAAATACGGGGAGAATATAGTCTGATCAGATGAGACCAACATTTAACTCTTTGAATGCCATAATACACACCATGTTTGGAAGTCAAATGGCACTGCACATCACCTTAAAAACACCATACTAATGGTGAAGTTTGGAGGTGGGATCATCATGGTGTGGGGCTGTTTTTCAGCATCCGGTACTGGCAAACGTCATATCATTGAAGGAAGGATGAATTAAAAATTGTACCAAGACATTTGATAAAAGTCTGCTGCCATCTACCAGAATGATGAAGATGAATCAAGGGTGGACATTTCAGCAAAACAATGATCCCAAACACAAAGCCAAGGAAGCTCTCTAAGACAGAGAGAAAATAAAGCTGCTAGAATGGCCCAGCTATTCGCCTGACTTGAATCCAATAAAAAATCTATAGAAAGAACTAAAGATCAGGGTTTATAGACACACAGAGTAATGCATGCGACTAGTTTCTCCATGCCGGAGGCATCTTGAAGCTGTCCTTACCAACAAAGGATTTAAATACATTTCAGTTAGCATGTTCAATAATTTTTCCCTTTGTCATTCCATTTTATTACACAACTTTAATTTCTGAACTTATTTGTTTTGGTTTCTTTGTATGTTTGGATTGAATGGGTTGTTACTGACATGTAGTGAAAATTTCATGTCAACAGCACCTTTAGAAATGTATTTACTGAGAAAAATGGTGAAGTGTTTTATTTTACCCGCTATAATATCTAGCCTGTCATGCAAATCTGTGAGCTTAAAAATGCATCCAGAATTGCATATGTGTGAACCAGGGCGGCTCCATTCACACCTGGGCGTTTGAGATCTTGGCAAAATCGTTGTGATTGCAAAATGTGGTTTTGCCTTGATTGTCGTCGTGCAGCAGTTTGCATCATGTGAAGCTTGTCGCCCAAAAGTTGCTTTGCCTTGAGCACTGACAACCCACTCTGTTACAAAAAAACTAGCTCCTAATGTTTACAGCTGACACCTAGATTCAAAGCAAATTTGTCCAGCTCTGCTCTATATTGTTTAAGGCAGTGGTCTCCAAACTGCGGCCCAGAGGCTGGATGCGGCCCTTTGCTTGCCATTATCCGGCCCTTGAGGCATTTTTCCCTCCCAATGATACAAGACACTATTCCTCCCACTGACACCAACAATGGGGCACTATTCCTCCCACTGACACCAATGATGAGGCACTCAAACTAACACCAACACCAACAATAGGGCACTATTCCTCCCACTGACACCAGCAATGGGGAAATATTTCTCTCCCTAATACCAAAGATACTTTTTTTACGCCCACTGACACCAGGACAATTTCAACTCCCAATGGCCACACACCGCCCCCCCAAACTCTGAAGGATAGTAAACTGGCCCTTTTATGTTTAGAAACTTTGGAGTAAGGGAATTAAAACCATTTCTAGACGGTCTCCCTCTTTGGGTAGTTGACACTCTTCTAGCCATGTCTCATCCTTAGTAATGCTGCTTGGCAATTAATTACAGGTGCCGGGAGGACAAATTTCTGTTCAGTCCCTGTATTTCTTGGGGTGACTGTTTAGTGTCTACAGCTAGGATTAACGCGTTTGAGGGCTAGTTCACACCATACATATATTAAAAACTGATAGGAAAACTGCACAGATTTCACTTGCAGAGACATGTTTACATACGTGTTTCAGTGAGTTTTCATGCATGTCAGCTATGTGCCCTATTCAGACCACACTATTGATGTCATGTCATTTTTTTTTTTCTGTGCAGAAAACTGCGTACACGTTGCAGATTCTTGCGCGAAACAAATCTACACCTGATACCAGTGTGGTGGTATGAATAGGGCACGTAGAGAACACTTAGCCATTTTTCTGTGCGGGCACAAAAAAAAAGACGTTTCTGCACATGGTGTGAACGAGGCCTAAAATTAATCCTTTTATTAACGGTAACATGAGCTGCATTATGTACCTTATTTTCTGCCTTAAACAATATGAGGGAAGGACAACAAGGATGCTGAGAGATCACCTCCATGGCCACATATATAACATACAGAAAGATCATTCTACTAAAGTAGCAAACATTTTAATGTGTATCATGGCGGAGATCTCTCAGCTCTCTGCATTCAAGGAATTGAACAGGTGGTGATTCTTTCAGGTTATTATATAAACTTGAACTTCACTGGATTTTACTTACAGACATGTATTTCTGACGTGCTCAATTCTGAATGGGATCTCACACTTCTTTGAATAAATTGCAGGATTTATTTCCAATTTGCAGATGTAAAACTTTCGAATTGTTATGTTTTTGGATTATATGTGGAGAATTCATAGTTTTATGGATTGTCCTTTTCTGGACATTAACTGCTTCCCAACCGCCCTATAGCAGATATACTACTACAGGGTGGCAGGGGTGCGCAAAATTACCTATATATGTGATTTTGCATTTCCAGGTAGGGAGCGCGTGCGCGCTGTGCCCTGCTGTCTTTCACAGTCGCGGCTTTCAGTCACCGGGGTCCCTCCCGGTGATCACCGAGCATCTACCGAGCATGGGGAGGAGGACTGTTTTGTTTACTAACAGTCCTCCCCCCCCCCCCCCCCCCCCCCCCGTCAGCTTGGGCACACTTGTGCACAGCCATCCAGAGCACTGTGTTTACAGTGAAGCACCAACACACCGCTCCCTAGTAAAACACTCCCTGCACACAGTTAACCCTTTGATCGCCCCTCATGTTAACCCCTCCCTGCCCAGTGCCATTAGTACAGTGTCAGTTATTTTTTTATTTTTTTTAAGCACTGATCACTGTATTGGTGTCACTGGGGATATCAGTGACACCACGTCAGTTCCCCCCAGTGTCAGAATGTCTGCCGCAGTCCTGCTATAAGTCGCTGATTGCTGCCATTACTAGTAGGACAAAAAAAACAATACCAGTATTTATACCGCCATTTGTAAACACTATAACGCTCATGTAACCCAATTAATTTACATGTATTGGGATTTTTTTTTTTTAGCACAGACATGTAGCAGAATACATTTTGGCCTAAATTTGATGAAATGTGATGCTTGAAAAAAAATTTTATTGGACATGTTTAATAGCAAAAGTCAAGAATATTTGTTTTTTTGTTGTTTTTTCTCAAAATTGTCTTTTTTTTTTTTTTTTTTTTTTTAGCGCCAAAAATAAGAACCACAGAGGCGATCAAATACTATTGAAAGAAAGCTCAATTAGTGGGAAAAAAGATGTAAATTTCATTTGGGTGCAGCATTGCATGACCGCACAATGGTCAGTTAAAGTAATGCAGCGCAATAATGCAAAAAATGGCCTGGTCAGGAAGGGGGGGGGGGGGGTAAATCCTCAGGAGGGCGAGTGGTTAATACTGAAATTTTATAGATCCTCGTATTGATTAGTGGTTCCAAATTAACTACTGCAGTAGAGGACAGACACAAAAAGATACTTGGCATCTTTCCAAATCACTGTTCTGTTTATTTGTGCATTTTGATGGTTTTTATACAAATGTTTATTGGGGTATTACATTAATATTACAATTGTACTTTAATGGTAACAATGTGCGTTACACAGGCAGGCTAATTTCTAATCAGGACTTGAAGGAATGCAAATATGCACCGAAACCATTATTGCTGTGTGCACAATGAGTGCAGTGTACAATACATAGGCAAAGCATACCAAATATAATACAATTTTATATAGAACTTACACATTTCCTTTACAGTTCTTAATGTATTTTGTGTATTGTGGGGTTTTGTGGTTTTTTTTTTGGTTTTTTTTGCCCACAAGTGGTGATTCATTACTACTTTTAAGGAATGAGTTTAAATGGTTTCATATGTTGTTTTATTTTATAAATACATTGGGTACACAAAGTAGCTGATCTGCCTTTTCTAGATGGACCTGTCTAGTGTTTTGTGTATAGCTGAGTGGGGGTGGCTCTTCTATGTAGAGTATCTGTAAAATCCTTCCAGCAAGGTTATGGTTAAAGCTGGCCATACATTTATACAATTTTCTATTTCCTTTAGATTTACCTTCAAATATGTAGTGCAAGGGTCTGCCTGATTGCATGCAAATTTCAAGTATTTAGGTCTGACCTCATAGTATATGATGCTGGCAAATCTAAAGGATAATTATGTAATTTATGGCCAGCCCAAGAGCTGATAACCTTTAGTCTCTTGCTGCTCTTTCTGTGCTGTTGCTTGCCATTTTAAGGATATGCTGGAATAAAAGTGGTTTTTATGATCAGAGTACAGTCGTCCGGATTATCTTTCCTTTGTTCTCATGCTGCTTTGCGAATTGGGCCAGCACCTATATTGAAGGAGAATGTGGGAGGTATATAGTAGTAAACCAACCTGGAGCAGCATTGATTGTCCTGTGTATATTGGTAGGACAGGCTGGGTCGCACACTGTTTTACAGACAAACTTTTGGGAGGCCATGCACAGCATCTAGTATGCCTTGGAAATTTAAAGCGGTAGTAAAGTCGTTTCTTCAAATTAAAAAAAAATGGTTCCCCTGAGGTTTAAGCTATAACTTACCAGTATGAGCTCTCCAGCACAGCTCTATCATGGCTTGCCTGGTGTAACTTCCAGGTTTCCTATCTTAGACTGCTTGAAAGGTTGGGCTGCGGCAACATCACCCCCGTGCATGCGAATGGGGGTCACGTTGCCGTGAGACGCAGAGTGGACAGTAAATGTGATCTGAGCTGTGCATGTAAAGCTCAGATCACATTACCTGATAGGTAGAGGGGACATTTGACCACTAGGGTCTCTTCGTTTATAATAACCCTCCCTGTCAGTGGATTTTACATACATCAAACATCCTTTTTACACAATGCAGAGGATTAAACCCTTAAGTTCCACGGTGAGTATAATAAGCATGCATTACTGCATATACAGACTGATTTTACTGTTGTGGGTTTAGCAACACTTTATAGTCTAACTCCATCCTTTCCAAATGTTACACCTGCATTTAGGGTGTGACTTGTTGCTTTTATTTTTGGGAACCACTTGCTGACTGTGCTATAACTGAAAGACGGCAACAGCATGGTCAGCTAGTTCTGGGAGGGTGTCTATAGATGTCCTCCCAGAACCCCACCCTTGGGGGTACACATTGGGCGTGCTCTGTGATGTTTGTGTCATTTGGACACATCTGATCACAGATCGTGATAAAGGGCCAACCAGAGCAGCCCTTTACCATGTGATCAGCTGTGTCAAATCACAGCTGATCACATCATAAACAGACTTGCAGGTTATTGGCAGTCCATTCCTTACGTGCTGTCACAGCTTGAGGAAAGGAGAGCCGGTAACCAGCAATTCGGATAGGGAACATTTACACTTCTAATCAGGGCACTGATCGTGGCACTGATCGAGGGCAGCCCCATTAGTGCCTCCTGTTGGTGCAGTCTCATCAGTGGCACCTCATCAGTGCATATCGGTGAAGAAAAATTACTTTAAAACAAAAATGTGCTAAAAACGCATGCAACCAATGCACATTACCCAGCGCTTATGTAAGAATGGTGAATACACCTAAGCTTGAGAGCTAGCTACTTTGTTTAAAATCGTCATGAATACAACATTAATCACAGCAGCGCTCCACACTTTTAAAAGTTCAGTTTTCCACCAATTGGTGCTGAAAAGTGCAACAAATCCCAAACAGTGAAATGTTTTCCTCTGGGTGGATAGTTCACAGCTTCACTCCACCTTTTAATTGGAGTACATAAATCACCCTTTGTGCTCAGTGAACCACATCCCCTCGGTACAGCACTCACTGCAAGTAAATGCCTGTCATATTACTGATTAGGCAAATGGCACTTTTATTTGATCATTCATTTAGATGGATCCAAAATCTTCCTTTCCCACAGTGGTACTTTAAAACTCTAAAAGCTCAAGATAGGGGAACAAAGCAACACACATAGCGTAATCCCATTTAACAAATTTATTGCTTGTTCATTCCCATTAAAAACTCACAAACCTAAAAAGAATGATCGCTTATCATAATCCCAATTCATCAGACCTCCACCATCACAGTAATGCATGCGGTATCTCCCCACGCTGCTGATACACGGACTGAGGTTACCTCCTTCATGCCCCGTCCCTAATGTTTCATCCTTACAACTTCTTCTGAGGGAATGGCGAAACAGCATATCGTTCCTTTATAACTGACCTCCTTTGGTATTTAACACTTTATACTCCCTTGACCACCAATGTCCATTCTATTAACCACAGTGGAATCCAGACAGACATCTAGTGGTCACACATCATTTTACATCTAATTATATCCAACGTGATAAACAATTTCAACAGATCTCAGTTAGCAGATCTCCATAGAATAATTGTGCATCAAACCACCCTTTATCTCTCGGTCTGTCCATAATCAGTCTCTCCATCACAAACATTATTTAAAATTTGCATTTGGAAAAATGCATACTAACCTTCATACACATAACATTCAATGTCTATAGTTTGCGGATTACAAACCTTCAAAGAGATGAGAACCAGAAAAAACTTGCCTAAAAACATTTTCTATTTTTACCTACAGATCAAATATTATTTTTCCGCAAAAAATCCATTTACATTAGAGGGCCCTACATTTTTTTTTAAACCGTAACCTTTTCCGCCTCCTTCCTCCTCTACTGCTTTTGGACACTTTTTTTTTTTTTGGGTGGGGGAGAGGGTACATAATTTTGACTGACACTTGCTGCCACTTCTGTCCGGATCACCTCAGCAGTCCAAGAAGGCTGTGGGACCATTTACAAAGGAAAGCCACAAGGTGTGGTAGCTGGATTCCTTAAGTACTCATGCTAGTGCTGGGGAACCAGAAGACCGACAAATAACTGTCCAGGGTGAGGACAGTGCTGAATACCTAGACAGGTAAGTATTTTGTAGCTGCTGCCAATTTTTCTTCTTCCTCTTCCTCTTCCCTCCTCCCTCTTCCTCTTCCCTCCTCCCTCTTCCTTCTTCCTCCTGTTTTTTTTATAATCCTGTAGATTCTGGTATTGCTCTCTGGTTCAGCCTCTTTGGGAAAAAGTAGTTTAAAATGGTTGTAAACTACAGACATTTAATTCTGAGCAAAGCATATTTCTATAGTGTTTACTTTCCTCTCTCTAAAGTACTAAATGTTATTTGTCTGCTGTCTAGTTTCTGTCATTAACATGAGCCATTGCTGACACGTTTTCCTGACACCAAAAGGTAAAAAGGTGACAGGGGAGGGATCTCCAGAACACAGCCGTTGATTGACAGCCTCAGCACTGTTGCTGTGGGAAGGGGGAACATCCATTCCCTCCAATCAGCTCTCAGAGCTCATGAAACTGCAGCTCTCCACCCCCTGATTTGTGAGTCTGTGAAAAATCCCTTTCATCTGAGTTTTACAAGAATGTATAGTACAAATGGCTGCAAATAAACAGGTACAACTTTTGTAGGAGGATTTTTTTAATCTGTTCGTCACCTGAGGCCACTCACTTCACTGGGTATAGGTAAGGGTTTAAAACCACTTTAAGGTAATAAGTCAAATCCAGGGGGTCATGATCCCCATAGACCAGTGTTTCTCAATCTTTTTTCAGTCAAGGCACCCTTTAAAATTATGGACAGTCGTGAGGCACCCCGTTTTAAAATGTGAAAAACTATTCTAATAGTTTTATATAACACAGCAACATCCACACACATAGAACACCCAACATTAGAGGTGATTTATTCTTCCAAAGAAAATACATTTTCCACACTGGTACTGACAAGTATTTCAGTGTTTCTCATCTCCATCACTGAGCTAATGTGACCCCAGCACTGATGGAAAGGGGCAGGGGATGGTCAAACTAGGATGCTGTGCAGGCAGCTGACATCCTCATCAACTGATGATGTAATTGGTTGTTAGGACGCTGGCGGCTAGAGGGTTGTAATGGTGTACAATGAAGACCGGTGGCTTTGTGTAACTAAAAGGCAGGCGTGTTCTACCCAATGGCTTGTATACAAGTTTTTATGAACTTTTTAGACATTTTGCCAAGGCACCCCTGATGAAACCTCAAGACACCCCAGGGTGCCTGGGCACCCTGGTTGAGAGAGGCTGCCATAGACACTGTACACTGTCTCCCTGGCCTGCCTTGCCTAGGCATTTCTAAATATTCATAAAGACAAACTACATATATTCTGACAGCAGTCAGATGACTTATTCTATTTCATTGGAAGACTGCAGTTGTCCCAACTCAGACACCTCTATTGGACACCATCCGTTGAAAATTAGGAGGATGGAATATCCAACTGCAAAAATATGAGATAGATGGGTAAACCAAAAGGTGATTAATCCTATATTTGAGAAAATATGACCAAACACCCCCTCTTGTTACATCTGACAATTTATAGTGACTGTAGATTGACACAGTATACAGCCCGATGTGCTCAGAATTTTAAGAAATGATTTGTTCTCTTTGCTCTGTTTTATGTTTCTGTTTTTACCCTAGTTTAATAACGCTTTAAAATATTTTCCTCTTTCTACTCCTCTTTATAAACCACAGGTTTGCAGTTCAATGTCTGTAACATCTGTATTCCTACAAACGTGTTAAACCAGATCATTTGCTGTAAATGAACTAGATACTTTATGCTTTATGACACAGTACTTTTCTGGTAATGCATAGTTGCATACTGAAAACTGTAAATGCTATAAAAGAATGGTCCTTTCAACTGTGTGGATGCATTACAGATTGTATAACCTTGGCTAATGGTTTAATGTGTATGTACTCCTGTAACTTGTTAAAACCTGCAAACTTTAACCACTTACCCTCCTGAAGATTTACCCCCCTTCCTGACCAGGCCATTTTTTGCATTACAGCACTGCATTACTTTGACAATTGCGCAGCCATGCAACGCTGCACCCAAATGAAATTATGTCCATTTTCTCTCCCACTAATTGAGCTTTCTGTTGTTGGTATTTGATCACCTGTGTGGTTTTTTTTTTTCTCTCTATAAAAAAGCCACAATTTTTAGAACAAAAACAATATTTTGGTCTTTTTGCTATTAAACATGTCCAGTAAAAAAATTGAAATGCAAATTTCATCATAGATTTATGTCAAAATGTATTCTGCGACATGTCTTTGCTAAAAAAAAGAAAAATCCCAGTACTTGTAAATTAGTTGGTTTATGTGAAAGTTATAACTTTTACAAATGGCGGTATAGATACTGGGATTTGTTTTTTGTTTTTTTTTCCCCTAATAGTAATGGCGGCGATCAGCGACTTTTAGCGGGACTACAGTGGACACTGAGGGGGAAATGACTTGGTGTCACTGACATCCCTAGTGACACCAATACAGTGATCAGTGCTAAAAAAAAAAAGCACTGACACACTACTAATGGCACTGGGCAGGAAGGGGTTAATATGAGGGGCGATCAAAGGGTTAACTATGTATAGGGAGTGTTTTACTAGGGGGCAGGGGGTGTGTGCTTCACTGTAAGCACACTGCTCTGGATCCAGAGCAGTGTGCCCGAGCTGACTGAGGAAGACTGTTGGTAAGCAAAACAGTCTTCCTCCCCATCAGAGCTGCTCGGTAATTACCGGCCGGGACCTGGTGATTGCCAGCCGCGGCGCGAATGGTGGTGTGGGATGGGTTCGTGTGCACCCCCCCACCCGGAAATGCAAAATCACGTATATATACGTGATTTTGTGCACCCCTGCAACCCTGTAGCAGTATATCTGCTATAGGTCGGCAGGGAAGCAGTTAATAAAAATACAATTGCAAAAATAAATGGGGCCCAGTCCAAGACATAAAGGTGAAAGTTAAGGAAATGAGTATTTAATGAGAATAGCCTTTTACTAGTTCCCGTTGACATTCTACAAGTAACTCACTGAATGGTGATCTTTAAAAATCAAATCTAACATTACACTTGTGCGTTAAAGGATCAGTACCTGTTTTTCCTGCTGTCTACAGTCTGTACTTTGTTTTTGTTTTCAGTGGATTGTATCCGGCTCCGAGGATAATTTGGTGTATATCTGGAACCTTCAGACCAAGGAAGTTGTGCAGAAACTACAGGGTCATACAGGTAGTAGGAGTTATTTGGGAAACCAAGATAAAGTATACATTTCACTTACCTGATATGTTATAATTTTCTTGACAAATTAGTTAATTTATCTTTAGTGGATAATGGTTGATAGTGTTTGTTCTAAGAAATTATTAGACTGCTGGGGAAAAATACTTTGTCAGTCTAGAAATTGGGGTTCTTATGCTTCCACTAGCAGTAAATATGTAGGCACAACTATTTCTATTTGTTTATGGAAGTTTATGAATCAAGTAACAAAAGTTGGCCCAGTAGTTAGCATGTTTGCCTTGCAATGTTGGGAGTCCTTTTGTGCAGCAAGGCGTAATATATCAGTGCTCTATAAATGTATATTATGTGAGTGCATGAATTTAAGCTGATTGTGTTTGGACTTTAAAATGTTATTGTGTTTATAAACTCTAACAATAAACTTCACTTATTTGTGCACTTTCGGTCTGTTAAATATATTGATTGTTTAGAGAAAAAAATCTGATCCTGCTAGAAATCTAGTGAGTTCTTAATTTGCTGGGCAGCCTGCCTACGCTGCACTGAAATTTCGGGCAGTGTTAACAGAGCTACTCTGTTCCTCTGAACTACAGATATGTTGGAATGTGATGTGATGGTGTTATGTAGTGCTAACATATTTCTTAGGTGACTGTGCTGCTCTTCCATAGAAACAGTACGGTGAGTAAGCGTGGTCACCCTAGGGCACGAAATGTTGTCAAAAGAAAAAATAACGTAGCTACCACATCTAATGACTATTAAGCTGGTCTATATTACATTTTTGTGCTTGAGTTTTCAGACATTGGTGCAGAGACTGATGTGAATTGTTTAGTGTTCTTTTTACAGTTTGAAGGATAAGTCAGCTATATAAACTACTAATAAATTCTGTCAGTGCTTTCCTTGAATTTGCACTTGCTCTCTAGAATATATTTTCATTCATAAATTTTCAATTTCATGCAAATATAAGTTTTTTTTTGTGGTTTCCTTTCTCATCTTCAGATGTCGTCATTTCAACAGCCTGTCACCCTACAGAAAACATCATTGCTTCGGCTGCACTAGAGAACGACAAGACCATCAAATTGTGGAAGAGCGATTGTTAAATCCCCTCATTAGACTTTATCCTCCAGAGGCCTCTACACCCCCTGGGACACAATCCTGTAAAGTGTGAATCGGGATTCTGAAACGTTTTGATTGTGAAATTTAGAACAAAGAAGGAATATCTTGCAGCCTCAAATGTATTATTTTCCAATCAGCGTTATACCTTGCCAGCAACATTTCATCCACCGTCTCCATGCCAACACACACCAAAGTTTGCTTGTTCTGTCCACTCTCAGCTTACATTCTTTTGGTCCAAAGATGTTGACAAGAAGCGCATAAGCTTACGAAATCAGGTTTTTTGCTCCTGTCCCTCACTTGGAATTTTTTTATTTTAAACAATTTGTCTCCCACTTTTGGGGAAGTAGCTTGATTATTTTTACTTATTACAGATTTCCAATAGTTGTCAGATCTCTAACCTGCACTTATTGGAGGATTGAATGCGCTCATAGATCCTTGTTATACAAGTTTTGTAAAAGAGGCTTTAACTCGTTTCCCTGTTCTCTTCTTTTCTAGTCAAATTCAGTTCAGCTGTTGTGACCAAATGAGGTTGCTGGTATCACAGTTGGGTTTTTCTTCTCACCAGACAAACCTGCGGTTCCTGTGGTTGTATAGTTAAGTGTTTTGTTCCTATGTGTTGTTACTACAGAGCCAATTTTGCAGTCTGAGTGGAGCAGTGTGCACAGACTGCACCACCAGACCCTTCAGCTGCCACCAGCTCTTGGCACTGGAGGGGGGAATCCCATCTCCTGTGTGTTGATTTTATTGCCCCTTCCTTGTTTTATTTTCATCCCTTTTTTTTTTTTTTTCCCCCCTCCTTGCCGGGTTATTTAAGGGTGGGAATGGAAGGGTGAAACATAACAGATCCCGTTGTAAAAAAAAAAAAAAAAAAAAAATCATTGTATAAAGCAGCGCTGTTTTGTATTTTGGAAATTCATAGTATTGTATTGCTTATGGCATGAGTCTGTATTCGGATTTTTATTTTTTTTTTATATATTTTTGTCAATTTTTTTTTCTTTTCTTTCTGACAACATACAGATCCATAAGCTGTAATAAAGAGGTGGGTTTTTACGTGACTTTTGTCTGTGTGAACATTTTTTCAGCATGCTCATAATGCCAACACTCCAAATTCAGTTATAGGCTAACAATTAAAATAATGAATAATAGCAATTAACTTCTCATGATCCCCTGTACTTCAAAATAGAGGCCGGAAGAGGGGGGTTGGGGTCACTGGAAGCCAATAAATATGTTGTATAACAACGTCGGTATGTGTTTAAAACACTTAGGAGCTGGAAAAGGTGGCAAGTAGAGGAAGGATGTTGTCAGTGCTGTGATCATTTACAGCCCAATAAGTCGCCTTGGAAAAAGGGGAAGGTGATGATACAGAAAGCTCCAGGGTCTGAATAGTGGTCTCACCCTTTTTGTTATGCTGCAGAGTATATCAAAACACTGCCTGAAGAGAATTATGGCAGGTAATATAATTTACACATGTATTTTGATTGGCTGCATGGAAATCACTTTAAAGTGTAACTGTGGCCGAACCTATGGAGCTTTATAACAAGCCCTTATTGATCTCTGTATTTGAAGGCACTATGGAGTAATTCATCCTCAGTGTTCACACTCTGTACACAGAGTTCTTCACTCAGAAGCTTCCACTTATCTTACTCTAATCCTCCCAGTATGTGACCACCTAGCCTGTGACAGTACTCAGGTTTG
The DNA here is from genome assembly GCF_062004578.1 of Staurois parvus. Lineage (NCBI taxonomy): Eukaryota > Metazoa > Chordata > Amphibia > Anura > Ranidae > Staurois > Staurois parvus. The sequence goes on along the minus strand of NW_028318148.1, from coordinate 4,871,728 downwards.
GCTGTCAGTTGTTGGGCCCTGGCCCTTTAACATGATAGCTATTATACAATGGGTATTGCCGTATTTATTTCCACTTTGACTTTCAATTATTTTTAGCCTACTCCTATTAATCTGAAAAAAATCAAAGTTTGTTCAAGAAACTGTGTGCGGGTTCCTCACAAAGTTATTTAGGTCTGAGACACTATCAACAATGCCCTGTGAATAGCCACTGTCAGATTTCAGAGCCTGCCTTTTGTACTATAGAGGTGCTGAGAGGAAGAGTTTCAGGAGGTGAAGTCTGTACAGGAATTACGTCTTGCAGGCAGCAAGGTATCATGGGATATTTAGTCCTATATAAATAAAAAATAAACCGCAGAGGAGAAGCTGCAAAACATGCAGAATGTTGTTGAAAATGGAAGTGTATATTGGATTGTCAATAATAGCTATTGTTTGCTTTGCTGTTTCACAGCTGTTCTAATAGGATAGCGTATGTAGTGACCATTGAACTCTTAGGGCCAGTGCATACCTGAATCTCACAAGAAAATTGTCCTCATTCCTGTGCAGTGCGATTCTCAGCCCATTCATTTGAAACTGCACTGAATTGCACCAAAAGTAGTGCATGCACTACTTTTCACAAATGGAGTGTACTGGATCACATGGTACTTGTGGTATCATGCAAACTGGTGTAGGCAAACCTGCATCAGATTGCACACCCAGTGATTTTTGAACATGGTGTAGGAAATGCAAATAGGTTCCATGCAATGCAATGGAAATGCAAAGTGGGTTTCGTGTACCAAATTCTGTTGTGATGGAGCCTTTAAGGGACAAATGCTGAGAACTCAACATCGATCTTAACAAGTTTTACTTGTCATGCATCATACAGTTGTGTTCAAAATAATAGCAGTGTGTTGAAAAAAGTGAATAAAGCTCAAAATCCTTCTAATAGCTTTTATTTCCATACACACAAACGCATTGGGAACACTACACATTCTATTCCAAATCAAAACATGAAGAAAAATATCAAATTTGTGTTGTTCCTCTAAAAAAAAATTTAAGAAAAGTGAATATTAGACTGTTCAAAAAAATAGCAGTGTTTGTATTCTTCTTTACAAACTCAAACATTCACTATATAAACTGAAAAATGTTTGAAGATTTTGCTTTCCTTTGAATCACGTAATGAATATTTAGTTGTATAAGCACTGTTTCTGAGAACTGCTGTACATCGGTGTTGCATGGAGTCAACTTCTGGCACCTGTCAACAGGTATTCCAGCCCAGGATGATTGGACTACATTCCACAGTTCTTCTCTATTTCTAAGTTTTGCCTCAGAAACTGCATTTTTGATGTCACCCCACAAGTTTTCTATTGGATTAAGATCCGGGGATTGGGCTGGCCACTCCATAACGTCAATCTTGTTGGTCTGAAACCAAGATGTTGCACGTTTACTGGTGTGTTTAGGGTCATTGTCTTGTTGGAACACCCATTTCAAGGGCATTTCCTCTTCAGCATAAGGCAGCATGACCTCTTCAAGTATTCTGATATATTCAAACTGATCCATGATCCCTGGCATGCGATAAATAGGCCCAACACGGTAGTATGAGAAACATCCCCATATCATGATGCTTGCTCAACCATGCTTCACTGTCTTCACAGTTTACTGTGGCTTGAATTCAGTGTTTGGGGGCCAATAGATCCAAAAAAACAATCTTACTTTCATCAGTCCACAAAATGTTGCGCCATTTCTCTTTAGGCCAGTCAATGTGCTGTTTGGCAAATTGTAATCTCTTCAGCACGTCTTTTTTTCAACAGTGGGACTTTGCGGGGGCTTCTTGCAGATAGCTTGGCTTCACATAGGCGTCTTCTAATTGTAACAGTACTCACAGGTAACTTTAGACCTTCTTTGATCTTCCTGGAGCTGATTGTTGGCTGAGTCCTTGCCATTTTGGCTATTCTTCTATCCATTCGAATGATAGTTTTTCGCTTTCTTCCACGTCTTTCAGGTTTTGGTTGCCATTTTAAAGCGTTTGCGATCATTTTAGCTGAGCAGCCTATCATTTTCTGCACTTCTTTATATGTTTTCCCCTCTCCATTCAACTTTTTAATCAAGGTACACTGTTCTTCTGAACAATGTCTGGAACGACCCATTTTCCTCAGAATTTCAGAAAGAAATGCAATGTAACCAGCATGTACAACATTTGATGCCTTCCTTCCTTAAATAAGGGCAATACTTGCCACCTGTTTTTCAAAGAATGAATGACCTCACCAATAGAACTCCACACTGCTATTATTTTGAACATGCCCCTTTCAATTAGTGATTCAATTACACAGAATCAGCAGCATGCATGTCATGACTGTTGGGTCTGTTGGATTTCTATTACTCTACCACACCTTCTAGTAAATTATTTGCCATGTAGAAATATCATTTCTACCAAAAACAGTGATTGATCAGGTTAGTGATGTCTGACTGCTGTTATTTTTAACACAACTGTATATGCCTATGGAGACCATATATTAAGGTTGTGTGGACATTGGAGACCACTGGTATAGAGCATATTATATACCAAACTGTGGCCCGGGGCTGGATACGGCCCTTTGCTTGTTTTTATCTGGCCCTTGGGGCATTATTTCCCTTACTGTAAGCAGCAGTGGGGCATAGTTCCTGCCATTGACACTAGCAATGGGGCACTATTGTTCCCATTGACATCAACAATGGAGCACTATTCCTTCCACTGACACCAGTGATGGGGCAAAGTTTACTCCCACTGACACCAGGACATCTTGATTTCCTGCTGGCCTCAGTCTGGGTTCTCTAAAGTTTGGAGGACAGTACACGCGCCCTTCATTTAGGAAGTTTGGAGATCCCTGCTCTATACCCTAGTTTTAGTCATATCCAGCTTAACCAGTTTCCGCCTAGCCTATTGTATATGATCGCCAGGTGGGACTTTAGCTGTTCTGAGTGGATGTTTGTAAGAAAACCTCAGTACATGTTGGAAGGAGAAGGCTGGCACATGCTCATACTAATGTGCATGCTCATAATTGTGAGGAAAAGCTCCATACAAAACGGGCATTGTCATACTCGCGCAAATGTATTAGCATGTGCAGAAAAACTGGTGCCAAACGGCCTATTTAAGCTGCACTCTGACATGGAATTACTAAGTGGTCTTCAGCTAGTTCCTGTTTTTACCTGAGCCTGGACCTACTATACCTGCTTACCTGTGCATGACTCGGCTTGCCCCTGACATGTCCTTAGATTTCTGCCTGCTTACTGTGACCTCGACTTGTATTCTGACTCTGCTTCTGTCTTGCCTTCTTGTACCTCGCTGCCTGGCTGTACCGATCCCGAGTCTCTCTGATGTTTCTGTACCTTGCTGCCTGGCTGTTGATGACCTTTTAGGTTGTGTCCTGCTTACACTCCTGTCTGCCAAGCAAGTGTCACCATGTTCCTGGTTCCTGCCTGGTGATCTACTGTCATCTGCTTTCTTCAAACCCAAGCTGGCACTACCTGCTACACCGGCCCTCGTGCCACTCTGTGCCCCCACACTCCGTCATCACTACTAGGGGTGTTGGACAAAAGGTGCAAGAGAATCCCTCTCTCCAGCTCGATCTCCACCAGGTACATTATGTCATATGACTACCTTCCCAGAACGCACTTTGCGTGTGGCTATGATCTGTCACCTGCTTTGTCCACCAGACACAGCTGATGACAGATCACTGCACTGGTCCGCTGCCGGTACTATGTGACTGCTGTGATCAATCACAGCAGATCACAGGACAATTGTAAACAATAAATGGCTTGCTTTCATGTCATTCATTGTGTACAATTGTGTTGCTAGCTGTGACTGGTCACAGTGATCACATGGTACAGACTGGACCAATCACAACCCATCTGTACCATGTGATTAGCTGTGGCCAATCACAGCTAATCACAACAATACTTACTGAATTAATACATTTCATTCATTGCACTGGTGGCAATATGTGAAATATGTGGGTTTTTTTTTTCTTTTCTCCAAAAAATTACAACTTCAAAAAACTTGCCATACTAAATACCTTGGACTTTCAACTTCAATAATTAAGAGGCTGTTTGATGTGCCATAGTTTGTGTACTCTATAATTTTCCTACAGACTAAACACCGATTGGGGTTTTTTTTTTTCACAAAAGAAATGTAGCAGAATACATTTTGGCCTAAATTCATGTACAACAATTATTTATTTGCAAAATGTTAAAACCAAAGAAAAACATGTTTTGTGGTTTTTTTTTTTTTTTTTTTTGTTTGGCAGAAAAAAAAAAACCTTAGTAGTGATTCACCCCTTGCCCTCCAGAGGATTTACTCCCCTTCCTGAGCAGGCCATTTTTTGGAGTATGGCGCTGCACTACTTTTACTTACAATTGCGCAGTCATGCAACGCTGCACCCAAATGAAAGTTGTCTTCTTTTTTTTTTTCCTTCCCTCACGAATAGAGCTTTCTTTTGGTGGTATTTTATCACTTGTGTTTTTTTTTTTTTTTTTACTTTTTTGCGCTTTTAACAAAGAAAAAAACTGAAAATTTTAGAAATTGGTTTACTTGTGGTCAGTGGGGGTAGAAAATGTCCCCCATGAGAATAAACATGGCATCAGGGTTGGTGGTCAGTAAAAGGAAGAGTAATAGCCCCATTGTCTGTATCAGTGGAAGAAATACTGCACCACTGTTGGTGTCCGTGGGAGGAATAGTGCCTTGTATCATTCAGAGGAATAGTGTCCCAAGGGCCAGTTAAGGGCTGGCAAAGGGCAGCATAGGTTGGAGACCTCTGCACTATAGAGAAGGGACTACAGTGCCATATGCAGTTGCAGCTTCCACCACAACTGAAGCATTTTCTGTATCAAGTGTAACACAGATATGAGCATGCAAAAGTTGTCCTGTCAGGGAATATTGGGAGGTTGGAGAGTGCCAGCCCTCCAGAAGATAACTGTTGTCTTAAAATGGCTAAGTTGTGTCTCGAAGACCTATTATTCCATGAAAAGGAGGATAGGTGTGCATCTAATATTTTAAAAAGAGGTAATGTGATCCAGAGGGGAATGTTTCTAAGTATGTATAGGATGAGAGGAAACCACTCAAGGGGAAAAAAATTTCAGGTTACAAAATCTGCCACATCTAGTCTCTTGTGTACCCAAATATTTTCTGTTACCCACTAAATGGACAGGGTCTTATCTTGGGCTGTAATTGATATAGGATCAATTGGAAATATGTGATTTTTCTCCAGTTTTTTTAAGACCAGAGAATGCAGAAAACTCTGTTAGTAGGGCAGAATTTGGATCTTATAGGAACAAAAGTGTATCGTCTGTATAATGTAGCTTTTTCTTCTAGTATATGTATGGTGGGACCTTTTACTTGAAGGTTGGTCCAGAGGGCTACAGCAATAGGCTCCATCATCAGAGCAAAAATTGTGGAGAACAAGGGACATCCCTGACATGTACCTCTTTTCACAAATGGGGGGATGATGCCATGTTTCCTATTTTAATGGAGGCTTGGGCACTTTGGTATAGTAAGTCAATTAATTTAACGAAAGATGGACCCAATTCCTTTCTCTTGAGATCCTCACACATGTAATTCCAATCTACTGAATCAAACCCTTTTCCACAATTTCCAATTTTTCAGAATAAAACCAGGAAAAGACCTTTCTAGGAAGCTTTATCCTCGAGAGACACTATACATACCCACATACAGCCTGCTGTATTATCATCACTCCAGACTCTATGAAGCTAACACTCGGATACAGACATGGCCACTTCAGGGTTTTCTGGGAAGTGGAGTTCAGTTTAGAAAAGAGGCAGCAATAATACCACCCCTTCTCACTACTGACAGTGGCAGCAAAAACTCTATTCCCGTTCAAGGAGAGAATATTCTTTCTGACTTTATCAGATCTATCAAAGCAAGCTTGTTTTCTTTACACTCTAAGATCTGTTTTTGTAATTTGTGTAGCAGCGAATCATTTTAGTGGATAGATCTTTGCAGTTTGGTATTATTTGTAATTGTAAATTAATTCCTCTTGCAAGAGCCAGTTGTTGGGAGAGTGCTTATTGGATAGGGATTGGTTCTATTTGTGATTTATTTTTAATAAAATATTGTGCAAAATTGTTTTACTGGGTCAAGTAAGTTTGTAAGCAAGAATATTTCAATTGGAGAAAGTGAATAGTTTATTTTATATTAGATGGGTTTAAATGCAAATTTCTTACTGTACTGTGCCCATAACAGTCCTTTTTTCACAGATTTATTTATAAGGGATAATTTAATATTTTGCTTTGATCCACTGTTCGTTTGAGGAAGCATGGTTTATACTGCCACATACAAGTGGAACTGACTCCCCTCAAAAGCCTGCCACTATTCCTGTTGAAGATGCTCTTCCTTCAAAGATCCCACTAACAAACCAAGAAATTCACTTGTTTGTTTATTGCAAGTCAGGTACTGCCCTCTAAGCGGGCCTGGTGTCTTCCTTGGCTCAAACCCTTTTGGATTGTTGAGTCCATATTGTTTTTTTCAACCAAATTGTGGGGCGTATTAATCATATGACCCTTGCCTTGAATTTCATGTGTGACTGGCATTGGACACCAGTTGTTTGCTGGCCCACATTAGTCTCAGAGGGATCATTGGCTTAGAGAGTAACTCCACATTTGTTGAGAAAAAAAACTATCCCGCTGGGTGATCAGTGTACATTGCAGGAATTTTAACAAACTTTGTAGCAGAGTCCTTCCTATTTCTGCTCTGAAGAAAAGTTGTTTTCTGCGGAGTGAATCTAAATGAGATTGATGCTTTCATTAATCAACAGATGCACTTTCAATGTTCTAATGGGGAAATGCAAGGTCTGAATCCCATTAGAAGTAATTAACCCTTTGAGAGTATCATCAAAAATTATATTTTTATGCAGAGGATGTCTAAAATCTGACTTGTATTTTAGTGCAATCTTCAGGAAATATCAATGAGCCAATCAAACAAGTAGGAAATTACATTTCTGTGGGTGTTCTGTACATCAGTGGTGTACAGAACGCTCCAGGTTGCCATAATGGCTTGTGTAGCAATTGTATATGCTATATTATTTTGCTAAACCCCCATCCCTCATGCAGCTTTAGAGGACAAAAAAAAAACTATTTAAAGCAGAGCTTCACCCAAAAGGGGAAATTTGGCTTTGAGTTCCCAGCCCCACCATATTTGGCAAGCATTTTTTTGGGGGGGAGTGGGTACCATTTGACAGGTTCCCATTTCTGCTTAGACCATGGAGGCGATCCCAGTGCAAGTTCTCTTCCACTATCCATATGCACCTGGGGATGTGTGATACCATGCAGGTTGTGGCCTCTTATACTGAGGTTCATCTGAATAGGTGAGTGCACACCTGAGACACACTCAAGGGTGAAAAGGAGTGGCGCACAGGCAGTTTATTTTTTTGTGACCCTGAAAGATTGGAGTTTTTTGCACATTTCACTTAATGTGGACTACATTGGAGCTGTTGTTTACTAGGCAAGCTTTTGCCAGTGGTCCAGCGTGGGTACTCCAATTTCCTGGAGGTCCACACTAACCTCTGCCTGCTAGGTCTGACTGCTGCCAGGATCCAGGCCTAGCTCATGCATTTTAATGCGTGACTAAAACCTCACTGAGGGGGCTGCTGCTAATACTTCTCCCCCTTTCACCAACCTGATAATCCAAGGCACTAAAAAAAAAAAAAAAAAAGGATCATGGCAAACTGGTTAAGGTCCCTTTCCTCATGGACTGGATTTTGGGGTTCTAGTACAGGCATTGCAGCACAAACAATCCCATTCATTGCAAATTTCTGGCAACGGAGAAAAACCTCCGTGTCGCTGAGGACAATAGTGTCCTCAACTATCTTGCCCCACTCACATACAACTCCTGGGTTTTGGGAGGGGTGAAATGCACCCCTGAATGCTTGCCCCATAACCTCTATCTCCTTGTTAGGAAAGGTTCAAACTAATGCTTGGCCTTACTCTACATTGCCCCATACTGACCCTCTCTTAATGTGCCATGTGCTGGAATAGGATGGCTGCTCCCTCGACTCTTCTGCAAGTTGCCCCTGGATGGGATGGTACCCTGCCTTGCTGATGTTGTCCTTGACCCTCACTTTCCTCCTTTACATTCTTTGGCAAGTCTTGCCAACTCATCATCCCTACTCTCCCCATTGCTCGAGTCTACTTGGCAGTAAGCTACTGCTGTAAGAACAGAAAAGGAAAATGCTTCTCCTTGCCTGTTGTTCTCTCCCTCTATGCCCATGGCTCTCTCTTCCTTAATATCCGATAAAATGAATTCTTGTGCATCTTGCTGCTGCAAGTTGCTGATGGTGTGCAGAAATAATTAACATAAGAGCCCCATGCTAGTTTTTGGGGCAATTGCAGGATTAGCTGCAGAGGAGAGGAAAATGAAGGGGTATCTCAGCTGCTGAAGCACTGCTCTGCTCCTGCGAGCATAAAAAAGTTATTCACTCTGCTACCTACCTTTATGCTTCCCAGACATGATAAATACAGAGGATTGTCTAGCTTTATTAACAGCTATGACAATAGGGGGGTTGAAGATGTGTTTTGATGCACTTCACAATATGGTGATTTGGTGCATTAAACTGTATTGCAGTAGCATGCAGTGATGTGATGCAAACAAAGGGCAGATTAGCCTGTGTCAGCAACCAATTCACACTGCTGACCCCAGAAAAAAAAATTTAAAGACCCTAACAAAATTACAGTGCATTCATAAATATTCAGACCCCTTCACGTTTATCAATTTTGTTATGTTGCAGCCTGATACTACAGTTGGTTAAATTGTTTCTCATTAATCTGCACTCAGTAACCTATAATGACAAAATGAAAACAGACTTTAAGAAATGTTTGCAAATGTATAAAAAAGAACTGAAAATATCACATTGGCATAAGTATTCAGACCCTTTGCAACAACACTTGAAATTTACCTCAGGTGCCCCCCATTCCTCTTTATCGTTGTTGAGAGGTTACTACACCCTGATTGGAGTCCACCTGTGGTAAATGAAAATGATAGTACATTTTTTGGAAAGCTATGAGCTCAGAGACAGGATTATTTCAAGGCACAGATCTGGGGAAGGCTACAAAAAAAATTTCTGCTGCACTGAAGGTTCCATAGAGTACAGTGGCCTCCATAATTCTCAAATGGCAGAAGTTTGGCACATCCAGGATTCTCTAAAGAGCTGGTCACCCAGGCAAACTGAGCAATCGGGAAAAAGGGCCTTAACAAGAGAGGTAACCAAGAAACTAATGGTCACTCTGACTGAGCTCCAGACATCCTGTGTGGCGATAAGACAAAGTTCCAGAAGGACAACCATCACTGCAACCCTCCGCTGATTTGGGCTTTATGACAGATTAGCTAGATGGAAGCCATTCCTTATTGCAAAACACATGAAAGCCTGCATGGAGTTTGTAAAAAAAAAGCACCTGAAGGACTCGCAGTCTGTGAGGAACAAGATTCTCTGGTCTGATGAAACCAAGATTGAACTGTTTAGCCTCAATTCTAAATGTTATGTCTGAAGGAAACCAGGCACCGCTCCTCACCTGCCCAATAACATTCCAACAGTGAAGCATGGTGGGGGCAGTATCATGCTGCAGGGGTATTTTTCAGCAGCAGGGTCTGGGAAACTGGTCAGGGCTGAGGGAAAGCTGAATGGAGCTAAGTACAGAGATATCCTCAATGAAAACCTGTTCCACAGCTCTCAGGACCTCAGACTGGGCCAAAGGTTCGCTTTCCAACATGACAACAATCCTAAGCAAGAGAGAGTAAGAAAACACAGGCGTTGCTTAGGGACTTGTGAATGTCCAGAGTGGCCCAAACAGAGCCCTGACTTGAACACTATTGAACATTTCTGGGGAGTTTTGAGAATGGCTGTTCTCCAAATGATCCCCATCCAACCTTGCTGAGTTTGAGAAGATTTGCAAAGAAGAATGGCAGAAAATCCTCCAATCCAGGTGTGCATTACTTGTCGTGCCATACCTAAAAAGAATCGAGGCTGTAACTGCTGCCTAAGGTGCTTCGACAAAGTACTGAGTAAAGGGTCTGAATACTTAAGTACATGTGATATTTCAGTTTTTTCTTTTTAATAAGCTCACAGACATTTCTAAAATGATGCTTTCACTTTTATGGGGTAGATTAACCACTTGCCCTCCAGAGGATTTACCCCCCTCCCTGACCAGGCCATTTTTTTGCGATACGGCGCCGTGTTACTTTAGCGGACAATTGCACGGTGATGCAACGTTGTACATAAATTACATTTATGTTCTTTTTTCCCCACAAATAGAGATTTCCTTCGGTGGTATTTGATCACCTGTATGTTTATTTTTTGTGCTATAAACAGAAAAAGACCGACAATTTGGGGGAAAAACAGTATTTTTTTGCTATAAAACATATCCAGTAAAATTTTTTTTAAAACAAATCTAATTTCACCATAAATTTAGGCCAAAATGTATGCTGCTACATGTCTTTGCAACAAAAAAATCCCAATACCTGTAAATTAATTGGTTTATGTGAAAGTTATAGCGTCTACAAATGGCGATATATATAATGAAATTTTAATTTTTTTATACTAGCAATGGCAGAGACATATAGTGGGAATGTGGCGGGCATTCTGACACTGGGTGGGAACTAACTGCCACAGACATCCCAATGACACTAATAAAGTGATCAGTGCTAATAAAAAGCACTGACACTGAGCAGGAAGGGGTTAAAATCTGGGGTGATCGAAGGGTTAACTGTGTGTTGTTTTACATAATGTGCTGTGTTGTTTTACATAATGTGCTGTGTTTTACTAGGTAGACATGCTGCTGTGTGTTTCTCTGCTATACATATGCATCCATAGCCAACTATGTATTAAAGCAGGGGTTTCCAAACGTTCGAAACAAAGGGCCGGTTTACTGTCCTTCAGACTTTAGGAGGGCTGGAGTGGCAAGTGGGAGTAGAAAATGTACCAGTGTCAGTAGGAGTTAAAAAAATGACATAGCACTTGTAGTCAGTGGAAGGAGAAATAGCGTCCAGTCATTGGTATTAGTTGACCAATCACTGGTGTCAGTGGAAGGAACAGTGCCCCATCACTGGTGTCAGTGGGATGAAGAGTGCCCCATCATTGGTATCCAAAGAAGGAATCGTACCCCATCCTTGGTATTAGTTGGAGGAATAGTGCCCCATCCTTGGTATTTGTTGGGGGAATAGTGCCCCATCCTTGGTATTACTTGGGGGAATAGTGCCCCATCCTGGGTATTAGTTGGAGGAATAGTTCCCCAGCCTTGGTATTAGTTGGAGGAATAGTTCCCCATCCTTGGTATTAGTTGGAGGAATAGTGCCCCATCCTTGGTATTAGTTGGAGGAATAGTTCCCCATCCTTGGTATTAGTTGGAGGAATAGTTCCCCATCCTTGGTATTAGTTGGAGGAATAGTTCCCCATCCTTGGTATTAGTTGTGGGAATAGTTCCCCATCCTTGGTATTAGTTGGGGGAAAAGTGCCCCATCCTTGGTATTAGTTGGGGGAAAAGTGCCTCATCCTTGGTATTAGTTGGGGGAAAAGTGCCCCATCCTTGGTATTAGTTGGAGGTATAGTGCCCCATCCTTGGTATTAGTTGGAGGTATAGTGCCCCATCCTTGGTATTAGTTGGGGGAAAAGTGCCCCATCCTTGGTATTAGTTGGGGGAAAAGTGCCCCATCCTTGGTATTAGTTGGGGGAAAAGTGCCCCATCCTTGGTATTAGTTGGAGGTATAGTGCCCCATCCTTGGTATTAGTTGGGGGGAAAAGTGCCCCATCCTTGGTATTAGTTGGAGGAATTGTACCTCATTATTGATGTCAGTGGAAGGAAAAATGCCCCATAGTTGGTGCCAGTGAAAGAAAATGGTGCCGCCTTGTTGGTATCAGTGGGAGGAATAGTACCTCAAGGGCAGGACAGAGACAAGCAAAGGGCCGCATTCAGCTCGTGGGCCGCAGCGTGGAGACCACTGTTTTAAAATATACGTGAATATTACCTTGTAAAATAACCCATTCAGTATCAAATAGAAATTAAAGAAAAGACTTTTGCATATATACATAAAAACATTATAAACACCTTTTTTTCCTGGGCTGCACAAGGGGCTTGGAGAGCAGGGGGTGGAGAAGCAGCAGTACAATAATCTTCCCAATGAATGGATGTCTAGGGGGGGCATGTCAGCAGAAGTCTGATCATTGGAGGGCAGGCAGGCTGTGTTCCCAACCACAGCCAGAAAGCTGACCACGCTGGGATGGATGTGCTCTCATGCCTAGCCTGGTCAGTTTAAATAGAAGAGCAAGGGAATTTTACACATAATGCTGGTGGCTACAGCCCTGTGTGTTGTGGCGTGCTGCCTCATCGAAAATGGCGCATGCGCTGTTTGCTACTTTCAGCAGCTCACTGACAGGAGTACGAGGTGTTAATGCAGTGCAGCACTGTGCAGTGGCGGATCTGATTGAAGGTTTCTATTACTGACATAGTACGATGGGAATAAGTCTGGAGAAGAGCCTACAGTCATCCCTCTGTGGAGCTCACTGGGCGTTTTAATAATGCTGGTAACATTAGCTGTGTAAAGTCACATTGAAAACGTGCTTTTTCAGCATTTTTTAGCATTTTTGTATAAGCATTTAGTGGCATTTTGCTGCGTTTTTTCGCATTTGCGATTAGCATTTTTTAGGGTTTTTTTTGGTCAAAAAGTCCAAAAACGCTGGTTTGGCCGCAATTTACCAGGTTAGAGCGTTTTTTCAGGTAAAAAACTCCTCTAGAAACCCACTAGTTCTGGGTTTTTTTCCAGCCAAAAAATTTTGATTCTAGTCTGTGTGTATGAACACACAGGATAACATGCTGGGGAGTTTACTGGCTGTAGAAAAAAATGTCAAAAGCCAAAAACAGCCGCTGTAAAAATGTCCAGTGTGCAGGAGGATTAATTCAGCAAGGGCAAGAGATGATAGGATGACGGGGGTGGCGGAGCAACAGCTAGAGACATTAGAGTGCAGAGTCCAAGGCTGGGGGAGGGCAGTTTATTACACTGTAGGAGGGTAAGAGTGTCACTACGCATGTCTCGTTTACTAACTACAGTTTAGGAATGCAGAGTGTGTCTGACCCCCATAACAATGTATATGTAGAACCCTCTACTACAGGGGTCGGCAACCCCCAGGACGCAGCTGCATTTGTGATGGCACACGTGGGAAGCCTGGAACACCCACCTGAGCAAAGCCGGCCAGGAGTTGCAGCTTCTTTTAAGGGGTTAACATGTTTGGTTCTTTCCCAGCTCCTATTCCGCCCGCCCCCATTACCGCTCCTCCTCCCATTCTCAGAGTGCACCACTCATCCTCTTCCTTGACCTGCGCAGTGTGACTGTAGCCGGCTGTTGTAGTTCACAGCTACAACAGCCGGTTACAGTCGCAGTGTGCAGATCGAGGATATGTGCAGTGTGGGAAGGAGAAGGTCTGTTGAGTGCCCTGCCACCAGTAACCCCATCCTCTGACCTGCTAACCCCGTCTTATGTCTCACTGACCCCTGTTCTCTACCCTGTGGAACCCGTCCTATGCCCTGCTAACCCCATCCAATGACCTGTGGACCCCGACCTCTGTCCCGCTGACTCCATCCTATGTCCTGCTGGTCCCATCCTATGCCCTACTGACCCCTGACCTCTGCCCTGCAGACCCTGTCCTATGCCTTGCTGACCTCTTCCTATGCGCTGCTGACCCCTGTCCTTTGCCCCGCTGATCATCTACCGTGCTGACCCTATCCTCTGCACTGGTGACCCCTGTTCCATGCCCTTACTGACTACTTCCCTATGCCCTGTTGACCCCTGTACACTACCCTGTTGACCTCATCCTCTGCCCTGCTTACCCCTGTTCTTATCCCTATCGATCTCATCCTCTGCCCTGGTGACCCCATCCTCTGCCCTGCTAACCCCTGTCCCCTGCAGCACTAACCACTGTCCACTATCCTGCTTACCTACTGTCCTCTACCCTACTAACCCCTGTCCTCTGCCCTGCTAACCCCTGTTGTTCACCCTGCAGGATCCTGTCCTCTGTTTTTACTGACCCCGCGTATGCTCCCCTTCTGACCACCTATCCTCTGCCCTGCTGGGCCTGTACACTGCCCTTCAAACTGCTGACACTATCCTTTGCCCTGCTGACCAACCAATCCTTTGCCCCCTGACATTTTATACCGTATCCCCTCATCAGACAGGCTAGGTACAATCCTGGAGTCAGATGCCCAGAGCAGCCTGCTCTCATTTTGGGCTGGTAATAACCTAGCTATTGGGAACCAGTAATTTAGAAGTGTAGGAATTAGGGTGATCTGAGGTGTGAAGGTGCAGAAAGTGCAGATGATCTGAGGTGTGAAGATGTAAGAATTGTGGAGATCTAAGGGGTGAAGTGGAACCACTAATTTAGAGGTGCATGAATTAGGGTGATCTGAGGTGTGAAGGTGCAGAAATTGGGGCTGATCTGAAGTGTGAAGGTGCAGGACTTGGGGCTGATATGAGGTGTGATGGTGCAGAATTTGGTGTGATCTGAGGAGTGAAGGTGCAGGAATTGGGGCTCATCTGAAGTGTGAAGGTGCAGGACTTGGGACTGATATGAGGAGTGATGGTGCAGGAAATGGGGTGATCTGAGGTGTGAAGGTGCAGGAATTGTTCTTATTTGAGATCTGAAGTTGTAGAAATTGGTTCTGGTCTGAGGTGTAATGGTGCAGAAATTGGGTCTGATCTAAGGTGTGAAGCTGCAGAAATTGGGGGTGATTAAATTGTGACAGTGCAGGAATTGGGGTGATTTGGGGTCGGGTGGTGCAGGAATTGAGAAGGTCTGAGGTATGAAGGTGCAGGATTTGGAGTGTTCTAAAGTGTGAAGGTGTAGGAGTTTGGCTGATCTGAAGTGTGATGGTACAGGAGCTGAAGCTCCTCTGTGATCTGAAGGTGCAGGAATTATAACTGATCTTAGGTGGGAATGTGAAGGAATTGGACTGATCTGAGGTCTGATGGTGCAGAAATTGAGGTGATCTATGGTGTAGGAATTGGGGTGATCTGAGGTGTGAAGGTGCAGGAATTGGGGTGATCTGAGGGGTGAAGGTGCAGAAATTGGGGCTGATCTGAGGGGTGAAGGTGCAGGAATTTTGGAGATCTTGCTGAAATGTCCACCCTCTTTTCATATTCATCATCCTGGTACATGGCAGCAATTTTTTTATCAAGAATGCCTTGGTACATTTTTCCATTCATCCTTCCTTTAATGACACAGAGTGTGTCAGTACTGTATGCTGAAAAACAGCCCCACACAATGATGTTCCCACCTCCAAACTTCACTTTTGGTATGGTGTTTTTGGGGTTATGGGCAGTGCCATTTGATTTCCAAACATGATGTGTATTATGGCATCCACAGGCCATGGCGGTTGAGTGCAATACTTATTTTCTTTGAAACAATTGTACCTGCTAATTCCAGTTCTTTCGGAAGCTCTCCACAAGTAGTCCCTGGCTCTTGAACAGCTCTTCTGCTAATTCTTTTCACTCAGAAATCTTGTGAGGAGCACCTGGTTGTGACTGGTTTATTGTGAAATGATGTTCTTTCATCTTCCGGGTTATGGCACCAACAGTGCTCACTGGAACATTCAGAAGTTTAGAAATCCTTCTGTTATCAATGCCATCAGTATATTTTGCAACAATAAGCTTGCGAAGGTCTTGAGAGAGCTATTTGCTTTTACCCATCATTAGATTTTTCTTGTGTGACACCTTGGTAATGAGACACCTTTTTATAGGTCATCAGTTGAGACTGAATCAGCTGATATTAATTTGCACTGACAAGAGGCAGGATTGCTTTCTAATTACTGATAGATTTCAGCTGATGCTGAGGCTTTCCATGCCTTTTTGCACCTCCCTTTCTTCATGTGTTCAATACTTTCTCCCTGTGTCATTCCATTTTATTACACATAATTTATGTGTAGCTTGTATGGGCTAATCGGTTAGTCTTTTTCTGTTCAGCTTGATCTATATGTGGGTGGCCAGTTTTACACACTAGCATATGAATCCTTATTTTCAAAACATTGATAGTGTTTTTCAGCTAGTCCAATGAGATGTAAAAATTTCAGTAACAAGGCTGATAAAAACAAATCCTTATTATTGTGTTAAAGCAGTATTAAACCCCAAACATAACATGTAATATATTGAAGCTTACCAATCATTAGATGTGATGACCGCATTAGTTTTTTTAGGCTTTTTTCCCTCTGATTTCACCTGGTGATCTGGCCAGTAACACACCTCCTCTAGTACAGTATCCCACTCTGTATGAAGGAGCACAGGGGCACCTTTGGACAGCAACATTTTCAGTCTTGAAGGGAGGGGAGTGTCAGATGTATTAACAGATTTAGATACACTAACCGATTGAAGCCAAACTCCAGATCACACTTTATCCCAAAAGACAAAAAAATGTTTTCTGTAAATGTGTGTAAAGATTTTTCAACTGATACATCTTCAAGAGAGAGCTTGTTCTTTTGAAAAACAACAGAATTCCTGGCAGGATCACCAGATGAAAATAAAAGAAAGAAAGTCTAAAAAAATGCTGCCACCAAATATAAAAAATATTAAACTGCAATATAATAAATGTTTGCTTTGGGTTTAATACCATCTTAAAGTGGTTGTAAAACACAGACATGAAATATGAACAAAGCATATCCCTCTATGGTGTGTACTTGTCTCAATTAAGAGTACTAAGGGTCATTTCTGTCTGGTGCCCCATTCCTCTGCTATCAACATGAGTCACTTCTGACAAGTTTTCCTGACACCAAGAGCAAAATGGTGATGGGGAGGGCACAGCCTGGGAATGACAGCCTCAACTCTGTTTCTGTGTGCTGTGTGAAAAGGGGTGTGTATCTTCCCTCCAATCAGTTCTCAGAGCTCAACCCACTGAGTGTAACTTCAGCTCCCTGCCCCCTGCTTTTCAGAGCTTGGAGATCCAGTGCAAATTCTGCACTTTGAATGGATGTAGGGGAATGGATGTAAAGATAAACAGATACAACTTATGTAGGAGGATTTGTTTCAGCTCTGTTTATCACCCGAGGCCAGTCACTTCACTGGGTATATGTAAGGATTTAAAGCTTTGTAAATTGATTCTAACTTATACAGTGGCATACCTAGCATATCTGGCACCTTACCGATCATTTTTCAACACCCCTGGCCCCTCTTGCACAGTGGTGTATTTTGGTTTTGTATTGCCCTAGGCAAGACTAAATTTGGGCGTCCCCCATCTAAATTTGTCCCACCCATTCCTCTTTAAGACCCACCCTTTCATTGTAAACCCCACCCCTTCCCCTTTAGGCTCCACCCTTTCCTGTTAGAGCTACGTCTCAGGAGTTGGTCAGAGACTGCGGACATGATATAGGGGATGGTCAGAGACTGCGCACATGATACAGGAAATGGTCAGAGACTGCAGACATACTACAGGGGATGGTCAGAGACTGCAGGTATACTATGGGAGATGGTCAGAGACTGCAGGCATAATAAAGAAGATGATGAGAGACTGCAGGCATAATAAAGAAGATGAGCAGAGACTGCAGACAAGATACAGGAGATGGTCAGAGACTGCAGACACCCCCCCCGCCCAAGCACCGCCGAGCTCACCCCGCCCAAACAACACAGCCGAACCCACCCCCCGCCTGAGCACATCCAAGCTTGCCATCCCCACCTGAGCACAGCTGCACCTGCCCGAGCACAGCTGAGCTTGCGCCCCTCTCTTCCCCCCCCCCGAGCACAACCAAACCTGCCCTCTGCCCTAACACAGTTGAGCCTGCCCGAGCACAGCCGAAACCGCCCCTACCTGAGCTCAGCCAAGATCGCCCCCCAAACCCGAGAGAGAGCCTAACCCACCCGCTGCCTGAGCACAGTTGAGCCCACCCCCCGCCCGAGCAAAGCCGAGACCACCCCCTATGCAAGCACAGTCGAACCCACACCCTTCCCAAGCACAGCCAAAACCACCCCCCTGCCCGAGTACAGCCCAGCTGAGACCGCCCAAGCCAAGCTGAGATCATCTGTACCCTATACAGTCCCTGGCGTGGGGACAATTGACCCCATATAGTGACTCCACTGGTCCCTTCTGCCTTGGGGGGAGGTGATGCTGCCCTGAAAAAATTAGGTATGCCCCTGCCTTTCCTGCCAAACACACGCACAAAGTAAAATAATACAGCAGTGTGTGCAGGGCTCTGTGCCAAACTATGGGTGTGGCCCAATTGCCACTACACAGAATACAACCAAAAATTACCCACTCCCGTACAAATCTACCCCTGACTCCCATATCGTCCACAGTACAAAATCACAACGAACAGCCCCAATCTTCCCCAGTACAGATCTTCCCCTACTGACCTGAATCCCCCTCCCAACCCACCACTTCAGTACAGGCCCAACTCCCTGCCTAACCCCTGAGTACAGACCCCTTACCAGCCTGACCCCTCAGTAAAGCCTCCAGTACAGTTCCCCCTCCGAGCCTAAACCCTCAGTACAGCCCCCCATAACAACTCCCTTTCCCTGCCTAATCCCCTGGTACAGATCGTCTCTGTACAGTCCCTCCTTCCAACCTATGTACTCCTAGATTGTAAGCTCCAAGGAGCAGGGCCCTCCTATTCCTCTTGTATTGAACTGTATTGTTGCTGTATTGTCTCCCGTTATATTGTAAAGCGCTGAGAAAACTGTTGGTGCCATATAAATCCTGTATAAAATATAATAAGTACAGTTGCCCTCCGTACAGACATTCCCAGTACGGACCCCCTCAGTACAGACTCCCCCTATTAAAGACTTCGGCACTAAAGACACCGCCAGTACAGACCCGCATCAATACAGACATTACCAATACAGACCCCCATCCTAGTATAGACACCCCCCTATAACAAACACCCTGCCACTACATGCCTCCCACCCTGTATACATACACCCCCAGTACAGACATCCATTATATGGATGACGGCTACAGCTGAAATGACAGCTACAGCGCAGTTGTCCAGTTCTGGGAGGGCGTCATATGACGTCCTCCCAGAATGTGCCCTCCTGCGTGCCCCCGGCGATCCCCATGATCGCTGTGTCCTATGGAGACAACTGATCACATGATGTAAAAGGCCAATCACAGCGTCCTTTTACCACGTGATCAGTTGTGTCCAATGACACAGCAGATCACTGAGTAAATGCAGTTGCCGGTTATTGGCTGCACTTTTGTCACGCTGTCACAGCATGAGGAAAGTACTGTCGATAACCGGCAATTGTCAGAGGACGGATCGGCACCGATCATCAGGGCACTGATGACCAGTGCCCAGCAGTGCCGCCCACAAGTTCCTAGCAGTGCCACCCACCTGTGCCCAGTAGTGCCGCCCATCAGTGCCCATCATTGTTACATATCAGTGCAGCATCATCAGTGCAGCCTATCAGTTCAGCATCATCAATACACATCAGTGAAGGAGAAAAATTACCTGTTTGCAAAATGTTAAAATACAAACAAAGAAAAACTTTTTTTTCAAATTTTTTGCTCTTTTCTTGTTAATAGTGCAAAAAAATAAAACACCAAGTGGCAAGTAAATACTACCAAAAGAAAGCTCTATTTGTGTGAAAAAAATGATAAAAATTTCATATGGGTACAATGTTTCATGAGCACGTAATTGTCATTCAAAGTGCGACAGCGCTGGAAGTTGAAAATTGTCCTGGGCAGGAAGGGGGTATAAGTGCCTGGTAGGCAAGTGGTTAAGCTCACTTAGTGCCTTATCTGCAATATATTATCCTCAGAACCTGTGTAATTAATATGTGCTTGGTTTTAAAGAGATGAGGTTGCAATATTATGTTGCATTGCCTATATTACAAGTACTACAATGCTGCTTCTGCTTGTTTGACAGCACTGTACATCCCCCTTAAGTATGCTACTAGCGGTGTGTGCTCTTAAGCGGGACTTTTAGAGCTTTACAATTGAGTACACGCTCACGAAAGGCCTCATTCACAAGGATGCTTGGAGAGCCAGTTGTAGTGTACAACCCCCCCATAGTAATAAAATGGCTGTATGCAGATATGTGCCGTGCTTGCGTAAACTTGCGCACAGCTATAAATCCCCAAATGTGGCTTTTGTGCATACAGGGATTTATACCTGTGTGTGAGTTTACACAAGCACAGTGTATACCCCATACAACTAGCGTACAGCCATTCATTAACATGGACGGCTGCACGCTGAGCACCATGAGCACAAAAATGCACGCTCAATTTACGTTTGATACCTAAAAGCAACCATGTGCATGAGGCCTTAAAGTGAACTCGTAGGGATAAAAATATGGCAGCTAGCACTGCTGACTTGTTTTTAACATGAAAGCTCCGAACTTAATATTAGGGATGACCCAGCAGGCTGCAAAGGCCCAAATACCTGTGTGCAGTGTGAAGATCAGATTCGTCAGAGGGCCTGATGCTTCAAATGAATTAGAGGCTAATGCTGAGATCTTTGCAGGGATAACCCGGCCACACAGGCAGATTAGGAATTGGCTTACAGCCTGGCGCAGTCTTCTGCAGATGGGTAAAGAGGGATTTGTGAGGATCAGCTCTGAGGTTTTCCTGCATTGCAGTATCAGAACATATACAATGGCAGGTGCAAGAAGAGACCACTAGGCCCCCAAACCAAGTCATTATAGTGCCCCAATTAGTTCCTACCACAGACACCAAAGCAATATACTGATATTGTTATATAAGTGCGATCTAAACTATATAGAAATTCATTTTTATACTAATTATGCTCCAGGATTACTGCCATCTGGATAGATCATTATACTAAGCAGGCTCTGCTTTATGCAAGTCCCTTTACCCTAATTTTTTTCCAAAAGCTGCATAAAAATGTATATAAACTTAGTACATAGTACAGTAGATTGATATGCTGTATAATAACTGGCACAGTATATATGAACAGTGCTCAGGATAAATGAGTACACCACAACAGATTTGTCAGAAAACCTTTACTTTCCTTTCAGAATCAACATTTTATAGGGGACACAATACTACAAAATACTCTCACAAATGAGGGACATTGATTGCAAACAAGATTTGTTAATTTGCACACACAAAAAAATATTTTTGCTAACAAATTAATTCAAGACCATGTTGCAAAAATGAATAGACCCCAATTGAAGCCTTAGGAGCAAAGCTACATTTTAGATAACAAAATCCTAATTAACAAAAATTAAACTACAGGTGAGTCTAAATATTCATTAAACAGGTGTGCAACAGATAGATGATTATAAAAGGGCACTACGTAATAAAGAAAAACCCTTCCCATTTCATGCTGTCAGCAATGGCACCACATGGAAGAAAAATGTCACAAGGCCTGAGAAAGAAAATTATTTCTTTACAGTAAGGTGAAGGCTACAAGAAGATCAGCAGAGCTTTACTTATAAGTAAGAATACTGTAGCAAAAGTGGTACAAAAATTTAAGAGAGATGGAACTGCATCCAACTTACAGAGATTTCCAGGCTATCTATGGAAGTTAACACCTCAACAGGAGCGTCTTCTGATGAGAAAGTTGAAGAAAATCGCCATGCAAGTTCAGTGCAGTTTGTTAAAGAAGTAGAAAGCCAAACTGGGGTGATTGTTTCCTGTGACACAATACAGCGTACACTGCAGAGCAATGGCATGTATGGGTGTCACCTGTAGATTCATTGGTTAAATCCAATAAAATATTTACAAAAATGTGAGGGGTGTACTCACTTCTGTGAGATACTGTAATTCTTGGTTTCTTATTAGCCCACATATGTTTAAGTATTAGTGTTTTTATTATCCCAAAGAAAGATCCTGGGATATGGACTGGGAGCATGTAGAATTTATATAGGATTTTTGGGACTATCACCATCTTGACCAAGTTTATATGCCCGATCCAAAAGACCCTTCCCCTTGAGTCTTCTCAACTCATCCTATATTTTATTTATTAATGGAATATAGTTTACCTGGTATATATTTTTTATAGAAGGAGTCAACTTTACACTTAGGTAACGTAATTCCTTCTCTCTCCATGAAAATAGGAAATCTTTTTGTAAAGTCTGCATCACTCACATTCTTTGAAACAGTAATGTTCAACATCTCTGATTTTGAGGGGTTTATTTTCAAGTTTGAAAGCTCTCTGTACCCTTTTAGTAATCCCATTAGGTTAGGTAAAATTAGCCCAGGGTTCACAATATAAAACAGCATATCATTGGCATAGGCTGCTACTAGAGATGAGCGAAGTATTCAAAAATTCGATTCGACTGATTCGGCGAATTCGTGGAAAAATTTCGATTCGAGTCGAATATATTCGCTGTGAATTTAATTTAAAAAAGGGTGTTTCTAGGCTTCAGAGAGACTTAATATTAGTGCTGAACACTGTACCTTTAATTTAAATGCCCTTGGAGTCTGCTGGGGAAGAGAAATAATACTGTTAGGCAGTATGACATGCAGATGAGTGCCGTCGATCTTAGAATCACCGCACACTTCACTCATTTGGCCAGTCACGGGGCCAAAACCAGACTGTGGAGCCACAGTGTGGCGGTGGAGGCAGCAGCAATGGGAGGCCATACAGCACCCTATGACAAAAATGGAAACCACCAGCAGTGTGAGGAGACCTGAAAGTGGCACATGGCAGAGTGTGGCGATAGAGACAGCAGCAATGGGAGGCCGTACAGGGACCCATGACACACTCTGGACCTGGCAGCAGCATGAGGAGGCGGTACAGGGGCCCATGGCAGATTACGGGCCTG
Organism: Staurois parvus; assembly: GCF_062004578.1. Taxonomy (NCBI): domain Eukaryota; kingdom Metazoa; phylum Chordata; class Amphibia; order Anura; family Ranidae; genus Staurois; species Staurois parvus. The sequence continues at coordinate 4,849,015 of NW_028318148.1, read as the reverse complement.
GCAGCAGCATGAGGAGTCGGTACGGGGGCCCATGGCAGATTACAGGCCTGGCAGCAGCAATGGGAGGCCGTACAGGGACCCATGACACAATCTGGACCTGGCAGCAGCATGGGGAGGCGATACAGGGGCCCATGACAGATTACGGGCCTGGCAGCAGCATTTGGAGTCGGTACGGGGGCCCATGACACACTCTGGACCTGGCAGCAGCATGAGGAGGCGGTACAGGGGCGCATGACAGATTACGAGCCTGGCAGCAGCAACTTGGACAGGAGGACGTTCAGTTTCTGCACCGTCTGGTGCGTGCTCGCAAACTGTTGTCTCTTGGAAACGGATTCCAAGAAAGACTGCTGACGGAATCCGTGAAGAGGAGTAGCAGGAGAAGGAGCATCTGAACGAGCGGAATATGCCAACAAGCGACAACAGGGGCCCATGACAGATTACGGGCCTGGCAGCAGCATGAGGAGTCGGTACGGGGGCCCATGGCAGATTAGGGGCCTGGCAGCAGCTATGGGAGGCCCGTAATCTGCCAGCACCCTATGACAAAAAATGGAACCCACCAGCAGTGTGAGGAGACCTGAAAGTGGCACATGGCAGAGTGTGGCGATGGAGACAGCAGCAATGGGAGGCCGTACAGGGACCCATGAGAGACTCTGGACCTGGCAGCAGCATGAGGAGGCGGTATAGGGGCCCATGGCAGATTAGGGGCCTGGCAGCAGCTATGGGAGGCCCGTAATCTGCCAGCACCCTATGACAAAAAATGGAATACACCAGCAGTGTGAGGAGACCTGAAAGTGGCACATGGCAGAGTGTGGCGATGGAGACAGCAGCAATGGGAGGCCGTACAGGGACCCATGAGAGACTCTGGACTTGGCAGCAGCATGAGGAGGCGGTATAGGGGCCCATGGCAGATTAGGGGCCTGGCAGCAGCTATGGGAGGCCCGTAATCTGCCAGCACCCTATGACAAAAAATGGAACACACCAGCAGTGTGAGGAGACCTGAAAGTGGCACATGTTTGGGGCATGATTCATGGCGGATTTAGTCAGTTGTGTCAGGAACTGGTGGTTTGAAATCCAGACTAATCCACGCCTGATTCATTTTCACAAACGTCAGTCTCTCCACACTTTGGGTGGACAGTCGTGTCCTCCGCGGAGTTGCAATACCTCCTGCCGCACTAAACACGCGCTCCGATGCCACGCTACTGGCCGGGCATGACAGCCTTTCAAGGGCAAATTCAGCTAGTTGGGGCCAAAGGTCAAGTTTCGTTGCCCAGTAGTCAAGGGGATTGTCTACCTCGGTTGGCAGGGTGCTGTCCAAGTAGGCCTAAGCCTGTTGTTTGAGGTCCTGCTCCAGGTCCACCTGATACTGCTGCTGCTGCTGCTGCTGCTGCTGCTGCGGCTGGTTAGTAGTTTCCTCACTGCGCTGGTGAAGAAAGCTACTCATCATCGACTGCAGACTGAGGCAGCCGCTGCTGGTGGAGCTGCCACTGCTCCTACCACCCCACCCCTCCCCTGCTGCCATGGCAGCGGAACGCGAGCGCACAGGGCCCACAGTGTCTGAGGATGGACGTTGGCGCAGACAGGCAGAGACCAGCTGACTACATAGGTGGTTTTTATAGTACGTTATTTTGGCCTCCCTCTCAGCAGGTGTGAAAAAGGCCACCATTTTTGAACGGTAGCGAGGGTCCAACAAGGTGGACAGCCAAAAGTCATCCCTCTGTCTGATGGTTATTATTCGGCTGTCGCTACGCAAGCAACCGAGCATGCTATGGGCCATTTGTGCCAAGGAATGCGAGGGACTCCCTGCCTCCATCTCCACAGCATACTGCCACGGTGCGTCTGGGTCCTCTGTCTCCTCCTCCTCCTCCTCTACCAGATGCTCCTGCTCCTCCACTCCTGTCCGCTGAGTGGAAAAACCACCCATTTCACTCAATAATTCCTGAGCACCAATGTCCTCCTCTACCTCCTCCTCTTCTTCCTGTCCTGCCCCCACAGGGGTCATGTGGCGTTGAGATCTGTGCGCCACGTCTACCGCACCCTGACCAGCCATTGTTAACAGCATTTGTTCCAGGACGTGCAACAGAGGAATGACGTCGTTCATCCCATAGTCCTGCCGACTCATGAATAGCGTGGCCTCCTCAAAGGGCCTGAGCAAGCGCAGGTGTCACGCATGAGCTGCCAATGGCTGACATCTAAGTTACACAGGGAGTACCTTTATCCGCTTTTAACATCAGGAAATCGGTGATGGCCTTTCGCTGTTCGTAAAGGCGGTCTAACATATGTAGGGTTGAATTCCACCTTGTTGCAACGTCACAGCATGAGGAGTCGGTACGGGGGCCCATGGCAGATTACGTGCCTGGCAGCAGCAATGGGAGGCCCGTAATCTGCCAGCACCCTATGTCAAAAAATTTAACACACCAGCAGTGTGAGGAGACCTGAAAGTGGCACATGGCAGAGTGTGGCTATGGAGACAGCAGCAATGGGAGGCCGTACAGGGACCCATGACACACTCTGGACTTGGCAGCAGCATGAGGAGGCGGTATAGGGGCCCATGGCAGATTAGGGGCCTGGCAGCAGCAATGGGAGGCCCGTAATCTGCCAGCACCCTATGTCAAAAAATTCTACACACCAGCAGTGTGAGGAGACCTGAAAGTGGCACATGGCAGAGTGTGGCGATGGAGACAGCAGCAATGGGAGGCCGTACAGGGACCCATGACAGACTCTGGACCTGGCAGCAGCATGAGGAGGCGGTATATAGGGGCCTATGGCAGATTAGGGGCCTGGCAGCAGCTATGGGAGGCCCGTAATCTGCCAGCACCCTATGTCAAAAAATTCTACACACCAGCAGTGTGTGAGGAGACCTGAGAGTGGCACATGGCAGAGTGTGGCGATGGAGACAGCAGCAATGGGAGGCCGTACAGGGACCCATGAGAGACTCTGGACCTGGCAGCAGCATGAGGAGGCGGTATATAGGGGCCTATGGCAGATTAGGGGCCTGGCAGCAGCTATAGGAGGCCTGTAATCTGCCAGCACCCTATGTCAAAAAATTCTACACACCAGCAGTGTGAGGAGACCTGAAAGTGGCACATGGCAGAGTGTGGCGATGGAGACAGCAGCAATGGGAGGCCGTACAGGGACCCATGAGAGACTCTGGACCTGGCAGCAGCATGAGGAGGCGGTATATAGGGGCCTATGGCAGATTAGGGGCCTGGCAGCAGCTATAGGAGGCCCGTAATCTGCCAGCACCCTATGTCAAAAAATTCTACACACCAGCAGTGTGAGGAGACCTGAAAGTGGCACATGGCAGAGTGTGGCGATGGAGACAGCAGCAATGGGAGGCCGTACAGGGACCCATGAGAGACTCTGGACCTGGCAGCAGCATGAGGAGGCGGTATATAGGGGCCTATGGCAGATTAGGGGCCTGGCAGCAGCTATAGGAGGCCCATAATCTGCCAGCACCCTATGTCAAAAAATTCAACACACCAGCAGTGTGAGGAGACCTGAAAGTGGCACATGGCATGAGACACTGTGGACCTGGCAGCAGCATGAGGAGGCGGTATATAGGGGCCCATGGCAGATTAGGGGCCTGGCAGCAGCTATGGGAGGCCCGTAATCTGCCAGCACCCTATGTCAAAAAATTCAACACACCAGCAGTGTGTGAGGAGACCTGAAAGTGGCACATGGCAGAGTGTGGCGATGGAGACAGCAGCAATGGGAGGCCGTACAGGGACCCATGAGAGACTCTGGACCTGGCAGCAGCATGAGGAGGCGGTATATAGGGGCCTATGGCAGATTAGGGGCCTGGCAGCAGCTATGGGAGGCCCGTAATCTGCCAGCACCCTATGTCAAAAAATTCTACACACCAGCAGTGTGAGGAGACCTGAAAGTGGCACATGGCAGAGTGTGGCGATGGAGACAGCAGCAATGGGAGGCCGTACAGGGACCCATGACAGACTCTGGACCTGGCAGCAGCATGAGGAGGCGGTATATAGGGGCCTATGGCAGATTAGGGGCCTGGCAGCAGCTATAGGAGGCCCGTAATCTGCCAGCACCCTATGTCAAAAAATTCTACACACCAGCAGTGTGAGGAGACCTGAAAGTGGCACATGGCAGAGTGTGGCGATGGAGACAGCAGCAATGGGAGGCCGTACAGGGACCCATGACAGACTCTGGACCTGGCAGCAGCATGAGGAGGCGGTATATAGGGGCCTATGGCAGATTAGGGGCCTGGCAGCAGCTATAGGAGGCCCGTAATCTGCCAGCACCCTATGTCAAAAAATTCTACACACCAGCAGTATGAGGAGACCTGAAAGTGGCACATGGCAGAGTGTGGCGATGGAGACAGCAGCAATGGGAGGCCGTACAGGGACCCATGAGAGACTCTGGACCTGGCAGCAGCATGAGGAGGCGGTATATAGGGGCCTATGGCAGATTAGGGGCCTGGCAGCAGCTATAGGAGGCCCGTAATCTGCCAGCACCCTATGTCAAAAAATTCAACACACCAGCAGTGTGAGGAGACCTGAAAGTGGCACATGGCATGAGACACTGTGGACCTGGCAGCAGCATGAGGAGGCGGTATATAGGGGCCCATGGCAGATTAGGGGCCTGGCAGCAGCTATGGGAGGCCCGTAATCTGCCAGCACCCTATGTCAAAAAATTCTACACACCAGCAGTGTGTGAGGAGACCTGAAAGTGGCACATGGCAGAGTGTGGCGATGGAGACAGCAGCAATGGGAGGCCGTACAGGGACCCATGAGAGACTCTGGACCTGGCAGCAGCATGAGGAGGCGGTATATAGGGGCCTATGGCAGATTAGGGGCCTGGCAGCAGCTATAGGAGGCCCGTAACCTGCCAGCACCCTATGTCAAAAAATTCTACACACCAGCAGTGTGAGGAGACCTGAAAGTGGCACATGGCAGAGTGTGGCGATGGAGACAGCAGCAATGGGAGGCCGTACAGGGACCCATGACAGACTCTGGACCTGGCAGCAGCATGAGGAGGCGGTATATAGGGGCCTATGGCAGATTAGGGGCCTGGCAGCAGCAATGGGAGGCCCGTAATCTGCCAGCACCCTATGTCAAAAAATTCAACACACCAGCAGTGTGTGAGGAGACCTGAAAGTGGCACATGGCAGAGTGTGGCGATGGAGACAGCAGCAATGGGAGGCCGTACAGGGACCCATGAGAGACTCTGGACCTGGCAGCAGCATGAGGAGGCGGTATATAGGGGCCTATGGCAGATTAGGGGCCTGGCAGCAGCTATAGGAGGCCCGTAATCTGCCAGCACCCTATGTCAAAAAATTCTACACACCAGCAGTGTGAGGAGACCTGAAAGTGGCACATGGCAGAGTGTGGCGATGGAGACAGCAGCAATGGGAGGCCGTACAGGGACCCATGAGAGACTCTGGACCTGGCAGCAGCATGAGGAGGCGGTATATAGGGGCCTATGGCAGATTAGGGGCCTGGCAGCAGCTATAGGAGGCCCATAATCTGCCAGCACCCTATGTCAAAAAATTCAACACACCAGCAGTGTGAGGAGACCTGAAAGTGGCACATGGCATGAGACACTGTGGACCTGGCAGCAGCATGAGGAGGCGGTATATAGGGGCCCATGGCAGATTAGGGGCCTGGCAGCAGCTATGGGAGGCCCGTAATCTGCCAGCACCCTATGTCAAAAAATTCAACACACCAGCAGTGTGTGAGGAGACCTGAAAGTGGCACATGGCAGAGTGTGGCGATGGAGACAGCAGCAATGGGAGGCCGTACAGGGACCCATGAGAGACTCTGGACCTGGCAGCAGCATGAGGAGGCGGTATATAGGGGCCTATGGCAGATTAGGGGCCTGGCAGCAGCTATGGGAGGCCCGTAATCTGCCAGCACCCTATGTCAAAAAATTCTACACACCAGCAGTGTGAGGAGACCTGAAAGTGGCACATGGCAGAGTGTGGCGATGGAGACAGCAGCAATGGGAGGCCGTACAGGGACCCATGACAGACTCTGGACCTGGCAGCAGCATGAGGAGGCGGTATATAGGGGCCTATGGCAGATTAGGGGCCTGGCAGCAGCTATAGGAGGCCCGTAATCTGCCAGCACCCTATGTCAAAAAATTCTACACACCAGCAGTGTGAGGAGACCTGAAAGTGGCACATGGCAGAGTGTGGCGATGGAGACAGCAGCAATGGGAGGCCGTACAGGGACCCATGAGAGACTCTGGACCTGGCAGCAGCATGAGGAGGCGGTATATAGGGGCCTATGGCAGATTAGGGGCCTGGCAGCAGCTATAGAAGGCCCGTAATCTGCCAGCACCCTATGTCAAAAAATTCTACACACCAGCAGTGTGAGGAGACCTGAAAGTGGCACATGGCAGAGTGTGGCGATGGAGACAGCAGCAATGGGAGGCCGTACAGGGACCCATGAGAGACTCTGGACCTGGCAGCAGCATGAGGAGGCGGTATATAGGGGCCTATGGCAGATTAGGGGCCTGGCAGCAGCTATAGGAGGCCCATAATCTGCCAGCACCCTATGTCAAAAAATTCAACACACCAGCAGTGTGAGGAGACCTGAAAGTGGCACATGGCATGAGACACTGTGGACCTGGCAGCAGCATGAGGAGGCGGTATATAGGGGCCCATGGCAGATTAGGGGCCTGGCAGCAGCTATGGGAGGCCCGTAATCTGCCAGCACCCTATGTCAAAAAATTCTACACACCAGCAGTGTGTGAGGAGACCTGAAAGTGGCACATGGCAGAGTGTGGCGATGGAGACAGCAGCAATGGGAGGCCGTACAGGGACCCATGAGAGACTCTGGACCTGGCAGCAGCATGAGGAGGCGGTATATAGGGGCCTATGGCAGATTAGGGGCCTGGCAGCAGCTATAGGAGGCCCGTAATCTGCCAGCACCCTATGTCAAAAAATTCTACACACCAGCAGTGTGAGGAGACCTGAAAGTGGCACATGGCAGAGTGTGGCGATGGAGACAGCAGCAATGGGAGGCCGTACAGGGACCCATGACAGACTCTGGACCTGGCAGCAGCATGAGGAGGCGGTATATAGGGGCCTATGGCAGATTAGGGGCCTGGCAGCAGCAATGGGAGGCCCGTAATCTGCCAGCACCCTATGTCAAAAAATTCAACACACCAGCAGTGTGAGGAGACCTGAAAGTGGCACATGGCATGAGACACTGTGGACCTGGCAGCAGCATGAGGAGGCGGTATATAGGGGCCCATGGCAGATTAGGGGCCTGGCAGCAGCTATGGGAGGCCCGTAATCTGCCAGCACCCTATGTCAAAAAATTCTACACACCAGCAGTGTGTGAGGAGACCTGAAAGTGGCACATGGCAGAGTGTGGCGATGGAGACAGCAGCAATGGGAGGCCGTACAGGGACCCATGAGAGACTCTGGACCTGGCAGCAGCATGAGGAGGCGGTATATAGGGGCCTATGGCAGATTAGGGGCCTGGCAGCAGCTATAGGAGGCCCGTAATCTGCCAGCACCCTATGTCAAAAAATTCTACACACCAGCAGTGTGAGGAGACCTGAAAGTGGCACATGGCAGAGTGTGGCGATGGAGACAGCAGCAATGGGAGGCCATACAGGGACCCATGACAGACTCTGGACCTGGCAGCAGCATGAGGAGGCGGTATATAGGGGCCTATGGCAGATTAGAGGCCTGGCAGCAGCAATGGGAGGCCCGTAATCTGCCAGCACCCTATGTCAAAAAATTCAACACACCAGCAGTGTGTGAGGAGACCTGAAAGTGGCACATGGCAGAGTGTGGCGATGGAGACAGCAGCAATGGGAGGCCGTACAGGGACCCATGAGAGACTCTGGACCTGGCAGCAGCATGAGGAGGCGGTATATAGGGGCCTATGGCAGATTAGGGGCCTGGCAGCAGCTATAGGAGGCCCATAATCTGCCAGCACCCTATGTCAAAAAATTCAACACACCAGCAGTGTGAGGAGACCTGAAAGTGGCACATGGCATGAGACACTGTGGACCTGGCAGCAGCATGAGGAGGCAGTATATAGGGGCCCATGGCAGATTAGGGGCCTGGCAGCAGCTATGGGAGGCCCGTAATCTGCCAGCACCCTATGTCAAAAAATTCTACACACCAGCAGTGTGTGAGGAGACCTGAAAGTGGCACATGGCAGAGTGTGGCGATGGAGACAGCAGCAATGGGAGGCCGTACAGGGACCCATGAGAGACTCTGGACCTGGCAGCAGCATGAGGAGGCGGTATATAGGGGCCTATGGCAGATTAGGGGCCTGGCAGCAGCTATAGGAGGCCCGTAATCTGCCAGCACCCTATGTCAAAAAATTCTACACACCAGCAGTGTGAGGAGACCTGAAAGTGGCACATGGCAGAGTGTGGCGATGGAGACAGCAGCAATGGGAGGCCGTACAGGGACCCATGACAGACTCTGGACCTGGCAGCAGCATGAGGAGGCGGTATATAGGGGCCTATGGCAGATTAGGGGCCTGGCAGCAGCAATGGGAGGCCCGTAATCTGCCAGCACCCTATGTCAAAAAATTCAACACACCAGCAGTGTGAGGAGACCTGAAAGTGGCACATGGCATGAGACACTGTGGACCTGGCAGCAGCATGAGGAGGCAGTATATAGGGGCCCATGGCAGATTAGGGGCCTGGCAGCAGCTATGGGAGGCCCGTAATCTGCCAGCACCCTATGTCAAAAAATTCTACACACCAGCATTGTGTGAGGAGACCTGAAAGTGGCACATGGCAGAGTGTGGCGATGGAGACAGCAGCAATGGGAGGCCGTACAGGGACCCATGAGAGACTCTGGACCTGGCAGCAGCATGAGGAGGCGGTATATAGGGGCCTATGGCAGATTAGGGGCCTGGCAGCAGCTATGGGAGGCCCGTAATCTGCCAGCACCCTATGTCAAAAAATTCTACACACCAGCAGTGTGAGGAGACCTGAAAGTGGCACATGGCAGAGTGTGGCGATGGAGACAGCAGCAATGGGAGGCCGTACAGGGACCCATGACAGACTCTGGACCTGGCAGCAGCATGAGGAGGCGTTATATAGGGGCCTATGGCAGATTAGGGGCCTGGCAGCAGCAATGGGAGGCCCGTAATCTGCCAGCACCCTATGTCAAAAAATTCTACACACCAGCAGTGTGTGAGGAGACCTGAAAGTGGCACATGGCAGAGTGTGGCGATGGAGACAGCAGCAATGGGAGGCCGTACAGGGACCCATGAGAGACTCTGGACCTGGCAGCAGCATGAGGAGGCGGTATATAGGGGCCTATGGCAGATTAGGGGCCTGGCAGCAGCTATAGGAGGCCCGTAATCTGCCAGCACCCTATGTCAAAAAATTCTACACACCAGCAGTGTGAGGAGACCTGAAAGTGGCACATGGCAGAGTGTGGCGATGGAGACAGCAGCAATGGGAGGCCGTACAGGGACCCATGACAGACTCTGGACCTGGCAGCAGCATGAGGAGGCGGTATATAGGGGCCTATGGCAGATTAGGGGCCTGGCAGCAGCAATGGGAGGCCCGTAATCTGCCAGCACCCTATGTCAAAAAATTCTACACACCAGCAGTGTGTGAGGAGACCTGAAAGTGGCACATGGCAGAGTGTGGCGATGGAGACAGCAGCAATGGGAGGCCATACAGGGACCCATGAGAGACTCTGGACCTGGCAGCAGCATGAGGAGGCGGTATATAGGGGCCTATGGCAGATTAGGGGCCTGGCAGCAGCTATAGGAGGCCCGTAATCTGCCAGCACCCTATGTCAAAAAATTCTACACACCAGCAGTGTGTGAGGAGACCTGAAAGTGGCACATGGCAGAGTGTGGCGATGGAGACAGCAGCAATGGGAGGCCGTACAGGGACCCATGAGAGACTCTGGACCTGGCAGCAGCATGAGGAGGCGGTATATAGGGGCCTATGGCAGATTAGGGGCCTGGCAGCAGCTATAGGAGGCCCGTAACCTGCCAGCACCCTATGTCAAAAAATTCTACACACCAGCAGTGTGAGGAGACCTGAAAGTGGCACATGGCAGAGTGTGGCGATGGAGACAGCAGCAATGGGAGGCCGTACAGGGACCCATGACAGACTCTGGACCTGGCAGCAGCATGAGGAGGCGGTATATAGGGGCCTATGGCAGATTAGGGGCCTGGCAGCAGCAATGGGAGGCCCGTAATCTGCCAGCACCCTATGTCAAAAAATTCAACACACCAGCAGTGTGTGAGGAGACCTGAAAGTGGCACATGGCAGAGTGTGGCGATGGAGACAGCAGCAATGGGAGGCCGTACAGGGACCCATGAGAGACTCTGGACCTGGCAGCAGCATGAGGAGGCGGTATATAGGGGCCTATGGCAGATTAGGGGCCTGGCAGCAGCTATAGGAGGCCCGTAATCTGCCAGCACCCTATGTCAAAAAATTCTACACACCAGCAGTGTGAGGAGACCTGAAAGTGGCACATGGCAGAGTGTGGCGATGGAGACAGCAGCAATGGGAGGCCGTACAGGGACCCATGAGAGACTCTGGACCTGGCAGCAGCATGAGGAGGCGGTATATAGGGGCCTATGGCAGATTAGGGGCCTGGCAGCAGCTATAGGAGGCCCATAATCTGCCAGCACCCTATGTCAAAAAATTCAACACACCAGCAGTGTGAGGAGACCTGAAAGTGGCACATGGCATGAGACACTGTGGACCTGGCAGCAGCATGAGGAGGCGGTATATAGGGGCCCATGGCAGATTAGGGGCCTGGCAGCAGCTATGGGAGGCCCGTAATCTGCCAGCACCCTATGTCAAAAAATTCAACACACCAGCAGTGTGTGAGGAGACCTGAAAGTGGCACATGGCAGAGTGTGGCGATGGAGACAGCAGCAATGGGAGGCCGTACAGGGACCCATGAGAGACTCTGGACCTGGCAGCAGCATGAGGAGGCGGTATATAGGGGCCTATGGCAGATTAGGGGCCTGGCAGCAGCTATGGGAGGCCCGTAATCTGCCAGCACCCTATGTCAAAAAATTCTACACACCAGCAGTGTGAGGAGACCTGAAAGTGGCACATGGCAGAGTGTGGCGATGGAGACAGCAGCAATGGGAGGCCGTACAGGGACCCATGACAGACTCTGGACCTGGCAGCAGCATGAGGAGGCGGTATATAGGGGCCTATGGCAGATTAGGGGCCTGGCAGCAGCTATAGGAGGCCCGTAATCTGCCAGCACCCTATGTCAAAAAATTCTACACACCAGCAGTGTGAGGAGACCTGAAAGTGGCACATGGCAGAGTGTGGCGATGGAGACAGCAGCAATGGGAGGCCGTACAGGGACCCATGAGAGACTCTGGACCTGGCAGCAGCATGAGGAGGCGGTATATAGGGGCCTATGGCAGATTAGGGGCCTGGCAGCAGCTATAGAAGGCCCGTAATCTGCCAGCACCCTATGTCAAAAAATTCTACACACCAGCAGTGTGAGGAGACCTGAAAGTGGCACATGGCAGAGTGTGGCGATGGAGACAGCAGCAATGGGAGGCCGTACAGGGACCCATGAGAGACTCTGGACCTGGCAGCAGCATGAGGAGGCGGTATATAGGGGCCTATGGCAGATTAGGGGCCTGGCAGCAGCTATAGGAGGCCCATAATCTGCCAGCACCCTATGTCAAAAAATTCAACACACCAGCAGTGTGAGGAGACCTGAAAGTGGCACATGGCATGAGACACTGTGGACCTGGCAGCAGCATGAGGAGGCGGTATATAGGGGCCCATGGCAGATTAGGGGCCTGGCAGCAGCTATGGGAGGCCCGTAATCTGCCAGCACCCTATGTCAAAAAATTCTACACACCAGCAGTGTGTGAGGAGACCTGAAAGTGGCACATGGCAGAGTGTGGCGATGGAGACAGCAGCAATGGGAGGCCGTACAGGGACCCATGAGAGACTCTGGACCTGGCAGCAGCATGAGGAGGCGGTATATAGGGGCCTATGGCAGATTAGGGGCCTGGCAGCAGCTATAGGAGGCCCGTAATCTGCCAGCACCCTATGTCAAAAAATTCTACACACCAGCAGTGTGAGGAGACCTGAAAGTGGCACATGGCAGAGTGTGGCGATGGAGACAGCAGCAATGGGAGGCCGTACAGGGACCCATGACAGACTCTGGACCTGGCAGCAGCATGAGGAGGCGGTATATAGGGGCCTATGGCAGATTAGGGGCCTGGCAGCAGCAATGGGAGGCCCGTAATCTGCCAGCACCCTATGTCAAAAAATTCAACACACCAGCAGTGTGAGGAGACCTGAAAGTGGCACATGGCATGAGACACTGTGGACCTGGCAGCAGCATGAGGAGGCGGTATATAGGGGCCCATGGCAGATTAGGGGCCTGGCAGCAGCTATGGGAGGCCCGTAATCTGCCAGCACCCTATGTCAAAAAATTCTACACACCAGCAGTGTGTGAGGAGACCTGAAAGTGGCACATGGCAGAGTGTGGCGATGGAGACAGCAGCAATGGGAGGCCGTACAGGGACCCATGAGAGACTCTGGACCTGGCAGCAGCATGAGGAGGCGGTATATAGGGGCCTATGGCAGATTAGGGGCCTGGCAGCAGCTATAGGAGGCCCGTAATCTGCCAGCACCCTATGTCAAAAAATTCTACACACCAGCAGTGTGAGGAGACCTGAAAGTGGCACATGGCAGAGTGTGGCGATGGAGACAGCAGCAATGGGAGGCCATACAGGGACCCATGACAGACTCTGGACCTGGCAGCAGCATGAGGAGGCGGTATATAGGGGCCTATGGCAGATTAGAGGCCTGGCAGCAGCAATGGGAGGCCCGTAATCTGCCAGCACCCTATGTCAAAAAATTCAACACACCAGCAGTGTGTGAGGAGACCTGAAAGTGGCACATGGCAGAGTGTGGCGATGGAGACAGCAGCAATGGGAGGCCGTACAGGGACCCATGAGAGACTCTGGACCTGGCAGCAGCATGAGGAGGCGGTATATAGGGGCCTATGGCAGATTAGGGGCCTGGCAGCAGCTATAGGAGGCCCATAATCTGCCAGCACCCTATGTCAAAAAATTCAACACACCAGCAGTGTGAGGAGACCTGAAAGTGGCACATGGCATGAGACACTGTGGACCTGGCAGCAGCATGAGGAGGCAGTATATAGGGGCCCATGGCAGATTAGGGGCCTGGCAGCAGCTATGGGAGGCCCGTAATCTGCCAGCACCCTATGTCAAAAAATTCTACACACCAGCAGTGTGTGAGGAGACCTGAAAGTGGCACATGGCAGAGTGTGGCGATGGAGACAGCAGCAATGGGAGGCCGTACAGGGACCCATGAGAGACTCTGGACCTGGCAGCAGCATGAGGAGGCGGTATATAGGGGCCTATGGCAGATTAGGGGCCTGGCAGCAGCTATAGGAGGCCCGTAATCTGCCAGCACCCTATGTCAAAAAATTCTACACACCAGCAGTGTGAGGAGACCTGAAAGTGGCACATGGCAGAGTGTGGCGATGGAGACAGCAGCAATGGGAGGCCGTACAGGGACCCATGACAGACTCTGGACCTGGCAGCAGCATGAGGAGGCGGTATATAGGGGCCTATGGCAGATTAGGGGCCTGGCAGCAGCAATGGGAGGCCCGTAATCTGCCAGCACCCTATGTCAAAAAATTCAACACACCAGCAGTGTGAGGAGACCTGAAAGTGGCACATGGCATGAGACACTGTGGACCTGGCAGCAGCATGAGGAGGCAGTATATAGGGGCCCATGGCAGATTAGGGGCCTGGCAGCAGCTATGGGAGGCCCGTAATCTGCCAGCACCCTATGTCAAAAAATTCTACACACCAGCATTGTGTGAGGAGACCTGAAAGTGGCACATGGCAGAGTGTGGCGATGGAGACAGCAGCAATGGGAGGCCGTACAGGGACCCATGAGAGACTCTGGACCTGGCAGCAGCATGAGGAGGCGGTATATAGGGGCCTATGGCAGATTAGGGGCCTGGCAGCAGCTATGGGAGGCCCGTAATCTGCCAGCACCCTATGTCAAAAAATTCTACACACCAGCAGTGTGAGGAGACCTGAAAGTGGCACATGGCAGAGTGTGGCGATGGAGACAGCAGCAATGGGAGGCCGTACAGGGACCCATGACAGACTCTGGACCTGGCAGCAGCATGAGGAGGCGTTATATAGGGGCCTATGGCAGATTAGGGGCCTGGCAGCAGCAATGGGAGGCCCGTAATCTGCCAGCACCCTATGTCAAAAAATTCTACACACCAGCAGTGTGTGAGGAGACCTGAAAGTGGCACATGGCAGAGTGTGGCGATGGAGACAGCAGCAATGGGAGGCCGTACAGGGACCCATGAGAGACTCTGGACCTGGCAGCAGCATGAGGAGGCGGTATATAGGGGCCTATGGCAGATTAGGGGCCTGGCAGCAGCTATAGGAGGCCCGTAATCTGCCAGCACCCTATGTCAAAAAATTCTACACACCAGCAGTGTGAGGAGACCTGAAAGTGGCACATGGCAGAGTGTGGCGATGGAGACAGCAGCAATGGGAGGCCGTACAGGGACCCATGACAGACTCTGGACCTGGCAGCAGCATGAGGAGGCGGTATATAGGGGCCTATGGCAGATTAGGGGCCTGGCAGCAGCAATGGGAGGCCCGTAATCTGCCAGCACCCTATGTCAAAAAATTCTACACACCAGCAGTGTGTGAGGAGACCTGAAAGTGGCACATGGCAGAGTGTGGCGATGGAGACAGCAGCAATGGGAGGCCATACAGGGACCCATGAGAGACTCTGGACCTGGCAGCAGCATGAGGAGGCGGTATATAGGGGCCTATGGCAGATTAGGGGCCTGGCAGCAGCTATAGGAGGCCCGTAATCTGCCAGCACCCTATGTCAAAAAATTCTACACACCAGCAGTGTGTGAGGAGACCTGAAAGTGGCACATGGCAGAGTGTGGCGATGGAGACAGCAGCAATGGGAGGCCGTACAGGGACCCATGAGAGACTCTGGACCTGGCAGCAGCATGAGGAGGCGGTATATAGGGGCCTATGGCAGATTAGGGGCCTGGCAGCAGCTATAGGAGGCCCGTAATCTGCCAGCACCCTATGTCAAAAAATTCTACACACCAGCAGTGTGAGGAGACCTGAAAGTGGCACATGGCAGAGTGTGGCGATGGAGACAGCAGCAATGGGAGGCCGTACAGGGACCCATGACAGACTCTGGACCTGGCAGCAGCATGAGGAGGCGGTATATAGGGGCCTATGGCAGATTAGGGGCCTGGCAGCAGCAATGGGAGGCCCGTAATCTGCCAGCACCCTATGTCAAAAAATTCAACACACCAGCAGTGTGTGAGGAGACCTGAAAGTGGCACATGGCAGAGTGTGGCGATGGAGACAGCAGCAATGGGAGGCCGTACAGGGACCCATGAGAGACTCTGGACCTGGCAGCAGCATGAGGAGGCGGTATATAGGGGCCTATGGCAGATTAGGGGCCTGGCAGCAGCTATGGGAGGCCCGTAATCTGCCAGCACCCTATGTCAAAAAATTCTACACACCAGCAGTGTGTGAGGAGACCTGAAAGTGGCACATGTTTGAGGCATGATTCATGGCGGATTTAGTCAGTTGTGTCAGGAACTGGTGGTTTGAAATCCAGACTAATCCACGCCTGATTCATTTTCACAAACGTGAGTCTCTCCACACTTTGGGTGGACAGTCGTGTCCTCCGCGGAGTTACAATACCTCCTGCCGCACTAAACACGCGCTCCGATGCCACGCTACTGGCCGGGCATGACAGCCTTTCAAGGGCAAATTCAGCTAGTTGGGGCCAAAGGTCAAGTTTCGTTGACCAGTAGTCAAGGGGATTGTCTACCTCGGTTGGCAGGGTGCTGTCCAAGTAGGCCCAAGCCTGTTGTTTGAGGTCCTGCTCCAGGTCCACCTGATGCTGCTGCTGCTGCTGCTGCGGCTGGTTAGTAGTTTCCTCACTGCGCTGGTGAAGAAAGCTACTCATCATCGACTGCAGACTGAGGCAGCCGCTGCTGGTGGAGCTGCCACTGCTCCTACCACCCCACCCCTCCCCTGCTGCCATGGCAGCGGAACGCGAGCGCACAGGGCCCACAGTGTCTGAGGATGGACGTTGGCGCACAAAGGCAGAGACCAACTGACTACATAGGTGGTTTTTATAGTACGTTATTTTGGCCTCCCTCTCAGCAGGTGTGAAAAAGGCCACCATTTTGGACCGGTAGCGAGGGTCCAACAAGGTGGACAGCCAAAAGTCATCCCTCTGTCTGATGGTTATTATTCGGCTGTCGCTACGCAAGCAACCGAGCATGCTATGGGCCATTTGTGCCAAGGAATGCGAGGGACTCCCTGCCTCCATCTCCACAGCATACTGCCACGGTGCGTCTGGGTCCTCTGTCTCCTCCTCCTCCTCTACCAGATGCTCCTGCTCCTCCACTCCTGTCCGCTGAGTGGAAAAACCACCCATTTCACTCAATAATTCCTGAGCACAAATGTCCTCCTCTACCTCCTCCTCTTCTTCCTGTCCTGCCCCCACAGGGGTCATGTGGCGTTGAGATCTGTGCGCCACGTCTACCGCACCCTGACCAGCCATTGTTAACAGCATTTGTTCAAGGACGTGCAACAGAGGAATGACGTCGTTCATCCCATAGTCCTGCCGACTCACGAATAGCGTGGCCTCCTCAAAGGGCCTGAGCAAGCGGCAGGTGTCACGCATGAGCTGCCAATGGCTGACATCGAAGTTACACAGGGGAGTACCTTTATCCGCTTGTAACATCAGGAAATCGGTGATGGCCTTTCGCTGCTCGTAAAGGCGGTCTAACATGTGTAGGGTTGAATTCCACCTTGTTGCAACGTCGCAGATCAGGCGATGATGTGGAATTCCGTTCTGCCGCTGCAGCTCAAGGAGGGTGTGCTTTGCGGTGTAGGAATGGCTGAAATGCATGCAAAGTTTACGTGACATTTTAAGGATGTCTTGCAGTGGGATGGTGGATTTTAGGAACCGCTTGACAACCAGATTGAACACGTGAGCCATGCATGGCGCATGGCACAACCTTCCTTGACGCAGAGCAGACACCATGTTCTTTCCGTTGTCGGTCAACATGGTTCCGATTTTCAGTTTGCGCAGAGACAGCCATCTGTCGATTTCTCTGTTCATTACACTCAGAAGTTCCTCCCCTGTGTGACTACGTTCGCCAAGGCATACCAGGTGCAGAACAGCGTGACACCGTTGCGCCCTGCACATGTGATATGCCGGTCGGGTAATGGGACTTGGCACGGGGGTGGCGGCTGAGGACACGGCGGAAGAAGAGGTGGTAGAGGCGGACATCTTTGCCGGACCAAGGACGTGCAAACGTGGAGGCAAAAGCGGCGTGACCTGTCCAAGTTGCTGGTGCGGCTGTGACGGCACCACGTTCACCCAGTGGGCCGTAAATGACATGTACTGTCCCTGACCGTAGTTACAGCTCCACACGTCGGCGCTGCCGTGCACTTTGGCAGAGACCGACATGCTCAAAGACTGGCCCACCATCTCTTCTACATGTGAATGCAGGGCTGGCACTGCCTTTTTGGCGAAGAAATGACGGCTTGGCACTCTCCACCGCGGCGCGGCACAAGCCATCATTTCTCTGAAAGGTGCTGAGTCCACCACTTGGAAAGGGAGGGACTGCAGCACCAGCAACTTGGACAGGAGGACGTTCAGCTTTTGCACCGTCGGGTGCGTGCTCGCAAACTGTTGTCTCTTGGAAACGGATTCCAAGAAAGACTGCTGACGGAATCCGTGAAGAGGAGTAGCAGGAGAAGGAGCATCTGAACGAGCGGAAGATGCCAACGAGTGACAACTCCCCTCAGCAGAGGTGTTGGAGCCTTGACTGGCTGATGGAGGGCGATTGACGTCGGGTGACGGAGCAAGTAACAGAGCGGGTGATGGAGCGGGGGCTGGGGCGGGCAGAACCGCCGTATCTTTATCACGGTTTTCCCAGGCCACCAAATGGCGACGCTGCATATGCTGCCACAACGCTGTAGTCCCAACATGGGCCCCCTGGCCACGCTTGACTTTCTGGCCACATAGTCGACATACGGCTACGTTTACTTCCTCGGGCGGCTTGACGAAAAATTGCCACACCGCCGAGTAGGAAACTTTGCCCCCGATACTCCTCACTGGCTGACTGCTGCTTCCTCCGTGCACACCGGCACCACTACTGGCCGTGGTGGTAGGCTGCAGTGGAGCTGGTGCTCTACTCCGTGGCCGTTTGGCTCCACTGACACTGCTTCCACTGACACTGCTGCGACCCTGCTGCTGTCTCCTGGGCAACCCACCGACTGTTTCGCTCACTGCCAAGCTGCCACCCTCTTCTCTTGATGATGCGGAAGAAATTGCCTGATGACGACGAGGCTGCCAAGTGCGATCAACCTCCTCATCATCAAGTAGGGTCTCCGCCTCACTACTAGCCCCCTCGGCTGCGTCTGGGTCAGGAGACAGACCTGTCTCTAGACCGGCTACCGGGCCAATCTCCTCGCCACTACTTCTTCGCCTAGCTGCTGAAAAGGCGGATGTCTCCCCCCGTTCCTGACCGCCCTCTGTTAGCTCTTCCTCACTGTACAGTGGGGCTGAGCCCACAGCATGCGATACTTCGCTTGGTGAGGGAACACCAAAGGACAGGGGCAGGTAGAGGACACGTGATTTCAGTGGGCTTGGTCCCGGGCCATGCCAACTAACGGTTGTGTCTGACGTACCCACCGACCGTTGGCTGTAGGTGTCAGAGGTGACCTGGGAAGAGGAAGACGACCGAGCCAACCAATCGATGACGGCAGGGTTGTCGGTGGAGACACGACCGCTGGATGACACCGGGAGCACTGGCCTCTGGCTGCGAATAGTGCTGCCTCGACCCCTTCCTCTGCTGCCACGTCTGCTCGCTCCTAAAACATTGCCTCCTCTGCCACTCCTCTGCATGTTGTCTGACATACTCTTTAATTAAACGATTATGTGTCCCTGAGTAACAATTCTGTGTCCCTGAGTAACAATTCTGTGTCTGTGCGAGTAACAATTCTGTGGCCCTAAGTAACAGTTCTGTGGCCCTCAGTAACAATTCTGTGTCCCTGATTAACGTTTCTGTGGCCCCAAGTAACAGTTCTGTGGCCCTCAGTAACAATTCTGTGTCTGTGCGAGTAACAATTCTGTGTCTGTGCGAGAAACAATTCTGTGGCCCTAAGTAACAGTTCTGTGGCCCTCAGTAACAGTTCTGTTTCCCTGAGTAACAATTCTGTGTCTGTGCGAGTAAGAATTCTGTGTCTGTGCGAGTAACAATTCTGTGGCCCTAAGTAACAGTTCTGTGGCCCTCAGTAACAGTTCTGTGTCCCTGAGTAACAATTCTGTGTCTGTGCGAGTAACAATTCTGTGTCTGTGCGAGTAACAATTCTGTCTGTGCGAGTAACAATTCTGTGGCCCTAAGTAACGGTTCTGTGGCCCTCAGTAACAGTTCTGTGTCCCTGTGTAACAATTCTGTGTCTGTGCGAGTAACAATTCTGTGGCCCTAAGTAACAGTTCTGTGGCCCTCAGTAACAATTCTGTGTCCCTGATTAACGTTTCTGTGGCCCCAAGTAACAGTTCTGTGGCCCTCAGTAACAATTCTGTGTCTGTGCGAGTAACAATTCTGTGTCTGTGCGAGTAACAATTCTGTGTCTGTGCGAGTAACAATTCTGTGGCCCTAAGTAACGGTTCTGTGGCCCTCAGTAACAGTTCTGTGTCCCTGTGTAACAATTCTGTGTCTGTGCGAGTAACAATTCTGTGGCCCTAAGTAACAGTTCTGTGGTCCTCAGTAACAATTCTGTGTCTGTGCGAGTAACAATTCTGTGTCTGTGCGAGTAACAATTCTGTGGCCCTAAGTAACAGTTCTGTGGCCCTCAGTAACAATTCTGTGTCTGTCCCTGAGTAACAATTCTGTGGCCCTAACTAAAGTTTCTGTGGCCCTAAGTAACAATTCTCTGGCACTCAGTAACAATTCTGTCTGTCCCTGAGTAACAATTCTGTGGCCCTAATAACGTTTCTGTGGCCCTAAGTAACAATTATCTGGCACTCAGTAACAATTCTGTCTGTCCCTGAGTAACAATTCTCTGGCACTCAGTAACAATTCTGTCTGTCCCTGAGTAAAAATTCTGTGGCCCTAAGTAAAGTTTCTGTGGCCGTGAGTAACAATTCTCTGGCACTCCGTAACAATTCTGTCTGTCCCTGAGTAACAATTCTCTGGCACTCAGTAACAATTCTGTCTGTCCCTGAGTAAAAATTCTGTGGCCCTAAGTAAAGTTTCTGTGGCCCTGAGTAACAATTCTCTGGCACTCCGTAACAATTCTGTCTGTCCCTGAGTAACAATTCTCTGGCACTCAGTAACAATTCTGTCTGTCCCTGAGTAAAAATTCTGTGGCCCTAATTAAAGTTTCTGTGGCCCTAAGTAACAATTCTCTGGCACTCAGTAACAATTCTATCTGTCCCTGAGTAAAAATTCTGTGGTCCTAAGTAAAGTTTCTGTGGCCCTGAGTAACAATTCTCTGGCACTCCGTAACAATTCTGTCTGTCCCTGAGTATGAATTCTGTGGCCCTAACTAGCGTTTCTTTGTCCCTAAGTAACAGTTCTGTGGCCCTGAGTAACAATTCTGTGTCTGTGCGAGTAACAATTCTGTGGCCCTAAGTAACAGTTCTGTGGCCCTCAGTAACAGTTCTGTGTCTGTGCGAGTAACAATTCTGTGTCTGTGCGAGTAACAATTCTGTGGCCCTAAGTAAAGTTTCTGTGGCCCTCAGTAACAGTTCTGTGTCTGTGCGAGTAACAATTCTGTGTCTGTGCGAGTAACAATTCTGTGGCCCTAAGTAAAGTTTCTGTGGCCCTAAGTAACAATTCTCTGGCACTCAGTAACAATTCTGTCTGTCCCTGAGTAACAATTCTCTGGCACTCAGTAACAATTCTGTCTGTCCCTGAGTAAAAATTCTGTGGCCCTAAGTAAAGTTTCTGTGGCCCTGAGTAACAATTCTCTGGCACTCCGTAACAATTCTGTCTGTCCCTGAGTAACAATTCTCTGGCACTCAGTAACAATTCTGTCTGTCCCTGAGTAAAAATTCTGTGGCCCTAAGTAAAGTTTCTGTGGCCCTGAGTAACAATTCTCTGGCACTCCGTAACAATTCTGTCTGTCCCTGAGTATGAATTCTGTGGCCCTAACTAGCGTTTCTTTGTCCCTAAGTAACAGTTCTGTGGCCCTGAGTAACAATTCTGTGTCTGTGCGAGTAACAATTCTGTGGCCCTAAGTAACAGTTCTGTGTCTGTGCGAGTAACAATTCTGTGTCTGTGCGAGTAACAATTCTGTGGCCCTAAGTAACAGTTCTGTGGCCTTCAGTAACAATTCTGTGTCTGTGCGAGTAACAATTCTGTGTCTGTGCGAGTAACAATTCTGTGGCCCTAAGTAAAGTTTCTGTGGCCCTAAGTAACAATTCTCTGGCACTCAGTAACAATTCTGTCTGTCCCTGAGTAACAATTCTCTGGCACTCAGTAACAATTCTGTCTGTCCCTGAGTAAAAATTCTGTGGCCCTAAGTAAAGTTTCTGGGGCCCTGAGTAACAATTCTCTGGCACTCAGTAACAATTCTGTCTGTCCCTGAGTAAGAATTCTCTGGCACTCAGTAACAATTCTGTCTGTCCCTGAGTAAAAATTCTGTGGCCCTAAGTAAAGTTTCTGTGGCCCTAAGTAACAATTCTCTGGCACTCAGTAACAATTCTGTCTGTCCCTGAGTAACAATTCTCTGGCACTCAGTAAAAATTCTGTCTGTCCCTGAGTAAAAATTCTGTGGCCCTAATAACGTTTCTGTGGCCCTAAGTAACAATTCTCTGGCACTGAGTAACAATTCTGTCTGTCCCTGATTATGAATTCTGTGGCCCTAACTAGCGTTTCTTTGTCCCTAAATAACGATTCTGTGGCCCTCATTAACAAGTCTGTGTCCCTGAGTAATGGTTCTCTGTCCCTAAGTAACTTTTCTCTGTCCCCAATTATCGTTTCTGTGGCCCTAACTCTGTCCCTGTCCCTAGTACAGAGCGGTCTGCCTCTGTTCAATAACTGCAGGCAAATGAAGAATTCCAAAATGGCCGCTATTTATAGCTCGACCATTACACAGTGCTGGCTGGCTGGCTGCTGATTGGCTGATGCGATCACATGTAGTTGAGGAATGCATTATGGGTCAGCGCGCCTTGTCTGCGCGCCTTCCCAGACATCCCCGCTCCGTCGCCGCACATGTCAGCCGCCATTTTCTGAAAAATTTCGATTCGCGCGTCCGAATTAGGCTATTTTTCGGATTCGGCACGAATCGAAATTTTTCCGATATTCGACTCGAATTCCACTTCGGATACTTCGATTCGCTCATCTCTAGCTGCTACCTTATGCTCTGTCTCACTTATCTTAATTCCTCTACACTCTTTCTTACCGTCGCCAGCAAAGGTTCCAGGGATATAACAAATAATAACAGGGATAAGGGGCATCCCTGTCTTGTACCATTGTACATCTTAAAAAACCTTGAGAGGGACCCATTTACCTTAATCGCTGCATATGGGCTATTGTAGAGCTTCTTTATCCAACTCATCATCTTAATCCCTATTCCCAAGGCCTCTAGGGTATTTATCATAAACCTCCAATCTACCCTGTCAAAAGTTTTCTCAGCGTCGATCAACAATAAAATTGTTGGTAACTTTTCTCTCTTTGCCTTTTGTAAAAAAAGCAATGCTCTTAGACCATTATCCCTCCCTTCCCTTCCAGGGACAAAACACATTTGATCTAAATGTATCCATTCCAGCATCAGCTCTTTTAACCTCGTAGCTAATACATTCGCAAACAGTTTATATCTATATTTAGTAGTGCTAAAGATCTATAGCTAGCGCATTGTGAACTATCCTTTCCTTCTTTTAAAATTATCGTTATGTACGCTTTTAGCGATTCTGCTCTTATTCCCATTCCCTCTCCTAAGCTGTTCATATATGTACAAAATTTGGGGACCAATAAGTCTCCAACTTTTTTTATAATACCCCACCGTATACCCGTCAGGTCCTGGGCTCTTCCCTCCTTCCGTATTCTTCAGGGCCATGTTAATTTCCTCCTGGGAGATCGCTTGTTCTAACGATACTAATTTTTCTTCTTCTTTTAATATTTTTGGCAGGTCTGCTGCCTTTAGAAATTCCTGCTGTTTTTCCCTGTTTTCTTCTTCTGTAGCTTTTGGGTTCTTAGATTTTACATCATACAGCCTGCTATAAACATTTTTAAACATTTCAGCAATATCAGTGGTCGAGTAAACCATTTCTCCTTTTTCAGCTTTAATTTTTTCAATATAATTTTTTGATTTCTTCGTCTTAAGTCTGTTCATCAAATATTTTCCTGGTTTACTCCCCAACTGATATTTTTCCTTTGAAACCCTATTGAAGACCTTCCTTGTTTCCTGTTACAATAGGTCTTTTAACTCCTCTCTTTTAAGTATAATCTTCTAATGGACCTCTGTATCCTGTCTCTTTTTATGTGCCTGTTCTAATCTGTATAACTGTCAGGGCTCCCAGGTGTGACCAGAGGTGTGTGACTGACGCAGGGAAACGCAGACTTCAGATATGTGATAAACAATATAATTTATTAACACTAACAATACAAACATAAACGCAGTGCAATACTAAACATAATACAGTGCAAACAAACCAAACCAACCACCCACAGATAACAGTACATACAAGCAAGCGTCGTCAGGCAGGCCGGGTCAATATCAATTGGGCAGGTAGGTACAGGGGGAGCAAGCGGAGATTGGTCGGGGTCACAGGCCAGGTTCAGCAGGTAGCTAGCAGCGTAGTACAGAGGGTCAGGCAGAGGGATGGTCAGGGTCACAAGCCAGGGATCAGAACAGGTAGCAGGCAGCGTAGTACAGAGGGTCAGGCAGAGGGATGGTCAGACAAGCCAGGGATCAGAGCAGGGTCAGCAGAGAATCAGACAGGAACAGAGAGCAGGAACAGGATACAGGGCCCAAGAGAAACACAACACCAAGGCAGAGTCTGCAAGTCTGGCCATCCCTTAAATACCCCAGCATAATCAGTTCCAGGTGTTAGCTGGCTGCAAAGTTGAGTCTCTGATTGCTGGGAGCACCCGCTGGCCAGCCCTGGTACTGCAGATCAAAAGGCAGGTGAGTCCCACCATTGCTGGCTAGTCCATTCCTGACAGTACCCCCCCCTCAAGGAGCGGCCTCAGGACGCTCCAAACAGTCCTAGCTGGGCAAAATGTTCCACCGCCCGGGTCTGGTAACTGGCGGGATATCAAAGACTGGCACACCGGGCAGGACTCCGGGCAGCGGCACACCGGGCAGGACTCCGGGCAGCGGCACACCGGGCAGGGGCACACCGGGCAGAGGCACATTGGGCAAGGGCACACCGGGCAGAGGCACACCGGGCAGGACTCCGGGCAGAGGCACATCGGGCAGGACTCCGGGCAGAGGCACACCGGGCAGGACTCCGGGCAGAGGCACACCGGGCAGGACTCCGGGCAGAGGCACATCGGGCAGGACTCCGGGCAGAGGCACATCGGGCTGGACTCCGGGCAGAGGCACATCGGGCTGGACTCCGGGCAGAGGCACATCGGGCTGGACTCCGGGCAGAGGCACATCGGGCTGGACTCCGGGCAGAGGCACATCGGATTACCAGGCGAAGCAGCAGGCAGCGGGCCACCGGGCGGAGCGGTAGGCACCGGGCCCCCCGGCGGGGCGACCGGCACCGGGCCCCCGGGCGGGGCGACCGGCATCGGGTCCCCAGGCGGGGCGGGGCGGGCGCCGGGCCCCCAGGCAGAGCGGCGGGCGCCGGGCCCCCAGGCAGAGCGGCAGGCGCCGGGCCCCCAGGAGGGGCGACAGGCATCGGGCCCCCAGGCGGGGCGACAGGCATCGGGCCCCCAGGCGGGGCGACAGGCATCGGGCCCCCAGGAGGGGCGACAGGCATCGGGCCCCCAGGAGGGGCGACAGGCATCGGGCCCCCAGGCGGGGCGACAGGCATCGGGCCCCCAGGCGGAGCGGCGGGCGCCGGACCCCCAGATGGAGCGACAGGTCTCGGGCCCTCAGGCGGAGCGGCGGGCCCCGGACCCCCAGGTGGAGCGACAGGTCTCGGGCCCTCAGGCGGAGCGGCGGGCGCCGGACCCCCAGGTGGAGCGACAGGTCTCGGGCCCCCAGGCGGAGCGACAGGTCTCGGGCCCCCAGGCGGAGCGGCGGGCGCCGGACCCCCAGATGGAGCGACAGGTCTCGGGCCCTCAGGCGGAGCGGCGGGCGCCGGACCCCCAGGTGGAGCGACAGGTCTCGGGCCCCCAGGCGGAGCGACAGGTCTCGGGCCCCAAGGCGGAGCGACAGGTCTCGGGCCCCCAGGTGGAGCGACAGGTCTCGGGCCCCCAGGCGGAGCGGCGGGCGCCGGACCCCCAGATGGAGCGACAGGTCTCGGGCCCTCAGGCGGAGCGGCGGGCGCCGGACCCCCAGGTGGAGCAACAGGTCTCGGGCCCCCGGGCGGAGCAACAGGTCTCGGGCCCCCAGAAGAAGCGGCGGGCACCGAGTCACCAGGCATGACAGTGGGCACCGAGTCGTCTGGCAAGACTGCGGGCACCGAGTCGTCAGGCAAGACTGCGGGCACCGAGTCAACTGGCGGAACAGCGGGCACCGAGTCAACTGGCGGAACAGCGGGCACCGAGTCAACTGGCGGAACAGCGGGCACCGAGTCGTCTGGCAAGACTGCGGGCACCGAGTCGTCTGGCAAGACTGCGGGCACCGAGTCAACTGGCGGAACAGCGGGCATCGAGTCAACTGGCAAGACTGCGGGCACCGAGTCATCTGGCAAGACTGCGGGCACCGAGTCGTCTGGCAAGACTGCGGGCACCGAGTCAACTGGCGGAACAGCGGGCATCGAGTCAACTGGCGGAACAGCGGGCACCGAGTCGTCTGGCAGAACAGCGGGCACCGAGTCGTCTGGCAAGACAGTGGGCTCCGAGTCAACAGGCACGACAGTGGGCACCGGGTCATCAGGTATCGGATTGTCTGGCTCGACAGCGGGCATCGGGTCACCAGGTATGACAGCGGGCACTGGGTCACCAGGCATCAGGTCATTTGGCTTGCCAGCGGGCACCGCGTTATCTGGCAAGGCAGTGGGCACCGGGTCACCAGGTATGACAGCGGGCTCTGAGTCAATTGGCACGACAGCGGGCACTGGATCAGGTACCGGATCAACAGCGGGCATCGAGTCAACTGGCCTAATAGGATCGTCGGGCTGGATCGGTTCATCATGCTGAGTAGCGGCATCAGGCTGAATGCAGGCATCAGGCCGAGTAGAGGCTTCAGGCTGAGTAGAGGCATCAGGCTGAAGAGAGGCATCAGGCTGAAGAGAGGCATCTGGCTGAAGAGAGGCATCCGGCTGAAGAGAGGCATCCGGCTGAAGAGAGGCATCCGGCTGAAGAGAGGCATCCGGCTGAAGAGAGGCATCAGGCTGAAGAGAGGCATCAGGCTGAAGAGAGGCATTCGGCTGAAGAGAGGCTTCAGGCTGAGTAGAGGCTTCAGGCTGAGTCACGGAAGGCAGGTTCACCGGTTTGGATACTGGCAGGATGGTATTGGTTGGAAAGAATTTTCGCTTTTTTCTGGTTTTAACTACTGGAGCACTGCAAGTAAACACAGGTCTGCAAACGAATGGAGCAGCTGGAGACAGAAAAACTGGAGGATGGAACAGGAGAGGGAGCAGTTGCTACAGAGGGCTTTTTTACAGGGTTAAAGGCAGGATAGGTGCAGCGAGTGGGAACAGGGTACTGACATGCGGTAGATAGCCAAGTATACTGGGCTGTAACTGGAGGAGCTGGTGGGAATACAGGAGTAGAGTTAGAAGCAGGACTGGGTTTTTGTAAGCTGACTGAGGCTGGGTGCAACAAGTCTGTCCATGTCTGCAGTAGGGGTTGAACAAAGCTGAGCTTACACAAAGCCTGTCTGGTCAATGACTGCACTGCGTTTATACAATCTCTTAGTGTCTGTGGTGAACATGTGGAATAACGCTCCAGAAAGTAACCCACATCATCCTCTAATAACCACACCAGGGACTCTACCTGGTCTGCACTAAATGGTGGCAAAAATTCATCCCTGCATTTGGGGGAACCAGATGAAACCAACTCAGCACAAACCTCAATCAAAGGCTGCACCTCAGAGAACTCTGTGCCCTGATCTACTAGAACATGAGCGAGCCGTATACATTCTAGTAGTTGATCCCTGGGATACTCCTTCAGAGTTTGATAAGCATACTCCCTGTCATCAAACACTAGCAGAGATAAATACACAACCTCATCCAGATCCATCCTTCCCAGCAACAAGCCAAGATGGCTTCCCTGTGCAGCCACTTCTGGTCAGGATTGGCCTTGGTGTAATGTCAGGGCTCCCAGGTGTGACCAGAGGTGTGTGACTGACGCAGGGAAACGCAGACTTCAGATATGTGATAAACAATATAATTTATTAACACTAACAATACAAACATAAACGCAGTGCAATACTAAACATAATACAGTGCAAACAAACCAAACCAACCACCCACAGATAACAGTACATACAAGCAAGCGTCGTCAGGCAGGCCGGGTCAATATCAATTGGGCAGGTAGGTACAGGGGGAGCAAGCGGAGATTGGTCGGGGTCACAGGCCAGGTTCAGCAGGTAGCTAGCAGCATAGTACAGAGGGTCAGGCAGAGGGATGGTCAGGGTCACAAGCCAGGGATCAGAACAGGTAGCAGGCAGCGTAGTACAGAGGGTCAGGCAGAGGGATGGTCAGACAAGCCAGGGATCAGAGCAGGGTCAGCAGAGAATCAGACAGGAACAGAGAGCAGGAACAGGATACAGGGCCCAAGAGAAACACAACACCAAGGCAGAGTCTGCAAGTCTGGCCATCCCTTAAATACCCCAGCATAATCAGTTCCAGGTGTTAGCTGGCTGCAAAGTTGAGTCTCTGATTGCTGGGAGCATCCGCTGGCCAGCCCTGGTACTGCAGATCAAAAGGCAGGTGAGTCCCACCATTGCTGGCTAGTCCATTCCTGACAATAACTCCTCCCATCACCTCCTTTATTTTTCTCTCCCGATCTTTCTTTTTTTTAGTTTCTGCGGCTATCAGGATTCCTCTCACATACGCCTTATGTGCTTCCCAAATGGTGACTACAGAGACTTCCTTAGTTTCATTTAACAAAAATAATTGCTCTAGTTCCTCCCTTAGCCTCCTCTCTACTTCAGGGTCCTGTATAAGCATCTCATTTAGTCTCCACATTGGACTTTTGTTCCCTTCTCCTCCCACCTTTAATCTCGCCATAACAGGAGCACGATCTGAGATAGACATAACTTCTATATTGGATTTAACCAATGAATCTACAGGTGAAACTCAAAAAATTTGAATATTGTGCAAAAGTTAATTTATTTCAGTAATGCAACTTAAAAGGTGAAACTAATATATGAGATAGACTCATTACATGCAAAGCAAGATAGTTCAAGCCGTGATTTGTCATAATTGTGATGATTATGGCATACAGCTCATGAAAACCCCAAATCCACAATCTCAGAAAATAAGAATATTGTGAAAAGGTGCAATATTCTAGGCTCAAAGTGTCCCACTCTAATCAGCTAATTAGGCCATAACACCTGCAAAGGGTTCCTGAGCCTTTAAAATGGTCTCTCGGTCTGGTTCAGTAGGAATCACAATCATGGGAAAGACTGCTGACCTGACAGTTGTGCAGAAAACCATCATTGACACCCTCCATAAGGAGGGAAAGCCTCAAGAGGTAATTGCAAAAGAAGTTGGATGTTCCCAAAGTGCTGTATCAAAGCACATTAATAGAAAGTTATGTGGAAGGGAAAAGTGTGGAAGAAAAAGGTGCACAAGCAGCAGGGATGACCGTAGCCTGGAGAGGATTGTCAGGAAAATGCCATTCAAAAGTGTTGGGGACTTTCACAAGGAGTGGACGGAGGCTGGAGTCAGTGCATCAAGAGCCACCACACACAGACGGATCCTGGACATGTGCTTCAAATGTCGTATTCCTCTTGTCAAGCCGTTCCTGAACAACAAAAAACGTCAGAAGCGTCTTACCTGGGCTAAAGAAAAACAGACCTGGTCTGTTGCTCAGTGGTCCAAAGTCCTCTTTTCTGATGAGAGCAACTTTTGCATCTCATTTGCAAACCAAAGACCCAGAGTATGGAGGAAGAATGGAGAGGCACACACTGCAAGATGCTTGAAGTCCAGTGTGAAGTTTCCACAGTCTGTGTTGATTTGGGGAGCCATATCATCTGCTGGTGTTGGTCCACTGTGCTTCATTAAGTCCAGGGTCAACGCAGCCGTCTACCAGGAGATTCTGGAGCACTTCATGATTCCTTCGCAGACAGGCTTTATGGGGATGCTGACTTCATTTTCCAGCAGGACTTGGCACCTGCCCACACTGCCAAAAGCACCAAAACCTGGTTCAATGACCGTGGGATTACTGTGCTTGATTGGCCAGCAAACTCACCTGATCTGAACCCCATAGAGAATCTATGGGGCATTGCCAAGAGAAAGATAAGAGACATGAGACCGAACAATGCAGAAGAGCTGAAAGCCGCTATTGAAGCATCCTGGTCTTCCATAACAGCTCAGCAGTGCCACAGGTTGATAGCTTCCATGCCATGCTGCATTGAGGCAGTAATTGCTGCAAAAGGGGCCCAAAGCAAGTACTGAGTACATATGCATGCTTATACTTTTTAGAGGTCCGATATTGTTCTATGTACAATCCTTGTTTTATTGATTGCATGATATATTCTAATTTTCTGAGATTGTGGACTTGGGGTTTTCATGAGCTGTAAGCCATAATCATCACAATTATGGCAAATCACGGCTTGAACTATCTTGCTTTGCATGTAATGAGTCTATCTCATATATTAGTTTCACCTTTTAAGTTGCACTACTGAAATAAATGAACTTTTGCACGATAATCAAATTTTTCGAGTTTCACCTGTAATTATTTATGCTTTATCATAATATAATCTAACCATGAGTACGATCTATGCACCAGGGAGAAGAAGGTATAGTCTCTTTCTCTGGGGTGTTTCACCCTCCATGCGTCCAATAGCTGACTTTGATGTAACCTCTTTTTCAACATTCTTAATTTGTTACCTCCTCTGTGTGCATTCGAAGACGTAACCATCCATGGATCAGGACAAAATTAAAATCTCCTGCCAAGACCAGAATCCCCATTTTACACTCCATAATTTTCCCCAAGACTGCATACAGAAATAGTTTTGGATTTTGATTTGGGCAATAGATATTAACCAAGGTATAGCTTTGTCCCCACATTTTCCCTCTTAAGCATAGAAATCTCTCCTCCACATCAAAACCCACATTTTTTGAGAGCCTGATTGCTACTCCTCTAGCCCTCTTTATCGGTGAGTCCACGAAATACCAAGTTAGGTAGTACCCTGAGTGTAATGTGACCTTGGTATCATCTGATAAATGCGTCTCCTGTAAGAACACAACATCTGCGGAGAGTTGGTGAACTTCCCTGAGTATCTTATGTCTTTTGGTAGGAGAATTTAAACCTTTCACATTATATGTCATTAAATTAATCAGGCTCATAGCTGTGTAGTGTGTCTGTTCTCTTTCTTGTTCAAAGGGAAAGCAGTATAGACTACCCATTTCATGGACCTTCCACCAACCCTGCCCCTCCCAGGTCCCCTCCCTTCCCTCACCCCCCCTCCCACTCACCCTAAACCTTACCTAACTTACTAAAAACCCCTTGGCCTGTATATTGCCTTGGAAGCTGACGTGGGATTCCCCCACTGGTGATTCCTAAATTGGAGTAATACTCTGAACATGAACACCTGCTCCTACCCCCACACTCAACATAGGGCTTAAGTGTTTAATATCCTGTTTGGCCTCCCGACACCCCACCAACTCTACTTATTTTCTCCAAAGACTTGCTGGGAACACAGGGGAGGTGGGGAGGAGGAGAGAAGGAGGAAAAAAAGGGGGGAAAGAGGGGAACAACCATTCATCCTCTGGAGCCCCCTATCCCTCTCCTACCAGCCCCCCCCCCCACCTCCAATTCAGTCTATATTGTCTTTTTATTCACTGGCTGCCACTTCTCTTTTTTTGACCTTATACTTTTACTTTCAGTTGACCCCTCCGACCACCCCACAATTCCAACATTCTAATTTTTCACAAAAGTCACTGAGTTCTTCTGGGAATTTTAGCCTTGCTGATTTCCCGTCTTTTCAACAATCTTCTTCTAGCTAAAGTCTCAGAGGCAATGTCTGCAAAAACTTGTAGTCATAAGCCTCTCATAAATGTATTTACATTTTATTATTTATTTACATAGTACTACCTAGACTAATATTCAGGTATCCCACTTGGTCGCCCCTTGGTGGATTTGGAGGGGCCCCCCCAGGAGACGAATAGAGCAACGGTTGTTTTTTTCTGTTCTTTTCTTTCTTCACTTCCGGTATGAGAGGAGTGTGGAGTTATCGGCTACACTCACCTGACTAATGATTTTAATCTTGGCGGTTTTCTCACATCGTCTGCCTGGGGCTATGTAAGTGTAAAATTATGCTTTATGAGACTGTAATTACACAGTTTTTTTTGCTAGTCCTATGTAAAGATTTGATACATAATGATATGTTTATCATAGGTGTCATGCTTTTGAGCACTTCTGAAGAAGAGATTATGATTAGTCTCGAAACGCGTCAAGTGCAAATACATGCATGACTCATTTCCCTTCATCTACTGTAAAACCACATTTGGTGATACCGCCATATTTTGTAACTTTATGCCTTTTACAATACTGTATAAATAAAACATGTTTTTTTAAACAAATATTCTTGTTAACATTTTTGGTTTAATTTGTACCTTAAAAGTCTCATTACTAAGAGGGTTTTTCCATATTATCTCTATTTTTGTGGGGATTTGTGATATGACTCCCTTTTGTTCTGAGACATTCTGAATGTTTACACTGTCATTAGTCTGATTGTAAAGGAATTCCTGTGAGATGGCTGGCTAATAGAAATGCGCATGCGCAGAGCAATCTTCGCAGAATAGTGACCAGACGTGCACACGCACAGAAATACATGATCGCGCATGGACAAGCTCTTCAGGCAACACCAGCTAGCACTCTTGTTCCCCTGGTCCCTCGGCACCCTCTGTTCCACTTCCAGTGGGGTCAGGGCTAGTGACACAAGTGAGGCCGACCTTGTCATTTCATTCTCCTATCAGGTACATGACACTGATTCTCTTCCCATACTCAACAGAAGCAACAGAAGACAATAACGACTTTAAATCTCCTGCCATTGTCCACGACAGCTCACCATCACCCTCCAGGCCTGGGGTTCTGGGTCCGTGTGTTTCTGTGTGCTCTCTGCCCCCATCGGGGTCTCATGTCCCAGTTTGTAGAGTAACCTGAGTGGGGGTCTGGGCGGGGGGCTCAGGATGTCCTGTGTCTTTGTTTCTCTTCTGGCCTCTGGGTCTTCTACAGTGTATCATCCGGCCAACTTAATTCATCTCTGCATGGACTGTCTCTCCTGGAGTCCTTCCTTGCTTGTGTGCCTCCTCTGTCTCCCTCTCTCTGTGCCTCCTGTGCTTCAGGAAGCAGATCCGTCAGCCGATGATGGTCCCCCTGGGGATTCTGGGATCTCAGCCCCAGGCCACTGCTGCTCAGTCCCTCTGCCACTGGCAGCCACCGCGAGCGCCCTGCACGGCCCCGACCGGGATCAACTGCAGGAACAGGTAAGGCTTACAGGGTGGTATATGGGTGGGTCAGGCCCCAGGCAGTTTCCTCATGGCGGGTGTCAGGAGCTCCTGCACTTAGCAGTCTCCCAGAGCCATGTTCAGGCCACTCCTAC
Source organism: Staurois parvus (assembly GCF_062004578.1). Taxonomy (NCBI): domain Eukaryota; kingdom Metazoa; phylum Chordata; class Amphibia; order Anura; family Ranidae; genus Staurois; species Staurois parvus. The sequence continues at coordinate 4,816,145 of NW_028318148.1, read as the reverse complement.
TCTGTTAACTTGGGTGCCAGAGTGGGTTAAACAGTTCCACCATCAGTCTAAGAGAACCCCCGCGGAATAGTCACTCTGACAGTAATCGTCTGTCACCCCCACATACACAGGTGTGTTTAAATGCGTTTTGTCACATAAGCAACAGATATAACAACAGACTGAAAGCCCTGCCGTTGTCCACAGCAACTCACCATCACCCTCTGACCCGACCATTCAGGACCGATCAGTCTCCGTCCACCTCTTGACTCCTGTCAGGGCCGCCACGTCAGACTTTCAAGAACAACTGTGGGGGGACTCCTGTGCCTTGCGGGTAGTCCGGCAGTTTAACATTGTTCTGTACTGTGTACATGCCTCTTTTCCATTCTGGCCCTGTTTGTATTGTTAATCATACTCTACACCTTTTTAATAAGATGAATCGCAAAGCTACCCACTGTCTGATTCAGCAGATTTCTCAGAGTCAGTCTTCTCTGTGCAATCCCCCTACCCTCTTCATGTGCCTCTATGATTTCATTTATACCGTTTTACTAACACGCTGTGAGAAGTTGCAGGGAATATGACAGTAAGAATTATATACTGTATATGACTGCGATCAGCTTTATATAAACATCTTCATCATAAAGGCTTGTTTCTATGGAGATTTTGAAATGATATATGTATATAGGGTGACCATATTTTCTCATTACATATGCGGCATCTTCTTCCTGCTCCATAGTCCTGCATTGAGACTGCTTTGTTAGTGATTCACTTTGGGCTCTCAGCAGCTGTTTAACCAGGAGGTTGACAATATTCTCTGATTTACATCTAGCTGATTAAAGGAGAACCCAGAGATCTGGATATGGAATAACAGTAATACAATTATGGAGCAGCATACGCTATCATCTGCTTTGCAGCATTTCATGAGACCAGATAGTTGGTGTATTAAATGTCACTCTTATGTTTGCTGCTCTACTGTAAAGCATGTTGTTGGCTGTTGTGATAACCAAAGGCCTTTTAGTAAAAGATATGATATCCTATCCAGCCAGGACTCCATGGTTATCAGATACCAGCTGAGGTAGCGCTGAGAAGCCTCTTGTTACAATGAAACTTCCTAATCCTGGATCAGAGGATGAATTGTGTCTTAAACTGTCATTAGACGGGTCGGGTCTTGTGTGTGATATTCAGCCACACTGACCACCCCACTAACCCTCCACTGTGCTTGTCAGCAGACAACAGCACAGCACACAGCAGGATCGATCGATCGATCTGTCTATCTCTATTCATATTTTTCTGTCTCCATCTCTCTTTCTCCCAGTCTACTGAATTTACTCAGAGGCTATACACTAACCCCTATATGCACATGCTTATTTTCATAAAATAAATGGATGAGGATGATAGAATCAAAACTTACACCTTTGAAAACAAGCCCATTTGGGAACCAGTGAACATGAATTTTATCTGTATGTAAAATGCTACCCAGTGGTTGCCTGTATTGTCCATCAAATGTATTACTGTACAAGACTTCAGTGTTGAATAGGAAAATGTCTTCCCAATGATCATGGCAATGTCTCGAGGCCCATTCACACTTCTGCGCTCCAGCAACACACGCACACGTTGGGGTGAGATTCATTGTGAATGGCACCCCAACACACTGTACACATTAGAGTGCAATGCATGAAGCACCACAATGTGCATACAATGTTTTGTGGTGTGCTGCATTTTGAAAAAGGCTACCCTAATACAATGCACATTTTCCTGTTTAAAAATGCGCGTTAACATGCATGCATTAACGCACAGCAACAGATCTCTTCATTGTGATTTGGCTTTTAGATATTTCCAGTTCTGATAGACACCTGAAGTTGGTGTCATTGTTCACTCCATATCATGTAGAAATATATAATACGTTTTATAGTGTATAAATCTCTAGACACAAACAGTGATGTGCCCCCTGTAACTGGCAATCCCTGTCTCATGTCCTGCTGGCATAATAAACACACAGTGTGGAGTAAAACACAATCAGAGCACAGTGAACAAGCTCGAATGAGGCTTTATGTGCAAAGATGATTTTCTGGCTGCATTTTAATCCACGTGTCATTGTAAGACGGTTTACGTGACCTTCAAGTGCAGCCAGACTGGGCTGAATTGTGCATGGAGTGACATGTTGGGTGCAGTTCTGAGGACTCATAATAGAATCTAAGGAGGTCAATAAGGCTGATGGGACCCCCTGCGTCACTGGTCGTGGTGTCTGCTGCCCTGCTCCTCCTCTCCTGGGTTGGTGAGTACTTGGCGGGGTTTAGGGAAAGAACAGAAAAGAGCTGAATGAATTAGGTCAGATAATTGGCTTCCTAATGTGACATTATATGATTGTGTTATTTTGGCCTGTATTTTATTATATTACTATATGGCATTTGTAAAGGTATTTGCTGTATTTTTTTAAGAATTACATTGTTCCATGTTACTATACTGCATTACTTTTCATGTTTCGTGTTATGTATTACAGTTTGATACATTTAGTTATAATGTATTTACTTTTTATTAAACACAGTATATTTTGGAGTGTTATGTTATCATTTTACTGTATTATATTACATTTTAAAATGTTTCATGTTCTTACATTAAGTTGCACTGTAATAATTATATATTAAACACAGTATATTTTTGAGTATTACATTGTATCATGTTACTATACTGTATTATAATAACGTTAACAGTATATTATATTAAGGTATATTTTATTTACTATATATTATACAGGGTATTTTTAAGTATTAAAATGTATCAGGGCACTATACTATATTACATTTTATTATGTTTCATGTTTTGTATTACAGTATATTTCACCAGGATATACACATGATTTATCCGATAGCCCTATCCCCCTTCATACTCAAAACTTGCCTAGAATTGTCACAAACATTCAATATATCAATGTACTGCATTCAATATGTATAAGAAACAAGACACTTAGGGAAATAGGTGGATATACTTGGCTAGGTTTAGCTGTGTGTAAAGATTCCCATGCCTTTGAAAAGCAATCCACTTTTGGAATGCATTTCAGGTGTTTGACAGGGGGTGAGAAGTAAATATTTTTTCTTGTCGCCACCAGTTTTAACCCTGTAAATGCTGCCACACTACAGTGCAACCGTGTGCATTGCACATAGTTGTGGCCCTGCTCTATTTGCTTCAGTGGCAGTAGTGCCCGACAAACATGGCTTTTTGCCACAGCATGTGAACACCCCAATCCATTGCCTTTGCAATGGGGGGGGGGGGCAGTTGCATAGCAGTAAAAATGCAGAAAGGTAGTTTGGGGCAGGGGGGTAAAAACGTGTGATACTGTCCACCAATTGCACGTCTACGTCTAAATGAACACTAAGACTGACCCTAGATTACACCGATTTCTTCTGATTTGTGCAGACTTTTGTTGAGCCGGCTGGAAAATTATCAGCTGAACAGTGACTACGTTCTGTCACGTTCAGTCACTGTTCGTAAGCGTCACTGCGGTGAGATAGTTGCAAGGCTGTGGCTGCCAGAATACAATAGCTAGCAGTAGAAATTCCCCCATCTACACTGATATAGGGGATTGGTTTGATTGTCACAACTACCTGAATGAGGGAAAATGGAGCTGTGTATGGCTATTCGTAATGCAATGCAGGTACAACAGCCTGCCTGATCCTTTGAGCAGCACTTGAATCCTCACAGACAGGGCTGTAGAGGTCAGTGACATGCTCTTGTCACAGATTTACAAATAATGAGATGCACCATTTCCCATAGTGATTCTGTCTTGTGTGAGTCTGAATCACAGTGCTATACATCAGACTGGATGTAGAAATTGTTTTTTACGGTTTACATTCATACTGCCAATGCTGAGTCATCAGTAAATATTAGTTATTATTATTATACAAATCTCCTTCTGTTTAGGGCTACATTCACATCTGAGCTTAGTGATGCATCACCTTTTGCGCCGTGTTTTAGTTTTTTCGGCATATTTTTCACATGACAACCCATTGACTTGAGTGGACTGCCTGTCACGCGACAAATGCATCAAACAAGCACAAGTAGCAATTTTTAACACAGCCAAGTGTGTTATGTGACACAAGTGTTTGTGCATCTTTCACATGTGAGAAAATGCGTAAATGCTACCTGTGTTAGGGTGCTATTAAGAAATAATGGCAGCACAAGCATGTCACGCGTTTAGGCTGTTATTAGCACATTTATGAAAATACAGGCAGAAGCTTGTGTTTCTGTCCATGTTTGGGCTACGCTCAGGTGTGAATGGCACCTAAATGTTTTGTTCTTATATACCAGATTAAAAAGAAAAGTGGGATTTTGGGGCTGAAGGTTGGGCTCTCCTATGACAGCTTATGCACTACCTGATAACCACCTTTACATCTAACATCAAGGCAGTTGTGTTAAGCACCTGTGTTTATGTACCAGTAAGGAAGACTTTCCTGTGGTCTACCACATACTGCCCTGGGTCTATTTTGAATTTCAATACAGGGAGCTGTTTTTCCAAACCGCCATCTGTAAGGAGTATGCAGGCTGCAGCTGATGTGGAGATCTTTTGGTGTTTGATTCTGGTATTACCAACCTTCCTGATGAAGCCAATTATTGTGACACATTGAAGCTGCTATTTGATGAGATCTGTATAAAATCAGCTACTGTATCTAATCAATACTTGGACATGTTTTTGTCTCTATTTTTAATGGTTTGTATGATTATTGTATCAATACACATGCAAATTTGACATCAGTTTGCCTAATATATCAGCACCTTTAAAATCCCACTGTTCTTTGAATGTGGTATATACAGTTGTGTTCAAAATAATAGCAGACAGGCATCACTAACCTGGTCAGTCACTGTTTTTGGTAGAAATTATATTTCTACATGGCAAATAATTTATTAGCAGGTGTAGTAGAGTAATAGAAATCCAACAGACCCAACAGTCATGACATGCATGCTGCTGATTCTGTGTAATTGAATCACTAATTGAAAGGGGCATGTTCAAAATAATAGCAGTGTGGAGTTCTATTGGTGAGGTCATTCATTCTTTGAAAAACAGGTGGCAATTATTGCCCTTATTTAAGGAAGGAAGGCAGCAAATGTTGTACATGCTGGTTACAGTGCATTTCTCGCTGAAATTCTGAGGAAAATGGGTCGTTCCAGACATTGTTCAGAAGAACAGCGTACCTTGATTAAAAAGTTGAATGGAGAGGGGAAAACATATAAAGAAGTGCAGAAAATGATAGGCTGCTCAGCTAAAATGATCGCAAATACTTTAAAATGGCAACCAAAACCTGAAAGACGCGGAAAAAAGCAAAAAAACTACCATTTGAATGGATAGACGAATAGCCGAAATGCCAACAATCAGCTCCAGGAAGATCAAAGAAGGTCTAAAGTTACCTGTGAGTACTGTTACAATTAGAAAACGCCTATGTGAAGCCAAGCTATCTGCAAGAAGCCCCCGCAAAGTCCCACTGTTGAAAAAAAGACATGTGCTGAAGAGGTTACAATTTGCCAAACAGCACATTGACTGGTCTAAAGAGAAATGGCGCAACATTTTGTGGACTGATGAAAGTAAGATTGTTCTTTTTGGGTCTAGTGGCCGGAGGCAGTTTGTCAGATGACCCCCAAACACTGAATTCAAGCCACAGTACACTGTGAAGACAGTGAAGCATGGTTGCGCAAGCATCATGATATGGGGATGTTTCTCATACTACGGTGTTGGGCCTATTTATCGCATACCAGGGATCATGGATCAGTTTGAATACATGAGAATACTTGAAGAGGTCATGCTGCCTTATCCTGAAGAGGAAATGCCCTTGAAATGGGTGTTCCAACAAGACAACGACCCCAAACACACCAGTACACGTGCAACATCTTGGTTCCAGACCAACAAGATTGACATTATGGAGTGGCCAGCCCAATCCCCAGATCTTAATCCAATAGAAAACTTGTGGGGTGACATCAAAAATGCAGTTTCTGAGGCAAAACCAAGAAATAGAGAAGAACTGTGGAATGTAGTCCAATCATCCTGGGCTGGAATACCTGTTCACAGGAGCCATAAGTTGGTTGACTCCATGCAACACAGATGTACAGCAGTTCTCAGAAACAGTGCTTATACAACTAAATATTAATTAAGTGATTCAAAGGAAAGCAAAATCTTCAAACATTTTTCAGTTTATATAGTGAATGTTTGAGTTTGTAAAGAAGAATACAAACACTGCTATTTTTTTGAACAGTCTAATATTCACTTTTCTTCAATTTTTTTAGAGGAACAACACAAATTTGATATATTTTTATCCATTGGTTTGATTTGGAATAGAATGTGTTTGTGTTCCCAATGCATTTGTGTGTATGGAAATGAAAGCTATTAGAAGGATTTTAAGCTTTATTCACTTTTTTCAACACACTGCTATTATTTTGAACACAACTGTATGTACAATTTGGGAAGTGGTGCCTTTGGATTTCCCATTACTCGTTTTTTCTTTATATACATTTTTGCTTCTGTGATGGAAAGCTGTCCGGATTGCTGGATGCTGCTAGTAATTATTCTAAACAGCCCATCATATTGTCACCATTCAGTAACCAAATGGGTGCACACATGTGACTTTAGCTAACTACCTGCTGCTTATCTGAGCGCTCATTCTTGGGCCCAGTTTTTCAATGTTAAAGCTGAACTCCAAGTATGGTTTTTATTGCATAGATATATTGGTTCAGCTTGGACCAATATAAATATACATATTCCATACCTAAAGCTAATCTAAAGCTTAGAACACACGATCAGAATATCAGATGAAAAATACCGAAGCAATCATTTGATAATCTAATCATTAGTACACAGCTTTTGAGGGCTGATCGCAACAGGTCATGCAACACTATCCAGTGGGGCAAAAAATAAATTTTTTTCTCGTCCGATACCAGAACAAATGATTTTTGTTTAACCACATGCCCTCCAGGAGATTTACCCTCCTTCTTGACCAGGCCATTTTTTGCAATTCGGCACTGCGTTACTTGAACTGACAACTGCGCAGTCATGCAACGATGTACATAAATTAATTTTTTTTCTCACAAATGCAGCTTTTTTCAGTGGTATTTGATCACCTGTGTATTTTTGACTTTTTGCTATAAAACATATCCAGTAAAAAAAATTTAAAAAAATCAAATTTCTTCATAAATTTAGGCCAAAATGTTTTCTGCTACTTTGCTAAAAAAAATCCCAATACGTGTAAATTAATAGGTTTACATGAAAATTATAGCATCTACAAATGACAGTATATATAATGGAATTTTTATTTGTATTTGTTTTATACTAATAGTGACGGAGATCAGAGACTTATAATGGGACTGCGGGACTGTGGGACTGCAGCGGGCATTCTGACACCCGGTGGGAACTGACTAACTGCCGCAGACATCCTAATAACACTAATACAGTGATCACTGCTAATAAAAAGAACTGACTTTGTACTAATGACACTGGGAAGGAAAGGGTTAACATGTGGGGTGATCAAAGGGTTAACTATGTGCTGTGTGTGTTTTACTAGGGAGACATGCTGCTTTGTATCTCTCTGCTGTGCAGAGAAATACAAAGCAACATGTCCTTGCTGGCAGGAGAGAGACCTGTGTTGTTTACAAACAGGTCTCTCCCGTCACATTTCCCTGATGATCGCCATGTGCCGGTGGGGGATCTCTGGCGAGCACCCGGTGTTTGACATCCCTAACCGCCAATGGCAGAGTGCGCTCCCTACCCAGATATGCAAATCACATATATATATGCGAGATTTTGCGCAGCCCTGCCGCCCTGTAGCAGCACTTCCACTATAGGGCAGCGGGTAAGTGGTTAATCAGTACAGTATTTGTCCAGAATAACAGACGACCAAGACCAGGCATGCTCTAAAATGTAAGATTACATTACAATACAATATATTACATCACTTCTGAAGTTGTATTCTGTTTTATGAGAATTTTCTTAACTTCAGTAACCTCTTCATTTTCGATATGAGACTAGCATGCAAAAATAAAAAACAACAGACGATCATTTGTTCGATATTCTCATCCTGTGTACGAGGCATAAATGTGATCAGCTTAAAGAATAACTCCACTTTTGTTAAAAAAAACATTCCCCTCTGGGTGATCAATGTACATTGCAAGGATTTTAACAAACTTTGTAGCAAATTCCTTTGTTATTCTTAAGAAATAGCTGTTTGTTTGTCTGTGTCCATGTGCAAAAAGAATCTGTATGGGAGTGCTTTCATAATCATCAATCACCTGCTGCACATTTGGGATTACTCCTTTGGGAGTATCTCACCAAAAATGAATTGGTGAATTGTTGCAAGGGATGCTCAAAATCTGATTGGTATCTTAGTGTACACACTATCATGACGGATGTACAGCTGCTGAGATAAGCTCGGCCTTATCCTTATAGAGAATCTGTGGATTTTCCATCAAACTAGACCCCATGGCTGAAAAAAAGAAGCAGAAAGGAGCAAACATGGCTACCCCCATGTACATACTTTATAATGCCGACAGTGGCTTATAAAACATTCAACAATCATTGCCAAGGTTATTTATATTAAAGAGTAACTCCACTTTTGTGGTAAAAAAAAAATCAGCAAATAAAAAAAAAATAAATCTGGGAAAATCAGTAAGCCAATCACTCAAGCAGGAAATATAATTTTCAGATAGTGTTCGGTACACAGTCTGTGTATAGAACACCTCCAGGTAGCCATATTGCGTTGCATTTTACAGAAATTTTTAGTGATGCAGATTGAAACGAGAAGGTATTTTTTTTCTAACATTCAATTACAATATGATTTGATTCACAATTGTATACAGTATATTTTTTTTTTATTTGCTGATTTTTTTCAATCATCGGGTTCCGGCTGGTGATTACTCGCCGGCACCTGGGGGGGAGAACCGTTGGCAAACAAAACAGTTCTCTCCCCTGTCAGCTCCTGCACTCTGCTTTGCCATGCAAAGCAGTGTGCTTACAGTGAAGCGCACGCACACAGCCCCACAGTAAAACACACACAGCACACAGTTAACCCTTTGATCACCCCACATGTTAACCCCCCCAGTGTCAGAATGCCCGTCGCAGTCCAGCAGTCCTGCTATAAGTTGCTGACCACAGCCATTATTAGTAAAAATAAACAATTAAGAAAAAATCCCAGTATATATACCACCATTTGTAGACGCTATAACTTTCACGTCAAGCAATTGATTTACAGGTATTGGGATTTTTTTTTAGCAAAGACATGTATCAGAATACATTTTGGCCTAAATTTATGATGAAATTTGATTTTTTAAATTTTTTTACTGGACATCTCTTATAGCAAAAAGTCAAAAATATAGTTTTTTTCTCAAAATTGTGGGTCTTTTTTTTTTATAGCGCAAAAAATAAAAAATGCACAGGTGATCAAATACCACTGAAAGAACGCTCTACTAGTGGGGAAAAAAGGATGTACTGTATATATCATTTGGGTACAGCGTTGAATGACTGCACAATTGTCAGCTAAAGTAATGCAGCGCCGTAACGTACAAAATGGACTGGTCAGGAAGGGGGGTAAATCCTCTGGAGGGCAAGTGGTTAAAAAATTCTGTTACCAATGTGTCACAACAAGAATTCCTCTTTGTAAACATTACAATAATAATCTAAACACAATCAAAACATGAGGCAAGCAGCAAATCAGTCAGCAGAAATCAAAATGACAAAAAGAAACGTATTGAAAGACAGACCAGTACAAGACAGACTCTGACCGGTTGCTGGAGTTCTAGCACTTTGCTACTATCAGTTTTAATAAGCTGAAAACCATAAAGTTGCTGAAGCTTGAATAAACGCGCATCTCATCAGCTGCAGCAGCTCCATGTTTGTACCAGAGGGGTTGTAAATCTTCTCTGGATTAATCTCGTGGATCTGTCTGGCAATCCGCAGGAAAATATTAAGAGTTACAATAATGACAGAAAATCTCTTTACAGAATTCTTAGCATAGCAGTGCTGACATCTGTGACGATTATCTTTTGTTTGTTATGTCTGCAGCTTGGGGTCTACAGTGCTACAGCTGTAATATCATCTCCGGAACAAAATACATTGACAAGGGCTGCACCAGCCCGGAGGTTATCACCTGCTCCCATTCCCACCGAGGATACAAACAGCGCTTCTGCATTAAAACCGAGAGCGGTAAGTTGGTGCGCAGCTAGTGCCATCGTTGGTTGCCTTGGAATTCATGAGCTCTGCTCTTTATATGTATTGGCTAAGCCTGGCCCCCTTTTATTTATGAGAGGTGAAGATATAACCACAGAAATAAACAGAAGAATATGTCATAATAAAGATACTATAACTTGGACACCAGTTCACAAAAAGGATATCGGGAAACGGGGGAGAGTGCAGAGAAGGGCAACCAAACTGATACGAGGAATGGAGGAGCTCAGCTATAAGGAAAGATTACAGGAACTGAATTTATTCTGTCTTGAGGAGGTTAAGGGGGGATATGATCAACATGTATACATTCAAAAGTGACCCTTATAGTGAACTTGGTGTAGAGTTATTCACCTTAAGGTCATCACAGAGGACAAGGGGGCACTCTTTACACCTGGAGGAAAAGAGATTTAATCTGAAGATATGGAAAGGCTTCTTTACAGTGAGAGCTGTGAAAATGTGGAATAGACTCCCTCAAGAGTTTGTTCTGGCCAGCTCAGTTGATTGCTTTAAAAAGGTCTGGATTATTTCTTAAATGTACATAATTTAACTGGATACTAATATTTCTAGGTAACGATGATCCCAGGAATATCCAATTGCCTCTTGGGGGATCAGGAAGGAATTTTTTTCCCCTGCTGGAGCAAATTGGATCATGCTATATGCCTTTCTCTGGAAAAATTGTGGGTATAGGATAGTGTATATGGAGGGTTTCCATTTGTGTGCAGGGATATTTTTTCTCTGTTGGTTAAACTGGATGGACTTGTGTCTTTTTTCAACCAGATTAACATGTACCGTATTTTTCGCTCCATAAGACGCACCTGACCATAAGACGCACCTAGGTTTTAGAGGTGAAAAACAAGAAAAAAAAATATTCTGAACCAATGGACTGCAGACACAGTACAGGGGATGACCAGAGACTGCGGACACAGTACAGGAGATGACCAGAGACTGCGGACATAGTACAGGAGATGACCAGAGACTGCGGACAAAGTACAGGGGATGACCAAGAGACTGCGGACATAGTACAGGGGATGACCAGAGACTGCGGACATAGTACAGGAGATGACCAGAGACTGCGGACATAGTACAGGAAATGACCAGAGACTGCGGACATAGTACAGGAGATGACCAGAGACTGCGGACACAGTGCAGGAGATGACCAGAGACTGCGGACACAGTGCAGGAGATGACCAGAGACTGCGGACATAGTACAGGGGATGACCAAGAGACTGCGGACATACTACAGGAGATGACCAGAGACTGCGGACATAGTACAGGAGATGACCAAGAGACTGCGGACATAGTACAGGAGATGACCAGAGACTGCGGACATAGTACAGGAGATGACCAAGAGACTGCGGACATAGTACAGGAGATGACCAGAGACTGCGGACATAGTGCAGGGGATGACCAGAGACTGGGGACACAGTGCAGGAGATGACCAGAGACTGGGGACACAGTGCAGGAGATGACCAGAGACTGGGGACACAGTGCAGGAGTTGACCAGAGACTGCGGACACAGTGCAGGAGATGACCAGAGACTGCGGACAGTGCAGGGAATGACCAGAGACTGCAGACAGTGAAGGGAATGACCAGAGACTGCTGACCTTTGGGGAGGGAGGGGGAGCGGGTACCTGAATTTGACAGGTACCCGTTCCCACTTCCGCGGAGTTGCCTTCCCTCTTCTTCCCGGGCCTGCTTCTGTGACAGCCGGGTGCCCAATGCGCATGTGCGAGAAGCGCTGTGCTTTGTGAATGGCCCGGCGCCTTCTGGGACCTTTCATGTGTCCCAGAAGACACCGGATCATTCACAAAGCGCAGCATATGCGCAGTGGGCACCCGGCTGTCACAGAAGCCAGCACGGGAAGACTGTGCAGTGCTGGAGCGAGGAACAGGTAAGGCCCTGCAGGAGACAACAGCTGAGCGGCCGGCCCGGTATTCTGACATGGTGGCCGCAAAAATACCGAACCGGCCGCTTTATATTCGCTCCATAAGACGCACTGACATTTTCCCCCCTTTTTTTGGGGGAAAAAAGTGCGTCTTATGGAGCGAAAAATACGGTAAGCATGTACAGTGGGGATCGAAAGTTTGGGCACCCCAGCTAAAAATTTGTATTAATGTGCATAAAGAAGCCAAGGAAAGATGGAAAAATCTCCAAAAGGCATCAAATTACAGATTAGACATTCTTATAATATGTCAACAAAAGTTAGATTTTATTTCCATCAATTACATTTTCAAAATAACAGAAAACAAAAAAATGGTGTCTGCAAAAGTTTGGGCACCCTGCAAAGCTGAGACCTGCCAGTGTCATGGATTGTTCTCAATCATCATCTGGGAAGACCAGGTGATGTCAAGCTCAAAGGTTTTAAATGCCCAGACTCATCTGACCTTGCCCCAACAATCAGCACCATGGGTTCTTCTAAGCAGTTGTCTAGAAAACTGAAACTGAAAATAGTTGACTCTCACAAAGCTGGAGAAGGCTATAAGAAGATAGCAAAGCGTTTTCAGATGTCAATATCCTCTGTTCGGAATGTAATTAAGAAATGGCAGTCATCAGGAACAGTGGAAGTTAAAGCAAGATCTGGAAGACCAAGAAAAATATCAGACAGAACAGCTTGCAGGATTGTGAGAAAAACAATTCAAACCCACATTTTACTGCACGATCCCTCCACAAAGATCTGGCAGACACTGGAGTTGTGGTACACTATTCCACTATAAAGAGATACTTGTACAAATATGGTCTTCATGGAAGAGTCATCAGAAGAAAACCTCTTCTACGTCCTCACTACAAAAATCATCGTTTGAACTTTGCAAATGAAGATATAGACAAGCCTGATGCATTTTGTAAACAAGTTCTGTGGACCGATGAGGTTAAAATTGAACTTTTTGGCCGGAATGAGCAAAGGTACGTTTGGAGAAGAAGGGGCACAGAATTTAATGAAAAGAACCTCTGTCCAACTGTTAAGCATGGGGTTGGATCAATCATGCTTTGGGGTTGTGTTGCAGCCAGTGGCACAGGGAACATCTCACGAGTAGAAGGAAAAATGGATTCAATAAAATTTCAGCAAATTTTGGATGGTAACTTGATGCCATCTGTGAAAAAGCTGAAGTTAAAGAGAAGATGGCTTCTACAAATGGATAATGATCCTAAACACACCTCGAAATCCACGGGGGATTACATCAAGAGGCGTAAACTGAAGGTTTTGCCATGGCCTTCACAATCTCCTGACCTCAACATAATTGAAAATCTATGGATAGACCTTAAAAGAGCAGTGCGTGACAGACAGCCCAGAAATCTCAAAGAACTGGAAGACTTTTGTAAGGAAGAATGGGCAAAGATACCTCAAACAAGAATTGAAAGACTCTTGGCTGGCTACAAAAAGCATTTACAAGCTGTGATACTTGCCAAAGGGGGCAGTACAAGATATTACCACTGCAGGGTGCCCAAACTTTTGCAGTCGCCATTTTTTTGTTTTCTGTTATTTTGAAAGTGTAAATGATGGAAATAAAATCTAACTTTTGTTGACATATTATAAGAATGTCTAATCTGTAATTTGATGCCTTTTGGAGATTTTTCCATCTTTCCTTGGCTTCTTTATGCACATTAATACAAATTTTTAGCTGGGGTGCCCAAACTTTCGATCTCCACTGTACAGTAGTTCACAGTGTATGGTGTGACAGCCTTTATTTCAACATATGCAAGTCATAGAAAAACACCTGTGAACAAAACCCAAATAATAGCCCTCCAAGTGAATAGAGACCGGCCTTCGCCAGTGCAGGAAAAGAAAAAACCCTGCATGCAATTTTTCAAGTGTGTGAAATAGTAACTGAAGATAAGAGCTTATAAAGGACAGAAAAGATAGGAAAATAAGAAAGTAGATATCATGTACTTGGTGGAGAGTGGAATGTTATGGAGGCCTCTCTTGCACCTCCTGCCCAACACTCCTGAAGGTGGAGACAGAGAGTGTGAGGGCAAAGAGTGGCACGAGTCAGAGGTGTCCCTAGGGTTGGTGTCACCCAGTGCGGTAACACTTGGTGACACCCCCTCCGATGATCCCCGCAGAATGGATCGGATCTGCGGATTGAGCATAATGGATCGGACTCTGATCCATTATGCTCAATACGCAGATCCGATCTATCCTGTGGGGATTGTCAGCTTTCTTTACAACTTACCTTTTCTTGGAGTGGGTCCGGGACAACTGCGCATGTCCCGGTTTCAGGCATGATCAGTCGATGATAGCAGTAGTTCTATCAGCAATTGATCGTGCCTGAAAGTGGGACATGCGCAGTTGCTTCAGGGGGACATCTACATGGGAGACACATCTTGCCGATACACCGGTGTCTCCCCGCAGGATCGTGTGCATGCAACCTATATGGGTTGACACCAGACCCGCTCCAAGAAAAGGTAAGTTGTAAAGAAAGCTTACGATCATCGGCTTGCTTTACAACTTACCTTTTTGTGGAGTGGGTCCGGTGTCACCCTGTGTGGTCAGTGTCACCCGGTGTGGACCGCACCCCCCGCACCTGCCTCGGGACGCCACTGTCACGAGTAGCTCGCTGGTGGTGTCCACTCTGTAGGTGGGTAGAGCTGGTAGTCGCAGACCTCGGAATGGAATGCATGAGCAGCTTGGCACCAGAGCAGAAGATGAAGCAGGACCAGGAGACAGGCAGCATACAGCAGTGCCTGGGCAGTGAGGAACCAAATCGGCAGGCAGAGCAAGTCCAGGAGGCAGGCCAAGGTCAGTAACAGCCAGGCAAAGCAGTACAGAAACAGTAGGCAAAGGCAAGTCCAGTAAACAGGCCAAGGTCAGAGTAATCAGGTGAACAGAGTTTAAGCAGGAGCTGAAGCAAAGTCCAAAGGCAAGCTAGGTCATACACAGGTAAGCATGTACAAGCTGGATCAAGCTTGTTCCTGTGACCTGGATCAAGCTGAAGACCATTCAGCAATTGTTCATAATGACAGACCAGTTTAAATAGGCCATTGGGTACCAAGTGTGCATGCTAATTGGAATGCGCGTGAGTCCATTTGCATGTGCACATGCATGCACAAATGTGTGCGTGATGAACTGGAACAGCACATCTTTTGCTTCTTCACTCATAAGTATGAGCACAAGACCAATGCATATGAATATGAGCATAAGTCTGTACTGGTTTTCTGGTGCCAGCTATTCGGTTTCTCTTACAGTAGAGGAAGGAAGAGAGAGAGAAAAAAGGCAGGTTGTGAATATGTCTTTGTAGGTAGCAAAGAACTTGATTTGTGGCCTTTGGAATCACATCTTACGAAAGGGACCCACTTACTTTCTCAGAGACAGGGTAAGGTCCTCCATGTTTATGATGTCCTTTACTGTTTTAACCCATTGACCTATTGTGGGGATCATGGTAGATTTCCAAATAGCTGGAATACAGGTCTTAGCAGCATTTAAGAGATGAATTACAAGGGAGTGAAAGTATTTCTGTTTTGAGAACGAGCTGAGATGAAGGAGACACAGAGCAGGGTTGTCTACAACGAACGGTCCCATAATTTCCAAAATCAAATCACAGAGTTTGGTCCAGAAAGGACAAATCCCTGGGCAAGAACAGAATATGAAGAATATTGTACCCTTAGGGTCTCCACATCTACAGCAATTAATGTCCTGGAATATTCTGTGTAATCTCACCGGTACCCTATACCATCTAGTTAGCAATTTATAACTAGACTCCTGAAGCCTAGATGATATAGAAGATTTATGTGCATAAAAGAGAATGTGGTCCCTTTGTTCTGGTGTAAATTGCTGAGTAAGATCTTTCTCCCATTCAGTTAAGAAAGGGGCACATAATTTTCAAGAGGGGAGGTAAGTGTAGTGTAGGCAGCGGAAAGGCCATGTCTGAGCGGGGCAGGGTCCTTACAACTTAATTCAAAAGATGACAGTCAGGGAGTCCACCTGTTTGGGTTTAATATAATATATTAAAAAATGTCTGATCTGCTACGCCTGCCAAATAGGAAATGAAGGGTCTATCATTGACTGGATTGTAGGTATGTTTTTTCCAACTACCAGCTTCCCTAAAGTCCATCAGTCTGAAACTGTTCGTAAATAAAAATCATTTAACTCTTCCATCCCTATCGTGTGGCAGGGCAGTGTGACATGAAACTTTTTTTTAGTCTTGTTCAATTAGTTCCTGAAGTGTATACTGTATCAACTGATAAAATGTTACTATTTGTTACAGAACTGTAATGAACAAGTACTGTATATCTTTAAATTTGTTTCCAATGTTCTTGCAGTACAAAAATTATCATCATTTCAGCACCTGACACCCCCACAAATTCTAAGGCTGGCCATACGTTATACAATTTTCTTAAGATTTTTGCTTTAGATTTACCAAAAACCATATAATAGGAGGTCAAACCCAAACAACAGTTTCAGTTGTATCCAATTAGGCAGGCCCTCGCACTACACAGTTGAAGGTAAATCTAAAGGAAATTGGGCAGAAATTGGACAAAAAATTGTGTATGGCCAGCCTTAGTCCACACTCACCTTCACCTAATGCTGACAGCAGAAGCCTGTGAAGGAGCAGAGAAGGAAAAGCTGCAGGTGCCTAAAGGCAGATTAGCCTCTATTTTAAAAAAATCAGACTAGTTCAGGCATAACTTTCTAAGGAGGAGTGATCAAACACCGGAGTAAAAAAAAAAAAGAAATTTCTGCACTCATATCTAGTAGTTAGAGGAGTGAGGCTTTCAGTTATGAAAATACTATAGCCAAGGCTTTTCTTTTTCAGAGAATAGGTGTAGGTACGTCCCCTTTCCAAGTCACCCCTCATTTCTGCCCTCTACCCACCTCCAAGCACTGCCCTTTGGTTCCACCCTCCTTCTCACCTATCAGTACCACCCCTTTTAGAGAATACAGGACCAAGTATCAGTTTGTGGTGCTAAGTAATTTGTATGGAATGTGTTAATGACAAGAAAAGCTGTAAAATAGATCTCTTGCAGCAAGCAACAATAGAACCCCCACAAAAAAACACCCACCCAGCAAAAATAGACCCCCCAGCAGCTAGCAACAATAGCCCCCCCCCCAGCAGCCAGCAACAATAGAGCCTCCATCAGCCGGCAGCAATAGACCTCTCCTTCAACAGTAAATATCTTCCAGTAACAATTGAGCTTCCAGCAACAATTGCCCCCCCCCCAACAACAATCAATCCACCAACAACAACAATATACCTCCCCAGCAACATTAGACTCCCTGCAATAATAGATCCCCCTCAGTGAAAATAGATCCTCCAGCACTCATAATAAATAGCCCCTTCAGCACACAACTTTTTCCATTATATTCACTTAGGACATTCTCCTGCATTCTCACTGAAAAAAGCCCTGATTATAGCAATACATAGTTTCTTTGTGCACCTTTGTTTAGTTGCCTGTGTTTCATCTGGTAGATTTTCCTTCACTTTCTGCCCTTGGAAAATAACAGGATGTGAGAGAAAATTTTAATTATCCATAATTGCTTCCTATCTGATGTGTACTGGTGCTGTGACATGTACTTTTTCCCTTCTTATTGCAGTGGTGTTGGGGAAACTCTTGACCAGTGGCTGTGCCACCTCCCGTCATTGCCAGCAACAGGAATTACCAGGAGTGCAGATCCATTGCTGTGACACCGATCTATGTAATGGCACCTCAAATCGCACAGAACGTTGCCTGATCCTGCTCATACTTGGACTCTTTTCGGCAGCGTTTGGCTTCTTCCTATGAAATGCATGAAGCTTTATACACACTGAGTGATCCAAGTGTTGGAAGCTGACATTTGGACAGGCTACTGATGATGACCTAAAATAATTTCTAAACAATTGTAGTCTTCCAACAGGCTGTCCAGTAGGACCTTGAAAAGGTGGTGGAAAGTATGTCTGTAAAAAAGTTTGAGTTGGTTTTTGATTAGTTGCATGGTCTACAAATATGGCTTCCTCATAATACTTCACAACCACATGCAATCTATCAAATAAATCCTTTTAATTAACCTGAAACTGCATTTTTTAAAATAAATAAATAAATATGAGTTGTGTACATTGCAGGGATTCTGAGAGACTTGATAGTAGGTTTAGTGTTAGAATTATCTGATGAAATATTTTAAAATGAGTCCTAAGGTGGAGGTTCTTGGTGTACTAGAATCACAGAATCAGTTCCTGGGAGGACTCCAGAAAGTATCTCGCTAAATATTTACCATTCAGAACAGCTACTGACATTTCTGGAGATGCTATACCTTTGTCTGCCTGCAATTCAAACTTGACCCAATTACAGAAGCAAGAGGGTGAGATTTCTGGAAAATTAAGTCACAGGAGTACATTTATTATGGTTGTGAGAAAGAAAGATTAAATTTTGTGGTAGTTTTAGAAACTCATACTGGCTGCAGATTGAAATGGATATTAAAGTTTAAATTACAAAATGTAATTTGCAGTATTTTCTTACATTTTTAACACAATAATATTTTCTTTTTAATATTTCCATGTTGGAATGAGAATAGATATAATATGGTTATAATTTAAATTGGCAGTTCCCATATCTGCGCAGAAATGGAAACATTTATAATGGTACCACATACATTTCTGAGCAAGTTTGTTATCAGCCATCTTAGGCTCATGGAGTCTGATCACAGGCTGTTGCCTACAGTATCCTTCTATAGGAGTACAGGACAGAAATACTGTTGTGTGCAGGTAAAAGTCGCCCTACATGACCAAATATTTATCTTAATTATTCAGTCAATTTAATGGATATTTCTGTAATGTTCAGAAACCTTTAAAGTTATAACTGGAAATATTTTTAGGCTATTCCTTAAAGTAGAACTATGTCTTCCCATTAAAAAAAGATGTGCTGCTGCACTTAAAGTTGAACAGAAGGAATTCAGCTACTTTGTAAAATGTGCTGGATTAGTAGGGGTTAAGTCCAATGAGGTGCATGTCACCTCATGGACTCATCTCTTTGATTTACAATTTACCTTTTTTCTGAGTATCGGGAGCCAGAGGCGTCCCTAGGGTTGGTATCACCCGGTGCGGTAACACGAGGTGTCACACCTCCAGAGAGGAAGGAGCGGTGCCGGTATAGCGGTAAAATGAGTAGCTCAACCCGTGAAGATATGTATCCCCTGAAGCAACTGCGCATGTGCTGGTTTCAGGTCGAAAAAGTCGATCTCCGACTTTACCACAGAGCTGCCACAGTTAACCCCTTACATGCTGCAAACCACTGAAGCTGATCCCGCGGATCACTATCTGCAAGATCAGTTAACTCCGTATAGGTTGAACATATACGGGGTTAACTGATCTTGCAACCCATAGTGATCTGGGGGATCAGCTTCAGCGGTTTGCAGCCTGTAAGGAGTTAACTGTTGCAGCTCTGTGCTAAAGTCGGAGATCGGCGATCGGCTTCTTCGGGCTGAAACGGGAACATGCAAAGTTGCTTCAGGGGATACATGTCTTCACAGGTCCGGGATACTCATTTTACTGGTATACCGGGGGCAGCTGTCACTGTGCCGGGAATCTGGGATCCCCCCAATAACTGGCCAGGACCTTCACAGAGCCTAGAAGCTCTGCTGGCATCCTGCTCCTGCACCCCCTGTGATGGTGTCACCCCTCTAGGGATTCCACTGTCGGGAGCATAGCTATCTTCTGACACTCTGACTCTGGATCATCCAGTCTAAGCTCCTGAGGTTGGACAATCACATGCAGCGGCTGTGCCCACCCCTCCCCTCCTTCTGCTCAGTCACAGAGTGCTTTGTAGTAAGCAAATTCATTCACAGAGGATTCTGTGAATTAATAGTGGAGGGGCTGGCAGACATGCTGTGTGTGAGAAAACAGCACCTCTCCTGCAAGATCCCTGGGAGAGTAGTGATAGCTGCACTCCCAGAGCTCCTTAAAACTATAAGATATAATTTAAAGAGGCTTGCACCTTGTTGAACGTAACTCGCAGTATGCCAGCACCTTTTACAAAGTGGCTGAATTCCTGGAGTTTAGCTTTAATTATAATAGCATCTGCACTTACAGTTTTCTTTGAATCCTGTAAAGTCCCACAAATACTCATGTAGGCTAAGCATGCAGTGCATAAAAATGTAATGGGGGCATGGCTAGCAGCAGAGCTTGAGAGGGGGAAATTTGAGTGACTCACAATATGTGAATATGTGTAAAAAGATTTTGAACAAAAAGGCCTGGTACAGGAAGGTTGACAGTTATTTCTTGGAAAGGATACATTCAAATTCTTATCAATCGTTTTAATAGCACCAGGGGCAGACTGACCATTTGGAAACTAGGGCACTGCCCGAGGGCCCAGGGTCAGTAGGGGGCCCCATGAGATGCCCCTGGTACCTTTTTCATAGACTTTTTTGAGTTTGGGCAAGGACATGGGCCCCATGATCCCCTATTGCCTGGGGGCCCCATGAGTTGTCAGTCCGCCCCTGAATGGCACCTAAAAATGCGGTGTGATTCTGCCGCAATTGTAGTATGATAAATTGCAATGTAATGTTCGCAAATTAAAATGCTTGAAGCGTGTTACCCAAAAGAAGTTCAAAAGCTTCTTTTGGGCGACCTGCTTCACCCAACGCAGTTTGCAACTGCAGCATTATCCATCGTGCCTCTGTTTTTTTCGGGTTTTTTTAAAATAACAAATACAGCAATATAGAGTTTGAATAAGAGGTTTAGTGGAACATAACACTTTTGGGTGTAAAATAAAAAAGGAAGAGAGTGCTCTGCACAGTTGCTGTGAAGGGAAATAACCCAGAGACAGGCAATCATGTCTGCTGTCACCATCACTGCCCAGGCTCCTCAGGGGCTGGTAAATCCACCCCCTTCAGAAGTCACTAACCCCAAAAAGCCAGGTCTTAAGACCAATCAGCTCACGTATGCAGAATGTGGTGGTGAAGCATCAGTTTGCTTGGCCTTTCTACCAGCCAGTAGGCTGTATCATGCTCAATCTACCTGTAAGTCACCAATCACAGCAGTCACAGGAGATTTGTACACAAAGAATGACTTTCATTCATAACCATTCACAGTGTACTTTTGTGATGAGCTCTGTGATTAGTCATAGTGATTACATGGTACAAACAGGGCCAATAGCAGCCCATACTACTCAAAGAATGGCGGTGAATGAATGGATGCCATTAACGAAATGGGTTGCTTATAACAGTGATCAAAGTGTTATGAGCAATCACCTGATCACCTCCCCAGAATAGTACAGTGTTACTATGGTAACATTACACTGCTGAGGTCACAGTACATTAAAAAAATCTAAATAAAGGAAAACAATTGTAAAAAAAAAAGTAAAAAAATTGAAAAAGAAATATTAAGTTTTCTTTTTTTTTACATACTGTCACCAGTCAGTGTCCCTTATCACTGCCACACCAGTCATATGATGACACTCTACTGCACAGTATGTAAAACATATTTAATTTCTTAATTTTCTTCAAAATTGTGATAAAAAAATTAAAACTTTAAAAAACTTGCCATGCCACTTACTAAATACCTCAGACTAAATACCTCAGACTGTCTACTTTCCAAAAATGGGTCATTTGGGGGGTATTTGCACTGTCCTAGTATTGTGGGGCCTCAAGAAATATGATAGGCTGTTAGTACATCAGGGTTGATCAATTTTCAAATAAATTGTATATGCCATAGATTGAAGACTCTATAACTTTCACTTTTTTGGGTTATTTTACCAAAGAAATGTAGCAGAATACATTTTGACCTAAATTTATGAATAAAGATTACTTATTTGCAAAATGTTTATAACAGAAACTAGAAAAAAGGTTTTTCCAACATTTTTGAACTTTTTTCATTTATACACCAACAAATAAAAAACCTAGTGGTGATTACATGCAATTAAAAGAAAGCTCTACCTGTCTCAGAAAAATGATACAAATTTCATTTGGGTACAGTGTTGTATGACTAATTGTCATTCAAAGTGTTACAGCACTGAAAGCTGAAAATTGAAGGAGGTGAAAGTATCCAATACTGAAGAGGTTAAGCCACACTTACTGTTTGCTGTGGGGTGCTATGAGCTCCACGGGTCACCATCTCCCTGGTAGGGGCCCCAATGCATTTTTTTGCCGAGGAGCCCATGATACCATTAAGGTGGCACTGCCTCCATGCAAGGGTTGCCATCAATTGTTAAATAAAAAATAGGACAGGAGCTGGAGACACATTCAATCTCACCTGTCCTTGTATATTGGTTTTATAGGTACCACACCCCTATTTGATCAGAAAAATGCAAAACCCTAACAGAGAAAAACTAATGGGGCTTTCTAAGGCACCATACCATATGAAAATATAAAGATGTACAACATGAAAAAACTAGATAATATAGAACCAGTTTTATTATTAAAAAACCACATAAGTGATAAGAAAGACCATATGGTCAGCCAAAATAGACACAAACATAGTAAAGCAGCAAAAACAAAATATAAATCTATAAGTAACAAAAAAGGGGGGAAGGCTCTGGCCCAGGACGCAAAAGCGTCACGAGCAAGAGTCTAAAAGCCCCAACAATATCATTAGATAAGAAAATCTCAATGGATAAGTGTATTTCCATAGAGTTGAATTAGAGAAATGGATAAGTAATTCAGAAATCCGACGCGTTCCGTGGGATAAGACCAACTTCCTCAGGGAATTTAGGAAAACAAAATAACAATGACTATAATGAAATCAAAAACAAAAAATACAAAACCAATTAACAATGAAAAATACAGATAAAACATGATAATGAACTCAATGAAAGTGTAAAGCAAAAATACATGGATAAAGTAAAGGCAGAAAATTACCAACTGATGATGCTCTGTACAATAGTAACACTTGATGTAGACAAAGATCAATATTGGTAGAAAATACAGGAAAGCCTTATTCAGTGGACAATGGGGAGGAAACCACCAGTCCAAGAGTACCTCTGGTCCTATTAGGGAACCATCAGTAAAAGAGTACCTCTGGTAAGTTACACAGCAAAAAGCCAAACCAATATTCTAAGGGTCCACAAAATAATCAATAATTTAAAACTAAAAAAAAAACACTTTCAGCTTCAAACCATATTTGCAGGTCTGAGTTCTTTCAGTTCTGTACAGAGCATTATCGGTTGGCAAGCCCCATTCGTTTTTCTCTATTAGGGTTTTTGCATTTATTTGGTTGCCATCAATTCTCTGTGGTGCCCCACACCAAGCGGTAGTACATGCACTCACTAGATCTATATGCATGTCTTTCACAAGAGAGGCATAGTTGCTTTTTTCAGCCTTAGAAGGAAATCTCCTGCTGCCAGTCTGGATTGTCACTTCAAATCTAAAAAAAGAGTCACACCATGTAGACAGTAATCCCGCACAGCATAATTCCGCGTTATAAAGGATGCCTTATGAAAATAACCTTATATACTCACATCTTCCAAAGGAAAAACAGGCTGGTAAAAACAATCATCAGTCCAGCTAGGTTTCTCAGACCTACGGGTACCTCTTCATCACAGCCGGCAGTGCTGTGTGAGAGTACTCCTGACCTTTCACAACAGACAGATCTTTCAGCCCACACTATCCAGCTCCGCACCAATGTGTTTTGTTGGTACAGTGATTTTTTTTAATAAGGGTGTTTTCTTAGTGCTTTGAGGTAAAAAGGCAAAAAGCAGTGCTCACAGGAGGGAACACACCCTAGATTAAATGATGGAATCCAAATGCGGGTGCTGTGGCTCTGAAGTGTCCTCCGACCACTGACTACAACATAAAATGATAGGAAGAGTCTGCAACTCCAATATCCATATGAAGACTTTATTCGTTACATAAGAGTGACATAAAAAGCAACTGATGTGCTTCGGCAAGTAGCCCTGTCCACAGCATAATGCTTAATGAAAAACACAAGACATATATACATAATTGCTCCACCCAAATTGCTGGCACAAAATAATCAAGCAATATGCACAATTAGACAAATAACCAATTAAAATCAAGTAGGACAGGGAAACAGGCAATAGCAAACATAATGGTAAGGATTTGATGGTAAATGGATAAATGCAATGAAAAATCCAGGTAATGTTTTTTTGTGCAGTGCAACTTGGTTGCTACTTTAGAGCTACTTTGAAGTGGTTTGCATATTCTATGGGACCAAAATCACACCAAAGTAGGGCAGGAAACTTTTTTCAAAATTGTGGCATGTTGAGTTGCATTGGGAGTTTATAAAGGCATTATAAAAATTCCTACCTGTACCTTATGTTTTTCAGCTGTAAAAGATGTGCATTGATCATGTAGCTTCATTGTGTCATTTGTTGCTCTGTACACACAGTCTATAGTAGTGGAGATCTTCACATTCCAGGGTCAGAAGTTTCTGTTTGTGTTCAAACATGAGGCATACCGCATAGCACTGCACAGGTTAATGCATGAGCACTGTCTGTAGTCTTAGAACTGACACTTCCTGTGAAGATACTACTTATCCCACGATCTCTGGTTCTCTTAGTCTAGTGCTCTGCAGGTGCATAGTAATTAGAATTGACACAGACCAAGCAGACAGAACATAAGTAACAGATAGATCACCACGCAGTGTTTCATCACATTAGCACTCCCACATTTGTTATGTAACACAGAAGAAATAATGAGTCATGGATTATGATTGTGAACAAGAAATTACCTGTCTCTTTAGCAAATAGGGGCAAACTAGATGAATGATTACATAGATATAGGGGGATCGATCAGCCATGACACTACAAATTTCAGCCACAACATGTGAATCCATCATTAAAAGCTAAGGCAAACAGGGAATATAAACACACTAATACCTCTTATAGCCCCCTTGAGGACGGGAGGTCTGTTAAAAATGGCCCTCCCAACAAAGGATATTGTGCTAAACCTTTGCGAAGTGGATGAGTGGGTTTGATAACAAAGTTCACCCAGGGCACCCAAGGCAGAGCCTCTGCAAAAAGAGGGGATTTCCTTCCTGGGAAATAAACCATTAATAGTTTGGAAACATTTTTGGGCAGTATACACGATAGGATTGTAAAAGACATGGCACACCTTTGGGTGCAAAAAGGAGAGTAATAATGCAGTGTGCATAGCGCGTCATGGCAAACAACAGGTGTGGCCAGAATGCATTAATAGATGGCAATAGATTTGTGTGTGACTACCTCTGTTACTTGGGGAGCCGCAGCTCGGTCTAAATATTGTGTCTGGGTTTCAGGCAGACTGTCACCCCCCTTTGTAATATTGGGGTCAGTGTCACCCCACCCTAATACAAGGGTTAGTGTCACCCTCCTACATAATCCAGGGGATCCCCATTAGATCAGAGTTCCCTTATATCAGTGTTCACCTTTGAGACCTAACAAACAAAAAATTAAAAAAAATGCAGCTCAACCTCCACCTATATTTATATTAATTCATATAAAGAAAAATAATTGTAAATGATGGTGGAAATCCCCAAGGGTAATCCAAGTATCAATACACTTTAATCTTATTCAGACATATATGCTGTGCAATCTTAATACATATCATTCTATATGAATAGTGGTAGAAACCTCCAATCCATTCCAAAATGTCTTGTGCTAACACTCAACTTATAAAGTCCTTTTGAGTTGGATATTAGCACAGGAAATTATAAAATGGATTGAAGGTTTTCCATCACAATTCAGATTATGTGTATCAAGGTTGCACAGAAGATATGTTTGAATGTGATTGGAGTGTATTAATACTTGGACTCGGGGGTTTCCACCATCATTTTCCAATTATTTTTCCACATATGAATTAATATAATTATAGGGGGAGGATGCGCTGCATTTTTTAAATTTTTGTTTGTTGATGTGTTTCAATTTCCTGTTTTAGATCAGAGTCCCCTTATATCAGCAACCCCACTTAGAGATCAACCATTTGTCTCTAAGGGGGGTGCTGACATAAGGAGACTCTAATCTAATGGGGGTCTGTAAGGGCGGTGCTGACATAAGGGGACTCTGTATGTAATGGGGGTTTGCAAGGGGAGGGCTGATATAAAGGGACTGTGATATAATGGGAGGTCTCTAAGGGGGGCAGGGGGGTGCTGATATAAGGTGACTTTGATATAATCAGGATTTCTAAGGTGGGGGGCTGATATAAGGAGACTCCCCCCAGAGATCCCCATTAGCTAAGAGTCCCCATATATCAGAGCCCCCTTTATAGATCTCTATTAGATCAGAGAAACCCCCCTTATATCAGTGCCCCCTGCCCCTAAACACCCCGATCAGATTGCCTTACAAGAGCTGCTGCGAGCCAGAAAGTGTGTGAGCCAGAGTTTGGGGGCAGAGCTGGGAGGTGGATCTGCTGTACTGTAGCAAAATTCTCCTCCCACTATGGGGGGGGGGGAAGGATGAGCAGGAGCAGACGTTGCATGCACCCCTGTGCAGGCAAGACACAGGAATCCTCACTGGTGCACTCACTGGCTGAGAGCACCTTGAACTTGCATAAG
This sequence comes from Staurois parvus, assembly GCF_062004578.1. Taxonomy (NCBI): domain Eukaryota; kingdom Metazoa; phylum Chordata; class Amphibia; order Anura; family Ranidae; genus Staurois; species Staurois parvus. Next base: position 4,789,583 of record NW_028318148.1, on the reverse strand, counting down.
GACTGGCTCCTTGCCCAGGAGAGAGGCAGAGCAGCTCTGCTATACCAGCACTATTTTAAGTGCAGGAGGAGGGAGGGGGAGAGGCAAGGGAGTCGAGCAGAAAGCGGAAAACAGGCAGGTGATCCTGTGCCGGCCTGACAAGATTCCTCACTGATGCACTGAGAGCACCCTTAACTTCCCCGGCACTGGCTTCCATCCCCAGGACAGAATGAGTTATTGAATTTGTTGCAGGACAGTTGGACTGGAGGCAGGGGCAGACTGACAACTCATGGGGCCCCCAGGCAATAGGGGATCATGGGGCCCTGTGTCCTTGCCCAAACTCAAAAAAGCCTATGAAAAAGGTACCAGGGGCATCTCATGGGGCCCCCTACTGACCCCGGGCCCTCGGGCAGTGCCCGAGTTTCCAAATGGTCAGTCTGCCCCTGACTGGAGGTATGTGTGTCCGAGTTTCAGGCAGGCTGAAATCCAGACAACCCTAGTGCATACATATGTACAAAGAAGTATTATCAGTAAAAAACCCTAAAAGAGTCCTGGTAATTGTGAACGTATACTTTGGTAAATACAGTATAGTTGTAACCCATTGAAAAGTTATTAATTGCAATACATTAAAATGGACATTAGATGGTGGTGGCCTGCTATTTAGGGTTACTCATATTGACAGAACAGCCTTCTGGAACTTTTATTTCTGAACAGCAGGACTTGATTGATAAGCAGAGTGCCTAGGACTACATTTCCCAGGAGAGGTAGCCTGAGGACAGGGGCATATAAATATCAAACCCCGGGAGATTGGTGAGGAGAGTGCGGAGGGAGATTGAAGGAGAAGGAGGTGTGCTGACGGCTGAAGTACTGAACTGGGCCGTGGAGCCAGGATTGGAGAGAGAGCAGAAAAAATTTACTGACCACCCAGCCTGCCACGGTGCCAAGCAAGCCACTCTGACAGCAGGAGACAGAGTGGAACACCAAGTCTGAGCCAGAGGGCCCGTGGACTGTCCCTGTCCATTGGGAAAGACAGATCATGGCAATCCGCCAAACCACAGTGATCGGGCGAGAAAGACCCATGCACCCACTGACAAAGTGCACATTGATAGTTCATCACTTCCGTTATCTACCTGCACAGAGTTGTGAACATTACATACAGTTGCCCTGGTTTGCAGCCTAGTTACACAGTTACAGATCAAGATACAGCAATGCCAATTGAATCAACCACACCCTTTCCCCTTTCTGCAAAGCAGGATTCTTACTATTGTTCAGCCTTTGCCTTTGTCCATACACATTTATGCCAATCATTGCTATTTACTACGTCAAGCTCAATTCATGGTTAGAGCTCTTAAAGGGAAAATTCTTTACCATCAATCAGGGAAGTGTTAAATCGTCTCCTTTTTCCTCACAATCTTTGATGTGACCATCCTAAGGAACTACTATCCACCCCTTGACGCAACTTCACATCAACTGAGCCCCAAGAAGCACGCAGAAGACATTATAGAGCTGTTAAAGGGGACACTGTCAGTTACAACTGAGAATTCTGAGTTATGGACAGCTACAGTTAAATGGCTAGAACACAAGAACAATTACCTAGAAGTCTCTGCTTCTGGTCTGGATAAAATACAATATTGTAGCAATGCAGCTCCTCTCTCTCTCTTCACTTCCTCCTTCCAGAGGCAGGAAGTACATATATATATATATATATATATATATATATATATATATTCATTATACATAACACTGTGATATTAGCAGCTAACAGTAGAGGGCAGCAGATCCCTACACTAGTTAAAAAAACTGAAAGTGTACAATACCTTTAAGAAAACAATTCACTCTAAAGGTAAACTAAATACATTGCACTGGAACTGTCTGCCTATTATTATCACAACTTGGTCAGATCTTAGATTTAGAAGCAGCAGCTTATTTACCACTTTAGTCTGAGAACACTATGAAAGCATCTTAAAAAATTAAACTATGCAGGGGATGCCAGTCATTTGAATCCCACCTTTCTACAGACTTCTCAGAAAAGCAGTGAGCCTAACACATGAGCAGGAAATTGATTTTTAGGAAGGTTTTGTATGTAAGCAATACAGAGAACACTTCCAGCATTGCCATGCTTCCCTGGCAGTTTTGGAAAATCACAGTGGCTGCAAACGGAAATAGAAAAGTCATTATTAAAGTGATACTAAAGTATTTTTTTTTAAATAACAAACATGTCATACTTACCTACTCTGTGCAGTGATTTTGCACAGAGCATCCCAGATCCTCCTCTTATTGGCTCCCCCGCTGGCACTCTTGGCCCCTCCCTCCTGTCAGGTGCCCCCACAGCAAGCAGCTTGCTATGGGGGCACCTGAGCAGGCACACCACCAAGCTGCGGCTCTGCGTGTTCATTCACACACAGAGCCGCTGCTTGGCCTTACCCCCTCCCTCTCCTGATTAGCTCACTGGCTGTGATTGACAGCAGCGGGAGCCAATGGCTCCCGCTGCTGCCTCAGCCAATTAGGAGTGGGAGTCCTCAGAGAACCAAGGCACTCATGGACATTGCTGGATCGTGATGGGGCTTGGGTAAGTGTTAGGGGGACTGGGGGGCGCAATTACCAGTTAAAGTAACACAGTGCTAAATAGAAAAAGATGGTCTGGCCATGCAGGGGTAAAACCTTGTGGAACTCAAGCAAATACACCAGATGAATCTGCCCCATCATTAGGCATACCTTGATGAGTGCCTCTATTGTTCAGACCACCGGCGGATTTTTCTAGACCACTTCTAACTCACCTTTTTCTACACCCAGCTAAGAACCCCACAGAGGATTCAGGACCGGGACCCCCATGACATCGAGATTGACCTTTTCAATCCTGCATTGGGACAGGGTATTCTCCACATGTGCTGACAGAAGATTGTGTGCCTCTATTTGAAACGGTGACCACAGCCTCATCAGATGTAAGTCATTTGTTTTTTCTTTTTCTGTCTATTCGATTGTTAAAATATTTTTGTTAATCACCTTTTTTGAGTCCATTAATACGCTATACGGGCTCTCCTACCTCCCTCTTTTCTTTTCTGGTGGACATCCCCAGTTTCCTTTTAGGGTCATGCACCAGCCTGCTGTGGCCGAACCCCTTGGACCACCGCACCCTAATCACATTTACGGTTAAGATGAGCATCTTTCATAATTTCCGGGTGTTTTTTGAGTGTTCGTACAGGTTTTTTTGCATGTTTTGGCTTGCATTTCAGGATTGATTTTTTTTGTTATTATTTTCAGCCAGTGGAAAGCTAGGCAAAAAAACACACAGAAAAAAAAACAAAAGCTAGGCAGTTTCAGGTAATGCCATTAAAGTCTATTGGGGCCAAGATGCATGACTCTGCCCCAAAAGAAGCTACCTACATCCTTACCTCCCCTCCCTACCCCTCCTTATCTTTCTCTCATCTTTTCTTTTTTCTTACCTCTTCTCTGCTCACCATGAGTTTTCCAAGAGTTCGCCTCCCTTATCTTGGCCTTGGCCTGTCACCTCCCTCCCCTATCTGCCCCCCCTCCTTATTTTCTCTTTCCCTTTTTTTTTCAGGCCAAGCCTTTTTACACTGGGTCTCACTAGGCTTAAGTGCCGGTCATCATTCAGTTATGGATCTTTAGGTGATATTGCATTGATCACTCTGTTGTTGGATTTTTCTTTTTCTGTCATTATGTTTTGTACTTGCTTTGGATTGAAACCATTCCTCAGTATCTATACAGCTCTATGCTGACAATAATGCATCCATGCTCTATTGTAATTCTATGATCCTGTTGTTGTTGCCCTGTGTTAAGTATGGGGGTCTTGTATATTTGTTTACTATAACATCTTTTTTTGCAAACTATTTGTTTTGTTGAAAACATCATTAAAAACAAAGTAAAAGAATATAATGGAAATCCTGTTGTCAAGTACTGAAGCTTCAAATTGCACTTCAGTGGGTGTGAATGGGGCCTGCAAGTGAAACGCCAGTTTTGATGGGAACATTTTCTGCTAGGTGGACTACATACATTGGGGTCAGTTCACAAAGATTTAATACCTACCCAGTGGTTCTTTTTTTCAGCTTTCAGATTTCACTGGACTCAACCAAAAATAACACTTGTTTTAAAATAAGATGTATTAAGAATAAGAATCATTAATTCTAGCTTTGTGAATTGAGCCTAACGCATGTTTGGCTTTTGTTTTTGTTGTTTGGAAATGTCTGTTGTGTTACCAGTAAATGTCCACGAGATGGCAGTGTTGTCCTTCCACCATCTCATCCTACAGAGTAAGTTCATGAGGATGAGGCCAATGGCTGACAGCAGAGCCAAGAGCTCCCTGAACTTTGTCACCTCTGCCCTGTAGCTGCTCCTTTAGCTGGGAAAGGGGGGGGACTGGGCTCAACTTCCAAACAGTCTGTAGCTCTGCCTTCCATACTTCCCCTCTGGATTCTATTATCACCCTGTGGAGGAACATTGGGCTGTGGACTGAGGCTAAGAATGTCATCTATGCTGGAATGCACTGGGGAATTCCTGCAGAAAGTTTTCCTGAGTCCTCTCCTCCTTCCTGGTTTATTCTCTCTTGGACAATCAGAAAGTGGATGAACTTAAAGTGGAACTCCAGTCAAACTTTACAGAGTTTAAGGCTAAACTTTAGAAATATTGGCAGATAAAAAAGCCCAACAATCAGAGAAGGTATACCACACCCCATTAAAGGTGCACATGCAGTGCCTGTAGCATCCAGTGCATTTCTCTGATCATATCAGGTCATCAAACAACTTTGAAGGGTCAAAACTGGGCCAACACAAACTGTGCTTATTGCACAAGCCCATAAGTGGTAGGCAAATGTAATTAAAGCCTAACTTTAGTAAAACTTCACAAAAAGTTAATAGAGTGGGGAAGAGTGTGTTGAATTTTTATTGTTGTCTTTGTGCCCACTGGGAATATTCAGGCCTTATTCACATGGGCATACCTATCCATACACCCATGTGAAGGGCCATCTTTGCCTGCAGCAGTTGCACAGGTGTTCTGTGCATCCACATGCAGGAACTCTCCTTATCGTCTATTTGGAAGCACAAACACAGCTGCCGGTCCCAAGTTACAGCCATTCAGGGGGACAAGCTGGCACTGCTGTGAAATTGGGACCAGTGACTATGTCTGTGCGACTGCTGCATCCTAGTAGACATGAATAGGACTAGCAAGAAAAAGAAAGAACAATCAGCGCAAAAAACTGCCACCATGCAAATTAATTAAAGAAATGTCCATAAAGTCTAGTAAATAGGGCTGCAAAAAAGTCCATGTGGCACTAGGGCAAGATTCCTATAATAGTAGTAGCAGAACTCTAGTGAAGAAGAACAGAAGCGCCTCTAAGTGCAGTATAAACCACTTTTAATAACTATCAAATGTAGAACAACTCACATTTGTTCGTAAAAAAAACAGGCTCATAAGCTTGACAAAGGAGCTCGCGTCCACTCTCAGAAGTTTAGCGCATGCTCTGAAACGTGTCGCTAGCATGCCAGTCTTTGACATCATCGCGCCTCAACATGCGTTCCAGATGCCATCTTTAGGAGACTCCACATGCCGGCTGGCTTTTTTTCCTGCAACCACGATCCCCTGAGCGCAGATGCGGCTGTCATAGCCTGGACACAGCCGTTCTTCCACCTCTATGAGACTGCACCTTATGAGCCTGTTTTATTACAAATAAATGTGAGTTGTTCTACATTTGATACTTATTAAAAGTGCTTTATACGGCACTTAGAGACATGAATAAGACTTCCTGCAGGCAGATGCATGGAACATCAGTGCATCTGGTGCAGACAAAGACAGCCCTTCGTGCAGATGTACAGATAGGTATTCCCAAGTGATTGAGGCCTTTTACTCTCACCTTGTATCCACAGAACATCAGCACAAGAAATAAGAGAATTGGACATCACTAGGACAGAAGGACAGACGGCAATAAAAACCTAGTGGATTTCCTAACTCCTCTCCACATTACTAATTAAATGTGCTCTTGTTGTTGTCTCTGTCTCCATTAGAGAATGATCTAATCACTTCCAGTACATGTAAACGAAATAGGAAGTGATGTTAAATATCCTCACTGGGAACACCGACAGCAATAAAATATGATGGAGGATCTACCCCCTCCTCATTCTATCCAAAAAAAATAAATTTGGCTGGTGTTGGACTGACAGAGAATAAACTACAAAAGATAAAATAAACTATAAAAAAACATTAAAAAAATACATCTACAGTATATATAAGATATATGCAAACAACTACAAAATGACACTAAAAGCATTATCTACTTTGTAATGGTGGAGTTGTTTAGACTTCAGAATAGAACTTGCTAACAAATTTTTCTTCCTTTAAGTGCAGCAACTCGAAGTAACCAATCAGAATTCATTGTGTCCAAATCTGGCTTCAGTAGGAGTAAATAAAGCTGTGGGGGGGGGGTTCACAGAAATATCATGCTGTGTTCCTGGAACCATATTCAGATTCTGCATTGACTGATAACAAGGATAATAACACAGAAAAGCACAAAAACCTGATGTTTCTGCTGATTTTGTCCTCTTTACTGGACTTGGCACATGTCACTGCTTTGCCTCATCTGGAAGTGTTTATGATATAGAACGGTGTTGAATATTTGACAGTCAGATACTAGGAGAGTAAGATGTGTGGATCTGGCCCAACAACCATATGGACCCTCTGCTCTGGCTGTCAGTAGCAGGAACTGGGAAGTACTGGAATATACTGACTGGATAGACTGTTTGGGATATACTGACTGGGATAGACTGGCTGGAATATAGTGACTGGATAGACTGGGATATACTGACTGGGATAGACTGGGATATACTGACTGGGATAGACTGGGATATACTGACTGGGATAGACTGGCTAGAATATAGTGACTGGATAGACTGTTTGGGTTATACTGACTGGGATAGATTGGCAGGAATATAGTGACTGGATAGACTGTTTGGGATATACTGACTGGGATAGACTGGCTGGAATAGACTGACTGGATAGAATAGATAGAATATTTGGGATATACTGACTGGGATAGACTGACTGGAATATAGTGACTGGATAGGATGTTTGGGATATACTGACTGGGATAGACTGGCTGGAATAGACTGACTGGATAGAATATTTGGGATATACTGAATGGGATAGAGTGGCTGGCTGGAATATAGTGACTGGATAGACTGTTTGGGATATACTGACTGGGATAGATTGCCTGGAGTATAGGGACTGGATAGACTGTTTGGGATATACTGACTGGAATAGACTGGCTGGAATATAGTGACTGGATACAGTGAAGGAAATAAGTATTTGATCCCCTGCTGATTTTGAATGTTTGCCCACTCACAAAGAAATGATCAGTCTAAAATTCGAATGGAAGGTGTATTGTAACACTGAGAGACAGAATAGCAACAAAAAATTCAAAAGAAATGCATGTCTAACAAATTATGCACTGATTTGCATGTTCAGAGGGAAATATGTATTTGATCCCCTATCATTCAGCAGGATTTCTGGCTACCAGGTGTCTTTCATACAGGTAACAAGCTGAGATTAAAAGCAGTCTCTTAAAGGGAGTGCTGCTAATTTCATTTTGTTACCTGTATAAAAGACACCTGTCTACAGGAGGAATCAAACAATCAGATTTCAAACTCTCCATGAAGGCAAAGACCAAAGAGCTGTCCAAGGATGTCAGGGACAAGATTGTAGACCTACTCAAGGCTGGACTGGGCTACCAAATTGTCACCAAGCAGCTTGGTGAGAAGGTGACAACAGTTGGTGCAATCATTCGCAAATGGAAGAAACACAAAACAACGGTCAGTCTCCCTAGGTCTGGTGCACCATGCAAGATCTCACCTTGTAGAGTGTCAATGATCATGAGAACAGTGAGGAATCATCCCAGAACTACACGTGAGGATCTTGTCAATGATCTCCAAGCAGCTGGGACCACAATCACCAAGAAAACAATTGGTAACACACTACGCCGACAAGGATTGAAATCCTGCAGTGCCCGCAAGGTCCCTCTGCTCAACAAAGCACATGTCCAGGCCCCTCTGAAGTCTGCCACTGAACATCTGAATGATGCAGAGGAGGACTGGTTGACAGTGCTGTGGTCAGATGAGACCAAAATCGAGCTCTTTGGCATCAACTCAACTCGCCGTGTTTGGAGGAGGAGGAATGCTGCCTATGACCCCAAGAACACCATCCCAACTATCAAACATGTTGGTGGAAACATTTTGCTTTGGGGGTATATTTCTGCTAAGGGGACAGGACAACTGCACTGCATCAAAGGGATGATGGACGGGGCAATGTACTGTCAAATCTTGGGTGAGAACCTTCTTCCCTCAGCCAGGGCATTGAAAATGGGTCGTGGATGGGTGTTCCAGCATGATAATGACCCAAAACACTCAGCCAAGGCAACAAAGGAGTGGCTCAAGAAGAAGCACATTGAGGTCCTGAAGTGGCCTAGCCAGTCTCCAGACCTTAATCCGATTGAAAATCTGTGGAGGGAGCTGAAAGTTCGAGTTGCCAAACGTCAGCCACCAAACCTTAATAACTTGGAGAGGATCTGCTAAGAGGAGTGGGCCAAAATCCCTCCTGAGATGTGTGAAAACCTGGTGGCCAACTACAGCAAATGTCTGACCTCTGTGATTGCCAACAAGGGATTTGCCACCAAGTACTAAGTCATGTTTTGTGAAGGGGATCAAATACTTATTTCCCTCATGAACATGCAAATCAGTGCATCATTTGTTAGGCATGCATTTCTTTGAAATTTTTTGTTGCTATTCTGTCTCTCAGTGTTACAATACACCTACCATTTGATTTTGTGAGTGGCCAAACATTCAAAATCAGCAGGGGATCAAAAACGTATTTCCTTCACTGTATCATATATATGTTGCCCACTGACCTCCCACATGATGGCGCACAAAAATGTCTGTAGCCCTGGCTGGTGGTCCCTTTTCAAGCAGTAGGAGCCACACAACCTGGACATCACTTCCCTCTGCCTTTGATTGGTGGCTGCTAAGAGAGGGGAGAGAGCAGAATTGTGATTGGCCGCATTGGCCAAGGAGTCATTCTGGGACCCAAAAAGAAACATAAAACCGTATAGAGTGGGGGAATGTGGGGGAAAGGGTTTGGCCACAGGGTCAGTGGGAGGTAAATAGTCTGCAGCCCAAAAGAGCCAGGAGAGTTTGTGCAGGGAAATCAGTGAAACTCTGGAGGCAGAAGCGAGGAAAGAGACAGACAGACTGCCTAGAGGTAGACCAGGGAGTAGAGCAACCTGTCCCCAGCTAGCCCCCTGAATCACAGCTGACACATGTGGACCACCAGGAATGCGAGACACTAGAGAGGTAGCGCATGGAAGGGGAACGGAGCAGATTCCATTCTGCTTACCTAAGTATCATCTACCAGGGACATTGCAGCCTACTCCTTCTACGGCACCTTCCAGCCTGGAGCAGCAGTCTTCTGAGGAAAGACTGTACCCCGAAGGATATCTGTCAGATATTGGAGTGCTGAGTAGCCTTTTGGCCACACTATTATAAATCAGGCTTTGCTTACACCTATTTAAAGAAACTACTACCTAAGGCGGAGCTTTCTTAAAGGGGAGCTCTGCACTCTTTCACTGTCATTTTATAGAGAAAGTTTGTGAAGATACTTTTACCCTGTGGATTACAAATGCCTTAACTTGAAGGTTGAGAGCCTCACTGTTAAATTTCAAGGACCCCACCACTGGCAAACTTTGTGCAGATTCACCCACTGGCATACCGCCCAACTGTCCCTGATTTTGAGGGACTGTCCCTGATTTGTCCTTCATTTTGATCTGATCTATATAGTTGTATATAAAATTCACTTTTTATCTTTCAAAAAGTGTTTCACAGTGCTAAACCTTTCATCCAATTTCTAAATTGCTGCATTTGTAAATGTCAAAGAATAGTAGTGGTAAAAAAAAGCACTTGTGGGTTTAACTAATCTTGTTTTTTATAACTGTTCCTCGTTCCCGTCTCAAAAAGTTGGGAGATATGCACTGGCAAGTGGTTTGCTAAGGTCTATTTGAGTGTAATTAGGCCCCATAGTCAGCCCTATTCCTCTCATTAAGGGAATGCTGCTTGCTGTTATTGAGTATTGTTTGTTATCATTTGCAGCTTCATTCTCCTCCCACCTATTTAGTTTCAATTAATGTCTTTCACTGGCGATAAAGACAATGAATATCAACAATAATCACCTTGTTGTGTTATTGAATTATATCACTGTTATTGAATCACTGAATTCCTCTTGTCCATCCTGTTAACCACCTGTTTAATTTGGGGTATATTTATGTTTTTAAAGATGAATTCCAGGTATGGAATTTTTTTACATAATTACATTACATTACAGCTTGGACCAATGTAACAATGCATATATCATAACCTGTGAGATTCCTCTATAAGCTGAAAATCACTCTAGTAGTCACAGCTACTACAGTGTTCTCCACTAGCTTCTGGGTCCTGTGCTGAGTGGCTTCCCTGCTGTATTCTGAACACAGGAGGTAAGCCACTCAGCATGGGTGCTAGCATTCTCTGATTTGACAAGGTGGAATGGCGGGGTAGCTTGTCTACTGCAGTGATTTCCAGCTTCTAGAGCAGCCTTTCTCAACAAGGGTTCCATGGAATATTAGGGTTTCTCCAGAAGTTGCTTGGGGTTTCTTGAGGGATGAGCTGGGGTTTCAGATGGGTAACCACTTACATCAATGATCTTTTTAGCTATCTGTAAGGGTGCAATCTTCCCAATGACCACAAATGTAAGGAACATTTCTCCTAGTGACCATAATTTCTCCTAATACCATAAGCTGTAGATACAGTAATTATTATCAGGGGTTCCATGAACCAACAACATTATTTCAAGGGTTCCTCCATGTTGAAAAGGTTGATGAAGGCTGTTCTAGAGGGATCCCATAGAGATTGTATATGCAAAGTCATACTGGTCCAAGCTGGAAAATATATCCATATAAAAAAATTCCAAATTCCATACCTGGAATTCTTCCTTAATAAAGCCACTTTATCACCATTAGTGTGTCCATGTGTTGTTGGGTCCAGTTACAGCTCGTTTTGTCACTGGAAACAGTAGGAGAACCTAACGTTTCAAGCAGCTACTAAGGAGGTCATTGCCACACTTACACTGGGGAGATATTATGCAACGCCATTGCCTGAGAATCCAGCAAAGCACATGTCCTTGCACACATGATACTGCATTTCAGGGTATAAAATGAGGAGTCTCAGTTACCACTATCACCCTCTGTCCTTTTTATAGATCAGGAGTTAATATGCAAAGCAATACCCAACATCTTGCTAAACTTTGGCAGTGACCATCACCCATAAAGCAGCGTAATGATCAACAGTGGTGCTAATGCAGGAACAGTACAGAGAATACACATCTTCATCATGGGAGCTTAGTTTTCTCTCCATTTCAGAAATGAGGGGAGCCCAGAGGAGAACCGATAGAAAAAAAAACATTTTTGTTGTATCTTTTCTGAAATGGTATTGGGTTTTTGTTATGTCCTCATCTTACATACAGTATATGTTTACAAGTCTGCTGCACCTCGAAAATGTAGATCTGCAATACAGGGAATGTCAGTGAATTTGTTGAATTATGGTGAATATAGTAAAAGTGATAGAGGAAACTTCCTCTGACATGCAGTGTTAGGGGTCTCAGCTGCCCTTAGTCATTTGTGAGAGGCACATGGGGAATATGTATAAAGCTATAAGCAGGACCATAACTACGTGTGATGGAACCCATAATAAAACCATTAAGGAGTCCTAGTAAGGCCAGCTGTATTGGGGGTCAAACCCATCCAGTGACCCTGGCTGTAAATGTGAAGATCTTCATCATCTCTACAATAGCAAATATTCGCCTTTTGAGTCTCCTGTGGCTGACAATCTCAATTACAGAACTCACAGAACCATTTATGTATCAATGCCATCCCAGGCTATGCTATTCTGAGAGGGCAAGATCAATGGGACTGCCAGCTAGTGTCAAAGTGTCAGTCCATTATTGTCCTATGTTTAGACTCCCAAGTTGGCATTTACTGTGATGGATGGTTGTGATTTCTGAGTGCTTCAGGGCCCAAACGCATTTCTGAACACCAGTACCACAGCTAAAACCTCCCTGATAAATTGCAACTCCCGTCAACGAGCACAATCAGAGATTCACGAATGCCCTTCAGCAAACACTACAACTGTGCTAATGTCAGAAATTCACTCAGTTTACCTTCATCTAAACTTCATCTACTGCAGCAAGATTCAGCAGGCTTTTCACAATGCTTCTCGTCACAAAGTTCTTTGCTCTGCAGAAAACAGTTCACATTTGTCTTTCAATGTCACAAGGAACTTTTTTATATGAACTGGCTCACTGTGTCCTTTTTGAATATTTTTCTGTCTCATTTACATGTACAAACAATTGAACACAATGTGAAGATCTGCTGATGCCAGTTGTTTTGTTCATTATTTGTTACAGAGATGTTTGTAACGTTTTGTTAAAAATAAGACGTTTGACTCTTCAAATGCTTTGGCTTGATGTTTACTGACACATAAAACAAAGAGCATAAAAATACATATAATGATAAATAAGTTCTGCAGAACCCTCTAAAAAGGAGAAACGTGATTGGGGGCAAATACTTTTTCACAGTGCTCTACCTTTTGTGCAGCTCATTAGTTGCATGCGGAGGACAATCACAGGGATGGTTTGTTGAATTTGCAGTACATGAATCTTCTTTGCTGTTTTGTCGCTACATTTAGTGGAATTTAGGAAATGTTTCCTTCAATAAAAATTGTTTATTTGTGTGGTTTGAGGAAGCCACAAAATTAGCAAGAATTGGTGAAAAGGCAAATCTCGCAGTGCAATGACCCTCCCTGGACTCCAGTTTTAGCCATAGTTTTATCCAGTAATAAAATGTATTGAATTAAATGTTTTTTTAGAAGTCAGTAAATGAAAACATTGGAGTTATTGCAACAGCTCAGTGGTTTCAGACAATGCAGGAAATAACTGTGGGATTGTAACTGTTGGGAACACGGTTACAAATAATTAATTATTTGTAATGTCAACATTTTAATAAAGCAGCTATTTTAAAAATAGCAACCAATCAGCAATCAGTTTTATTGATCTAACGTCTCTAAACCGAGGAAAGGTAAAATCTGACTGGTTGCAGTGCATTAAAGGGGAAATAAAGCCTGGTAGGTATGGATGGGTTCTTGCCATATACAGTAGTATGAAGGTATGGATAGCAGACTTGCACATCATGGCACATTAGTGTCCTCCTACAGCGCTGACAGATCCAGGCTCACGTTCACTACTGCTTAAATGGCCCCATCTTCTCAGCTGCTTCTTCCAGTTCCCATTCTGCTTCTTTTACCCATCTGGCAGCCACTGATTATGTAAATCTCGGAATCCAATAAATGGTGGGAATTAACTGGAAGTGTACATTGTACTGCAAATACAGGATCCAAGACACAGCCAAAATATGTCACTGTAATATCATAACAGATGACAGCAGGATGTGAAGTCTAAACCGGTCATTTTCCTGTTGCCATTACCCCAGGCAGCACAGCAGTGTAGTGAACATTTACCTAGCATGTCATGGAAGTTAGGATAAAAGCTGCTGTTTAATCTGATTTCCCTGATTCCTCCCTCCTTTTAAATAGAACCTTTCTGTTTTCATTATATATCTTATTTTAGATCCAGCAGTATCATCACTGGGACTCTGTGGTTCTTTATGCAAGCGGATCATGGCTGGTAGGTGGGGCTTGCAGGGTGCTGTGCAAAACTTTCTGAAATCATCACAGCACTCGATTCTCCTCTTGAGGCTCTGTTCACACCTATGCTATTTGTTTTTTGTCCCTTTTGCAGTGCTTTTTCGCAGTTCGTTTTGCGGTTTTCTACATGCGGTTTTGACAAATTTTTACCGCGTTTTGTTAAGCTCTTTTTTTTGCTGGGCGGAATAAAAATGCAAAACACATAAAAAATGCGGCACAAACGCACTACCATGCATTTCAGAAGATTCTCCATTGAACTCTATTGTAGCAAAAACACTGCTTTTTGCTTTTAAATAAGTCCCTGACCCTTTCCAAAAACGCAGCAGCTCAAAAAAGCATAGATGTGAACATGTTCTATAGGAAACCATGTTAAATGGACTGCAGTGCGTTTCTGCAAAAAGCACTAAAAAATGCATTGGTGTGAACGGAGCCGAAGTCCTGATGCAAGCAGTAGGCTGGCTCCTGGGAGGAGGTATGCAAATAACAAAATGCCTTGATGGCTCTATGTCAGTCTAGAGTAGTGGGTGTTCATAGGTAGTCTGGATTTGCATGCAGCAATGAAGAGAAAACCAACACACCAAAAAGTAGGTTCTGAAGCAGGATTTATTGAAGTCCCAGCTCAGCAAAAAAGTTACATCATAACTTTCATGTACATTGTTAGCTGATGTGGCACTTCAGCAAATTCTGCTTCTTGGTGTGCTGGCTTTCTCATCATTGCTCTACTTTGTACAGAACCACAGTAAAGCCATGCACTCAGGGCTGAAACAAGAGGTGAGCAGGAGGGGCAGCCACCCCAAGCGCAGTGGTAGGGCGGGCACCCCCTCACTGCGCACTGTAGATCAGTGTCTGCCAACCAGATGGCCATGGCTTCCTACATCTGCTAACAGCTACTGCTGTCACACAGTGCTCCAACATGCCCACTTTTCACTCCATCTGCCCACTCTGTGCCAACCATGGGTAACTCTCAAAGATGTTACAATGGGGCAGGGGGTCAGAGAATAGATGCAGGGTGGTACACCCATTCAGTGTCATGCATTAGCAGTGGAGGATGAGCATGCAGTTCTGCATCCTTACCCTGAGAGCTGGATGAACCCATCCCGGTACTGCATGCAACCACCCTTCACAAGGGTTACCTATGAACATCTGTCCGGGATCAATGATGTATTGGATTTGCATGCAGACTGCCATAGCAAACAACCACATGTGATACTGAGCCTCCATGACTGGAAGAACTGAAATACAGTGAATGCAAGGGGTTGGCAAGGGGCCATCAGGCTGGGAAGGAAAGGGTCAGATGATGTTGGATGTCATGGCCCTTAAAGCAGGAAGTAGTTTAGCAGTGCAGAACACCTCTTCCTTTTCTCTACTCCATACATAGGGGGGTAGCTCTGTAATTCACAGAGAGAATCAGGAACAATACTAGCAGTGCAGTAAAGACAGTATGTTATCACAATTTCTGGCAGGATCAACAGGTATTTTTGCTCTTATTTAATAGACATAACAAAATGATTTTAAAGCCCCACTCTAGGATAAAATACCCCCGCTCCCACCCACCAGCCTCTGACTAACCACTATATAGAAAACAACAACACCCCTCTCTAAAAGCCCTTTTTTACTTACCTGTAGCCTTGGTCTCATGATGGAGTCTTCTCTGTTTACTTTTCGGTTCGGGTCCTTTTTTAGGTGCCCCTATCAGTATCTGCCTGACACAGGCACTTCCAATTGGATGGGCTGCAGCAGGGTCCCTCAGGATCGAGGAAAAGGTGGATGTCAACTGAGGGGAGTGGAGGGGACCAGTGGTTTCAGGTTCAGGGGGGCATAACATCCCCCCCCCCCACACACACACACACAGAAACAGCAAAGGTGTGGGAAGTTGTGAGGAATAAAGCCTATGAGAATGGGTTAGAGGTGAGTGAGATAAGACTGGTAAAAAAAAATACAAATTGCCTGAGTCTGAATTTTATGGTATATTTACCAGACCAAAAGGGAGCAAATAAGAGCATGTAACTGTTCAGGTTTACATACACTTTACACAAAAAATGAACAGGTAAACTAACACTGTACACTCTTCCCACCTCTCCCCCTAGTCTGGGGTCTGGGGCCAGGACGGGGCCAGGACGGGGCCAGGATGGAAGAAGACTGTGAAGTTCACCTTGGGACTCACTGTATAACTATGGAAGAACAGAGGAAATGTTCTTCCTGTCTGAAGCAGCTACCTGACTGGAGCCCAAGGATGGCTTTTTACTGATAACAGGTTCAGCAAATTATACTATTGCATATTGGGACAAATCAGGAATTTATCCATTCAGACTTATTATTAGTTATTACAATGTCCCTTTTAACTGTTTCCCATCCACCCGTAGTCTATAGACGGTGGATGGGAAGCTTTGCCAATACAGGCTAACGTACCTGTACATCAGCCTGCGTTGGTGGCTCCTGCGTGGCTCACAGTATGCGCACCCAGGAGCCCGGCCATTGGTATGTTGCCCAGACACAGCAGATCACATTACCAGGCAATCAATTGCCGTGTCCAATCACAGCAATCACATAGAAAACACTGGAAACTGAAACTAAAGTTCGCTGCTCTCTACTCTCTACTGTGACCTGTCAGGCTGCTTGTACAGTCACAAACTGCAGTGCCAGCCAGCCCCAGTGTCCCTGATCACTGCCCCTGTGTCCCTGATCACTGCTGCTGTGCAGGGACAATACACAATGCAGCCAGCCATGTCACCTGTTCCAGTGCTCACAAAAACACTACCATACACCATACCAATATCCTGATTACTGCTATACCAGTCTACTGATCACAGCCATACCCCATACCAGCACCCTGATAACCGCCATACCAGCATCCTGATCACCCCACACCAGCATGCTGATCACCCCCATACCCTATGCCAGTATCCTGATCACTGCCATACCAACAACATCCCGATCACTGCTATTCCTCTTGTTAACGTCCTGATCACTGCCATACGTCACACCAGCATCCATCATTTTAAGGTCTCAACTGATCATTTTTCAGATATGTATCCCATAGTTTGTAGACTCTATAGTTATCACACAGACTAAATAATATGCACTGTTTTGGGCTAGTTTTACCCCAAAAATGTAGCAGAATACATTTTGGCTTAAACTTATGAAGAAACATTTTTTATTTGCAAACACAACCTAAACAAAGATCAAATACCACCAAAAGAAAGCTCTGTCTAAAAAAAAAAAGAAAAGTGATAAAAATTTAATACGGGTACTATGTTGCATGACTGAGTACTTGTCACTCAATAGCGATAGTGCTCACAGCTGAAAATTGGCCTGGACTGGAAGTGGGTGCAAGTGCCTGGACCTGAGGTGGTTAAACTGCAAGATTTAGCATTTGCCCCTGGAATAGCTGCAAAATTTGTGAAAACCTCAGTTAGACAAGCCCTAGGACGGGTGTCGGCAACCCGCGGCTCCGGAGCCGCATGCGGCTCTTTTTCACCTTTCCTGCGGCTCCGGAGCACACTGCCCACCAGGTGACAGGCAATAGGGTTGGCAAGCCGCGGCTCTTTTAATGCAGATCTTCTGTGTGCCGGGCGCCCGCTGGCAAACATTGGCTGTCAGGATGTAGGCGGGGCAGCCCGGATGTAGGCGGGGCAGCGTGACGAACTCCTCTCCTCTCACAGTCCGCCCTGAAGACCAGAACGGCGCGGGAACCCAGCGAGAGGAACGCGCGGAGCAAAGGTAAGTGAATTCACACAATATGGGGAATGAATTACTATGGGGGATGAATTACTATAGGGGGGATGAATTACTATATGGGGGATGAATTACTATATGGGGGATGAATTACTATAGGGGGGATGAATTACTATGGGGGATGAATTACTACGGGGGATGAATTACTATATGGGGGATGAATTACTATAGGGGGGATGAATTACTATAGGGGGGATGAATTACTATGGGGGATGAATTACTATATGGGGGATGAATTACTATAGGGGGGATGAATTACTATGGGGGATGAATTACTATATGGGGGATGAATTACTATATGGGGGATGTATTTTCAGTTTTAAATATGTTTCTCTCAAAATAAATTTCAATCGTGGTTTTGGCGAGATTTGGCTCAGTCGAAAAAAAAGGTTGCCCACCACTGACCTAAGGCTATGATTGTGATTATGACGATACACTGTGGCCCTGATTAACCCTTTGCTTACTGGGCCCTTAAACCCCCTTCATGACCAGAGCGTTTTTTGCAATATATGCAGTGTCGGATTTGTTTTAAATGTTGCAATGGTTTTGCGGCTCCCAGTCTTTTTTTCCCTCTCGGAAACGGGTCCAAGTGGCTCTTTATGTCTTAAAGGTTGCAGACCCCTGCCCTAGGAGGTCCTCTGTGGCTCATGCTGGGACTTGTGGTACTCCAGTGGTGGCCCGGCCACAGATTGGAGCGCCATGGCTTTGCATTCAGATGACAATGCTGCTGTTGTTTCTCTTGCGCTGTAGATTTTCCCGGCTTCCGATTTGAAGCTTGCCAAAATGAAAGCTTCAGACAACGGTCGGAATGCAGGCTTGCTGGGAAGCTTCCAGCTGACTTATGTAGAACGTCTGTTTCCAGCATCGCATACTCACTGTCAGAACAAAAAATAAACAGATTTGGCCGCCATTCTAAATGGTCTGCTGGAACAAAGACTCAATTTTTATTTTATTTTATTGTCTCCGCTCAGCTACAAAACACAGAAAAATGAACACATTGTAATGTTGCACAATTCTATTACCTTCCTCATTAAAAAGATTTTTTAACAACGCAGTTCAGCATTTCTGCCCAGTTGTAAGATAAAGTCATGCCGTACATATCTTAAAACATTTTTCCAGAATTCTGCTGCTGTGATATACATATCCTGACATCATAAGGAGACACATGGATAAGGCTGATGCTCAAATGTGTCACTAGGTGTGTGCTTTTTTTTACCTTCTCCCTATAATAAAAGACTGTAATGATAAAAATGTAACTCTGCCCAAAAACCTAACCAATAGCACAAGTGAGCTGAGTCACCCACTGTCTTCTTTTCCTTCCTAGACAGTCTAGTGGTCAGAATTCCTAGCAGTAGTTTGTGTCTCTGCCCCTCCCACAATGGTGAGGTTTTCCCACCATAGTTTTATGTCCCCATCCTCCCAATCTGGAGAAATTTCCATACAGTAGTTTGTGTCTCTGCCCCCCCACAATGGAGAGATTAATTTTCGTAGTTTGTGTTTCGACAATATTTTATTTATTTATATTGAATCAATCATTAAGGAAAACCCTTTGTTAAATATTGCTATAACATATTAAACTACTTAGCAATTCATTTTTTAGTTGAATGTATCTTAAAAAATATTTCTCTTCCGACTTCCAGCTGCTATAATTCACAACCCAAATACTCTTCCTCTGTCACGGCAACAGTTTAAAGGCAGAATTTGTCCCCCTGCTCCTGTAATTATGTCAGTGCCTCCCCCAGAATCTGCAATAGGTTTACTGTACTAAGAATTTGCTGAGCACCATGGCAGGTGTACTTTGTTTTTTACTTAACATGCTGGAACTATTAATGTGAGTATTCAAAGGGCAGATCCTCATCTATCTCTAATATACATTTTCCTGTACTCTTAGTGTTATTATTCATTGCATTCTGTAGACCTTGCTGAAAATGTTTAAAATCTAATAAAATATGTGTAAAAGAAAATCCACATCCTCATACTTAACACTTACACATGCACTGGAATGGCCAACTGCTGTATCTACAGAGCAGAAGCAGGTAAGGACCTTAATACCTTTAACCAAAGTCCCTGAAATTGGTAGAGCTGACCTGGAAATAATTGTTTCTCACCAAAACCACATTTTTTTTTTTTTTTTTTTACAGCTGAGCCCCAGGATAATTAAAATATATGTAAACCCTCACCTTGTAAAACAACCATTTCAGTTTAAAATAGAAATTCAATTAAAACTTTTGTGTATAGATATGAAAAAAAAGTTAATACTTTTTCCCTCCTTTTTTTAATAAGTGATCACATTCCCTCTGTTCTTAGCTGCATAAGAACTGCGGGAGGAGAAACAGCAGCACACTGATCTTCCTTGCGAAATGCTGTGTGGGGAGAAAATGACTTTCAAATAAAATTAATGGTACTCGTGAGCCAAATATGTGATACTCCCCTTGTGCAATAAATAAATAATCAAACTAATACATCGAATTATGGTGCATCAACACTTTACACAATACTCATTATCTGTGCAAAACATGAACTATATAAAGAATTTATATATATCTACAGATACATATATAGGTGCCCGGAAGTGATGTCGGCGGAGGAACAGGAAGTGGGCGTGGTAAGCACAGAGTGAACTTACACGGAGTGCTTACCACGCCCACTTCCTGTTCCTCCGCCAACATCACTTCCGGGTTCCTGTAGTGGATGAAAAGTAGACGTGAGTTCAATGTCACTTAGCCACATGACCCTGTGGCGTAACGCGTAGGGGAGGGGCTCTGACGTCATGACGCCGCGGTGGACGAGCGGCATTTACAAGCACAGGATCTGGGCACAGACTTGTTGAACACAACGCTGCTGGAAACTACATAATGTGAGTGGCGATTTTACTCTTAAATAAAAGATTGAACCTTACAAAGGATAAGGCACTATTGTGGCTCTTTCTTACATAGTTTACTGGGAGGAGGAAATACCACCTAAACCATCTCTAACCATCCATTGAGGCTCAAGTGTGGAAGGAGGAATAAGGGAGACCTCTGGTGGCAGGAAAAAGGCTACCCACAGCATGGATGGAAACACATATATAGTATGAAGATTTCCACTCTGTCCTGATAGGACAAAAAGTGTTGTTAGCCACTTTGTTTGGCTAATTAAGGAGGTGAGCGCACACCTATCTATAGAGCACGGGGAGTGTGGCACAAACACTGTATTTGTCACTGAAAAGATATAAAGCACAAAGAGGACTATTTATGAAGTTTTTTTGAGTATTGAAGTAGTATTATTTTGAAAAACACTATATGTTGCACTGGTTTGAAGCACATAAATTTTTCACATTATCACTTGAATATGAGTTTAAATGTATATTATGGAGCGCGGCACCTATATATGTATCTGTAGATATATATAAATTCTTTATAGAGAAAATGACTTTACCCCAGTCCACAGCAGTCCAATCCCTGTACCTTTTGCAGATTATTGGTCTGTCCCTGATGTTTTTCCTGGAGAGAAGTGGCTTTTTTGCTGCCCTTCTTGAAACCAGGCCATCCTCCAAAGGTCTTCACCTCCCTGTGCATGCAGATGCACTCACACCTGCCTGCTGCCATTCCTGAGCAAGCTCTGCACTGGTGGTACCCCGATCCCAGAGCTGAATCAACTTTAGGAGACGGTCCTGACGCTTGCTGACTTTCTTGGGCGCCCTGAAGCCTTCTTCACAACAATTGAACATCTCTCCTTAAAGTTCTTGATGATCCAATAAATGGTTGATTTAGGTGAAATCTCAGTAGTAGCAATCTCCTTGCTTGTGAATCCCTTTCTGTGCAAAGCAATGATGACTACACATGCTTCCTTGCAGGTAAATTAATATTTGTGTCATTCTCAAAACTTTTGGTCAGGGCTGTACATGCTACAGCAGGCACATATCAGGAATGTGAAATGTTGGGTTTACATACTCTTTAAATATTGTCAAAATGCAATAGCATCTAAATCTTGGTGTGATTTGTGTATTTGTTTCACATCTGCAGAGTAATCCAGTGTGAAACTTTATCTCTGTGCAGGAATTTCCTGTAATAAAGACCAGTCACTGTTATTCTCTCTCCTTGTGCAGGGTGACTGGTCTTGTCTCCGCTCCCTCCTCTAGTTTATTGCAAGCAGCCTGTTGTGGGAGGAGCCTTCTAGGTCCCTCCCACAGCTCTACTCTCTGTACAGGCTATGTACAGCACAGAGATGCTTCACTGCAACTTTTATATGGTAATATCTGGGTTTGGAAATGTGTTTGATGCTCACAACCTGGATGTATATCCTTTGTGGCTAATGAGAAATATATTTAAGTGAACATTTTGGTTCTCAGAATTCAGTTTTAATTTAGTAATCAGCCAAAAAAGCATATGAAATATTAATGAAAGCGAAAAGAATGAAATGCGATTTGTTTGTATGGAGAATGGCAGATATTTTTTGTTTAAAAATGTCATTCCAACATTAGTTTCTCAGTTTTGGCTCTGAACAGAAGGTGTGAATCAACATCTAAAAGCCATATCTAAAAGTAAAAGCTCTTCTTGTTTGTTTGATGGACAAAAGTGTGAGCAAACTCTAAAAGCAATTCCGTGTTGTTCAAAGGAGGGAGTCTGGGGGATCCCTCCACTGTCTGTTCTACTTTTTTTTTCACAACGTGTCCATATAGATGACCCCCCTTCACCAGTCCAACCATAGACCTTTTATCCTGTGCACTGACTGCTCAGCACTTACACAGATCAATCCATCACAGGGGCCATCTACTGTGTCCACAGTGACAGGCAAAGACCTCCAGGAATGATGGATTAATACAAACATCTTCCTTCACTTTCTCTCATTCACTGCTACTGTGTGCACATGGGACAAACTTCCTTCTACAGGTCCCAAACCTTACAGTAGGCAGAAAACACAAAAATAAAACACAAGAAATATCTTTCTTCTTTCCTTATCTATTACTGAATTCTTCTATGTAAATAGATCTGCAGATTCAGGACTCAACTGCACACCTTTTTTCTATTGGGGGGGTGATTGGTTTGCTTTAAAAAATTCTGAATTGGTTAATTGTTTAAATTCAAGAATATAGTGACCTATTTTTCCATAAAATGCGCTCAATTGGATAACAATGACTTTTCACCGCGTCCTACATAATACAGCGAGTGGATGTTAGGTTGCACAATCTCCTTTGATGTGCCTTCATTGAAATGCAAGAATTCTCCACCAGCTTGCGAGGCGTCCGTCCCTCCGGGAAAAATCTCCATCGATCAGGAGGAGAGCACAGCAGAGATGGATAAATTCTCATAGCCAACCCTGCAGCCGTGCAGGATGGTCAGATGTGCGTCGGTCATTGTTTTGACAGGTGCGACAATGACAAACTTTTTAAAGGGACACAAGTCCCAAATGTCGCATTTGCTTAGTGCCAATCACCTGATCTTCCTGGGCCCAAGGTAACTAATAACAGAGGACAATGAATGGAGTGACCTTTATTTAATATAAAAATGGACTAAAGAGTAAAGCTGGTCATAGATGGATACAATTTAAAACAAAAATTTATAGGAAAAATCTTAAGCCGGCAATAGATGGTTTGAATCCTGCTGAGATTTGAACCATGTATGGGCAGGCTGAATGTAACTAAGTTGATCAATCGGTCAATTTGGGAAGAACCAGCCTGCTGGATTTTACATGTGATTATCACTAGTGGCTGTTGTAGCCACTAGCAAAAGTCACTATTTTCTCCCAGCGGGGGAGGGGGGAGGGATTCCCCTGTCAACACCAAAAATGTGCACTGGCTATGGCTGCATTAGGAAAATTTTTTGAAAATTCTCTGAACCTACTCAAACCATTTGCTTGCAATGTGAAAGATTTTGTTTACTTTTAACATTCGATTTTGGAATGAATGGACTATCCTGAACAAAAACCACATATACTGCTAGAAATTTGAGAAACATTTTCCCATCTGCTCCTTCTGATTTTCTCATAAATGAGGTTGAAAACAAACACTGATTTGACCCACTATTGATTAGAAAAATGAACAAATTTTCTTTGAACCTTCTTTGCCCAAGAATTTTGATTTGAAATTCAACCCATCTATGGCCAGTTTAACAGAAAAACCTAAATAATTATTCTGGATAAAATGTTGCTTCATCTTCCCTTCACTGCCCACCTAGGCCTATTGTTGCAAGGCCTAGGCATTTGGTCACGTGCTCTCTGATGAAGAATAAATTAGATTTCAGACCAGCTGATTCTCCTGTGCAACAAAGATCACCAGGACCAAATGCCTAGGCATGACAAACATCTGAGTATGACTTCATCTTACTGAAGTTTGTGTTTAGCCTAAAGCATTTAATTCTCTGCTTTGCAGGGATCTGCTCTTTTAACCACTTGCCTACGGGGCACTTATACCCCCTTCCTGCCCAGGCCAATTTTCAGCTTTCAGCGCTGATGCACTTTGAATGACAATTACGCGGTCATGGAACACTGTACCCATATGAAATTTTTATCATTTTTTTTCTTTTGGTGGTATTTAATCGCTGCTCGGTGTTTTATTTTTTGCGCTATAAACAAAAAAAAAGCAAAAAATTTGAAACAAAAAATTCTATTATAATATTTCTCAAACAGGTAATTTTTCATCTTCACTGATGTACATTGATGAGGCTACACTAATAGGCAGCACTGATTGGCACTGATAGGCAGCACTGATGAGGTGGCACAGAGAGGTAGCACTGATGGGCACTGATAGGCAGCACTGATAGGCGGCATTGATAGGTGGCACTGGTGAGCTGGCACTGATGAGGTGGCACTGATGATGCTGCACTGATATGCAACAATGATGAGCACTGATAGGCGGCATTGATGGACACTGATAGGCGTAACTGATGGGCTCTGATGCGTGGCACTGACTGGCGGCACTGCTGGGCACTGACTGGTAGTACTGCTGGGCAGCACTGATGGGAGCACTGGTGGGTGGCACTGCTGGGCACAGAAGAGTGGCACTACTAGGCACTAATGGGCACAGGTGGGTGGCACTGCTGGGCACAGGTGGGTGGCACTGCTGGGCACTTGTGGGCGGCGCACTGGTGGTTGGCACTGCTGGGCACTGTTTATCAGTGCTCTGATGATCGGTGCCGATCCGTCCTCTGACAATTGCCGGTTATCAGCAGTACTTTCCTCACACTGTGACAGTGCGAGGAAAGTGCAGCTGATAACCGGCAACTGCATTTACCGGTGATCTACTGTGTCATTGGACACAACTGATCACATGGTAAAAGGCCATTGTAATTAGCCTTTTACCACATCACATAATCAGCTGTGTCCATAGGACACAGCGATCACAGAGATCGCTGGGTGCGCGCCCCCGGGGGGTGCGTGGGAGGGCGCTTTCTGGGAGGACGTCATATGACGCCCTCCCAGGACTGGACAACTGCGATGTAGCCGTCATTTGGCTATAGCACAGTTGGCAAGTGGTTAATATTTTAAAAAACAGTGACAGAACTGAGCAACTGTACAGCAAACAGAAAAAATGTCCAGCCTTGCTGGCAGAGATTATGAAGATTTTTTATGTAGATAAACTACTGCTGCTGTTGACATGCTGAACTGTGTCACCAGGGAACTTGCAGTGTTCTGTTTCATACAGTTCAGACTCTAGGTCAATTGCCACAATGGTGAGATTTCCTTGCAGTAGATTGTGTCTCTGGCCCTCCCACAATGGTGAAATTTCCTCACAGTAGCTTGTGTCTCTGCTCTTCCCATATTGGTAAAATTTTCTGCCATTAGTTTGTGTCTCTGCCCCTTCCACAATGGTGAGACTTCCTCAGAGTAGTTTGTCTCTGTCCCTTCCACAATGGTGAGAGGTCCTCGCAGTAGTTTGTATCTCTGCCCCTCCCACAATGGTGAGACGTCCTCGCGGTAGTTTGTGTCTCTGCCCCTTCCACAATGGTGAGAGGTCCTCCCAGTAGTTTGTATCTCTGCCCCTCCCACAATGGTGAGACGTCCTCGTGGTAGTTTGTGTCTCTGCCCCTCCCACAATGGTGAGACGTCCTCACGGTAGTTTGTGTCTCTGCTCCTTCCACAATGGTGAGAGGTCCTCCCAGTAGTTTGTGTCTCTGCCCCTCCCACAATGGTGAGACGTCCTCGTGGTAGTTTGCGTCTCTGCCCCTCCCACGATGGTGAGACGTCCTCGCATTAGTTTGCGTCTCTGCCCCTTCCACGATGGTGAGACGTCCTCGCAGTAGTTCGTGTCTCTGCCCCTCCCACGATGGTGAGACGTCCTCGCAGTAGTTTGTGTCTCTGCCCCTCCCACGATGGTGAGACGTCCTCGCAGTTGTTCGTGTCTCTGCCCCTCCCACGATGGTGAGACGTCCTCGCAGTTGTTCGTGTCTCTGCCCCTCCCACGATGGTGAGACGTCCTCGCAGTTGTTCGTGTCTCTGCCCCTCCCACGATGGTGAGACGTCCTCGCAGTAGTTCGTGTCTCTGCCCCTCCCACGATGGTGAGACGTCCTCGCAGTTGTTCGTGTCTCTGCCCCTCCCACGATGGTGAGACGTCCTCGCAGTAGTTCGTGTCTCTGCCCCTCCCACGATGGTGAGATGTCCTCGCAGTTGTTCGTGTCTCTGCCCTCCCACGATGGTGAGACGTCCTCGCAGTTGTTCGTGTCTCTGCCCCTCGCACGATGGTGAGACATCCTCGCAGTTGTTCGTGTCTCTGCCCCTCCCACGATGGTGAGATGTCCTCGCAGTAGTTCGTGTCTCTGCCCCTCCCACGATGGTGAGACGTCCTCGCAGTTGTTCGTGTCTCTGCCCCTCCCACGATGGTGAGACGTCCTCGCAGTAGTTCGTGTCTCTGCCCCTCCCACGATGGTGAGACGTCCTCGCAGTAGTTCGTGTCTCTGCCCCTCCCACGATGGTGAGACGTCCTCGCAGTAGTTCGTGTCTCTGCCCCTCCCACGATGGTGAGACGTCCTCGCAGTAGTTCGTGTCTCTGCCCCTGCCACAATGGTGAGACGTCCTCGCAGTAGTTTGTGTCTCTGCCCCTTTCCTAACACCAGAAGACCCAGCTGGTCATCTTGCTCATTTCTTTTTCTGAAATTCCCTAACGAGAGAACGAGCTGAATGATCAGCTTACTTTTGTCGTCTGATATATGTTTTCCTCCAAAGAACTGCTTTAGGCTAAACACAAACTCTGGCAGGACGAAGATAAAAGATAAGCTGTTGTACAATGTTTCATTTCTACAGTGGAGGAACAAGAGACGGTCACACGGTGCCACGGGCTGAGTGTCTGTAAAGTGGTGCCGTAGTATCCTGAGTCCTGCACGAGTTATGTGTGCATTTTTCTGGTGAGTGATGTGGTATGAATATGTATATAGAAGCCGCAGTGCAGGACGCAGTCCGTACAGCCATGCATTCTTCGTGAGGTCTCCTAGCAACCCAGCAAAATGTTTGGGAGGGTCTAATTTTTTTTAGTATGGTAAACACAAATCTGTGCAATTCGTCTAATCAGGACCCTGGCAACGGGGCGAAGAATGACCTAATTTGATTCATGTTTATTTCATGCAAAGCCACAGCTTTTTTTTTCCTTTAATGAACATAAAGATTTAATTTTCTAAAACTTTCCGCTCCCCAGACATTTCTAAGGCATGATGGAACTAAAATAAACTCTTAAATCCCATAATGGAGTACGATTAACTATTCTGTGCAGCCCCAATTAACGGTAAGACCAGCTCAGAACGAACACAAATTATAGGACATTAGTTGATTACCATGGTAATTAACTTCTATTATGCTCAAACGACACGGAGCACTTCATTAAGAGATTGCCGGCTCTTCAGCATGACTAGCAATGCCAGTGACTTATTAGCAGCATAATTCAGCAGAAGATAAATGACGTTTCCTTTTGCAGGACAATGTTTTTATCAGAATATCGTCATTCTGGAAACAAATGCAATCCGTCCCAGTGGCCCTAAGCTTGTTAAATATTTTGATACTCCTTAGTAATCAACAGAGTTGGATTGTAGCTGAGAGCAAAATTCGTTCCAAGTAGCACAAAAGCTCCAAAACATGGCAGTGTCAAGTGTTGTGCAATTATAGAGACTTGTGCTCAACTGGCTGGTGAGGTGAAAATGTGCATTAAATATAAAATTGTTAACCAGCCCCTCCCTTAAATTTAAACACATAACATAATTTTTTCAAACTATTTTTTTTATTTTGCAGTTTTGACTATGCTATACCCATATTCGTATGCCATTTTCCCTACTACAACCTTTGTTACTCTTTTGCTCTCCTTTTTGTTTTTTCTTTCTAATAACACCCCCAACTGAAAAAATTATCTGCCCTTTGTTGGCATGATAAGCTAAAAAAAGAGGCAAGAACAGCATTTTTGGGAGAATTTTCAAAGCAACATGTGCTTATGCTGTCAGTTAACAGTTCTTGAATATCCGTGTGTCCATCCACTTTCAACTGCCAATCCGCAACAGTCAAAAGCTGAACAGAAGCATGAAATGCAACATCATCTAATTTCTCATCCTCTTCCAGAATCAAGAAAAAATGTACATTTACATGGTGCGGTTTAAATGCAGAAGTTGCGCCCAAGAGGATTAATCGCAGTAGTGTTTGGAAAGGAGTCGGCACAATGATTTGTTAGTTTGACTCCATAAAGGAAAGACCAAGTTCTTTGAGGCAAATCCAAAGCTGACTTTTTTAATGTATTTTTTTTACTTTTACTGTTTCCGAGAACAACATCTGCATTTTTATTGTTTCCAGGATCCACGGATGGATGGTGAGCAAACGCAGTGTTCAGTGGTGCTGCGGTTTCCTTTGTACCGTTGTGAGATTTTACTCCCTGAGAATAATCAGCCGGGGGTATTTTCGCACACAGTGTGCAGGACCTCCATCCAGAGCTTCATCCCTCGGCCTCCCAGATTCATAAATTCATCACGATTTTTCCCAGGATGTCATTTTTGGCAAATGATCTCCGCACATGCCTCCCGCTAATGGCGCAGTGGCTGCCTGACCCCAGGAAATCCAGAGGCCAAATGAAAACAGAGAGCAGGGTTCAAGGCTGGGTCTGTGAACTGCAGATCTTATAGGAAGGTCACAGGGGGGTTAGGGAGGCATTGTGTGATCGACACTCCATTTTACTTCCATCCTTTCATGTAAAAAAAGGGAAAGGAGGTCATTTTCTGGGGGTCTCTGAGGTGCAGTGTGTGGGCCGAGCTGGGTTTGGGGGGGGGGGGGTTGGAAAATATTAAAAATGGTCAAAGCTTAAACATGTCATTGACAGACCTTCACTTAACCCCATCCCTGGCACTCAGGACCTCAGAGTCATTGAGGAGCTATAAGTTAACAATGTGTGTGTTATTAGTCTGAGGACCTGTCAGAAGAAAACAGATATAAAATTTGATCCCAATGTTACGTTATATGAGGCTTGGAAAGTGCAAACTCTCAGCTGATGTCGAATCCGTTTGTTCATCTGACTGTCTGTCAGTATTTCAGGTGTATGTGAACATCATAGGGTGCAAACAATCTGTCTGGGAAAAGCACGAGAAAAAAGCACAGCTGTACAGTCTGCTTCACAATGGTGATATCATAGGGAAAGGTTCTTGCTGCAAATGTTTAAAAATGTGGCTCAGCATGAGCAAGCCTATTCCATAGAATGGGTGAAAGGATGTTATCCATAGTAGCCAAACAAAATTAACTTTGACGAAGGTGGAGGAGGCCGGCCTGTACTACATCATTTCTTGTTATCAGGCAGGCGGCCAGTCGCACTACAGCAACCGATAATGCTGTGCAGCCTTGAGGATGAACTGACACAAGGCTGAGTATGCACTAAATTACACTTTAAGTTAAGTAGGAGGATGCTAGAACCTCTGTCAGATCTCCACCTAGCAGGGCACAGGAAGCAAAAAAGATAATTCCATACAGGGTTTACCCTTCCCCACTCTATTCATTACTATAATAAAATTTTGACTGTACATATACTTTAATGTGCTTGAAGGCAGGCTTGAGGGCCATTTGGGTGATTTCTGTTATCTTTATGATTTGAAAAGGAGCCAAACAAACTATGTGATAATAAATGGCTTCATATGATCCCTATCCTTAAATAAAAGTTTTTTGGCATGATCAGTCATATTTTCAAGATCAATGCCAAAATGTCACGATTGCTGCCAGGGTATGCAAAATTTTGAGTACAACTGTATTTCTCATACGCAGCATAAGAAATACTAACAATTACATCCAAAAACACATTCTGCTACTCCTCCCAAGTATAGGGATGCCATATGTGAAACTTATCACAGCCTAGACTAGTGGCAGTCAACTTTCTTGATATGGTGGCCCTGAAGTGCAACCCTTGACATTACAAAAAGGGCCACACATAACATTCAGTGAATATTCAATGTCAGAGACAGCAGCCATGTAATAGGACCTAGTCAAAGACTAATGACATGATACAGGAGATGGTCAGACAATGCAGATATGATACAGAAGATGGTCATAGACTGCAGACATTATTATTATTATACAGAAATAGGAGGGCCCTGCTAATAGAGCATATAGTCTAAAGGGGGATATAGTACAAGAGGTAATAGCTGCAGGGGATGATCTGATGGAGGTGACTGAAGTACGGCTTTTTAGGTGGAGGTGGGGTAGGCTTTGCTGAATAAATTTATTTTTAGAGATCGCAGACAGGGTAGGAGCTGACCGGACATACTGTGGTAGGCAGTTTCAGAGGATGGAAGAAGCTCTTAAAAAGTCCAGGAGGTGAGCATGGGAGGAGGTAACAATGGAGCCAGAGAACAAGACATCCCCGGAGGAGTGAAGAGGATGACCTGGGCAATATCTCCAGATGAGGTTGCTGATATAGCTGGGGGCAATGTTGTGGATGGCTTTGTACGTTGTGGTTAGTATTTTAAATTTTATACGTTGGGCTAGTGGAAACCAGTGAAGAGATTGGCAGAGAGGGACAGCAGTCACGGATCATTCAGTAAGGTGGCAAAATTTAGCCAGTAATTGGAAGTGGGGTCCAAAGCAGAGGTCAGAGTCTAGGATTACACCTAGCACCTTGGTATGTGGTTGTGCTGTTGATCTCAATGGTAAAGTCATAGGGGGTTTCAGGGAGGAGGAAATATTACAAGTTCAGTTTTAGAAAGATTAAGTTTGAGAAAGTGTGACATCCATATTAATATGTCGATCAGTAAATTTGTGATATATGAGGAGATCGGGGGGGTGAGTTGGGTAGTATAGAGATAGATCTGGGTGTCGTCGGTGTAGAGGTGGTACTGGAAGCCATGGGAGGTTATCAACTGGATCAGGGAAGAAGTGTAGCGAGAGAATAGGAGGGGCCAGAGGACAGAGCCTTGGGGTAACCCAGCAGAAAGAGGAAGGGGAGCAGAAGAGAAGGTGTTGTATGTGACACTAAAAGTGCGCTGAGATAGGTAAAGGAGTACCAGGAAAGAGCAGAGTCATGGAGGCTAAGGGAGTGGAGTTTATTGAAGAGGCGTTGGCGAGGAAAAGAAAATCAACAGAGGCAAGTTTGTTAGAAACTGAGCAGTAATTCCATAGGGCTCATATGAGGGGGAGGGCTGGCTCATGGAAGCAGGAAAATTGAAATAAGAATGTGAGGGTTGCAGGTGCTGCCAAAGAAGGGTGATTGCCAGTTCTGGGGGTGAGAGTTAGCTGGTGGAGGGCCAGGGTTGTATATGTACAGGTTTTGGGATGGAGAAGAGGAATAAGGAAATTAAGAGTTTGACGAAAGAGGACATTATTGCAAAGAATAATATTATTATGAGCATGTTGGAAGGTGAAGAGATGGGAAAATACATGTTACAAGAGATGGTCAGATGCTGCAGACAGTATGCAAGAGATGGTCTTATAGTGCAGCACAGTGGCTAAATGGTTAGCACTTCCGCCTGGCAGTACTAGGGTTGTTGGTTCGAATCCCAGCCATGGCACCTCCTGCCTGGAGTTTGCATGTTCTCCCTGTGCCTGCGTGGGTTTTCTCCGGGTACTCTGGGTTCCTCACACACTCCAAAGACATGCTGGTAGGTTAATTGGATCCTGTATAAATTGGCCCTTGTATATGAATGTGAGTTAGGGACCTTAGATTGTATGCCCCTTGAGGGTTAGGGACTGATGTGAATGTACAATATATATGTAAAGCGCTGTGTAAATTGACGGCGCTATATAGGTACCTGAAATAAATAATAATAAATAGTGCAGACAGGATGCAAGAGATGGTCTGAAACTGTGGACATGGTACAAGAAATGGTCAGAGACTGTGGACATGATAAGAGGAAAAGTTAGAGACTGCAGACATGATACTAGAGATGGTCAGAGACTGCAGGCATGATACTAGAGATGGTCAGAGACTATGGACATGATAATAGAGATGGTCAGAGACTGCGGACAGGAAGCAAGAAATTTTCAGAGACTGAGGAGAGGATGCAAGAGATGGTCAGAGACTGCAGATATGATACAAGAGATGGTCAGAGACTGCAGACATGACACAAAAGATAGCCAGAGACTGCGGACATGCTGCAGAAGGCTGTCAGAGACTGTGGATAAGGTATAGAAAATGGTGAGAGACTGCAGATATAATACAAGAGATGGTCAGAGACTGAAGACATATTATATGAGAATGCTAAAAATCACTTCTTTAACAGGGCAATAGGGAAACACAGACTAGGGCCTGCAAGGGCCCAGAGGACCTCACAAAAAGTGTCACAGGTTGAGCACCAGGGGGCTAGATGCATAGAGCAGCCCAAAATCCAAGAAGCACCTTTTAGCTGTCAAGGGGCATAAATTACATGACTAATTTCCTGACTACCTATCAAATTTTTGGTGACCCTGGAGCATCAAGTCAAGAGAAACACCCACATAATTACCCCATTTTTGAATGCAAACACCCCAAGATATTTTCTGAAAGGCATAACGAGTCTTTTGAAAATATTCATTTTTGCCACAAGTTTTTGGAAAATGCAGGAAAGAAAATGAAAATGTATTTTGTTTTATATGACCTTGTCAATTAATAAGATATTTCTAACACATAACATAGGCATACTTAGAATTACGCCTCAAAACACATTCTGCTATTTCTCCCGTGTATGGGGATACCACACAAATGAGACTATTTCACAGCCTAGCCACATAGAAGGGGCCCACAATCCAAGGAGAATCTTCAAGTATTCTAGGGGCCTAAATTACACATCTAATTTCCTGAATACCTATCATATGTTTGGAGGTTCTGGAGTACCAAGACAGTGGAAACACCCACAAAGATCACATTTTGGAAAGCACACACCTCACGGTATGTTCTAAAAGCCATGGTGAGTGTTTTGAAGACTTCTGTTTTTGGAAAATGTGGAATAAAAATGTAATTTTTTTACACACAGATGCAAATTAATTAGATATTTATAACACAGGCAATTACACCCCAAAACACATTCTGCTACTGTGTGACTTTTTCACAGCCTAACCACATAGAGAGGCTCAAAATCCAAGGAGTGCCATCAGGATTCCTAGGGGCATCAATTTACCTAACTACCTATCACATTTTTGGGCACTGTGGTTTGTGTAGTGGTGCTCGGAGACACTGTCACTGGTTGCACTATTAGGGCTTGTTTACATGTGAGGTTGGGGGGGGGCCTAAAACTTCATGGTTGAGCGGCAGATCTCCACCCCCGATTGCTACCCCCTTTAGCTGCAGAGGCACTTGCTGCAGCTGCATTTCTTTGCAGCGGTGCCGGGAATTATACCCCCTGCCACTTTTGGCTGATGTAGTGCTTGCTGATTGTGTCCCATTCAAGTGAATGAGGGTGCTTGTGTGGGGTCCAAGAGGTTAAAGCAGGTCACGAGCAGGTGATACCCCTTGTCAATTGTCACTCATCATGACCCATTCAAGTGAATGTGGGCATGGTCTAAGAAGGTAAAGCAGTCAGTGAAGAGGTGATACAATTCCTCCTCATTGCCTGTCAATTGCTGAACAATCTGAACATGGACCACTATTCGGAGAACACCACATATATGAACCTTATTGTGATACAGGAACTGATGTGGTGGTGACTGGGGACTTTGCGACTAGCTGCACTATTAGGGCTTGTTCACATGTGAGGTGTGGGGTGATAAAACCTTACAGTTGAGCCACGGTTTTAATGCCTCCTAACCCCTACCTCCTTTGCAGAGGGAGCGGACAGGGGTGTACACATGCCACGACTATGATACTTTACGGCTGTGGCAGGAATTACACCCCCTATTGCTTTTGGCTGATGCAACACCCACTGATTGTGTCCCATTGAAGTGAATAAGGGTGATTGTGTGGGGTCCAGGGGGTTAAAGCAGGCGGCGAGGAGGTGATACAATTCCTCCTCCTTGCCTGTCAAGTTTTCTCTGAAGAGTGATCCAAACAGGGATTGCTCTTCACAGAGCACTGCAAATGTAAACAGGACCTTATTGTGACACTGGGACTTGTGTGGTGGTGAATGGGGAAATTGTGAGCTGCTGCACTGGTCTGGTGACATTCTACTATCGTGGCAGTGATCAGATACAATGGCTGGCTGCACTGACATACAGTGATACCACAGAGGTCAGCCATTGTACATGATCACCGCCATAGCAGCACAGTGTCAATCACAAACATTTGTGAAAGAATGGGTCGCTCTCAGAAGCTCAGTGAATTCAAGCATGGTATCATGATAAGTTGCCACCTGTGCAATAAGTCCATCCGTGAAATTTCCTTGCTACTAAATATTCCACGGTCAACTGTTTGTGGTATTATAAGAAAGTGGAAGCAACTGGGAACAACAGCAACTCAGCCATGAAGTGGTAGGCCACGTAACCTTAAAGAGCAGGGTCAGTGCATGCTGAAGCACACAGTGCGCAGAAGTCGCCAACTGTCTGCAGAGTCAATAGCTAAAGACCTCCAAACTTCATGTGGCCTTCAGATCAGCACAACAACAGTGCGTAGAGAGCTTCATGGAATGGGTTTCCATGGGCGAGCAGCTGCATCTAAGCCTTACAACGCCAAAAGCAATGCAAAGCGTCAGATGCAGTGGTGTAAAGCATGATTTGACTCTAGAGCATTAGAGACATGACCTCTGGAGTGACAAATCACACTTCTTTGTCAGGCAATCTGATGGATGTGTCTGGGTTTGGCAGGTGCCAGGAGAATAGTACTTGCCTGACTGCATTGTGCCAAGTGTAAAGTTTGGTGGACGGGAGATTATGGTGTGGGGTTGTTTTTCACGGGTTGACCTTGGCCCCTTAGTTGAAGGGAAGTCTTAAGGCGTCAGCATACTAAGACATTTTGGACAACTTTATGCTCCCAACTTTGTGGGAACAGTTTGGGCATGGTCCCTTCCTGTTCCAACATGACTGTGCACCAGTGCACAAAGCAAGGTCCATAAAGATATGGAAGAGCAAGTTTGGGGTGGAGGAACTTGACTGGCCTGCACAGAGTCCTGACCTCAACTCGATAGAATACCTTTGGGATGAATGAGAGAGGAGACTGTGAGGCAGGCCTTCTCATCCGACATCAGTGCCTGACCTCACAATTGCGCTTCTGGAATAATAAACACACTTCTAAACCTTGTGGATAGCCTTCCCAGAAGAGTTAAAGCTGTTATAGCTGCAAAGGGTGGGCCAACTCAATATTGGACCCTGCGGACTAAGACTGGGATGCCATTAAAGTTCATGTGCAAAGGCAGGCAAGCTTTTCAGAAGCCAGTGGGTTTGTAGGCCCTGCTAGAGTGGTGAGGCCAACCCATAAATATGGAAGAGTAGGATGGAAGATAAAGTGCTGTGGAGGCTGTTTATGGCCTGGGCGGGGTCCCCCAAGTCTTTGGGGGGCTGGCCTCCAGGCTGGGCTCAGGGTGGCTCAGAAGGATCCATTCAGCATCATGGTATGAACAGGATCAAGGCCTAGGAGCAGTGGGAACAAGGAGGACAGAGTGAGTACATCAGCACACCCAGGAATTTACTAGGGGAGAGACTGCCATCTGTAGCAATCTTGCTTGTTTGTAGGTGACCAAATACTTATTTTCCACCATAATTTGCAAATAAATTCTTTCCAAATCAGCCAATGTGATTGTCTGGATTTTTTTTCTCATTTTGTCTCTCATAGTTGAGGTCTACCTATGATGCCAATTACAGGCCTCTCTCATCTTTTTAAGTGGGAGAACTTGCACAATTGGTGGCTGACTAAATACTTTTTTGCCCACTGTGTGTCCCCTAATAAAAATAACAAAAAAACAAGCTCAAGGACTGTTCACTGACTGTGGATGCAAGTGTAGAAAATGCATGTTGCCTGGCTGTGCGGTGCTTAGGGGGACCTAGAAACTCAGCGGCCTTCAAGAGGGTAGTTTTATATATATACAGTATCTCACAGAACTGAGTACACCCCTCACATTTTTGTAAATATTTTATTATATCTATTCATGTGACAACACTGAAGAAATGACACTTTGCTACAATGTAAAGTAGTGAGTGTACAGCTTGTATAACAGTGTAAATATTCTATCCCCTCAAAATAACTCAACACAGAAATTAATGTCTAAACCAATGGCAACAAAAGTGAGTACACCCCTAAGTGAAAATGTCTAAATTGGGCCCAATTAGCCTGTCAGGAATGGACTGGCCAGCAATGGTGGGACTCACCTGCCTTTTGATCTGCAGTACCAGGGCTGGCCAGCGGATGCTCCCAGCAATCAGAGACTCAACTTTGCAGCCAGCTAACACCTGGAACTGATTATGCTGGGGTATTTAAGGGATGGCCAGACCCACAGACTCGGCCTTGGTGTTGTGTTTGTCCTGGGCCCTGTATCCTGTGTCTGTCCTACATCCTGTTTCTGAACCGCTGCTGACTTCTCCTGCTCTGATCCCGGCTCGCTCTTGACCATCCCTCTGCCTGACCCTCTGTACCACGCTGCTTGCTACCTGTTCTGATCCCTGGCTTGTGACCCTGACCATCCCTCTGCCTGACCCTCTGTACTACGCTGCTTGCTACCTGCTGAACCTGGCCTGTGACCCCGACCAATCTCCGCTTGCTCCCCCTGTACCTACCTGCCCTATTGATATTGACCCGGCCTGCCTGACGACGCTTGCTTGTATGTATCTGTTATCTGGGTGGTTGGTTTGGTTTGGTTTGGTTGCACTGTATTATGTTTTAGTATTGCACTGCGTTTATGTTTGTATTGTTAGTGTTAATAAATTATATTGTTTATAACATATCTGAGGTCTGCGTTTCCCTGTGTCAGCCACACACCTCTGGTCACACCTGGGAGCCCTGACATTACACCAAGGCCAATCCTGACCAGAAGTGGCTGCACAGGGAAGCCATCTTGGCTTGTTGATGGGAAGGATGGATCTTGATGAGGTTGCGTATTTATATCTGCTAGTGTTTGATGACAGAGAGTATGCTTATCAAACTCTGAAGGAGTATACCCGGGATGAACTGCTAGAATGTATACGGCTCGCTCATGTTCTAGTAGATCAGGGCACAGAGTTCTCTGAGGTGCAGCCTTTGATTGAGGTTTGTGCAGAGTTGGTTTCATCTGGAACCCCCGAATGCAGGGATGAATTTTTGCCACCATTTAGTGCAGCCCAGGTAGAGTCCCTGGTGTGGTTATTAGAGGATGATGTGGGTTACTTTCTGGAGCGTTATTCCACATGTTCACCACAGGTACTAAGAGATTGTATAAACGCAGTGCAGTCATTGACCAGACAGGCTTTGTGTAAGCTCAGCTTTGTTCAACCCATACTGCAGACATGGACAGACTTGTTGCACCCAGCCTCAGTCAGCTTACAAAAACCCAGTCCTGTTTCTAACTCTACTCCTGTATTCCCAACAGCTCCTCCAGTTACAGCCCAGTATACTTGGCTATCTACCGCATGTCAGTCCCCTGTTCCCACTCGCTGCACCTATCCTGCCTTTAACCCTGTAAAAAAGCCCTCTGTAGCAACTGCTCCCTCTCCTGTTCCATCCTCCAGTTCTTCTCTGTCTCCAGCTGCTCCATTCGTTTGCAGACCTGCGTTTACTTGCAGTGCTCCAGTAGTTAAAACCAGAAAAAAGCGAAAATTCTTTCCAACCAATACCATCCTGCCAGTATCCAAACCGGTGAACCTGCCTTCCGTGGTTCAGCCTGAAGCCTGTACTCGGCCTGATGCCTGTACTCGGCCTGATGCCTGTACGCGGCCTGATGCCTGTACGCGGCCTGATGCCTGTACGCGGCCTGATGCCTGTACGCGGCCTGATGCCTCTACTCGGCCTGATGCCTCTACTCGGCCTGAAGCCTCTACTCGGCCTGAAGCCTCTACTCGGCCTGAAGCCTCTCTTCGGCCGGATGCCTCTCTTCGGCCGGATGCCTCTCTTCGGCCGGATGCCTCTCTTCAGCCGGATGCCTCTCTTCAGCCGGATGCCTCTCTTCAGCCGGATGCCTCTCTTCAGCCGGATGCCTCTCTTCAGCCTGATGCCTCTCTTCAGCCTGATGCCTCTCTTCAGCCTGATGCCTCTCTTCAGCCTGAAGCCTGCATTCAGCCTGATGCCGCTACTCAGCATGATGAACTGATCCAGCCCGACGATCCTATTAGGCCAGTTGACTCGATGCCCGCTGTTGATCCAGATGATCCGGTACCTGATCCAGTGCCCGCTGTCGTGCCAATTGACTCAGAGCCCGCTGTCATACCTGGTGACCCGTTGCCCACTGCCTTGCCAGATGACGCGGTGCCCGCTGGCAAGCCAAATGACCTGATGCCTGGTGACCCAGTGCCCGCTGTCATACCTGGTGACCCGATGCCCGCTGTCGAGCCAGACAATCCGATACCTGATGACCCGGTGCCCACTGTCGTGCCTGTTGACTCGGAGCCCACTGTCGTGCCAGACGACTCGGTGCCCGCTGTTCCGCCAGACGACTTGGTGCCCGCAGTCTTGCCAGACGACTCGAAGCCTGCTGTTCCGCCAGTTGGCTCGGTGCCCGCTGTTCCGCCAGACGACTCGGTGCCCGCAGTCTTGCCAGACGACTCGGTGCCCGCAGTCTTGCCAGACGACTCGGTGCCCGCAGTCTTGCCAGACGACTCGGTGCCCGCAGTCTTGCCAGACGACTCGGTGCCCGCAGTCTTGCCAGACGACTCGGTGCCCGCAGTCCCGCCAGTTGACTCGATGCCCGCAGTCTTGCCAGACGACTCGGTGCCCGCAGTCTTGCCAGACGACTCGGTGCCCGCAGTCTTGCCAGACGACTCGGTGCCCGCAGTCTTGCCAGACGACTCTGTGCCCGCAGTCTTGCCAGACGACTCTGTGCCCGCAGTCCCACCAGTTGACTCGGTGCCCGCAGTTCCGCCAGTTGACTCGGTGCCCGCAGTCTTGCCAGACGACTCGGTGCCCACAGTCCCGCCAGTTGACTCGATGCCCGCTGTTCCGCCAGACGACTCGGTGCCCGCAGTCTTGCCAGACGACTCGGTGCCCGCAGTCTTGCCAGACGACTCGGTGCCCGCAGTCTTGCCAGACGACTCGGTGCCCGCAGTCTTGCCAGACGACTCGGTGCCCGCAGTCTTGCCACACGACTCGGTGCCCGCAGTTCCGCCAGTTGACTCGATGCCCGCAGTCTTGCCAGACGACTCGATGCCCGCTGTTCCGCCAGTTGACTCGGTGCCCGCAGTCTTGCCAGACGACTCGGTGCCCGCAGTCTTGCCAGACGACTCGGTGCCCGCAGT
The DNA here is from genome assembly GCF_062004578.1 of Staurois parvus. NCBI lineage: Eukaryota > Metazoa > Chordata > Amphibia > Anura > Ranidae > Staurois > Staurois parvus. Next base: position 4,750,406 of record NW_028318148.1, on the reverse strand, counting down.
CTTGCCAGGCGACTCGGTGCCCGCAGTCTTGCCAGACGACTCGGTGCCCGCTGTTCCGCCAGTTGACTCGATGCCCGCAGTCTTGCCAGACGACTCGATGCCCGCAGTCTTGCCAGACGACTCGGTGCCCGCAGTCTTGCCAGACGACTCGGTGCCCGCAGTCTTGCCAGACGACTCGATGCCCGCAGTCTTGCCAGACGACTCGGTGCCCGCAGTCTTGCCAGACGACTCGGTGCCCGCAGTCTTGCCAGACGGCTCGGTGCCCGCCGCTTCGTCTGGGGGCCCGAGACCTGTTGCTCCGCCTGAGGGCCCGAGACCTGTCGCTCCATCTGGGGGTCCGGCGCCCGCCGCCCCGCCTGGGGGCCCAATGCCTGTCGCCCCGCCTGGGGGCCCGATGCCTGTCGCCCCGCCTGGGGGCCCGAGGCCTGTCGCTCCATCTGGGGGTCCGGCGCCCTCTGCTCCGCCTGAGGGCCCGAGACCTGTCGCTCCATCTGGGGGTCCGGCGCCCGCCGCTCCGCCTGAGGGCCCGAGACCTGTCGCTCCATCTGGGGGTCCGGCGCCCGCCGCTCCGCCTGAGGGCCCGAGACCTGTCGCTCCATCTGGGGGTCCGGCGCCCGCCGCTCCGCCTGAGGGCCCGAGACCTGTAGTTCTGCCTGGGGGTCCGGCGCCCGCCGCTCCGCCCGGGGGCCCGGTGCCTGTCGCCCCGCCCGGGGGCCCGGGGCCTGTCGCCCCGCCCGGGGGCCCGGTGCCTGTCGCCCCGCCCGGGGGCCCGGTGCCTGCCACTCCGCCCGGTGGCCCGATGTGCCTCTGCCCGGAGTCCAGCCCGATGTGCCTCTGCCCGGAGTCCAGCCCGATGTGCCTCTGCCCGGAGTCCAGCCCGATGTGCCTCTGCCCGGAGTCCAGCCCGATGTGCCTCTGCCCGGAGTCCAGCCCGGTGTGCCTCTGCCCGGAGTCCAGCCCGGTGTGCCTCTGCCCGGAGTCCAGCCCGGTGTGCCTCTGCCCGGTGTGCCTCTGCCCGGTGTGCCTCTGCCCGGAGTCCAGCCCGATGTGCCTCTGCCCGGTGTACCGCTGCCCGGAGTCCTGCCCGGTGTGCCAGTCTTTGATATCCCGCCAGTTACCAGACCCGGGCGGTGGAACATTTTTCCCAGCTAGGACTGTTTGGAGCGTCCTGAGGCCGCTCCTTGAGGGGGGGGTACTGTCAGGAATGGACTGGCCAGCAATGGTGGGACTCACCTGCCTTTTGATCTGCAGTACCAGGGCTGGCCAGCGGATGCTCCCAGCAATCAGAGACTCAACTTTGCAGCCAGCTAACACCTGGAACTGATTATGCTGGGGTATTTAAGGGATGGCCAGACCCACAGACTCGGCCTTGGTGTTGTGTTTGTCCTGGGCCCTGTATCCTGTGTCTGTCCTGCATCCTGTTTCTGAACCGCTGCTGACTTCTCCTGCTCTGATCCCGGCTCGCTCTTGACCATCCCTCTGCCTGACCCTCTGTACTACGCTGCTTGCTACCTGCTGAACCTGGCCTGTGACCCCGACCAATCTCCGCTTGTTCCCCCTGTACCTACCTGCCCTATTGATATTGACCCGGCCTGCCTGACAACGCTTGCTTGTATGTACTGTTATCTGTGGGTGGTTGGTTTGGTTTGGTTGCACTGTATTATGTTTTAGTATTGCACTGCGTTTATGTTTGTATTGTTAGTGTTAATAAATTATATTGTTTATAACATATCTGAGGTCTGCGTTTCCCTGCGTCAGCCACACACCTCTGGTCACACCTGGGAGCCCTGACATAGCCATTTTCCCTCCCCGGTGTCATGTGACTCATTAGTGTACAAGGTCTCAGGTGTGAATGGGGAGCGGGTGTGTTAAATCTGGTGTTATCGCTCTCACTCTCTCATACTGGTCACTGGAAGTTCAACATGGCACCTCATGGCAAAGAACTCTCTGAGGATCTGAAAAAAAGAAAGAAAATTGTTGCTCTACATAAAGATGGCCTAGGCTATAAGAACATTGCCAAGACCCTGAAACTGAGCTGCAGCACAGTGGCCAAGACCGAACAGCGGTTTAACAGGACAGATTCTACTCAGAACAAGCCTTGGTCAACAAAAGAAGTTGAATGCACGTGCTCAGCGTCATAAACAGAGGTTGTCTTTGGGAAATAGATGGATGAGTGCTGCCAGCATTGCTGAAGAGGATTTTTCCTTAAATGTATTTGACATGCACAAAGTGACACTTTATTTATGTCACCAAACAGCAACACAGTGCAGCTGTATGGTGAAACTCAGAGCCATCCAGTGCCCTGTGATAAAATTCAGCAATTCTGTATTTTACCCCAGCTCACTGCACTGCACCTGTGGGCTGCCCTGAAGTGAGAACGGGGCACATAGAAAACTATTGTTTTCTATGTGTCCTATAGGTGTCAGTGTGGTTCGTCCAGTGCCAAAAATTGCCATTCACAGCACTAGTGTGAATGGGCCCTAAAACTGATTAAGGAAGAATTCTAGCTGTACTAAAAAATAATCTACATACTTACTGCCTAAGTCATTTTGTAATTTAATGCTATTGAGTATCCTTCACACGTCTATCTGCAGTCATAACTGCCAAAAAAAGTTCCCCTTTCCTGTAACCGAGACAGCAGTACAATTGTTGATGGGCTTTCTCAGAATTCTCATCCATAGCTCCAGTAGGCTGACTGTCCTTTCTAAAATTGGCCATACACACATGCTGGCTGAACGAAAAAATATCTAACAGGTTCCTCCATCCACTATAAAGAGCGCATATGGGTAAATCTGCTGCAGCTATTGTATTCCAACAACTGGCGCTGTTTGCTGTCAAAATACACCAACAGAGCCTGCTTCTGATTGGATGCTGACAATGTTTGTCTATCAATTTTCTCATCAGCTCCTTCAATTTTTCAATCAAAGGATGTTGGGCAGGAAGGTGCGAACAGGGCCACCCAAGAAGCAAATTGTGGCTGATTTTTCGGGAACCATTTAACATTTGCTCCATATATGGCCACCGAGCTTGTAATCAGATTATAGGTAGCCTGTTAAACAGAAATTGGCATCCCTGGTAGTGTTGCTATTTAGAAGAGATGCTAGAAGTGCAATGTTTCTTTTAGATTTAGGACTTATTAAAGATTTCAGCAAATGTACTGGAAAGGTATATCTCAGTATCTACAAATATATGTTGCACTCCTAAATACTTCTCAATAAATAATAATTAAATTATTACCATTAAATGAATTCAAATTATAATACAAATAACTAATAAAAGTGTATAAATACCAAAAAATATTTAAATAGATAGTTTCAACTAATCAATCTCCTCCAAATAAATATCAAAATAATTTCACATGAAATACTCCTCTAAAAATTTTTTTACCAAGTGCTCATAAATCATCTATTAGTGACATGATGTACTTACTAATACCCTCAATTTCATTTATATTCATAATACCCTCATTTAATACAATAAAAATAGTAAATCAACTAATAACCCTCAACCAAAACGCATCTAAATGATCCCCATAAACAAAAATAACCAAATGCTCATAAACAATTAATAGTGACTAGCATGAATCCAAATATCATCAAAATAATAGTCCTATTGAATAAACAATTGTTTATATATAGTGACATGGTGCTTGTTGTTCTTCAATTTGTGACTTTTGTGAATCCTTCAAATAGTGAAGATGTGCGCTCACCTCCTTTGATGCCTGCAATTAGGCTATACACGCTTTCGGTTCACTTTCCCTGGAACCTGCTGGACATATACTTTTGCTGGTAAAATAGGGAGATCCTTCCTTTAGGAGTAATGGATGTATCCTCTGGTGGCTGATTATCCCCTCAGGGATTACACACTCCTTTTGTTATCCCAGACCTCCTAATTATCCTCTCCTTGTATTACTCCGCATGCAGGAAGAAATAGAGGACATAGTGCTTTACCTTTTAAAACTTTTTATTCCCACCATCCAAGTATTAAACTCACATTACACAGGTTTAAGTAACGCAATATCCCATTGGAAATCCTCTGCTGGCCTCTGAGTCATACACCTGCCGTCTATCGTGTTGTGCGGCTCCTCTCCAAGTGATGACGTAGCCCCTCCCCTACGTGTTACGCCTCCAATCACGTGGCTTCATCAGGGGGTTGTGATAGGTCAATCACTCATCCATTGCCAGCTTATATATATCCCGTCCTCCATTTTCCCGTAGATGTACTGGAGGCGGCCATGTTTTTGGGGTCAATTGGAAGCACAAACTCTCCTTCCTTTTGACACATTTGTTTCAATTACTAAGCTACTATCTCGGAAAGATACTTTGCATATGACTCATCGGACTGCCTGGATTTAAACAACCTCTTCTTTTACTATGCATTACAATCTTTTTAATAATACATATAACGATTTAAAATAAGTGTGCCAATTAAAAAATGGCATAAATAACAAATAATGATACCATTAAACAAATATTAATTATATAAAATCAAAAAATAATTTAATTAAAAAAAAAAATATTTAATTAAAAAAGAATATTTATTAAAATAAACATTTTAAATGGTGCAGAAAGAATCCCTCACACTCAATATACAGGTATGCACCTGTTTTAAATTCATACCGAATGTAAAAACTACTCTCCCCCACTCCCATGTTCTACATACTTAAAACCAAAAAATATATCATCCTATCATATATGTACGTATTATCCAAACCTAAATGTCACTGATAAAGCAGGATAAATCAAAATCCTTGTTCAAACCATCTGGTGCTAAACTTCCTAACTCATAAATCCAAAATGATTCTTTTTTACTTATTTCACGGACTAAATTGTCACCTCTCCAGTGTGGATTGTGTTTGACGAAACCCCAAAATTCTATTTTCTCTACTTCTTGATGGTGATGTGATTTAAAATGTAGCGGTAAATGATGGTATTTATAGCCTATACTAATATTGTGTATGTTCTTTCATACGCTCTTTAAGACTCCTCTTAGTGCGTCCTATATATAATCGATTACACGGACATTTTAAGGCGTATACTACGCCTTTAGTACTACACATAATAAATTGGTCTATTTCATACTGTTTACCATTTTTTAGAGGAGTATTTCATGTGAAATTATTTTGATATTTATTTGGAGGAGATTGATTAGTTGAAACTATCTATTTAAATATTTTTTGGTATTTATACACTTTTATTAGTTATTTGTATCATAATTTGAATTAATTTAATGGTAATAATTTAATTATTATTTATTGAGAAGTATTTAGGAGCGCAACATATATTTGTAGATATTTCCAACACAGTTGTAGTTATGTGTTTCATGTTTGTGATCCTCTAGTAATTATCACACCTGTGGCTTGCAAGTCACTCTGATTCATCTATATCTCAGTATCTACTGGACAGAAGCAAATGAGCATCTAACAAAGTTTGAAAAATCCTGAGAGCTCCTTTCCGATACCCTCAACAAACTTTCATCCGCTCCCGTATTGCTGACTATTTGGCTTACAAAAAAACCTTGATGTCACTGCCCTCACTTTATGGGAAATCCATAAGATGATTATAAGAAGCTACTGCAGTCACTTAGCTTCCTCCCCCATAAAACAATTCAAAACGTGACTTCTTTTAGAGCATGAGTATCTTGGCAAAGCACGGGCCTTTCAGCTCTACCCATCTAGACCGTGGAAATCAGTACTGGAGGAGGTGAAATGCAACCTAAACCTCCAACTAATGGACCAGGCCAAAAAAGCTATCAGATGCACAAAACACATCTTTTATCTTAAAGCAAGCAAAAAGGACTGCCTACAAAAATGGAGACTGCTGTGGCACACTGACCTATCACATAAACTCTATTGCCCCTGTTGGAAAACATGAGTTTAAAAACAACCTGCCCAAAATAGTTCAGCCTTTTCATCAACATTTAACTGAACTCTACTGGCACCTTTTCCGCTAGTGCAGCAGATGCCCTGTTCTCTTGTGTCGGACACATGGCGACAGGTTTTGGACACCCCTATCTCAGAAGAAGATGTCTTATTAGCAAGCAAAGTGATGAAGGTACACAAACAGCTAAGACTGGATGGCTTCTCCACCCCCTTTTATAAATGCTTTCCAGACATTCTTGCCCCCATTCTGTGTAATGCCTTTAATGACCTCTGTAATTGTTTTCTTTTTTAATTGGATTCTCCCCTGGCTGCCATCTCTATGATCCCCAATCCCAAATCAGATGATCCTAATTCGTCTAATTTTCAAACTGTTTTTTTTTTTTAAATGTTCTAGCCACCAGATTTAATCAAGGTATAGGAGGTCTCATCCCCCGAGATCAAGTTGGTTTTATGCTCCTCTGTCCATCCACATTCTACTATGGTTACATCCTTGGGATAGGAAGGGTGTATCCAGGGATGGACTGACAACTCATGGGGCCCCCGGGCAATAGGGGATCATGGGGCCCGTTTCCTTGCCTACACTCAAAGCACACCCAAAAAAGCCTATAAATGGTACCAGGGGCCTTTCATGGGGCCCCCTACTGACCCCGGGTCCTCAAGCAGTGCCCGAGGGCTCGAATGGTCAGTCCGCCCCTGGGTGTATCAAACCCAAAACTTGGCATTTGCTGCATCTCTGGGGCAGCCTTAAATACGCAAGTGGTTTCCTGTCCCCTCACTTGCCATTGCTGTCTATTATCCACAACCCCTCATTTCCTCCAAATTTGAGTCTCCCAGGGCCTTTAGATATTGGATTGCGTCAAGTATGACCCAATTTCACTCCTTGCTGACCCAGAGAGGCTTCAAATCCTTTTCTGACCTGCAAACCGTGTGCCATCTGTCGCACTCTGAGCTGTATCAATGCTCTCAGGTCAAACATTACGTTCTGTTCACTGCACATCTTTGTGGAGGTCACCTAACTCTTACACTCTTAGAATCAAAATGTAAAAATGACCCACATTTAACGAGACTGATCTCTCTCTTATACTTTCTGTGGTTGCTTCGATACTGGATGCATACTTGGTGGATCTGTCAGGTGGTCCAATGTTTTTAGCAGCAAGTGTAATGTATCAAACATGCTAATTTTTGTAGGGTGCCCTTGCTAAGCCTATGCAAAGCTCTCTTCAACCAAAAGCCTGAGGGAATCCCTAACTCTCAATTCATTCTCATGACTCACATCCTTACAGCTGCAAAACAAGATATAGCAAAGGCTTGGTTATGGCAACGTATATATCAAAGGTTAAATCCCGAGTCCACTGGACCATGCTTATTGAAATACTGACAGCTCGGCTCTAGTGCACCATGCCCAAATTCCATTGTATCTGGGACCTTTGGATCTCTTCCTATCTCCCTGTACCCTCAGACACATGGATCTTGGGACTCCCCTAACTAACTCTCCCCTCCCTTTTTTACCTCTCTTTCTTTCCCTCTCTTCTCTCTTTCCTTTCTTCTTTTCTGTTTCTTCCCTCTCTACCTTCTTACATTAGTGCCTCTTGTACAACTCAGTTGGATATTCAATATTAACACATTTTTTCCACAACACCCAATTGTGGCCTACAATGCTAGAACATGTGCCATATTGTCTATCTTATCTTATATTATCTGATCAAACACACTTTTCATGTACATCCTTGACTGAAGTATGTACAGCTGTTTCTTTGGTGATGTACTGTATGTACATAAATAAAAATGTGGAACAAAAAGAATTCCTGGGAGTTAACCTTAAAGAGATTGTGTCATTCCTCAGTTTCCAGGATTTTTATGACAACAATTTTCCAGAGTTTTATGATGAACCCTGTGTCATTTCAGTGTAGAAACTGACAGGAAACACCTTATGTGGTTACACATGATGTGCCCAAGAGGATTGTGAGCATGCAAAATCGATTAATATATGGGCCTCCACTTGAATGTCTGGAAAGTATGGCATTTGACCATGAAAGGCCAAAAACAACAGCAAAAAAACTGCAGCTTCAGAAACTGGAGTCTCACTCTTCAGAATGCAGAAAAGCTGCACAGACCAATATTTTAGAGCAATGCAGAGCCCACCATCACTTCCTGAATGAGGATTTAGGTGTGGAGGCTTTAAGTGCTTTAACTTCTGAATGTTTAAATGGCAACTGGACTGTGGTGGCAGGGGAGAGGATGGTCAGTCGGATGTCCTTTCTGGGGCCCATCAGCTCCCATGTGCAATTCATTAGAGAGGATTTTTGTGTCTTGCAGTTTGTTGCCTCTTTTGGAATACTTCTGCCAGTGATTTGCAATGAATACAGCTATTAATGGAAGATGGAAATGCACAATAGGAATGCTGTGCAGGAAAAAATGCGCTCATATTGTTATTGTAGGCTGGCCATACACAAGTAATTTTTTTTTCATTCAACCAGTGGGATGAATAAAAGAAAATCACAATCACTTGTGGATGGAGGAATCTGTCTCACAGCGCTATTGTATTCTGCCAGCGGGGAGATATTCTCCCCATCACAATACACTTATTAGCACCTCCAGCTATAGCCAGAGAAGCGCTGATCTAGAGAACAATTTCCAACAGAATGGTTGTACACAAGTTGATCGGTAGATGGACTTGTATACATCTAGCCTGCCAATACATGGATCGAAATTCAGCCAGTCCCTGCTGAACCGGACAAAATTTGATCCCTGTACGGCCAAATTTTGGGTTCTTTCTGCTGTTTGGAAATGTTGCAGTCAGACTGTCCAGTTTCTTCTAACAAAACAATGACTTCTTGGTACTTATTAGTTCATTCTTCATCACACAGAGTACACCAAACTGGGAAGTCCAGCTATGAGAGAACTCTGACTCTCTTTAACCATTCACAATGGCCACAACCAACAAGTACACCTCTTCAGGCTTTGCTTCTGTGACTGTCTTCCATGGCATACAACTGTCATAAGCAGTCCAAAGATTATGCATTTTGAGCCTTTTGAGTAACGGTCACACCCCTCATCACACGTGTCCTCAGGCAGACTTTTATTGCAGAGAATGGGAGGGGGTGTGCCTTACCAGCTTTGTTACTGAGCACTGCTTACTGAGAACACTGGGACTATCTCTGGTGCTTATAGAACAGTACAGTCATATTTAAACACCCAACTGCTATCACAAATATGTAGTGGTAACAATATGGCAATTGAGGCTATTGGTAAATAACTTTACTGTGTGACTACAGCTGGGATTTAAGGATTAATCCCAGGTGAGGGTACAACACTTAAGGGTCTATCTTTACAAAAATTATTGGACAAATTTGACAAGCATTCGCCCAGCCCTGCAATAGTATGACTGTATTTTTCTTAATACAATGATTGCCTATGATCATCAGCTTCATCTAGTGGCGATAATATGATATTTTACTCACTGAGGTATTTCAGGAAACATACCACATTATGGCCATTAGATGGAGATAAGGATCACAGGAAACCACTATAATTAAGTAAATACAGTCAGAATTTGGCAGGGCTGGATAAATGCTTGTCACATTTGTCCAATTAATTTTTATCATAAATAGAACCCTTAGTTTTATGATTATTTTCAGGGGATCTTTAGCCTGATTCTGAGAATTACCAACACCTGCTTAGAGTTAGCCTGACGTTAAAGCCAATGTATTGTCATTATCTGCATTTCCTGGTAGGAGCAGAGCTGGGCTGATGACTACAACACACTGTTTTCATAGGTACCAAGATAACAAGTAATTCTGTGTTTTTTTAAAATACATTTTCTGAGTCCATCATCAAACTTTTGTCTGGCATAAACTGTGTAAGAGAATAAAAACACAGAAATTATTTTCCAAGGACACTCCGCTGCTGGTTTACAGTATATGAGCATTAAATGTGGTTAAAACATTCCTTTTGTGGCATTTGAAGTGCTCCCATTTTAAATATAATTTGAGCCAAGACAACATGAACATGCTGACAGGTCTGGAAAACAGGGATCTCATTGTGTTTTATCGATGCTGAAAACCAAAGACATTACCAGAGGCAAATCTCTTAAATTTCAGGTTGTGCCTGAAAGTCAGGAAGACTTGTCAGCCTCGTATTTCACTTGTGATTGTGTGAAGTGAGTTGGTGACGTGAGCCTCAAGATGAAGGCAGATGGGTACTTTCTGCACCGCATCTGACATTTCTAACAAAAAATTTTCTCTATCCTGGAGTACTAAACAAAGGAGCGCTATTCCACCCATTTGACCGAACCATGACTCTTCCATTACCCTAAGCAACCCTCAGGAGCATGTATTTCGGTAAGCAATCCACCAAAGTATTCAACTGACGGCAAACTGCCGGATTATACTTTACAAAAGGCCGCTATATTTGTTACAGAATAATTGCGGCTCCTCTAGTTAAGTCAGACACAGCACCGGAGTGACATCGCAATTCATCAGTGCTATTTCCGGCAATACTCATGACCGGTGTGACAAAGGGACGATTTAGAGGGGGCCAAATTTGTGATTTAACAGCCCCAACCAAAAAGCAGACATAAAATGAATACATGTTGTGTTTCAGAGAAAATGAATTAAAAGATAATTAGTTAATTGAAGAGCGCTTCCATCTCTCATAGCAATGTGTCAACTCTTATTAGGCGCTTAGTAACATTAAGCTGGATTACCCATGAACTCCCTGGAGATGGTAATCATTCATTTAACAGACTCCGGCTTCTCTGCACAGCCCCTTACCCAGTGCTGCCGGATCATTACTTTGAAGATGCTCCATCACCGGTCCTTGGTCTCTGTCCGCAGACCGCCACATCCAGTGTTCACTAGGAAAATGGAGTATAAACACATTGCTGATTATTGATTTCTGCTGGAGAAGATAGGAGAGATGCTGCAGAGATTCTACAAGATGGAGGGAGTGGGAAGGTCACACAGTGATGGTGCAAGGCTCTATCACGATACATTGTGGTAATTAGCAGCCTTCAGACTTGATGCTGAGATGATAGACACTGGACAAATTACTTTAAACCATGCAGAAAAGGATTAGTGAACTGATCGATCGCTGTTTAATGCCAGTTGGATCATTTGCACCCGTTATACATTTACTGCCTTGTTCATATTGAGTCCCATTTATATGCACATCTACATTTTGTCAACTATAAACCCTGATTTCAGTAACATTTGCAAAGTTCACATCTACAGGGCACCATCTATTTTGCAAATTTACTTTTTGCATATCGCAAATTGTTGGTTTTATTAGTGATTCTTTGTTGATTCCTCCGAGGACACTCCACATTGGTTCATTCAACATCTTGAGCGTTCTTTGCGCGTTTGACACTGGAAATCAACACTAGTCTAATAAGCACTAAGCACTCTGGAGTAGTAGTGTGGTAATGTCTTATACTAATCTGGTTTACAGAATAGCAAGAATGACAGTTATTAAATGATGGATAAAAGAAACAATCCTATTCAATATTGTAAAAAAAAAGAGATTTTTGTAATATTGTAAAAAAAAAGAGAATTACACACTTTTAAAGCAGCACATAAAGCATAATGAGTGATGTTGTTTCTAATTTTCAGTTAGAAAGGCTGTGTAGCAGCCCAGGTATAATAATCAGAGGGGTCAAATTTCAATCAGGAGCTGAGATGCTCTCTAGATCAGCTCTCTGGGATTTCCTCCTGCACTAGAGCGTGGGAGAAAGTTCTAGAAGCAGTGGGAGGGAGTGAGGAGTGGCTGGTTTTGCACTCTCAATGGATCCTGGCCAATCCCTAACAGGAGACTTGTTTTAGGGCCAGGCCAGGCCTTAAGAGTGACCAAACATGCTCACCTAAGGGGAGGAGGAGGAGGAAAGGAGAAGAGAGGAGAGAGAGTTCAGATGGAAGATGGAGAAGTAAGGCTGGAGAGTGCCTGTGACGGCCCCTTAATATTTTGTATTAACCTCTGCCGCACAGGAAGATTGGGGTGGTATATTAGTGGGGGTTGTCAGGATGGAGGGAGATTACTTCTAACAGAAGAGGAATCAGCACAAGGGACACATTATTACTGACTCTATCTTACGTCCCTTGTGCTGATATTTCTGTTTTTGCTTTTGGCTGCACTTAGGCTTTAACAGGAGATGCAGTTATCCTTTAAGGAAAGGAAAGTTAGGCAGCGGAAGGAACAGTGTTCTCCACAAAGTGTTTCAGGAGAGCAGAGTTAGAAGACAGAAGGAGCAGAGTTGTCCAGCAGTGCAGAGTATTTCAGGAGAGCACAAATTTGATCTGCAGGGGAAGGATCTTGTTCCCCATCTTGAACTGTGGATACAGAATTGTAGTGCTACCCCTGTAGGAGCAGCTAGTATACTCAGATTACTTTTCCCAGTAGTTGCCCTGCAGCGAGGCACTTTCTCACTCTTGGTCTCAAAACAGTTTAGGGTTGTTTTTGAAGTGTTAATAAAGGGATAAACTTGGATGGGGATTGGGGTAAGTGGGATACTCCAATAACTTGCTATATAAATAGGACACTAACTTGCTTCTTGAAACTCTGAACTCTGTCCCTGTGTAGCAGACAGTGGACAGGTTCTGCAGAACAGTATTGAGGTGGTTGAGCATTCTTCAGTGAACAGTCCAAGCAACAGTCCCTTCACAAGTAATGGAAGGACTATGCTCTTCAAAATAAAACATCTTAGCAAACACATGGCTGACTATCTAGCACGCAAGAGGGTTGATAGCACTCAGTCTCTAGGATCTTCCCCACCTGGATAAATGGTGGTCTCCTACCAGTATACTGCAGGCAGCTTCTCCCAGTGGTACCAGACTAGATCCTCAGAAAACAGCCCCTCAGCCTTCTTTCAGCAGCAGACAGTGGCACTAGGCCCTCCAGCCTCCCAGATGTGGCCTCCACTCGACAACCACATGGCAGAATGCCCAGGAAGGGCAAACAAGCCCCCTAGGCAATGATATCTCCCTCTGGCAGAAGATGATGCTGTTCTCTGCTCCAGAGTATTTATATAGTCTTCCAGAATCCTCTGGGCCAGACCTCCCAGGGACCGGCTGAGGCTACATGAAGCTGCTGATTGATATGCTCCTGCCTCTATTACCTAGAGCTCCTCCAGTTGAACAGGGAGAAGCAAACATTCACGCAGCTTCTGGGACATAGACCAGACCAAAACAATCAAACCTAGCTCCACTGGTTAGAGTGGGATAAAACTAAATTTACCTACACTAACACTTAGCTATAAACCCCAAACAGAATTCCAGCCCCATTGGGTACAGTGAGCCAAACTAAATTTGCCTAACTGAAGAGATTAACCCAATTGAGTGCAATGGGCCATAACTAAATGTATCTATTCTAGCACCTGACCAATAGGGTACTACAGAAATTAAATATATATACTTAGCACGCAGTGAGACTCTCTCAGTTGTCTTGTTGTACATAGATATGATCGTCAGTCTCTCCCCACCAAAAATATGTCTGCAATCTGGCAAACTTTCTGTCTTGCATACCGCATGAAGGAGAAGAGAGGCCTGCTGGGCAATTTACTCAGCTTGCTCAGCTTGATCATACCTCTTTTGTACAGCCCACTGCGACATTCCTTTTCATTCATCGGTGCACGTAGGAGGCTGATAGCGACTTTCTGTTATTACCGCCGCTCAGTGTGGACGCTCTTCAGAGTTTGCAGACGGCAACAGCATAGGACACAATTATAAATAATCCTTTCAGTCTCCTCTCCCAGCGTCTGACTTGTAAAAAAAAAGGGATTATAATACCAAGAATAATAATTTAAAGGGATTTCTGTAGAGCACACAGAATGTAGACATTTAGCCCCATGGCTAGCAGAACTGAGAGAAGAAAAAGTCAGATAACAACTCCAATAATAGTTTAAAGGAATTGTAGAACACACAGGATATGGACATTTAGCTCTATGGCTGCAACAACGGAGAAAAAGATTTCTAATTAGCAATATGTGTCCCAAAACAAACACACTCAACTGCTCCTTACACACACAGCCTCTGCTTCCTGCATTGTAGTGTTGCATAGTGGCTGTGATTTATAGTGGCCATACACACTTTGATTTTATTTTCTGATCAATGTGTGATTCAATCAAAATGATCAAATCAGAAACTGATCAAATAGCCATAGCTTCGATTTAGATTCAGTTTAGGTCAGATTCAATCAGAGCTGATTATCAATTGTTTTGCATCAATCAGCAGCACTGAGATACTCTGTGAATACAGTCATATTTTGATTGATCAGATTTCAATTGATGAGATTGTATGGTGGAAACAGAGATGTGATCGATAATTCATGATTGCATATCATGATAGGGTTTTAACTATCAACTGAAATTCACTTCCTTATGTGTGGCATATTGATCAAATGGGTTGTTGACTATAGATCAATTATTCCGAGGCGATCAATCAGAAAGTGTCAAGTGTGTGTTCACGCAGTGTTCATTTTTTGAAGGTCTTAGTGCTGGTCCCTGGATTAAGACTAATTATTATTATTATACAGAATTTATATAGCGCCAACAGTTTAGTTAGTGCTTTATAACTGTAGAACCTTCCTAGATAGCCAGGGTGAGCTAGAGCCTTAGTTAGGAGGACTGAGTAGCAGCCTGGGTGTGAGAGCTAGCAGGGTCAAATTGAGGTCAGAGCTGAGAGACTCTGCAGACTGGCTATCTGAGATCACCCCCTGCACTAGAACTTTGGAGAAAGTTTTAGAAGCATTGGGTGGAGGTAAGTAGTCTGCACTCTCAATGGATTCTGTCCAATCCCCAACGAGATGCTTGATAAGGGGCCAGAACATCCCTTAAGAGTGACTGAGCCTGCCCAGCAGCAGGAGAGTTTGGTGGATGATGGAGAAGCGAGGCTGGAGAGCAGGAGCCTGGGAGGGGGCCCAGATGGGAAATGGCTCACCTCCAGGCAAGGACACTGGAAAGGAGGAAAACTCTGAACCTTATTGACTCCCAGAGAGAGGACCATCTGCGTAGCAGGGAAGGAGTGGCCCAGCTAGAAGGCCTGGTAGTAGCCACCAACCCATCCGCTTACAGACGAAAGACTGAGTGAGTAGACCTACACCCCCTGGGCCAGTAAGGGGAAGGAGCACTCTGGTGGGGAACTGCATTATCTGCCTACCCAGGACTGTCTTATACATAACTTGACAGACACTGGATATCCTATCTAGGGATTCCTCCAGGCAACCAGATAAAGGAGTATGCTGGGGTCTGGGGTGGTACATCTGGAGAGGCTGGCTAGCTCTCCAAGAAGAGGATTTTTGTCTGATGACTTGTACATAGTTCCAGGAAGTTATTCTCAGTTACTATATCCTTGGGGATCCTGTACACCCCTTACCCCATCCAAGTTCAATCCCCTAATAAAACTTTAAAACAATGCTCAAGGACTGGTTACTGTCTCCTGGATGCAAGTCTGCATGAAGGAAATGCGTGTTGCCTGGCTGTGCAGGACTATAAGGGGACTCAAACTCCAGCGACTCCTAAAGGGGTAGTGCTAACTCCTAAGAGACAGCACAATTACAATACTATTTAATACAGTAGGAACCAGAGGGCCCTGCTCGTTAGAGCTTACAATCTAATCTAATGTCATTAAAAACAATGTGGTCCCTGTAAGGTTGACCACAGACAGGCACAGGGGCGGTCTGACCATTTGGAAACTCGGGCACTGCCCGAGGGCCTGGGATCAGTAGGGGGCCCCATGAGATGCCCCTGGCACCTTTTTCATAGGCTTTTTGAGTTTGGGCAAGGATACAGGGGCCCCATGATCCCCTATTGCCTGGAGGCCCCATGAGTTGTCAGTCTGCCCCTGGTCAGGCATATACTTCCCAGGAAACTTCAGGAGGGAAGATACCTACTTGTTCCTTTTGGAACTTAGCCCACATCTGCACCTCACACATCTTGCCTGAAGAGCTACAGCACAAAATACATGGTTTACACCCTCCTTCCCTTTTCTCTTTTGAGATTTTGTCTTGACACTTCAATCAGGACCACCCTATTGTACTGACTGTAGAAATACTATCAGAGAAAAGGAAATCATGGCTGGTATTCATTCCTACTCTCGCTCATTCTTGCAGTCAGTGTAGACACTCTTACTTTCAGCCTGATCTGAAATTTTAACTGTTGTGGAAGGAGTGATGGGAATTTGATGTAAAAGGCAGATTAGCTGTAATTAGAAAACACATTTAGTTTTTTTTAATGGGTTGATAAACAGGCCATTTTAATGTCGGCTAGGATGGCTCTTTAGAATACATTAATGCTCAACCGCTATACATGCCTTTATGCGTGTGCAGTACTTGGCTTCTACCACATTTTGTATGCAGTTTTTTCATGTCAGGAGTTCTGGTATTCAGAAGGGCTTAAACAGCCACCCTGTGTGCATGAGGCCATATGGTTTCAGGCATGTTGTTTGTCCTTCTGTCTTTTATTTTCTCTTTCACTGAGGGTTGGAAGGCAGAGGGTTACAGACACTCAGCTACCAAATGTCATTTTCCCAGTAGGAAAACAAGCCCAAAATAGCCTTGCACAGGAGAGGATGGCAATGCCACACAGACAAGAGGATGTGTTTGTGCCTGCCGCTGTAGATGCTTGAACACTTAGCGCAGGGGAGGGAATGGGTCTGGGCTGGGAGAGTATAATGCACACTGAACCATTCAGAGGTAGAAGTAGACAGTGGATGTTCTAAGTGCGACCGCTGCCGTCATTCCAGCATCCCCTCTCCTACTAATTTATATTGACAGCGGCTTTCAAAACACGCAGACTTGTTTACAATAGCGAATAGGAACATCATGTATTTCTCCCCATCGCTCATTTTCAGGGACATCGCTGATTTTACTCCTGTAGGAATGTTTAACCTCCTCACTGCTGAGAGGGGTTGGAAACATGATGTTGCAGCTGTTGTCACACTTAGGGCTCGTTCAGACATTGTCTATTAAGCTGCATAGATCTGCATTGATCAACGCAAGCTCAAAGCAAAGGTACATGGAAAACAATCATTCTGTAAGTGCCCTGTTCACACCATAACGATGAGCTGAGGTGGGTTGTGATGTGCAAAAATACAGACGTGCTGCATTTTTATACAGTGCTACTTCACTACATCGCACCACAGGCTGTTGCAGCATACTATGATACTTCAAAAAACTTTAAAAACAAAACACAAAAGGAAATAGAGTGATGTGTTGCAGCAATGTATAGACTAGCATGCACAGGCTTTAGTGATATTTATGTGAATGAGTCCAAAGTGGTGGTGGATGTATTGGCAGCACAATCTCTGGCTTTAATGGCCTAGGTCTCATTACATTATGGCAGTGGTCTCCAAAACTGCGGCCAGTTTGCCTCGTGCGGCCCTTTGCTTGCTTTTATCCAGCCCTATTTCATCCACTGATACCAACAATGGAGTATAATTCCCCCACTGACACCAACGATGGGGCACAGTTCCTCCCAATTACACCAATGGTGGGGCACAGTTCCTCACACTGATGCCAACAATGGGGCAAAATTACACTGACACAAAAAATGAGGCGCAATTTCTCCAACGGACACCAAAGATGGGACATTGTCTATTCCCACTGATGTCCAGACCTTTTCTACACCCAATGGCCACAGTCCGGCCCCCCTAAAGTCTGAAGGACAGTAAACTGGCCCTAGGTTAGAAAGTTTGGAGACCCCCGTGTTATGGTATTATCAACACAACACAAATGTTTGAATCATTTTCAGAGTGTAAATCCAGCCACAGTCAAATGCTTTCCTGGAGCTAATGTGAGATATTCGGCTCTTCTCACACAGAGTGTTGGAGCATTGCCTACTGTACAGTAGTATAAACATGGCACCTCCGATCCTTCACACTTCTGCACACTGAAAGGCTGGCTCCTTATGAAATCTCCAACCAGCTACAACATTTCTGTTTGCAATAATGAATACCTCTGACCACCAAATGACCTAAATATTGCCATCTACTAAATCTACAAGAGGCAATTTTTCATACGCTAACTCAAAATGGGGATCATGCCTTCCTAGGCCTTCCAGGCGTCTGTGGTCAACTCAAAATATGCTTACAGTCACAAATATCAAAATGAGGGCTTGTGTTGATAGGCATTTGTTTGTGACAGATGGATTTTGCTTTCCCATACAAGTATATGGGATATGCAATTAGGACAATGCCAAAAATAATGCTGCTTCAGGCTGACTTCTAGCCATCTTCCGCCAGCTGCAGGTGCAAGCTAAATGGGGTCTGTCTGCTCTCCCTAAAAACACTAGCAATATCAAAAATCCCATATCCACTGAATGCTCCTTTTTTCTTTTTCAGTCAGCTTTATTGGACTGTATGATACCTCAAGCATATTTCCTCACCACCAGACTCCTACACCTCTTCTGACACATTTCACCCTGTTGTATCATTTCTATAATTTCCATGGATCCATTTTGATGCAAATCCTGCTTGCTGGAGACCAAATGCAGATCAGATGAAGGTCAACTGCATGTCAAATGCACCTGGCAATAAATAAATTGAATGGTCTCAGAGGTATTTCAGGGCTCATTTAGGCCTAATTTACACTTGTGGTCAGGAAGGAAAAAGGGGGTGGAGGTAAAAATAGGCCTCCTCCCTCCCTGAACTGCAAAGGTAGCCAGACGGGGTTGAATACTTTCTGTGGCCACTATGCTTTGCAGTGTATCAAAAATGATACCCTGCGTCGCATTCAGTGGGCAGTTCCACCTGTAAAAGGGTCCTTTTATTGGCTCCTCCCTTCCCCTCAGCAACATGCTAATTACATTTTTAAATCTATTTTCACTCTATACCTTATTTTATACCCAGCTATGTAATCACTGGTTCTCAATGCCTCTCTATGCTATGCAAGCAGACCATGGCTGGTGGAGGCCAGCAGGATGTTGTACAAAAAATATCCAGGCATGGAAGGTCAGGAACAGATTTTATTTCCAGATTGAGATGATTTGAGTTTTGTGACATGCATGCGTTATCCTTTTGGAAGTAGCCATCAGAAGATGGGTACACTGAATGTGACATCTGAATGTCTCAGCTGAAATCGAGACTAAGCAACAATTTTCTAATCTTCTATTGTCCAATATTGGTGGAAAACTGATACATTCTGGTGGAGAGTTTGAACTTCTGAAAAACAGCACAGTTGCTGGCTGAATCACCAGATTAAAATATAAGAGAGAAGACCTAAAAAAGAAAATAAATGCAGCCATCAAATCTAAGAATTGTTAAGCTGCAATATAGAAAATGTTTGCTTTTGGGTTTAATACTGCTTTAATTTTTAGTGAGTGAAGTACATCACTGTCTCCGCACAGAGAGTGGTTGCATTCGATGTTGGGCAGGGTTCTTCCAGAGGTGGAGGAGCTTGGCCCAAAAAGATGGTCATGGCTACAGCAGAGGCACCCAAAAAGGAAGGGGTGCTCAAAGTTTTCTGGTATAAAATTCTGGGTCATTACTGACCATTAACCATCATGGTGCATTCACCATTATCACATTTTGTGGCTTACTGTATGCTGGCCACTTCATCAGAAAAGTGTATTGAGACACTTTAAATTTTGCTGTAAGGCATCCCTTTCCTGCACAATAAGTGTATAGTAAGGCCTTCAATCATCACTTCATTTTTGGGTGTCTCTGTTACCCCCCCAAACATCTCCACCTCTAATTTAGTGGGCTGGGTCTAAATTTTATTTGCATATTAAATTTAAACTCCAGGCAGATACAAATTAATGCAGCTTCGTGTTCATTAATCTTTCCAGAGCTGAGAACAGGTCACTGGTGTGCAGAATGAAACTGTGCTCCTGTAATCGATAGAAGTATAGCCAAAAAGGTTTTGGCCGTACTTCTCCTTTAAATATATATTGCAATCACCTGTACAGAAGATCTTAGACTGAAAGAAGGGAAAGCAGCTCTATGAGCCAGTCAGTTGTGCTGTAGAGCTCATATGCTAACATGGAACATACTGATAGGAGAGAGCAAAGTGACAGAGAGATGAGCTTAGTCTGGTGCTTCTCCTTTCACTGTCCTTTCACTGAGCTTATTCTGTTGCTTCTCCTTTCACATGGACAGTTAACTGCTAAGCCCCCAATTATGCTCACCATGGAGAATTAGTAGGCAAACAACTATTGGTTATATCCACAAGTGCTTTTGTGCTTAGTGAAGTATAACATCATAAATCAGATCAAACATAGGGACAGAGTAATCTGGTTCCAAAAGAGGAACATTTCGGATCAATTGGCATAGCAGCCTTCCTAACAATAACTTAACAGCTATCAATCTCCACAGGGCAACTGTTGCATCTTGGGGTTTGGGGATACTACCTATGGCTTCCAACATCGCATTAAATCGATCAGCATGTTTTCATTTATAGTTAACAAGACAGCCCAAATCTCTCTGGTGTGAACTTTGTTGTTTTTTGCTCAACATATCACTATTAAGAATGAATGAATATGTAAGGGATAGGCAGGTGATGGCAGACCTTCCTCCATGTTTCCCAATTAACTTCGTTGGGCACCAAGTCTGGGTCACATAAGAGGCCTCCCCCGGTTCTTCTGGGCTATGCTAGTCACCTGAGACTGGATCACTTTCTTACACATGGGGTACCTTTACTAAAGTGCTGTTTTATCAATGCCCTGGGCCAAGACCGAGGCTGCCATGGGGGAATACTCAACCTTAAGGCAGGTCTCTGACTTTAGAGAGACCGATACACTGTGTACACTTGCACCATAACAGTTCTCCAGTTAATTCTTGGGTCCCCATGTAAATGTACATCTTCCCACTGTAGCTTGCAATTAGGTGGACCATTCTGAACACTGATCACAGATACTTGTCCAGCTTTTCCCACTACTGGTCCCAATAGCAGCATGGAACCCCACCGTGCTCTAAACCTGCACTTGACTTTAGCTCTTAAACCTCTGTACCTCTGCACAGGATGGGAAATTCTGCAGTGCAGTTCTGCTCCAGTTGCTATGGGAGACTGAATGGGGCATAGGGAGTGCCGACAATAACTCCCTCGTAGCTAGAGGCAATTCCACCTATAACAGGTACATGTTTACAACAAGCTGCTTGTTAACTGTACCTTCATTGCTCATGGCAACCACATGTATAACTTGCACTAGAATGTCTCTTAACAAGCCAGTCCTCTAACATCTACTCCTATGTATGGCTGCCCAGTGTACCTGCACAGGTGAGAGTCCATACATGGCAGAGTCCATAGTGGCAAATCCGAAGATGCTAGAGTCTTCCGGGCAGATTGTAAGTCCCAGCAGTCCCCCTACATGAAGGTAGATGCTGAGTTATACAGACAGACTTCGGCCAGCCAGGCTAAGGCTGCTGGCGGCAGTGGTACCTGGACCCCTGTCATCATCACACAGTGCCAGTGGGCCGGACACAAAATTCACCTGAGAATGGCAGAAATAATAGTTAGCCCATTCATCCCCTTACTAGGGCAGCATACTGGCTAACTAGAGTAGGCAGCCTGCCTACATATGGACAGTTAAAAAAATGTACAATTTATTGGGCGCTGTTTTGCAGGCCCTTTCATTTATATGAACTCTGACAGTGCTGATTGGTAGAGAAGCAGCAGGGAAAAACACAGAGTTCAGATCAGGAGACAAGATTTTCACAGGGATAAACAACTGCAGAAACAGAATATGGTGGTCTTATATAAAGCAGCCATACTAGAAGACATCCTTAATCTTGTTAAGCAAGGCCAGGAGGCACTAAGAAAGAAAATACTTTTCCAGCAGCAGCAGCCATTAGAACTGGTTTAATTCAGTTTCTTTCTCTTTCTGCTGTTTCCTTTAAACATCCATCTCTGAGTGTTGAATTATAAAATGATCTATGCTGTACTGACCCCCACCCCAAGTACTCTTCTGCATCTTGTTTCCTGCATCTCAGCCATTTCCTGATCAAAGCCCCCCCGTCTCTGTAACCAGCTCACAAAAGACTTCTTATTTCCTTTCTATGGAAAAAAAAGACACTGTTTGTGGCGTCTGCTCCAGCCGGCAGCCCTACCAGTGCCCTGCGGATGAGAAAATAAAACAAAAAAAGAAAAAAAAACTACCTACAATTTTTATTTTCCTTCAGGGAAAAACATAACATGGCTGAGCAGCAGAAGAATGTGGCGCTGAGCTCTTGCCAAGATCCTCTTGTTTCTCCTCTTATATTTCACTTACTAATGCCACAGGCCAGGATGCTGCCAGGCTGGAACTGTGTGCCCACAGCCGCTTCCTGTCAATCCACTGGGGTGCCAACTTCCCCCCAGTCATTTATCGAACCCCTCCTGAGCGCAGACGAGTGTAAAAAGATCGCACAGAGCGGCGTTGTGCGTCCAGGCGAGTACACGTTAATACAGGACCGCAGAACGCCCCTGCTGTGGCGACAGCGTTTGACGGGAAGGCATGCTGGGAATAAAACCTTTCCTCCCCGCTGGAAAAACAAAACAGACACATTTATTTTGAAGCAAGCAGCCGGCGCGCCATTTGACACGCTGTTAGTTTACATGTCACTTGGCTCGTGCTGATGATGGCCTTATCCACTGGCTTTCCTTCCTACGCCTTACTGGAAATAACTCTGCCACTTTATTTCTTTCTTTATATCTTTATTTATTTACTCAAAATGGAGATCAGCAGAATCTGGGTTTCTGTCGAAATGTTCAGAGTTTTAATTTGCAATTTACATCTCTAATGTGGAGCACACTTATAGCTTGTATTCCTCCTACGGCCTGTAACAGATTACCCAGTTTACCCTACTGACTATTCTGAGCAACTTTAATATCCAGGCATAAAGAAAAATGATAAAAAAGTGCTGGTAGGTGATAGATGTCTTTGAAAGTCACTGTATGATTGGCGTAAAGATGTCCATGCATTATTATAATCCAGATAATATATAAACTGCTTTTGAAAATCTCATTACAGCCATGATAAATCTGAGCATCGGTACACATTTTTCAACCGATTTCAGTAATGGACTCGAACGTGGTCAGTCGTTTCATCATGATTGTAGCACGTGATGTAACTCCACTATTCCCATGTTTAGTGGGCAGTTTGGCATGCACAACTACATTTATTTGTGGTGAGCTTTTAAGCGTGATTTATTTACTTTTTTACTGAGTCGCATTTACATTTCTTAGCGGTGCTTTCATACAGCATGCTGTACTTTTTTTAAGTGGAACTTTAATCTGAAAATTAAGTACTGATACACCACTTCAGGCTGGCCCCTTTTGCAGGTTTAGTTGTAAAACATTAAAAATAAGTGCCTATACTGTTTAAAATCCAGTAATGCACTGTCTCACTCTGCTCTGCACATGCTTGTTTGCTCTCTATTTTTAGGTACTGCGCAAAAAATCAAAGCCACTAAAGGCCAATCTGCTGACAGCCTAAAGATTTACTGCTGCTCAGGGGCTCTGGGCTTCAGCAAAATGGCAGCCTCTAGCAAGAAGAAATAAAAACAGTTCTGGAGGCAATTTACAGCACACACTACATATGGTAGCATAATTGTGAAATATATGTTCCTTGCTAAAGAACATTGTCTTTTATCAAGTTATTATGGGTACATTTTCACTTTAGGCTCACATATAAAAGCCCTGAAATACTGTACACTAGGCTGGTTGAAATATATTCACTTTCTTGCATATGTGTTTGTACTGTGTTTACAAATGCATTTGACTGCATATGGTGTAAACAAGTCCTAATGAAACAAACCATGTGTGTATAATGGAACAAATTGTTCCATTACACCACATATGCTGCAACCATGTCAAGATCTGATCATTTGAATCTAATTTACAGCCTGTAAGCATATGCTGTTATGTGGATCTATAGTATATTGCAAAGCAGCAAACACAATGCAAACCAAAAAAAATATTTTGAAATAAAATAAAAACTAAGAGAATCTCAGAAAATATATAAGGTTGCTGTATAAGTGGCCATCGTGATGGCTTTTAAAAAAAAGCAAGAGGTGTTCATATATCTTCAGTGTTCCTGAAATATTAATGCAGAACTCCAGTTCCAAGGTATCCCTATTGAAAACTTTCACTTCAATTCCTGTTTCAGTGACAACCTCAAAATGTTACATTTACCATCACTTGCTGTTTTAGTGACACCAGAACAAATAGAAAGTTAAAGCGGAGCTCCACCCAAAAGGGGAAGTTCCACTTTAAGGACTGCTCCTCCACTCCCCATTAACCACTTCCTGTCCGGACACTTTTACCCCCTTCCTGTCCAGGCCAATTTTCAGCTTTCGGCGCTCTCACATTGTGAATGACAATTACTCAGACATACAACACTGTATCTAAATGAAATTATTATCATTTTTTTCAAACAAATAGAGCTTTAATTTGGTGGTATTTAATCATCACTGGGGTTTTTATTTTTTGCTAGAAAAATGAAAAAAGACTGAAAATTTTGAAAAAAACATGTTTTTCTTAGTATTTGATACTAAATTTTGCAAATAAATCTACTTTCTTCATAAATTTAGGCCAAAATCCATTGTGCTACATTTTGTTGGTAGACATAACCCAAATCAGTGTGTATTATTTAGTCTTTGTGAAAGTTATAGAGTCCACAGACCACGGTATATATATTTGATATATTTGAAAATGTATCAATCCTGATGCACGGACTACCTATATAATTTCTTGGGGCCCTAAAATGCCAGGACAGTACAAATACCCCCCAAACGACCCCTTTTTGGAAAGTAGACAGTCTGAGGTATTTAATGAGAGGCATGGGGAGTTTTTTGAAGTTGTCATTTTTTGCCAATTTTTTAAGGAAATGATGAAAGTAAAAAAAATTCTTTTTTTTTTTCCCACAAAGTTGTCATTTAACAAGTTCTTTCTCTCACACGGCATACTTGCAATTACACCCCAAAACACATTCTGCTACTCATCCTGAGTATGGCGATACCACATGTGTAAAACTTTTTCACAGCCTAACTACATAGAAGGGCCCCACATCCAATAAGCACCCTTAGGCGTTCTAGGGGCAAAAATTACACATCTAATTTCTTGACTGTCTATCACAGTTTTGGAGGTCCTGGAGCACCAGGACAATTGAATTACCCACAAAATGACCTCATTTTCGAAAGAAAACATCTCAAGGTATGTTTTAAGAGGCATGGGGAGTCCTCTGAAGACTTCATTTTTTGCCACATGTTTTTGGAAAATGTGAAAAGAAAATGAAAATGTATTTTTTTTTACGCAAAGTTGTCAATCTATGAGATATTTCTATTACACAGCATAGGCATACTTAAAATGATACCTCAAAACGCATTCTTTAACTCCTGCTGAATATGGCGATACCAAATGTGTGAGACTTTTTCACAGTCTGGCCACATAGAGGGGTTCCACATCCAATAAGCACCTGTTAGCGTTCTAAGGGCAAAAATTACACATCTAATTTCTTGACTACCTATTGCCGTTTTGGAGGTCCTGGAGCATCAGGGCAATGGAATTATCCACAAAATGACCCCATTTTGGAAAGCAAACACCCCAAGGTATGTTTTAAGAGGCATGCAGAGTCTTCTGAAGACTTCATTTTTTGCCACAAGTTTTTGGAAAATGCGAAAAGAAAATGAAAATGTATTTTTTTCTACACAAAGTTGTCAATCTATGAGATATTTCTAATACACTGCATAGGCATACTTAAAATTACACCCCAAAACACATTCTCTAACTCTTCCTGAATATGGTGATACCAAATGTGTGAGACTTTTTCACAGTCTGGCCACATAGAGGGGTTCCACATCCAATAAGCACCTGTTAGCGTTCTAAGGGCAAAGATCGCACATCTAATTTCTTAACTACCTATTGCTGTTTTGGAGGTCCTGGAGCATCAGGACAATGGAATTATCCATAAAAAGACCCCATTTTGGAAAGCAAACACCCCAAGGTATGTTTTAAGTTCTCCGTCACTCTCATCTGTCATACTCAGAATTTGAAATGCCTCCTCGCTTGTATATGATCTTTTGGCCATATTTTTGACACTGATCAGGACCCACTGGTATGGCAGTGATCAGGATGGTGTTGCAGTGAGGGACAGATATCTGGCTGCAGTTGGTTCACACTAGTCACTGTTGGGCAAAAATAAGAGATACAGTGAGGTGGCTGGCAATGTTTTGTGAGTGTGTGTAAACTCTGTGCAAATTCTGAAAATTACTCACAGTTAGCTGTACTGGATCTCTCTCCTCACAGACGATGGCAGTGAACAGGATCCACTGGTGTGGCAGAGATCAAGGACACTTTATGAACAGGCACACTCTAAGATGATCAGGGACACTGATTGGGCCACTGTATGGTGATCAGGGACACTGCTGGGCCACTGCGGTGATCAGGGACACTGCTGGGCCACTTGTGTGGCGATCAGGGACACTGTGGCAATCAGGGACACTGTGGCGATCAGGGACACTGCTGGACCACTTGTGCGGCGACCATGGACACTGCTGGGCCACTGCGATGATCAGGACACTGCTGGGCCACTTGTGTGGCGATCAGAAACACTGCTGGGCAACTGCGGTGATCAGGGACACTGCGGAGATCAGGGGCACTGCTGGACCACTTGTCCGGCGATCAGGGACACTGCTGGCCACTTGTGTGGTGATCAGGGACACTGCTGGGCCACTTGTGTGGTGATCTGGGCCACTGCGGCAATCAGGGACACTGCGGTGATCAGGGACACTGCTGGACCACTTGTGCAGCAATCGGGGACACTGCGGTGATCAGGGACACTGCTGGGACACTGCGGCGATCAGGGACAATGCTGGACCACTTCTGCGGCGATCAGGGACACTGCTGGGCCACTGCAATGATCAGGACACTGCTGGGCCACTTGTGTGGCAATCAGAAACACTGCTGGACTACTGCGGTGATCAGGGACACTTCGGTGATCAGGGGCACTGCTGGACCACTTATCGGGTGATCAGGGACACTGCTGGGCCACTTGTGTGGTGATCAGGAACACTGCTGGGCCAATGTGGGGATCAGGGACACTGCTGGGCCAATTGTGTGGTGATCAGGAACACGTGCGGCCAATGCGGTGATCAGGGACACTGCTGGGCCACTTGTGTGATGATCAGGAACACTGCTGGGCCAATGCGGTGATCAGGGACACTGCTGGGCCACTTGTGTGGTGGTCAGGGACACTGCTGGGCCACTGCGGCAATCAGGGCCACTGCGGCGATCAGGGACACTGCTGGACCACTTGTGCGGCAATCAGGGACACTGCGGTGATCAGGGACACTGCTGGGCCACTGTGGTGATCAGGGACACTGCTGGACCACTGTGGTGATCAGGGACACTGCTGGACCACTTGTGCGGCAATCGGGGACAATGCTGGGTTACTTGTGCGGCGATCAGGGACACTGCTGGGCCACTTGTGTGGCGATCAGGGACACTGCTGGGCCACTGCGGCAATCAGGGACACTGCGGCAATCAGGGACACTGCTGGACCACTTGTGCGGCAATCAGGGACACTGTGGCGATCAGGAACACTGCTGGACCACTTGTGCGGCAATCAGGAACACTGCGGTGATCAGGGCCACTGCTGGGCCACTGCGGCGATCAGGGACACTGCTGGACCACTTGTGCGGCAATCAGGGACACTGCGGTGATCAGGGACACTGCTGGGCCACTGCGGCAATCAGGGACACTTCTGGGCCACTTGTGTGGCAATCAGGGACACTGCTTGGCCACTGCGGCGATACTGCTGGGCCACTTGTGTGACGATCAGGGACACTGCTTGGCCACTGCGGCGATCAGGGATACTGTGACGATCAGGGACACTGTGGCGATCAGGAACACTGCTGGGCCACTATGTGGTGATCAGAGACACTGACAATCAGGGACACTGCTGGGCCACTTGTTGGGCGATCAGGGCCACTTGTGGGCAATCAGGGCCACTTGTGGGCGATCAGGACCACTTGTGGGCGATCAGGGCCACTTGGGGCAATCAGGGCCACTTGGGGCAATCAGGGACACTTGTGGGGGCAATCAGGGACACTATGTGGGGGCGATCAGGGCCACTTGTTGGCGATCAGGACCACTTGTGGGCGATCAGGGCCACTTGGGGCAATCAGGGCCACTTGGGGCAATCAGGGACACTTGTGGGGGCAATCAGGGACACTTGTGGGGGCGATCAGGGCCACTTGTTGGGGCGATCAGGGGCACTTATTGGGGCGATCAGGGACACTTGGGGCAATCAGGGCCACTTTAGGGGCGATCAGGGCCACTTTAGGGGCGATCAGGGACACTTTAGGGGCGATCAGGTGTCACTGAGGTGGAGGGCAGTTAGCTACAACCCTCTTCTTCGCTGTTTCTCCTCTCACAGACAACTCCATGAGAGGAGAAGGAGGCGGAAGCCGCACCATGCGGCTTTTGTTTACACTTAAGCTGTGTCCTTATTGGACACAGCTGATCACATGGTATGGGACCGATTTCATTGGTCCCATACCATGTCACGTAATCCACCGTGTCCTTCGGACTCGGCGATCATCGGGCTCGCGGGTGCGCGCTCTAGGAGCCGCGCACCAGCCTCAGATACAAGGTGCCGTTTAGAGACGGCAACCCGCTCCTGTAGGTGTCCCGTCCTGCCGTTTATAAACAGCGGCCGGATGGGAAGTGGTTAAGGATTGGCACCTTTGGGGGGCGACCGGAAGCTGTCCTCCCTCTCTCCCTCCCTGTAGTCTTTTGGGACACGTGACAGGTCCCAGAAGATTACAGGACCATTCATGAAGCACAGCACTACTCGGCATGTGCAGTGGATACATCTCTGTAACACAAACCTGTTTGTATCTTATGTTTAGTGGCAAGCGAATCATACAAACTCAGCAGTTCATGAAGTAAGCATTACACAGCATCTGTGGGGTGATTGCATTTTCTGAAACTTTTACTAAATTTTCCATCTGGAAGTTTTTGTTTTGCAGCTACAAAATGCGTTTGTTTCTGGTGGACAGTGCTGTGGCTTACAGTACATTTGAGGGGCTGCGAGAGGAAATTTGCTGTTAAATGTTTGGGAAGCACTCAGCATTTCAGACACACGGTGACACTTAGGATGGAAAATCTATCCTGGAAAGTGAAAATCAATAGCTATAACTAATAATAATGATGATTACTTAGGATCCTCTCACATGGCAGAGTAAAATAAATGGTTGAAGAGTCAGAGCGGACACCAGAGTAGAGTCAGATCTCAAGACCAGAGAACACAAAAATAAAAATTAAAGGACAATAAATATATATATATATATATATATATATATATATATATATATATATATAAATATATTTTTTTTATATTAATTGCATATGTGTTCTTTCTTCAAGTTCTGCATGACATCACTCAATAAAGGTAAACACAAACCAGAAATTAGTTGTAACAGTGACTGCATTACTGTAATGCTGTCATGCTGTGTGGCCTCTTTATATTGAAGGTTGAAACTAACTTTTCTAAAGCTGCAAATATTTCTCTAGAGATTCTCAACTCTGCCTCACAAATTCTGGGCCCACTTTAAGGAGTTGGCTAAAGCCAGAAGAGACTGAAAATAGGAATTAATTCCACCCACTTTTGCTCCTCATTTCCGTGGACACTTCTACTGTCAGCCAGGTTTGAAATTTTAGCTTGTGAGCAGGGTATTGTAACCATTAAAAAAAAAAGAGATTTCGTTATTTAAACATCCCACAGCATGGAGCTGAGTTTTTCAGAAAGTACAAAAAAAGGAATATATTGAGAATTCTTTTAAAACAACTACAAAGGCCAGCAAACAGAAAACTGCAGATACCTCAATGTTCCCAAGAACTGGGAGCCATTAACATTTTTCTGGTACAGGTTCGGAGTGAAGAACCCTGATTAAACAAAACACTCACTTTGTAAAACAACCCATTTAGTTTAAAATAGTAATGAATGGCAAAACATTTGTGTATACATATAAAAATTATAAATACCTTTTCCCCCTTTTTTCTATGTGATCAAATAACCTGTATTATCAGCTGCATAAGGAGCTGGGGCGGGGGAACAGCAGTACACTGAACTTCCTAATGAAAGGCCGTAAAGGGAGGGGGGGCATGTCAAGACAAGTCTGATCATTGGAGGAGAGCACACTGGGTTCCCAGCATAGCTTGAGAACTGAAACCGGTATGTTCTCCTGCCTAGTGTGGTCAGCTTTTGATAGAAAAGCAGAGGGACTGTCAGGAACATCAGGTATTTCACACAAAGGAAGCAATACAAAGAGAACAGGATACTTTTTCATACAGGTACATGGTGCAGCAGGCACATATCAGGAACATGAAATGTTGAGTTTGTATATTCTTTAACTCAAGTTTCTGATTCTTGAACTGTAGATTGATATTAAGATGGCCATATGCTGCACAAAATTTGCTCAGTGGGTAGCCCTGCTACTTCTCTTCCATTTGACAAAATTTGACAAAATTGTTTGATTGGCTTTTCAACCTGCTTAAAAATTTTCAGCTGAACAGTGACTGCATCCAAAATACCCAACACTGCTCAGGTATTTTGACAGCAAGCAGGGCAGACTGGCAAAGTACAATGGCCACAGCAAAAGATTTGTGAATCCACACAGTGGATGGAGTAATAGTTTAGTGTGTGGCTAACTTTAGTTTTTCACAGGATAAAAACCATCTCAGTTCCATGCAGAAGGATTTTTGCAATTGAAATCAACCAGCAGAATAAGAAAATGTGCATGCACAGCAATGTTCTTATCCAAATATAAATTATATTAAAAAGGAACAATTTGTTGAGTAGAATAATTCTGGAAGAATTGGCTGAGTTCCTCTTTATAATCCTAAACCTGGTGAAGGCAGCAACAATCGTAGGTGGCTGATATTTAGGAAGAGTGTTGTTTTATCCTGAATTCCCTGGAGGCAGTGAGCTCAGCAACCAATCAAATTATATATGTTGACTCAGGCAGTGAGGGGGATCTGAGGATGATCCTTATTGAGATTGATGTCTTCCTATAAGGGTTATTGTCTTCAGCAGTCTACAGAAGTCAGACTAGGAGGATACTGAGGATGGCTATCGGTGGTGGATCTTCTGTCGCTGTAAAATGAAAACTGATATCGCCATGTGTGTGCAGAAAGAAAGATCTTGAAGCTGATCAATAAAAGTCACTTTTTCTGTATGCAATAAATATTGTGTCAAAGTAAAACATGAATCAGTAAGGAGAACACAAGTGTTTTTCCTCGATTCCTTTTTCAGTGTTTTGTTTTCCATTCTTTAGCCATGTGGTTTGATTTGTTTTTCCATTTATATTCTTTAATTGTAGGAGAATGTCCCTTTTCGGCAGCTCCTTTAACTCTGTTTCCCATAATCCTCTGGGTTCCTACAAACCCTTTGGTTCCTGGACATGCTCAGGGATATAAATTGCTTTCTGTCCCACCCCTGATGTTCAGTGTGACAGTGCCTAATGAGGCAGCAGTGACTGCATATTTGAACTGGCACCATCAGACTGGTCCTTACACTCATTCAGGTGTACATGTTTGCCTGGTTTGAGCACAAGAGCATACAGCTTCATTTTACGCCCCAGTCATCCGGGTGAACACTGTGCTTGCTGACCCTAGAATGCTACCTTTCCAGTGGGGTGGCCCTGTATCTTCCACTGTTTCTTTGTTTACCCATCTCTGGGACTTCTGCTGCTATCTGGATGTCCAGACCAGAGATTCTTTCTGCCTCTCCTGTGTAGAACCTGTAGGGAGATCATTGTGGTCAACCACCAGGGCTACCAGCTACAGCCCTCTTTGTGAAAGAGGTGTTACTACATTCTTCCAGGGAACCACAAGTAGACTAATGTTAGAAATTATGTTATAAATTCTGTATATAGCCCTCCAGAACAGACAGTGTGCAGCCCAAATGTGTTTAACTGCTTGCTTCACTGCAAACACAAAACTTTATTTTAGAGAAAAGACATAGGGTATGACCATTGATGCAGCTACCAATTTATAAACAATGCCATCTACTGGCTGAAGAATATATCTGTACTGAATACCAATGTAGTTGTTGCACAAAATACATGAACACTGTATTCCAACCCCCCCCCCACTCAACAATTACTCCTTATATTCCAGAATCTGTTTCTTGTAAGTGGTAGATGCCATTTCTTCATCAACAGCTCTGATCCACATTTGTTTCTCATGGATTGGAAGTCTTTGTGAGCAACATAGGACAAATGTTTGGCTGGGATGCCTTTATTGCTTCTGGTGGATTTCCTCATTGAAGCCTCTTGTGGCCTGGTTTCTTCTTTTGCAGTATTTGGATTGTCTTCCTGCTAAAAAAAACTCCACTCTCTTGGCCTCCAAGACTCTGTTGTCTCCTGGTTCTCCTCTTACCTATCGCAGTGTTCCTTCGGTGTTACCTATAATTCTGTCTCCTCCTCTCCACTTCCTCTTTCTGGAGGGGTCCATCAAGGTTCTGTCCTTGGACCCCTTCTCTTCTCCATCTACACCTCCTCCCTTCGTCACTTGATAAACTCCCATGGCTTCAAGTACCATCTCTATGCTGATGACACACAAATCTATTTTTCTACTCCTCACCTCACCCCTTCAGTTTCCTCTCGCTTTACTAAACTACTAAGTGACATATCAGTATAGATGTCACACCACTTCCTCAAACTCAATCTTTCTAAAACTGAGCTCATAAAATTCCCTCCAGCCCATGTCCCCTCCCCTGACTTCTTCATCAAGATCAATAATACAACCCTCAGTCCCTCCCCTCATGTCATGGTACTAGGCATAATCCTTGACTCCCATCTATCATTTCAGCCCCAAATCCAATCACTGTCCAAATCTTGTAGACTTCACCTCTGTAACATCTCCAAGATACACCCGTTTTTAACAACTGAAACCATCAAGCAACGTATTCACTCCCTTGTTATCTCTCACCTTGACTATTGTAACTCCCTCCTCATTGGCCAACCTAATCGCAGGCTATCCCCTCTTTAATCTTTCATGAATGCTGCTGCCAGACTCATCCACCTTACTAACTGTTCCATGTCTGCCATTCCTCTCTGCCAATCCCTCCACTGGCTTCTCATTGCGCAATGAATACAATTCAAAACAATAACATATAAAGCCATTTATAACTTTGCACCAAATTACATCACCAATCTTGTATCCAAATATCACCCAAACCGTCCTCTCTGCTCCTCCCACAACCTCCTGCTCTCTAGCTTCCTTGTCTCCTCCTCCCATGCTCATCTCCAGGACTTTTCCAGAGCTTCCCCCATCCTCTGGAACTCTCTACCCCAATATATCCGACTATCGCCTACTCTGCCCACTTTTAGGCAATCTCTGAAAACCTATCTCTTCAGGGAAGCCTGTCCTGCCTTTAGCAAATAACCGAATCCTCTATTTCTCCTACCAGTTCATCCCCCGCAGTTAATACCTTTTGTACCACCAGCCCCTCCCTCTTAGATTGGAAGCTCTAAGGAGCAGGGCCCTCCTATCCCTCTTGTATTGAACTGTATTGTTGCTATATTGTCTCCCTTTTTATTGTAAAGCGCTTAGTAAACTGTTTGCGCTATATAAATCCTGTATAATAATAATTTCTGTTTCTCTTTGTTGTTTATCTTCATGTGACACTAATGTGGAAGTTCCCTCAGTTTGAAGTGTTTGAGTTAGTTCATGAAATTTTGAACATACTGATGTTTCATCAACAATTACACTTCTACTGATGGTTACCTTGTTTTTACCTCGTTTGTGTCTTTGTGTAGGATTATGTATCCCTTTTGAGATTCACTGTACCCTACAAGTACACCTTCCTGTGGACAATCCCATTTTGTATGCTTTTCTTTTGGGATGTGCACATAGGCTTTGCTTCCAAAATTTTTTAGATGGTTCAAATGTGGGGCTTTTCCATTCCACCATTCATATGGAGATTTTGGAGATAGCATGCGGTCATAATTGCCTCCCTCCAGTATGTGGTTGGCATATGTGCATCAAACAGCATGGTTCTTCCACTCTTACATAGAGTACAGTTCATTCTTTCGGCAACCTGGTGTTGTTTTGGGTTGTATGGTACAGTAACTTGAAATATTATGCCATGCATTCTAAGAATTGCCTATGTATTATCATCTGTATAATCCGGGTGTCGGCAACCCGCGGCTCTTTTTCACCTTTGCTGCGGCTCCGGAGCACACTGCCCACCAGGTGACAGGCAATAGGGTTGCCGTAGCTCAGTGGTCAGCAAGCCGCGGGTCTTTACACATTTTAATGCGGCTCTTCTGTGTGCCGGGCGCCCGCTCCCCTCCCTCCTCTCGGGCGGCCGCCCCAAAAGTCAGGACTCTGCAGCTAGCCCAGCAATGGGCAAACTACGGCCCGACGGACCTTTTAATCCGGCCCGCGGAGCGTGGCAAACATTGGCTGTCAGGATGTAGGCGGGGCAGCGTGACGAACTCCTCTCCTCTCACAGTCCGCCCTGAAGACCGGAACGGCGCGGGAACACGGCGAGAGGAACGCGCGGAGCAAAGGTAAGTGAATTGACACAATATGGGGAATGAATTACTATAGGGGGGATGAATTACTATAGGGGGGATGAATTACTATATGGGGGATGAATTACTATGGGGGATGAATTACTATATGGGGGATGAATTACTATATGGGGGATGAATTACTATGGGGGATGAATTACTATATGGGGGATTAATTACTATGGGGGATGAATTACTATGTGGGGGATGAATTACTATGGGGGATGAATTACTATATGGGGGATGAATTACTATGGGGGATTAATTACTATGGGGGATGAATTACTATATGGGGGATGAATTACTATGGGGGATGAATTACTATATGGGGGATGTATTTTCAGTTTTAAAAATGTGGCTCTCAAAATAAATTTCAATCGTGGTTTTGGCGAGATTTGGCTCAGTTGAAAAAAAAGGTTGCCCACCACTGACCTAAGGCTATGATTGTGATTATGACGATACACTGTGGCCCTGATTAACCCTTTGCTTACTGGGCCCTTAAACCCCCTTCATGACCAGAGCGCTTTTTGCAATATATGCAGTGTCGGATTTGTTTTAAATGTTGCAATGGTTTTGCGGCTCCCAGTCTTTTTTTTCCCTTCGGAAACGGGTCCAAGTGGCTCTTTATGTCTTAAAGGTTGCAGACCCCTGGTATAATCAGTTCCTTTGTCTGTGTGCAATTCACCCAGCATTTTGCTAAATTTGTTGTTCACTTGAGCCGAATACTTTGTTAAGTTTCTCTGGTACTTCACTTTAGTGTGTAACAGATATAGTGTAGTATATCTAGAGTAATCATCTATAAACATAAAAAAAAACCTCTTCTAACCTGTAGTCAATTTTTCCATTGGACCGCAAAGTTCTGAATGAATTAAGTCCAGAGGTATTTTAGCTCTGCTTTGGAAAGGCTTTTCTTGTAATTTTTTCCATTTATACAACTGGTGCATTTCATTGTTTGATCACATGGATATATTTTTATTCCACTTGCACAGTCATTCTCAGTTAAGTTTCCTTATTATATCAGGCCTTCTGTGCCCAAGTCATCTGTGCCATGTGTGAATGCAGTTTAAATGTTTTTCCTCCTTGGTAGAATTAACAACCTAATTGCAATTAAGCTCATACAGTTGATACAGTATGTAATTTTAGCCTTTGCAAGTAAGATATCCCCTTTTGTGTTGGCACAACTGTCACCTTGGAAAGACACTCCATTGCAGGGGTGGACTGACCATTTGGGAACTCGGGCAGTGCCCGAGGGCCCAGGGTCAGTAGGGGGCCCCATGAGATGCCCCTGGTACCTTTCATAGGCTTTTTTGGGTGTGGTTTGAGTGTGGGCGAGGACACGGGCCCCATGATCCCCTATTGCCTGCGGGCCCCATGAGTTGTCAGTCCGCCCCTGCTCCATTGTCTTGTTTTGTGAGCTTCTTCACTGACAAAAGATTAGTTTCAAGATCAGGGACATACAGGGCTGTGAAAAAAGTATTTGCCCCCTTCCTGGATTTTTTTTTCACATTTGTCACACATCATCAAACAAATTTTAATATTACATGAAGATAACCCAAGTAAATACAAAATGCAGTTTTTAAGTGATGATTTCATTTATTAAGGGAAAAAAACTTTCCAACCTGCCTGTCCTTATGTGCAGAAGTAATTGCCACCCCCTCATTTTGCTAAATCATGAATTAACTGTGAATAAAAAAATTTGTTTGAAAAGCTGAGATAAATTTCACTTGCCACACCCAGGCCTCATTACTGCCAGACCTGTTGCATCAAGAAATCATTTAAATAGAAGCTGTCTGACAAAGTGAAGCATGCTAAACGATCTAAAAAAGCAACACATCATGCCACGATCTAAAGAGATTCAAGAACAGTTGAGAAACAAAGTAATTGACATGTATCAGTCTGGAAGGGGTTACAAAGCCATTTCTGTTTCAATATTTTTATTAAGAAAGTTTTGTTTTAAGAATACAACAAGCTCAAGATACGCCCACGCAGGGGCAGAGCAGAACAATAACACATAAGTAGATACATCCTGCTGACATGTATTAGCCAAATAATGGAACGTCCAATGACATCAAGGAGGGACGGCAAAAAGCCGAACCAAATAATAGCAGCAGCAATCCATAATATTACTGAAGAAAGAAGAGGAAAGAGGAAGAAAGAAGAAGAGAAAAAAAAAAAAGAATCAGAAAGAAAACATGGAGGAAAGGAAATCTAGAAGAATCATGGATCCAGGGCTAGCACAGGCAGTGACTATAAGAGGCCATAACTAGTAGGAGGCAGGGATGGCAAGGAATAACATATCCAAGGTTCCCAAACCTTAAGGAATCTCGGATGAGAATTATGAAGAACGCTAGACATCTGTTCATTGATCAACATAGCATTCATCCGGGTCTTCACCCCCTGGAAGACAACCGAAGGGGTTCTCCAAGCTTGAGCTATAGCACGTTTGGCCGAAATAAATAGGTAGGATGCCAATTTCTGCTGAGACCTAGACATACCCAAAATTGGGCAGTGCAGGAGGGCCACGCTTGCATCCCTACGGACCGTAATATGAAATAGCGTTTGTAGCAAACCAAAAACCCTAGACCAGAAGTCTATCAATCAAGGGCACAACCACCAAATGTGCAATATGTCCCCACGTAGACCACAGTTCCAGAAACACCTATCTCTGCCAGTCGACAAAGCCATTTCTAAGGCTTTAGGACTCCAGTGAGTGCCGTTAATGACAAATGGAGGAAACTTGGAACAGAAGTGAACATTCTCAGGAGTGGCCAGCCGACTAAAATTACTCCAAGAGCACAAGGGCGACTCATCCAGGAGGTTATAAAATAACTCAAAACAACATTTAAAGAACTGCAGGCCTTAGTTGTCTCAGTTAAGGTCAGTGTTCATGATTCAAAAATAAGAAAGAGACTGAGCAAAAATGGCATCATTGGAAAGTTCCAAGGTGAAAGCCACTGCTGACCGAAAAGAACACAAAGATTCGTCTCACATTTGTCAAAAAGACATCTTGATTTTTCCCAAGACTTTTGGGCAAATATTAGTTTGACTGATAAGACAAAAGTTTAACTTTTTGGCAGGTGTGCATCCCTGTTACATCTGGCGGAAAACTAACACAGCATTCCATAAAAAGAACATCATACCAGCAGTCAAACATGGTGGTGGTATTTTGATGATCCGGGGCTGCTTTGCAGCTTCAGGACCTGGACGACTTGCCATAACTGATGTAACCATGAATTCTGTGCTCTACCAGAAAATCCTGAAGGAGAATGTCTGGCTATCAGTTCGTGACCTCAAGCACACTTGGGTTATGCAGCATGACAATGATCCGAAACACACCAGCAAGTCCACCTCTGAATGGCTGAAAAAAACAAAACAAAATTAAGTTTCTGGAGTGGCCTAGTCAAAGTCTGGACTTAAAGCGGAGCTCCACCCAAAAGGGGAAGTTCCGCTTTAAGGACTGCTCCCCTGCTTCTCATTAAGAATTAGCACCTTTGGGGGGCGGGGGTGGGAGTGGGTACCCGAATTTGACAGGTACCCGCTCCCGCTTCCAGTCCGATCGCCTAGGACAGTGGTGGGCAACCTTTTTTTTCAACTGAGCCAAATCTCGCCAAAACCACGATTGAAATTTATTTTGAGAGCCACATTTTTAAAACTGAAAATACATCCCCCATATAGTAATTCATCCCCCATAGTAATTCATCCCCCATATAGTAATTCATCCCCCATAGTAATTCATCCCCCATATAGTAATTCATCCCCCATAGTAATTCATCCCCCATAGTAATTCATCCCCCATATAGTAATTCATCCCCCATAGTACTATTCCCCCCCATATAGTAATTCA
Organism: Staurois parvus; assembly: GCF_062004578.1. Lineage (NCBI taxonomy): Eukaryota > Metazoa > Chordata > Amphibia > Anura > Ranidae > Staurois > Staurois parvus. Next base: position 4,712,197 of record NW_028318148.1, on the reverse strand, counting down.
TCCCCCATAGTAATTCATCCCCCATATAGTAATTCATCCCCCCTATAGTAATTCATCCCCCCTATAGTAATTCATTCCCCATATTGTGTCAATTCACTTACCTTTGCTCCGCACGTTCCTCTTGCGTGTTCCGGTCTTCAGGGCGGACTGTGAGAGGAGAGGAGTTCGTCACGCTGCCCCGCCTACATCCTGACAGCCAATGTTTGCCACGCTCCGAGGGCCGGATTAAAAGGTCCGCCGGGCCGTAGTTTGCCCATTGCTGGGCTAGCTGCAGAGTCCTGACTTTTGGGGCGGCCGCCCGAGAGGAGGGAGGGGAGCGGGCGCCCGGCACACAGAAGAGCCGCATTAAAGTCTGTAAAGAGCCGCATGTGGCTCGCGAGCCGCGGCTTGCCGACCACTGGCCTAGGCGATCGGAAATGGAAGGTGTCCTCCCTCCCTCCCTGTAGTCTTTTGGGACACGTGACTGGTCCCAGAAGACTACAGGACCATTCAGGAAGCACAGCACGACTCGCGTATGCACAGTGGGTACCCGGCTGTGAAGCCGCAAGCTGCACAGCCGGGTGCCCACACTGAAGATGTCGGCCTCCTGGAATACAAGACGGCCAGTGAAACAGGCTGCGGGGGACACACCACATGACTGATGGACATGTAATTGGCTGTTTTTTAAAAGTCAGCAGCTACAGTTTTTGTAGCTGCTGACTTTCATTTTTTGACAGGGTGTCAGGGCTCCCAGGTGTGACCAGAGGTGTGTGGCTGACGCAGGGAAACGCAGACCTCAGATATGTTATAAACAATATAATTTATTAACACTAACAATACAAACATAAACGCAGTGCAATACTAAAACATAATACAGTGCAACCAAACCAAACCAAACCAACCACCCACAGATAACAGTACATACAAGCAAGCGTCGTCAGGCAGGCCGAGTCAATATCAATAGGGCAGGTAGGTACAGGGGGAGCAAGCGGAGATTGGTCGGGGTCACAGGCCAGGTTCAGCAGGTAGCAAGCAGCGTAGTACAGAGGGTCAGGCAGAGGGATGGTCAGGGTCACAAGCCAGGGATCAGAACAGGTAGCAAGCAGCGTGGTACAGAGGGTCAGGCAGAGGGATGGTCAGGAGCGAGCCGGGATCAGAGCAGGAGAAGTCAGCAGCAGTTCAGAAACAGGATACAGGGCCCAGGACAAACACAACACCAAGGCAGAGTCTGTGGGTCTGGCTATCCCTTAAATACCCCAGCATAATCAGTTCCAGGTGTTAGCTGGCTGCAAAGTTGAGTCTCTGATTGCTGGGAGCATCCGCTGGCCAGCCCTGGTACTGCAGATCAAAAGGCAGGTGAGTCCCACCATTGCTGGCCAGTCCATTCCTGACACAGGGTGAGTGGAACTCCGCTTTAAGTCTGATTGAGATCCTGTGGCATGACCTTAAACAGGCCACTCATGTTCGAAAACATAGTTACATAGTTAGTCTGGTTGAAAAAAGACAAAAGTCCATCCAGTTTAACCATTAAAAAAAAAAAAGTTATAACCCTATACCCACAGTTGATCCAGAGGAAGGCAAAAAACCCAGCAAAGCATGATCCAATTTGCTCCTGCAGGGAAGAAAAATACCTTCCTGATCCCCCAAGAGGCAATCGGATATATCCTGGATCAACTTTACCTATAAATGTTAGTATCCAGTTATATTCTGTGTATCTAGGAAAGATTCCAGGCCTTTTTTAAAGCAATCCACTGAGCTGGCCAGAACCAACTCTTGAGGGAGTCTATTCCACATTTTCACAGCTCTCACTGTGAAGAAACCTTTCCGTGTTTGGAGATTACATTTATTTTCCTCCAGAAGTAAAGAGTGCCCCCTTCTCCTCTGTGATGACCTCAGGGTTAATAACTCTACCCTGAGCTCACTATATGAACCACTGATGTATTTATACATGTTGATCATATCCCCCCTTAATCTCCTCTTCTCAAGAGAGAATAAATTCAGTTCCTCTAATCTTTTCTCATAGCTGAGCTCCTCCATGCCTCTTATCAGTTTGGTTGCCCTTCTCTGTACTTTCTCCAGTTCCCCAATGTTCTTTTTGTGAATTGGTGCCCAAAACTGAACTGCATATTCCAGATGAGGTATTTACTAATGATTTGTACAGGGGTAAAATGATATCTCTCTCTCTGGAGTCTATACCTTTTAATACAAAAGAGGATTTTGCTCGCTTTATAAACCGCAGCTTCGCCTTGAATGCAATTATTAAGCTTGTGATCTACCAGAACTCCCAGTTCCTTTTCCACCGTTCACCACCTTCCGGTGTGGCTGAATTAAAACAATTCTTCAAAGAAGAGTGAGACAAATTCCTCCACAGTGATGTGAAAGACTCATGACCAGCTATAACAAATGCTTGATTGCAGTTGTTACCACCAAAAGTGGTACAACCAGTTATTAGGTTTAGGGGGCAATTACTTTTTATTACTTTTTCACATACAGCCAGGCAGGTTTGGACAGCTTTTTTCCCCTAATAAATGAAATCATCATATAAAAATGTATTTTGTATTTACTTGGGTTATCTTTGTGTAATAATAAATTGTTTTTGATGATCTGAATCAGTTAAGTGTGACATATGCAAAAAAAAAATCAGGAAGGGGGCAAATACTTTTTTATAGCACTGTACAGGACATTTTTCATAGGTATCTTTATTGTGACAGTAATGAAAACTGTCTCCTATTCCTTCTGATTCCATTTTTTGCCCATTAGCTGTGGTGATTTTTTCTGTTTTACTCTGGTCAAGGTGAATAAAGAAATTTCTGTCATTTTTCATGTGACTCTTGTGACATGTGGCTCCTGAATCAATCCAACTGTCAGGAATGGACTGGCCAGCAATGGTGGGACTCACCTGCCTTATGGGCTGCAGTACCAGGGCTGGCCAGCGGGTGCTCCCAGCAATCAGAGATTCAACCTTGCAGCCAGTCAAACACCTGAAACTGCTTATGCTGGTGTATTTAAGGGATGGCCAGACCTGCAGACTCGGCCTTGGTGTGTGTTTTTCCTGGGCCCTGTATCTTGTTCCTGCATTCCTGTTCCTGTTCCTGTCTTGTTGCTGACCCTGTTTGATCCTGACCTCTGCTGACTTCTCCTGTTCTGATCCCTGGCTTGTGACCCCGACCATTCTCTGCCTGACCCCCTGTACCTACCTGCCTGTTAGTTGCTGTACCCGGCTCGTGACCTGACTACTCTCTGCCTGCTCCTCCTGTTCCTACCTGCCCGTTTGTTATTGACCCGGCCTGCCTGACGACGCTTGCATTGTATGTACTGTTATCTGTGGGTGGTTTGGTTTGGTTTGTTTGCACTGTGTTATGTTTTAGTATTGCACTGCGTTTATGTATTGTTAGTGTTAATAAATCGTATTGTTTATAACATATCTGAAGCCTGCGTTTCCCTGCGTCAGTCACATACCTCTGGTCATACCCCGGGAGCCCTGACACCAACTTGCTTGCAAAGATGAAGTGCAACTTTTGGATTGAAAAACATATTCATTATCCGAAGAAAAATCAGTTTCTTCCTTCACACTTTTGTCCTTTTGTAGTTTAGTTTGTTTTTGCATTCTAGCTTTCCGGATTCTGCAATCTGCTTATAAATGGCCTTGTTTCTTGCACACAAAGCATTCACATGTTTCTTGTTGTGTGTTACTGTTTTAAATCTTATTTTTCATCTTTAACTGCTTCAGCTCTGTAAGATTGACTCCCTTCATGACCAGGCATATCCTGGCCTTTCATCAGCTTGGTTTGGTGTAGCTTTCTAATCAAATACAGTTTATTGCTAAGATTAGCTTTTTCATGCACCTTTTGCAATCCTTACCACATTTCTGTAGCAGTTTCACACTTGCATATATGTATGATTTGATCTTCTATGCTAAGAGAGATTGTGCTCTGAGCTTTCTGATCTTTCTCTATTCTCTCATCTGAAGGGTGTTCTAGCCTGACTTCATTTATATATTTCCGTGTACCTTCTTTTATTAGCTTCTCTTGAGTTTCCAAGATTGGTAGTTCTGGTTTGTCAGATTTACAAATGAAAGCCTTGTAGCAGCTGTATTATGGCCCATCTTCTTTTATTCTGTTGCAACCTTCTTTCTTTTGCTGTATCTTGCACTTATTTGCTGCAGCAATGACCGGGCTGCTGTGCCTATAACCTGTTATAAATTCTGTATAAAGCCCTACAGAACCAACAGTGCACAGTCCACATATGTTTATCTGCTTGTTGCACTGCTAACAGTAAACATTATTTTAGAGAAAGGACATACCATAGATGCAGCTACACACTTATATACACTGCCATCTACTGGTTGAAGAATATATCTCTACTGAATACTGATGCAGTAGTTGCACAAAATACATAAAACACTGCATTCCAACACCTGAACTATACTTTGCTCTTTTTTACTAGTGATTTTTTATACAGTCATGGCCACAAATATTGGCACCCCTGCATTTCTGTCAGATAATACACCACTTTGCCCAGAAAACTGTTGCAAGTACAAATGCATTCCCATGTTTATTTCTTTTGTTTGTATTGGTATGACACAAAAAAGTAGAGAAACAAAAGAAGGAAGAGGCTAGAGCACTGGCGGGGGAACCCCGCGTCTGTGCAGAGAGTTGCATCCCCGCCACTGGAACACAGGAACAAGGTATTATAGCTGGGAATTTCACCCAAGAACTAGACAACACTAGCTTATGTGCAAACAGGAACTATATTGAAAATTCATCCAGAATTTATACCACACAAAATAAGATAAGATCTTGATCTCAGTATCCTAAACAAATAGTAATATCAGTAATATCAGTAATAGTAATATCAACAGTACATCAAATGAACAGCTAGCAGCTAACAGTAACCTAATTAAACAGTGATCTAATTAACGGTGAGCTAATCAACAGCCAGGCACTCAGATCTGTTCGGGAGTCCACCTCAGACAGTCCAGCATCCATAGCCCTGAATACACAAAGTACATTACATATGCTGTCTTTCAGGTGTTTGGCATTCACTTGTGTAATCTGTCCACTAGAAAAGTCTGAGCTTCTCCAACCCAGTCCGCAGGAGGGCCACCATATTTCCTCTGACCTTAAACCTTAAACCTGTACAAGATTAAACCTTAAACCTGTACAAGATTAAGGGAAGTTTCATTGTCTTTATTTAGAGAATGAATCCAAGCCTCGCTCTCAGCGTTCATCATGTTGTTGTCTGTCATTAGAAAATGATCTGCTCTCTCTATGGGATCAGAAGCTTAACTGAGCCCTTTTCCATGCTCTGACTGGGAGAAGCCTGGACCATAATTAGTGGGTAGAAGGTTAGCCCCTAGTCCCCTCCAAAAGCCCCTGTCCTGGTTGGGTCTAAAACAAGCAGGATCGGGGCTGCTCTGTGCAAAACCATTGCACAGAGCAAGTAAGTGTACCATGTTTGTTATTTTTTTCAAAATGAAGGAAATCCTTTAGGCATCGTTCACACATATGTGCAGAAAACTGATGGAAACTGACATGCAGATTTCACTTGCAGAGACGTCGGTTTACATCAGTTTTCATGAGCACTTCAGTTATTTTTTTACACATTGCAGATTCCCACGCAGAAAAACCTGCATGTGATACTAGTGTTGTGGTGTGAACAGGACACATAGAGAACAACTGATTTTGTTGTGCCCTTGCAGAACACGTACAGAAAAACTGACATCTCTGCACTGTGGTGTGAACGAGCCCTTAAAGTAGTTATTTGAGAGAAGTGGCAAAGTGTGTTTTAGGGTGCACAGTGCAGGGTATTTGCTACAAACAGGTTCCAGGTAACTGTAAAGCACTGATAATGCCTGCAGTGAGGCATCAGGTTCGGTGCTTGGGCACATGGCGGTGTGAGCAGTAGCAACTTATGTAGGGGGGGAGCTGACACTTTCCAGTAATTAATGCCAGATGAAGGGAATGAGCTGTACTGTGCAGTAGCGTCATGTATGTATATATATATATATATATATATATATATATATATAGGGTGCTGATGATGACATAATTAGGCCATTGTCAGCATTCCTGCCCCTTTGTTTTCTTTCATCGGTCCACCTGGGAATCTACTGGCCATCAACTGAATGGGGCCAGGTATACGTTATCAGTTGCTATGGTGCTGGCAGCCATTGCCTTTATAGCAAACGGAGACCTTTACAGGAAACTGTCATATTCATTACCACTTCCCAGTATAAAATGCCCCATTCTCAGCAATTCTGTTTCTCTGTACACCAACTCCAAGTTGGTCTTAACTACTGTCAGTTTGCTTATCTTCAAACTGGCGGTAATTCTTTTAGAATCTCATAACAATACATATTAAAAGTGGTGGTAATAAGAACTACCTGGATCTGGCGAATGCAAAGATTTCCTGAATTACGCTCAAGCCATTTTAAAAAGCTATACTGCCAAGAAGGTGTTGTAACTCCATTAATGAATTCCCCCTAGAGTGTTTTGTACCTTATGGAATGAATCATGCTGCAGGGTCTGCATTAAAGGGATGGGCATGTTTTATACAATAAAAGAAGTCACTGCAGGTGACACCTATGGCTGCTCTAATGAAGCAATGGAGCAGTGGTGTCACACACCCTAGGTCAGCCTTTTTCAACCAGGGTGCCTTCAGGTTTTTTCAGAGGTGCCTTGGGAAAATGCCTAAAAATGGCCTACTAAAAAGATTGAAAATAAGCCAGGAGGTGGATCAAGCCTGCCTTCTAGTTACACAAAGCCACAGGTTTTCACTGTGCACTGTCACAAACTTCTAGCTGCCAGCGCCCTAACAACCAATGATGTAATTGGTTGATAAGGAGGACGTCGGGCGCCTGCACAGCATTCTTGTTTGCCCCTCCCCTGCCCCTTTCCATCAGCACATTAGCGTAGAGAGGAAGTGAAACTGAGGGAGAGGAGAAACATTGGAATACCAGTGAGAGAGCAATGGTATAGAAACAGGTGAATTGTTTCTTTGCTTTCACTAGTGATTTGGGAGGTGGAAAAAAATAAAATTAACCACCAAAGGGCAACATCTAGTGCTAATTGGGCCTCAACAACCACCAATGTGTGTGAAGGGGGTACTGAGGTTAAAGTGTTACAAAATCCACAACAGTAAAATCAGTCTGTTAATGCAGTAAAGCACGCTTGTTATACTCACTGTGGAACCTAAGGGGTAATCCTCTGTATTGTGTAAAAATGCTGTTTGATCCTGACTTCTCTGATCCTCCCCTTCTTCTAGTGTCCCCTTTTTATTGCCTGATAAGAAATATTGTGTGGAGACACTCTGCACATGCTCAATTTGGTGTGTATTGCTAAAGAGGGTTTTTTTTTTTCTTGGGAGAGTGCATGTGATCAGCACAGAGCCAATCAGCACTGTCCAGACAGAGGTCAGGAGTTCTGCATCCTCCTAGAGCAAAATGAAAACTCCTCCTACAAGCTTTAACGTGCTCGGGTGGAAACTGATAGAGGCACAAGACTGCTCTAACTGCTGATAAGAAAAGGTATTTAGCAATTTATATTTACTAAAATAATTGCTCTTTCATGTTCTGTGTACTGTGGGAGACCAGATATAGTGAATGCAGGGTCCTGGGTTTAGTAATACTTTAATTCACCTACCATCTGGTCCTTGGGAGGGGGATTCGTCTTCCCACAAATGCAGATGCTGGGAGAGAGGGTTTTTCCTCTTACTGCTGCTGACTATGGGAAATTCTTTCACCCTCTGAATTCCAAGGTATGTGTGTTTTTTTTCTCCCTCTTACTGCCGATGCCATGACATTTTTACTGACTAGCACATAAGACTATGTTACATAGGCTTGACCTTTACACTGTGTGTCTTGTGCTGTGTGTTTCTGTTCCTGATCCCTGCATTCTTATGGCTATGGAGTACCTTACATACTCCTGACCTTTGCACTCTGCATCTTATGCTGTTGCTGATCCCTGCATTCTTTTACCAATGATGTATATTACATACTCCTGACCTTTGCACTGTGTGTCTTGTGTTGTGTGTTCAACTCCTGATACCTGCATTCTAATAGCGATGAAGTACATTACATACTCCTGATATTTGCACTGTGTGTCTTGTGCTGTGTGTTTTACTCCTGAACCTTGCATTATTTTACCAATGTTGTACATTACATACTCCTGAACTTTTCACTCTGTGTTGTGTGCTGTGTGTTCTATTCCTGATCCCTGCATTCTATTAGTGATGGAGTACATTACATACACATGACCTTTACACTCTGTTCCTTGTGCTGTGTGTTCTACTCCCGATCCTGACATTCTGTTACCGATGTTGTACATTGCATACTCCTGAACTTTGCACTTTGTATCTTGTCTTGTATTGTATGTGCTGTGAATTCCAATTCTGATTTCTGCATTCTACAGTATATGCTATGTTGTACATTACATACTCCTGACTGCTGCACCGTATATGCTGCTATTTATATGATATAATCCCAACCACTGCACTTTTTATTGTGTGCTGTACATCACATACTGCAGACCATGCTGTTCATTTTCCCAACAGTTGCTGGTTTCTGTTTCGTCCCCAGACTCTTTTGATTAGTTCTTCTTTAAGGTTGAATCCAACAATGTTTAGCTGTCTGCATAGTTTCAGTTCAGAGAAAGATGTGTGCAATGAAAGTTTCAATATAAAAAAAATTAATATTTGTGCAGAGGGATATGTACAGTATGTCTGCAAGACTCTCCTGTAGCTCAAATTCTATTAAAGTGAAACTAAACTCTCTCAATCGGCATTAATTATTTTTAATCCTTATGCTGCTAGCATTAGTAAATTGATAAGAAAGCATATTATATAGACTCGTTATAACCTTTTTTTCACATTTTATCAGTTACTTCCTGGTTTCTGGCCTAGGCCAAAATTATGTCATACTTCCCAGGGCTTTCAAGGTCATCTGGAGGAAGGGTTTTCTAAGCTAAGCATACCCTCCTGCCTGTATGCTTTAGCTAAGGGCAGATGGATTCCATGAAGTAAATGCTACATGAATCATCTGCCCTTACTCAATATGGCCATGGATAAAAATGCTGGGAGTTGTTTTTCAAAGTGATTTCTTAACAAAATAGAGCAAGGAGACATAGACGGGTGGGTGAGTTTGCTTTGCATATTAAAAATGAATTAACTAGTGTTTTCAATTTATGTTGCTCAGAAACAGTTAATTTTCACTTTAAGCCATGCCCAATATTTAGTGTTATTTAACCACACCAACTTTTCACCACACTGCACTGCACATGCAGCAAGTTCCCATCTCTCTGAGGTATCTTTCTTTCCCAAGTTCTAAGTAAATGCCTTTGGTGAGAATATTAGAGTGTAAGCTCCTCTGCTGCAGAGACTGACTGGAATGGCTCAGTGTTTTCCATACAGGACTACAGAATATGTAAGAGCTATACAATGTGTAGTACTAAATGTTGAGCTAGGGATGGTAGCAATTTGCAGTGGGTCTTGCAATACTGTGGAACCTGAAGAGTAGCTGGTGACAGTTCCAGGATGGATAGGACCAGAACAGATGGGCAGTGTGATGGGATATTGCTCCCTCCTCTGCTCTTGGCTCACAGATGTCACAGAAAGCTGCTCTCCTATTCCTGCGCTGTGCAGCCACTCAATTCCCCCAGTGCGCTCTTGTCACGCAAGCCTTCCAGAACCAAGCTCAGGGCTTGCAGTAGACAGACGGGAAAATCATACGAAGCGACCAGCAAAGCGGAAACGCGTAGTGAAGAGCGTTCAGGCAAACTTAACACTGGATTATTTTATATCCAAACATCCACCAGACATATAAACATGCGTCATTTAACCCCTTAGGCTCCAGTGACCAATTTATCAATTGAAGTGGGTAAATGATAATAGTCTGTGTCTGGATGGGAAAATCTTTACATAGCTGAGCTGATCTTGCAGCTGACTAATTGGTATAAAATGCAAGTGTATATAGCAAACCCAATCCTGGTTTTCTGGATAATGCTCTACCAAACTATCTAGAACATTCAGGAAATAAGAAAATGAATGCATGTATAGCTAAACCCAAAAGCAAACAAAGAACAATACATACATAACTGCAAGAAACATAATTACGATTATAGCATGAAAACTTAAAACAACATAATCACAGTACTTTGCAGGAACTGCCCACAGTTGGACCATACTGTCCTCTGTGGGGTCACCCTCATAACTATCATCTTCTGCATGAGGCTCAGAGACCTCAGGTGGTTGGGGTCAACAGGACCAGTCATACCCCCATCAATTGCATTTTCCATGGAGAAGTCAGGTGACGAAACACGTGTCAAGGTTGGGCCGCACAACGTATTCTGTAATAGCCTTACATCCCCCGCTGGAAGTGATATATCGCTCCAGTGCAGCGAGGAGGATTGGGTTTTATGTGATATACAGATACCCTTAACGGTTATTGTGGATATTTTGGCATGCTTTCATTTATTTCATGTGAGTGCAATACTTTCTACCCAATAAATGGTTTTTAATGGATTCACACTATGAGTTTCCTTTTACATCTTTCCTTGATTACGGAGTGTAATAGTTTGGGGGATGTCCCGCCATCATATCAGTTTCTAATTGATGAAGAGCTTGTTGATTGATGATCTGTACTACGCTGACACTCACCATAAGCGATATTGCCTATCAGGTTTGGATGGGACACGATATGTGGTGAGTGCCACAGAATTGGGGAAGGTTTTCCTCTGGAGCACATGGTGACATCTGAATGCACTTTACTCAATCAATTATCGTTATGTTGTTCACATGGTGATTTCGGTAGATCAATAAGGACTTTGCACTTCATCACAATTTCCAGTGTTCAGTTGATGGACTTATGCTGAATGATTTAAATATTTGTGTATATTTACAGTGTTATAGTTTCACTCTGCTAGAGTATATATATATATATATATATATATATATATATATATATATATATATATATATATATACAGTGGGGCAAAAAAGTATTTAGTCAGCCACCAATTGTGCAAGTTCTCCCACTTAAAAAGATGAGAGAGGCCTGTAATTGGCATCATAGGTAGACTTCAACTATGAGAGACAAAATGAGAAAAAAAAATCCAGACAATCACATTGGCTGATTTGGAAAGAATTTATTTGCAAATTATGGTGGAAAATAAGTATTTGGTCACCTACAAACAAGCAAGATTTCTGGCTCTCACAGACCTGTACCTTCTTCTTTAAGAGGCTCCTCTGTCCTGCACTCATTACCTGTATCAATGGCACCTGTTTCAATTTGTTATCAGTATAAAAGACACCTGTCCACAACCTCAAACAGTCACACTCCAAACTCCACTATGGTGTAGACCAAAGAGCTGTCGAAGGACACCAGAAACAAAATTGTAGACCTGCACCAGGCTGGGAAGACTGAATCTGCAATAGGCAAGCAGCTTGGTGTGAACAAATCAACTGTGGGAGCAATCATTAGAAAATGGAAGACATACAAGACCACTGATAATCTTCCTCGATCTGGGGCTCAACGCAAGATCTCACCCCGTGGGGTCAGAATGATCACAAGAATGGTGAGCAAAAATCCCAGGACCACACGGGGGGACCTAGTGAATGACCTGCAGAGAGCTGGGACCAATGTAACAAAGGCTATCATCAGTAACACACTACGCCGCCAGAGACTCAGATCCTGCAGTGCCAGACGTGTCCCCCTGCTTAAGCCAAGACATGTCCGGGCCCGTCTGAAGTTTGCTAGAGAGCATTTGGATGATCCAGAAGAGGATTGGGAGAATGTCATATGGTCAGATGAAACCAAAATAGAACTGTTTGGTAGAAACACAACTTGTTGTGTCCAGAGAACACCATACCTACTGTGAAGCATGGGGGTGGCAACATTATGCTTTGGGGCTGTTTCTCCACAAAGGGACCAGGACGACTGATCCATGTACAGGTCAGAATGAATGGGGCCATGTATCGTGAGATTTTGAGTGCAAACCTCCTTCCATCAGCAAGGGCATTGAAGATGAAACGTGGCAGGGTCTTCCAACATGACAATGATCCCAAACATACCGCCAAGGCAATGAAGGAGTGGCTTCGTAAGAAGCATTTCAAGGTCCAGGAGTGGCCTAGCCAGTCTCCAGATCTCAACCCCATAAAAAACCTTTGGAGGGAGTTGAAAGTCCGTGTTGCCCAGCGACAGCCCCAAAACATCACTGCTCTAGAGGAGATCTGCTTGGAGGAATGGGCCAACATACCAGCAACAGTGTGTGCCAACCTTGTGAAGACTTACAGGAAACGTTTGACCTCTGTCATTGCCAACAAAGGATATATAACAAAGTATTGACATGAACTTTTGATATTGACCAAATACTTATTTTCCACCATAATTTGCAAATAAATTCTTTCCAAATCAGCCAATGTGATTGTCTGGATTTTTTTTCTCATTTGGTCTCTCAAAATGAGGTCAAGTTGAGGTCTACCTATGATGCCAATTACAGGCCTCTCTCATCTTTTTAAGTGGGAGAACTTGCACAATTGACTGACTAACTGACTAAATACTTTTTTGCCCCACTGTATATATATATATATATATATATATATACTGTTAGCTCCATATATATTTGGACACAGGCACAATTTTAGTTTTTTTCAGGTATTTACCAAAACATATTCTAGCTATAGTTATATAATGGATATGGATTAATTTAAGGGTATGTACATCCATTGGAGGAAGGGTTTAGGAATTACAGCTCTTAAGAGTAGCTATCCCCCCTTTTTTAAGGGACCAAAAGTAATTGGACAGTTGAATCAAAAGCTGTTTCATGGCCAGGTGTGGGCTACTCATGCATTATTTCTTCATCAGTTAAGCATGTAAAAGGTGTGGAGTTGATTCTAAGTGTGGTATTTGCATTTGGAATCTATTGCTGTGAATCTACATCATGCGTTCAAAGGGGCTGTCCATGCAAGTGAATCAAGCCATTGTAAGGCTTCAAAAACAAAACAAATCCATCAGAGAGATTGCAGCAACATTAGGAGTGGCCAAATCAACAGTTTGGTATATTCTGAGGAAAGAAGAAAGCACTGGTGAGCTCAGCAACATAAAAAGGCATGGACATCCACGGAAGACAACAGTTGTGGATGATCGCATTATCCTCTCTATGGTAAAGAAAAACCTATTCACAACATCCACACAAGTGAAGGACACTCTCCAGGAGGTGGGCGTATCATTGTCAAAGTCTACAATCAAGAGAAGACTTCATGAGAGCAAATACAGAGCGTTCACCACAAGGTGCAAACCATTCATAAGCCTGAAGAATAAAAAAGCCAGATTAGACTTTGCCAAAAAAATCTAAAAAAGCCAGACCAGTTCTGGAAAAGCATTCTTTGGATGGATGAAACTAAGATTAATCTGTACCAGAATGACGGGAAGAAAAAAGTGTGGAGAAGGCTTGGAACAGCTCATGATCCAAAGCACACACTGTCATCTGTAAAACATGGTGGAGGCAGTGTGATGGCATGGGCATGCATGACTTCCAGTGGCACTGAGTCATTGGTGTTTATTAATGATGTGACAGAAGACAGAAGCAGGTGGATGAATTCTGCAGTGTTTAGAGATATACTGTCAGCCCAGATTCAGCCAAATGCAGCAAAGTTGATTGGACAGCGTTTCACAGTACAGATGGACAATGATCCAAAACACACTGCAAAAGCAATCCAGGAGCTTTTGAAGGAAAATAAGTAGAATATTCTGCAATGGCCGAGTCAATCACCTGATCTCAACCCATTTGAGCATGCATTTCACTTGCTGAAGGCTAAACTAAAGGCAGAAACAAAGAACAACTGAAGACAGCTGCAGTTAGAGCCTGGCAAAGCATCAGAAAGGAGGAAACCCAGTCTTTGGTAATGTCCATGGGTTCCAGACTTCAGGCAGTCATTGTCAGTAAAGGATTCTCAACAAATGAACATTTTATTTATGATTATATTCAATTGTGCAATTACTTTTGGTCCCTTGAAAAAGGGGGGATGGCTACTCTTAAGAGCTGTAATTCCTGAACCATTCCTCCAATGTGGATGTACATACCCTCAAATTAAACCTGAAAGTGTGCACTTTCAGCCCATATCCATTATATAGCTTGAATATGTTTAGGTAAATACCTGAAAAGAAAAACTAAAATTGTGCCTGTGTCCAAATATATACGGACCTAACTATATATATATATATATATATATATATATATATATATATATATATATACAGTTGTGTTTAAAATAATAGCAGTCAGACATCACTAACCTGATCGATCACTGTTTTTGGTGGAAATTATATTTCTACATGGCAAATAATTTACTAGCAGGTGTAGTAGAATAATAGAAATCCAACAGACCCAACAGTCATGACATGCATGCTGCTGATTCTGTGTAACTGAATCACTAATTGAAAGAGGCATGTTCAAAATAATAGCAGTGTGGAGTTCTATTAGTGAGGTCATTCATTCTTTGAAAAACAGGTGGCAATTATTGCCCTTATTTAAGGAAGGAAGGCAGCAAATGTTGTACATGCTGGTTACAGTGCATTTCTCGCTGAAATTCTGAGGAAAATGGGTCGTTCCAGACATTGTTCAGAAGAACAGCGTACCTTGATTAAAAAGTTGATTGGAGAGGGGAAAACATATAAAGAAGTGCAGAAAATGATAGGCTGCTCAGTTAAAATGATCACAAATGCTTTAAAATGGCAACCAAAACATGAAAGGCGTGGAAGAAAGCGAAAAACTACCATTCGAATGGATAGAAGAATAGCCAAAATGGCAAGGACTCAGCCAACAATCTGCTCCAGGAAGATCAAAGAAGGTCTAAAGTTACCTGTGAGTACTGTTACAATTAGAAGATGCCTATGTGAAGCCAAGCTATCTGCATGAAGCCCCCGCAAAGTCCCACTGTTGAAAAAAAGACATGTGCTGAAGAGGTTACAATTTGCCAAAGAGCACATTGACTGGCCTAAAGAGAAATGGCGCAATATTTTGTGGACTGATGAAAGTAAGATTGTTCTTTTTGGGTCTAGTGGCCGGAGACAGTTTGTCAGACGACCCCCAAACACTGAATTCAAGCCACAGTACACTGTGAAGACAGTGAAGCATGGTTGCGCAAGCATCATGATATGGGGATGTTTCTTATACTACGGTATTGGGCCTATTTATCGCATATCAGGGATCATGGATCAGTTTGAATACAGCAGAATACTTGAAGAGGTCATGCTGCCTTATGCTGAAGAGGAAATGTCCTTGAAATAGGTGTTCCAACAAGACAACGACCCCAAACACACCAGTAAACGTGCAACATCTTGGTTCCAGACCAACAAGATTGACGTTATGGAGTGGCCAGCTCAATCCCCGGATCTTAATCCAATAGAAAACTTGTGGGGTTACATAAAAAATGCAGTTTCTGAGGCAAAACCAAGAAATAGAGAACTGTGGAATGTAGTCCAATCATCCTGGGCTGGAATACCTGTTGACAGGTGCCAGAAGTTGGTTGACTCCATGCAACACAGATGTACAGCGGTTCTCAGAAACAGTGCTTATACAACTAAACATTAATTAAGTGATTCAAAGGAAAGCAAAATCTTCAAACATTTTTCAGTTTATATAGTAAATGTTTGAGTTTGTAAAGAAGAATACAAACACTGCTATTTTTTTGAACAGTCTAATATTCACTTTTCTTCCATTTTTTTAGAGGAACAACACAAATTTGATATATTTTTCTTCATGTTTTGATTTGGAATAGAATGTGTAGTGTTCCCAATGCATTTGTGTGTATGAAAATAAAAGCTATTAGAAGGATGTAACGGAACTGGATCCAGACCACACTTGGGTATATTCCGTTATACTCTAGCTTCCCTGTCCGAACACCATCCACGGATCACACCCGCTGATCATACAGGAAATAAGACAGCACCTGACTCTTCTTAAAACAGGAAGTCAACTACTTTATTTTCACACACAAGTTATATACACAGGGCGGGGAAACACAACCAGGAACAGGAAACACATCATCAGCCCACCCCATCAGTGGAAGGGCTACAGGAAACACATCATCACCTCTCCCCATCCAAACAAGACACAGAACAATGGGGCAGCACATGGCAAAAGGACAATAGACAGCCATGTGGCCGAGAACAAAGGACAACACACCAATACACAATAGACATTCACATACACACCCTGTACCCTAACAGGCACAGGGTCACTTAAACATAAGAATTTGGGAAGATGATACAGAGGTCCCCCCACCCCCGAAAGTCACTCCCGTCACATATCTCCCCTTTCGGCAGGAGACTAACGCAGGAGTAGATCCCAGACGGATGTACTCTGAAGTTAGTCTGTACTTCCAGTCCCTCAATGCCAGCCCCCACACAGTACCCCAAACAAATTGTCCCACACCAAGCATTACTCGCCCAGCCAACCTCTGCCTCCCCCGTAGAACATACCCACCGCTGGGGTGAATTACGGACTGGTCCTTCTCCCTGAAATCCTCTCAGCCGCTGGAGAGAAGACAGGGTGGCTGGGCCGACTCCATCATTCTGTGGGGGATCTGAGCCAACTGTCCAGCATCCCTGGAGTATCCAGGTGGTGGCTTTAGTTGCTAGGCAGAGGCCAGCGGCGCTCTGCCCTGGTGCCATCACTGCTGCTGGGGACCTCACATCTGCTCCGGCTAACCGTAGGGGAGGGAGGCCGGCTTCCTCCACTCCTGGACTGTGGATCTCCTGCTGGGATGGCATTCCTCCATCACTGTCCCCCTGGTGCACAAATCCTGGCTTGGGAGCGAAAAGAGTTTCCTCCACTCTGGCTGACTGTGGGGGAGGGAGGACAACAACCTCCTCTCCTTTCTCACCCTGGGCCTCTGAAACTGCCACAGGTGTGGGGCAGAGGTCCTGGATCGTCTGCCCGGTTGTCAGCGCTTCAGCTGGCGGCTCCCCAGCTGGTTCCTCCTCAGTAAAAAAGTCAGTAAAATCCCCAGTCTCTGGAATGGCTAAATGTCCAGGGCACAGGCTGGTGGCCCTTGGGTCCACTGCCTGCACTTTGGCAGGTGACTCATCACCCACAACATCCTCCATTGAAAAATCAATTAGATCCATACATTCTGGGATCTGTAATTGGAGGGATGAGCCGACTGCTCCATCTTCCACACCCTCGTCCAGTTGTTGGACAGACGTATCCCTCCATCCAAGCTCATCCCATGTAGAAACAGGATCGTCTAAATAAGCCAGCACTTGCTGCATCTGCCATAAGACCTCCGCTTGCCACCAATGTAACAGAACCGGACCCCAGACCACACTTGGGTATATTCCGTTATACCGCAGCTTCCCTGTCCAAACACAAATCCACGGACCACACCCTTGAAATCCCTCAGGAAATAGACAGCACCCGACTCTTCTTAAGACAGGAAACACAACCAGGAACAGGAAACACATCATCAGCCCACCCCATCAGTGAGGAGGGCTACAGGAAACACATCATCACCCCTCCCCATCCAACCAAGACACAGAACAATGGGGCAGCACATGGCAAAAGGACAATAGACAGCCATGTGGCTGAGAACAAAGGACAACACACCAATACACAATAGACATTCACATACATACCCTGTAGCCTAACAGGCACAGGATCACTTAAACATAAGAATTTGGGAAGATGATACAGAGGTCCCCCCCACCCCCAAAAGTCACTCCCGTCACAAAGGATTTTGAGCTTTATTCACTTTTTTCAATACACTGCTATTATTTTGAACACAACTGTATATATATGTTGCTTTTGGCAGTGTGGGCAGGTGCCAAGTCCTGCTGGAAAATGAAGTCAGCATCCCCATAAAGCCCGTCTGCGGAAGGAAGCATGAATTGCTCCAAAATCTCCTGGTAGACGGCTGCGTTGACCGTGGACTTAATGAAGCACAGTGGACCAACACCAGCAGATGACATGGCTCCCCAAATCAACACAGACTGTGGAAATTTCACACTGGACTTCAAGCATCTTGCAGTGTGTGCCTCTCCATTCTTCCTCCATACTCTGGGTCCTTGGTTTCCAAATGAGATGCAAAAGTTGCTCTCATCAGAAAAGAGGACTTTGGACCACTGAGCAACAGACCAGGTCTGTTTTTCTTTAGCCCAGGTAAGATGCTTCTGATGTTGTTTGTTGTTCAGGAGTGACTTGACAAGAGGAATACGACATTTGAAGCCCATGTCCAGGATCCGTCTGTGTGTGGTGGCTCTTGATGCACTGACTCCAGCCTCAGTCCACTCCTTGTGAAAGTCCCCAACACTTTTGAATGGCCTTTTCCTGACAATCCTCTCCAGGCTGCAGTCAGCCCTGCTGCTTGTGCACCTTTTTCTTCTACACTTTTCTCTTCCACGTAACTTTCTATTAATGTGCTTTGATACAGCACTTTGGGAACATCCAACTTCTTTTGCAATTACCTTTTGAGGCTTTCCCTCCTTTTGTAGGGTGTCAATGATGGTTTTCTGCACAACTGTCAGGTCAACAGTCTTTCCCATGATTGTGATTCCTACTGAACCAGAATGAGAGACCATTTAAAGGCTCAGGAACCCTTTGCAGGTGTTATGGCTTAATTAGCTGATTAGAGTGGGACACTTTGAGCCTAGAATATTGCACCTTTTCACAATATTCTAATTTTCTGAGATTGTGAATTTGGGGTTTTCATGAGCTGTAAGACATAATCATCACAATTATGACAAATCACGGCTTGAACTATCTTGCTTTGCATGTAATGAGTCTATCTCATATATTAGTTTCACCTTTTAAGTTGCATTATTGAAATAAATTAACTTTTGCACAATTTTAATTTTTTGCGTTTCACCTGTGATATATATGTATATATTATGTATATACTATGTATATATTCAAGTAAGTTGGTGCAGCGCTAAATGGTAATACACTTTAATATACACAGTATCATACCATTTCAAACATATGTGGATACGTGGTATCACATTAAGGTGATTATTAGTGATATAATTAGTTCAATATGATTGTGTGGATCATGAAGAGATCACAATTCCAAGTGTGTGGACATCCTGATCCGGGAGTGACAACAGGTGCAAGCCAAACGAATGGATAAAAAACGCACTCACCAGATGTGCGTTTAAAATGCACAATAATTAATCCTGCGTCACCAGGCTATAGATAGGTCATCAGGTCTCAGGTCAGGATACCATACGAATCCCCATCCAAGCTCCACAGAAAAGGTCACCAGAGTCCGCTACCAGGTATCACCATCAGGGTCATCTTTTCTCCAGATGGGCACTGTGAATGATGACACTCACACAGAGTGCCCAATAAGAGACTACATAGTGTGATATTGCTTAAGGTACCTTTTATTCAAGGATAATGGGTGTAATGATAAATTTCAAAAAAGTTCCAAAAAGTTACTGACCGTATATTCAGGATGGCTGTGGTTAGATGCCCAGTTGCTGCAGCCCACTGACGCGTTTTGTGCGATGCACGTAGTCATAGGGGGTAAGCCTATGACTACTATTATTGTGCATTTTAAACGCACATCTGCTGAGTGCATTTTTTATCCATTAGTTTGGCTTGCACCTGTTTTCACTCCCGGATCAGGACGTCCACACACTTGGAATTGTGATCTCTTCATGATCCACACAATCATATTGAACTAATTATATCACTAATAATCACCTTAAGGTGATACCACAAATCCACATATGTTTGAAATGGCATGATACTGTGTATATTAAAGTGTATTACCATTTAGCGCTGCACCAACTTACTTGAATATATATGTACTATTGGAGGTTTTTTCTTGGTTGCCTTTCGGTGTATCAGCTGCTTATTAACATAATTTGTTGTGTGTGTATATATATATATATATATATATATATATATATACTTCCTTTTCATTTTATGGTAGCGCTCACTAAAAAATCCTATCCAGGCTAGCAAAACGCCGAACTTCAGGCACCACACGACCCCACAACATCCCCGGCACACCTATCCATCGCACGCAAGCCTCTTGTCTAGTCAACCCCAACTGCCGGCCATTAGGCCTTACATCCGCCCGCCTGGCCCCCCAAAAAATGTAGGAGTGTCCCAGGATCCAAAACGGCACAGAGACAGGACAAACTCCCCCCAACCCAGGGACAACAACCCGGGATCCACCCTTAATCACCCAACAGATGCGGACGAATGTACAAGCGAAACCTCTGGGAATCCCATCTACCAATACGTTTTACCGCCGCATCCGACAAACCCTACCGGGCGGCCTCATTAGCTGCCCCAATCCGAAACGAGTGAGAAGCATACAAAGATGCATCCAAACCCACAACCGTCAAACATCGTCGAAAAACCGACACAAATTGAAAACGAGTTAACGGGGACCCATCTTCATGCATGAAAAAAGACCCCGCCCCACCGGACGACGGGACAAAAATTCACGAACCGCCCGCACTGGGCACACCAATGATGTTGGAAGGGCAAAAAACCGCACCCGCGCACCACGACCCAATTGGTCCGTCTTGGACCGACGGACGAACACCTCCACCCATTCACTAGAGACCATGACATCATCCCCCAACAACCCCCCAAGAACGGATTTGGATGGACTGACAAGCTCCCCAATACGCAATGCCCCAAAGAAGGCCACCGCAAAGGGTGCCCGAAATAAGCACACCTCAAAGTCCGAAAAACAAACAAAGCGCAGATGCTCAAACAACGATCCTAACAACTCGAAGGACACCGGACGACGAGAATCCCTACTGCGACAAGCCCTACGGTAACCTCGAAGAGCCTGTCGTACCCAAAAATCTTTTGTGAAGTCCCGACACCCTTGAAGCTTAAAGAGGAAGGCCAAACCAGCCAACCGCCGATCCACTGCAGCAGCCGACACCCCCGTTCAAAGTTCCTTGCCAAATAATACAACACAGCCACCCCTACCTCCGGCCCCCACGGATCAATATCGACCTGTTGTAACAAGTCCCGCCACTCCCGCCAGACCTTCGAGTATGCAGACCATGTCGCCTCACTCACCGACCTCCGGATCCAACCTGCAACGACCCCAAGGCAATCTCCCACAGCCAGTCGGGACAAGGAACCCCGTGTCGCTCCGCCGCCGGCGCCAACTCTCGGAATTTGTCCCACTGAAAACGAGACAAGGCGTCAGCCAAGGTGTTATCAACCCCAGGGAGATGCACAGCATGGAGAAAAACGTTCAGCTACAGGCAACGCAACACTAAATGACGAAGCAAGCCAACCACTGGTTGCGAGGAAGCCGAGACTCGGTTGATGACCTGAACCACCCCCAAGTTGTCGCAATGAAAACGAACCTTCTGATTCCTAAAATTTCTCCCCAGACCTCAACTGCCAATACCACCGGAAAAAGTTCCAACAGCACCAGGTTACGAAGGAAACCCGCCGCGACCCAAGAAGGAGGCCACGGAGCCGCACTCCACCGCCCCCTAAAAAAGGCCCCATATCCCCGGAAGCCGCCGCATCTGTGAACAATTCCAAGTCAAAATTACTGACTGGTCCAGACATCCACAGCGCCCGTCCATTAAAGTCATCCAAAAAAGTATGCCAAATCCGCAAGTCCTCCCGATGCTCCCTAGTTAAACGAATAAAATGCAAAGGGGAAGTAATTTCCGCCGTTGCCGCCACCAGCCGTCGCAAAATACCCGACCCATCGGCAGGATGCGACAAGCGAAGTTCAGTTTACCCAGCAACGACTGTAAGGCCCGTAGCTGAATTTTCCGCTTGCCCAGCACCCCACGAATTTCCCCTTGTAGGGCCAACAGCTTGTCCCCTGGCAGCCGGCACTCCATGGCGTCCGAGTCCAAAACGATGCCCAGAAAAGTCATCACCGAAGCCGGGCCCTCTGTCTTGTCCAAAGCCAATGGAATCCCGAAACGTTCAGCAACGTGTTGCAACGTGGCCAGCAAAACCGCGCATACCCTGGAAGCGGGCGGACCCACACAAAGAAAATCATCCAAATAGTGGATGACCGAATTTATTCCGGAGACATCCCGCACCACCCACTCCAAGAACGAACTGAACCGCTCAAACAATGCGCAAGAAATCGAACAGCCCATGGGAAGGCACTTATCAATGTAAAACGAGCCCTGCCAATGGCACCCCAGAAAACGAAAACTATCCGGATGTACCGGCAACAATCGAAATGCGGACTCAATATCCGATTTCGCCATAAGCGAACCGCGCCCATAACGACGAACCCAGAAAACCGCCGCATCAAATGATGTGTAAGACACCGAACAGGACTGTGGATCGATGGCATCATTCACCGACCCCCCTTTGGGGAAAGACAGGTGGTGAATCAACCTGAACGAATTTGGCTCCTTCTTGGGCACCACCCCCAAGGGGGAAACCACCAGATCTGAAAACGGAGCGCAAGAAAACGGCCCGCCCATGCGTCCCAACCCCACTTCCTTACTCAACTTTGCCGAAACCACCTCAGCATGCTGCACCGCTGACCGTAAGTTACGAGCTAATGGGGGGATCGAAGTCAAACTACACGGGATACGAAAACCCTCCGAAAACCCAGCCAACAGCAGCCCAGCGGCTGCTCGATCCGGATATCTATTTAGGAAAGGCAGCATCCTTTCCACTTTCACCGGAGTCGTCCCTCTTACTCGCATGCTCTCCGGGCAGGCCTCTGCCTTGCTTGAAACAGCGCTACAAAGGATGGGAGCCGC
The DNA here is from genome assembly GCF_062004578.1 of Staurois parvus. NCBI lineage: Eukaryota > Metazoa > Chordata > Amphibia > Anura > Ranidae > Staurois > Staurois parvus. The sequence goes on along the minus strand of NW_028318148.1, from coordinate 4,689,492 downwards.
CGCAACCTGAACACTCATGTTTAAAACGGCAGGACCCCCGAAACGACACGCGCCCTCTTGGAACTGCCAACAGAAACCCCTACGCTTTGAGGCCGATTGTCCTGGGGAGAATGAACCACCAACCCCGCCCTGAAAAAACGGACCAGGAGCCCTCACGGGAGTCATGAGGCGCATCCAAAGGCCAATGTCCTTATGGTTCCAACGCAATGAAGGGCGAACAGCCCGCCGCTGCCGAAACTGCTCGTCATATCGAAGCCATGCGGTCCCACCGTAAACCCTGTGAGCCTCGCTAATGGCATCCAGGTAACAAAAGAGAGCTGAGCAATGCTCAGGAATCTTCTCCCCAATGACACTGGCCATGATCGCAAATGCCTGCATCCAATTCGCAAATGTACGCGGGATAAAACGAAAACGCCGCTTCTCAGCTTCCTCTCGCCTACCCTCGTCAACCCGCGACCCATCTAACGGAAAACGCTCCAAAGGCAAGAGCGTGAAAATCTCCACATACTCCCCTCTCCAAATCCGCTCTCGAACCTCCGACGGTAAGTGCGCACCCAAAGGGCCCTCGAAACATACGTACACCTCGCACTTGGCCGAGTCTGCTAAGCCTACCGTCCCGGAGACCCCAGCACCCCCATCTAAAACCCCGGAAACCAGAGCACCTGTTTCCGCCGTAACCACCCCTGGCGCAGAACCAGGAGGAGGAGAAACCCCCGAGCTCCGCACGTCCCCTCCCTCCTGCTCTAGGACCCCGAACCCTTCCCCACCCGGCGGCGGAAGCCACGCCGAAGCAGGCCCAGGGCCCCTACCATCACCCCACTCAAATCGCCGCAACAAATCCCTCAAACCGGACATCAAATCACCGAGACCCCCCCTAAAACCTGACTCGGGAACGCCTACATCCCTCTCCGCCGGGGCCGCGCCCCCGCCTCCCCCCAACAGGTCCTGAAGTGCAGAAGAAAAGAAAACAGGGAACTCACCAGGCTGCCCAGGAGATGTCCCATCAGCCGCGCGTCCCAACTCCATCGACGCAGAGCGGCCAGCTGTCGCCCCCGCATCGGGTTCCGACAGCTCGCCCTCCGATCTTTCGTCCTCTTCCTGACGGCTGCATGGCCTCCCCGTCCCAGGAGCCACGGGTCCCTCCGGGCCGTGCCGCTGCTGACTCCGCCTCCTGGCACCAGCCACGCCCCTCGACGTCCCTGGTCTCCGTCCCGTCACACACTCCGCAGCACTCTGCCCAGTGCTGCCCTTCTGCTTGTGCCTCTTCGGAGCCGCCGCTCCATGCTGCACAGGATGCCCGCCGACTGCTGCAGGGGACAGCCCGGCAGCCGCAGCTCTCCTTCTCCCACGTTGGGCTCCCTCTCTGACATGCACCTTGTCAGTGGAGGAGCCGTTACCGTCCTGTCTCTGTTGACGTACGGGCGGGGGGGGCTTCCTCCGTACGAAACCCCGCCCACCGAGCTCCGCCGAAGCTGAGGATTCCTCCCAACTCCCCCGCGAGCAGAGGCCAGAGAGTGCCTTGCCTGCGGGGCCGGAGGGTCCCGAGCGGGGCTCCTGATGCGGCACTGAGTTCTGGGGGAGGGGGAGTCCGGGCTGAATCGCTCCGGAGGCCTTGACCTCCGAGCACGTGGGCGCTCCCGCCCCCTTTCTTCCGATGATAAAGCCGGGTCCTGCAATAAGGCAGAGACCCTGCTCTGCAGCCAGTCCATCCTGTTTGAGGCTGCCGCCTCCCGCAGCTGGGCCTCCAGGTCCTCCATACCGCTGAAACTGCCCTCACTAACGGCCCACACTGTACGGCTGGTTTGCAAGCTGTATATCACACAAGCTCACTCACCAACGTCCAGCTCCGACTGACTGCCCCTCACCCAGGACACCCCACCCAAAGGTGCCAAAGAGACCACCCACGTTCTCCCTCTACCAACCAGCTCCCACCTATATATTTTCAAACCCCCTGGCACTGACATAACCCTTTCTAGTCTTCCTTCCCACTCTAGGCCTAATCATGCCTGCCCTGCGCTACTTCTTTCCTTCTTTTACGCTACGGGCATTACTTTTTAGCTGCTTTTTGTATGCTCAGACTGGCCATGTGCAGGGCGTGGCAGATGTCCAATGGCCCAGCGAATATTTTGTTCCACCATAATAATAGTAAGGACTTGTGCTTGGGGTGAAGGTGTTGAAAATGTGTGGCTAAGCTGCATTTTTACCGCCAACCCCTCCCCCCCTTCAGCTGCAAAGGCAGTGGATGCCGGTGATTATGTGACATGGCTGTGATGTTTAGCTTTTTACCCACAACAAAAATTATCGCTCCTGTCAGATGAATACAAACCATTAAAGTGAATGGGAAAGCGCTGCAAATGCTTCGAAATTACAAGGAGAGGAGATGTCACACCACCTGTCCAACACCTCTTTTCAGATCACTTTGGATTGCTTTTAAGAGGCATGGTGGGCTAGACGCAGGTCTAAACTAAGTTTAAGTCACCGGTTAACACCAGGTATTCCAATTATCCAGATGGTGTCAGCTTTGCAGTTGATCGATTGAACAAACTGCCAGCTTTGTCATGGTAAATGCATTTGCCAGGGGTTGCCAAGCTATAGAGGAAGTTATGTGGGAAGAACACAGGTAAATGAAACATGGAACGTGGATGCAGCAAGGAGGCAGGCAAATAGCACCCCCAGCTCTCCTATCAGATGACGCAGCAGAGGAATTTGTTGCCCGGATACCGGGGGACACTGTGTTGCATATGCAAATTCTAGACAGTAAATTAAATAGCGGAGATGGATCTCTAAGCAAAGAGACACATTCTTCTCCAGATGTACTGGCTGGCGTGTTCCTTCATTCCCGCAGGCTGCTCTGAAAGGGAAAAGTGACCAGCTGAGAGTGGAGTGAAGGCAGCAGGAGATGATGGTGCGTGGCCAGAAAATGCCATCTCTAAGTGCTGGATGGCCTAACACAGCCAGTGATATACACAGTATAATGTACACCCTGCTATCAACTAAGGATGTTTTCATTCAATCAGTGACCCATAAATAGGACATTCCAGACAGACTGAGGTTCACGTTTTGCATTACAACAGGGATGTTACTCCTTAAAATACACTTTTTTTTACATTTCACAGCCACAGAATGGACAGACAGCAAGGGAAGAAAGACTAGACCTTCTGGTAGAAGCCATGCCCATTTCATCCAAGCCCCTAACACCTTCCAAACTCAAGCTGACCACACAGTCAGATCTTTTTGTTCAGGCTGGGAACAGAATGAAAAAAAAATCTAACAGATTCTTTCATTCAACCTATACAGCACAGATGTACAAATTTCCCACAGTGCTTATTGCATTGAATACCTGATATTGGGTGGAAGGGTGGCAAAAGGGCCACCTACATAGTGAATTTGCATAGTGTACCACACGTTTAATGCTGGCTTCTAATTTTCAATCTCCTGTAAACGATGGACCATCTAAAGGAATTAAAACTTAATTAACTGTGTAGACAGGCCCTCACACTACATAGTTGTAGGAAAATCTAAAGGAGATTGTATACTCAGATTGTACATGTGGACAATTTAATTTACCGGTAATCTGAAAGCAAACAAAGGACTTCAGCTTGCCATATACAGTTAGATTAGGCTGAAACAAAGCATATTTACCCATCCACACGATACAGCACAGGTGGAGGAATCACCCACTGCTGCTACAGCCAGTGGCTTTCAGAATGCCTGAACAGTGGTTGCATTGGATTGCATGCAGTCGCTGTTTGCCCAATAATTTTTCATCCAGCTTTTTTTTAGCTGAAGGATGTCAGAGGAAGGTGACAGGGCAATTCATAAAGTAAATTTCAATCACTTTTCCAGGAACCAGCCAAAATCCACAAATTGTATAGCCACCTCAACATTCTCTGGGAAGGACTTCATATGATAGATAACAGTTGTTTAAAGCATTCAGACCATAAACAATAAGTTCTTATGTCAGAGTGTTCCATTTACATAGATATAATATACAAGTAGAGTCATAGACACGTTTTACAGTGGTTGTAACATTACCAGAGTTGAATTATATTGGCTTTGAATAGTCACATGACACCATCACATTGCCATTGTTTACCACATTGGCTCCAAATGGTCACATGTCACCATCACTTCTTCCAGCTTTCATTACATTAGCTTTGAATGGCCAAGTGACACTATTACACTGCCAACTTCCATTATATAGATTGTGTGAGTAGCCCCCTTTTCATTTTTCCATAGTATGTCACAGCTGATCAGGCCTGTTTTAGATCTAAAAAAAAATTGGTTCCAGTGAAGGGCTGCCAGTATCAGTGAGGAGCTGAGTGTGTCAGGATCTGTATTTCCAGATTAGCAGCTACAAAAAAAATAGTACAAGTGTATATTTGTGATCTTGGCAGCAACTACATTTACAATAATTGCAAGAAACAATTGCAAACAACAAACTCTGCAACTGTCCCCATCCTACTGCAAGGCTGCTGGCTGCATTGTGTTCTACATGCTGACTGGATTCCATTCAGAGGCTCATATCCCATACACGGTACCGGTACTGCTTAGCAATTAGCCAGACTACAACTGCAAGCTGCCTGTGAATACACACCGTTTGATTTTGGTAACGTCTTTGGTCACAGTGGACTTTATTACTGGATTATACTATAGGCAGTGGTGTACTTAGGTATTATGCTGCAGACCCTGACACCAATCAACACCACCCCTCCCCCCCTGCGGAGAGCTTGACATTTACCAACACCCCTGCCCCCCCACCTGAGAAAGCTTTCCACTACCACCACCCTCCATACACTAGCCACCCCCCCATCAAGAGAGAGAAGACACTCACCTTCTCGAAGAGAGTCGGGCTTTGCATACACCATCAAGCAGCCCACAGCCTCTTTCGGATCCCACCTGGTCCCCATCCCTTCTTCCCTGGGGCAGTGCTGCCCCCCTGAAAAATGCCACCCTAGGGAAATGTCTTGTTTGCCTTGTGGTAAATACATCCCTGACTATAGACACACCCTCTTTTGCACTTGGTCTGGTCACACCAGACTATACCTGAACATATGTACCTGATTGTTGGATTGGACTATGAGGCTGTGGCCCTATATATTACATATATGACCCTCAGGTCTTGATCGGTTTGTATATATGCAATTAGGTTGTGTCTTTTTCACTGTCTGGTTCATACTCCCTGGTTTATTCCAGGCTTACACACAGGTATATTATTAGATGGGATATATCATCTAGCGGGATCTGGAGGGTAGAGGGGCGATATAGGGTCAGTGGCTCACCTCAGTGCCTTTCTCTCCCCTTAGGGAGGGGGGTGGTTGGGTGGGGTTCTGGGGGGTCATTGTGGGAGGAGCATGGGGGAACCCCGTTAGTCATCACGGGGTGTCTTTCTGTTTTTGTTTTATGCTTTTTTTGTTTTTGGCTTTGTTTTTGGTGTTGTGTGTGTGTGTGTGGGGGGCAGCTGGGTTTTCCATCAGGGAGGTATAGGTATTATCAGTACCCAGGGGACACTCCTAGTCACCACCGGTGAGTGTCTGCTACAGGAGGGTTCCCCATGCTGGAGGTGAGGGGTCCTTGCGATTGGGTATGTACATCTGGTCTATATACCAATATTTTATTGTACTTATGCTTCATGAATAAATATGTTGTTGAGGTTAGCCTTTTAGGTGTGCAGCCTATTTTCTTTTTTCTTGTTTTTTGTAGTATGTTTTAGGTAGCACCCTTCCAGACCACTCTGGTGGCACCTCATCAATTTTTTCTGTACTATTGTGGACTCCCCAGCTTTCCCCTTTTTCTATCAGGTAGCAGACAAGAAGAGTCTGGAGCAACCTGGATCAGGATCAGAGGTCAGGCATAGGAATCAGGGTAAACACACACAGAAGCTGCAGACCAAACAGAAATTAGCCAGTGCAGTAGTCCTGTTTAAATAGGCCATTTAGCTCCTGTCTTGGTAACAGGTGCGCACCCATATGCGTGTGTCTATACTCATTCTTGTGCAGCTGCAGACCAAACAGAAATTAGCCAGTGCAGTAGTCCTGTTTAAATAGGCCATTTAGCTCCAGTCTTGGTAACAAGTGCGCACCCATATGCGCATGTCTATACTCATTCTTGTGCACATCTGCCCAGCCAGTCACCGGTCTGTGCATGTGCATTATTATTATGGCACAGAATGAAGAAGCGGCAGACAAGTCAGGGGGCAGAGCCGGCTGTCGCTGCAACCAATTGCTGCCAGAAACACATGGCAGGCTGGATGAGAGGGGCAGCGGGCGGCATATAGAGCACCCAATGCTCTGCATTCTCCTCCCTGCAGCTGAATGCCAGCTTCTTCTCCTCTCCTCCTCAGCCTGCCGCCCCTCTCATCCAGGTGGGCGGGACTGCAGCAACTGTCAAAGGCCAGCTAATGATTGGACAGTTTAGGAAAGTGGGCAGAGCCCCATAAACGTAGTGGCCCACCCAGTCTTCATCTAATTGGCTGGCATTTGACAGCTGCTCTGGTCCCACCCACCCCTGACATCAGTTTTGACAGCTGTCTTTCTCCCCGCTCTTGCAAGCTTCACCAGCTGCAGCAGAACTGTTTTTTCTGGCAGTGAGAGGAGTGCTGAGTCTGTGGTCAGTCCTCCTGAGTCCCAGCTGTATCCTCCTCCATTCTTTGCAACTTTTCAGAGCAGCCCAGGTGTGGAAATATATCCTGCTTCCTGTAGAAAGAAGTACAGATGGGAAGGGCCAAGACCAGCGGCTGGGGGAATAGGAGGAACAGCATCCACCGGTCTTACAAATAGGAAACCCCTGGAAATTAACAGTCTGATTTGAAAATCTTCAGGCAATATCAAAGCATCTACTGAATTTACAAGAAGATGGAGGACTAGGGTTGGCCTGGATGTTCGAGTTGAACATAAGTTTGACTCGAACATCAGGTGTTGTGTATTCGGTGCAGGGGCGGACTGACCATTTGGAAACTCGGGCACTGCCCGAGGGCCCGGGGTCAGTAGGGGACCCCATGAGATGCCCCTGGTACCTTTCTCATAGGCTTTTTTTAGTTTGGGCAAGGACACAGGGGCCCCATGATCCCCTATTGCCCGGGGGCCCCATGAGTTGTCACTCCGCCCCTGATTCGGTGAACACACGAATGGTAAGGGCCCTCAGCAGGCGTTCACCCCACAATGCACTGCACTCTCACAGTGCATTGAGAGCCATGATTGGCCAAAGCAGTGCACCTGACCACAGGTCAGGTGCACTGCTTTGGCCAATCACAGCACAATGCACTGTGAGAGCCATGATTGGCCAAAGTTTCGGTGACTTTGGCCAATCATGGCTCACGGGCTAATTCCACGCCCCACACTATATAAGGCTGCTTACACAGCGGGGAGAATACTCTCCCCGAAAGAAAAACAAATATTAAAAAAAAAATCAAAATAAAGCAAATAACAAAAAAAAAAAACAGTGTGCCCCCCCCCCCCCCCAATCCTTACCAGGATCTTTAGTTCTGGTAGGAAAGTTAGGGGGGACCCCACAGTAAAAAATATTTTTAATAAAATGCATGGGGTTCCCCCTAAAAGCCCTTCAGGCCTGGTAGTACTTTTAGGGGAACTCCACCTCCCAAAAACGGGGGGAAAAGGTGCATGGGTTTTCCCTAAAATCCATACCAGGCCTGACGTCACTGCTAGCTCCGTCCAATTGTTGATGACAGTTCTGACAGTTGCCGGTCGTAGATAAGCAATTGGGCAGAGCTAGCGGTGATTGGATTTTATTTCGGTGTCGTCGTGACAACGCTGGACACCGTGATTGATGATGGATTACAATGATGGAGCCATTTTTTGCCTTTTTTAAAAAATAAAGGACTTGTCAAAAACTGTTCTTTTGTTTTTTGTTTAATAAAGCAATTTGTTAAATGTCTGGCGTGTTTATTTTTTCTCAATTTACCCTTTAGTGAATGGGTAGGGGTACCCCTTACTCATTCACAAGGGGGGTTGCAGAATCAGAATGCCCCCTTATATAAAGGGGTACCCTGATGCTCATGAGCCCCCCTGCCCGCAGACCCCCAGAACCACTGGGCAAATGGTTGCGGGGAAGAGGCCCTTGTCCCCATCGGCATGAGGATACCATCCCCATTGACGAGGGCACGTGACCTGGTGAGCAACGGGGGGGGGGGGCACTCGGTACGCCAAGAGGGGATGCCAAGCTTTTTAACCCCCATTTTTTTTGGGGTGGGGTTTTTGCCTAAAAGTCCTACCAGGCCTAAGGCCTAAAAGTCCTACCAGGCAGGTATTTTAAGGGGACCCCCCCCCCAGCATACTATTTAAAGGATTTTTTTTCTACTTTAAGCAATACATAATGACTGCCCCTTTAAAAACAGTACTTTTTGAAAAAAATTTTTTCACTGATTCATCAGTGAAATCAGGGCAGTATCCGAGTCCCCATACCCTTTTTATGGCTAATAACTTGCATATAAGCCTTTGAAAGTGGGCACTTTTGAATTTACAAGTTCAAGTCCCATAGACTTGCACTGAGTTCAAAGTTTGCAGTTGAACTTTCATTAGGCTCGAAAGTTCGACTACGATCCCAACATGCGAGGTGTACGGCCCATCACTATGGAGCACATATTCAGTGAAGGTAGGAAATCAGCAACCAGGACATAGTTTTTGTAAAAAAAATTTTGCCTGGCGTTCTGCTTTAAAGTTTACTAACTTTCCCTTCTGATTCTAGTTAGGGGTATACAATCTAATTTTTGCCAATTTAACAGTTTTTCTCTGTCTAGCAGACTATGTCACAATCTATCAGCTGTGCATCATTTCTGTTCAATTTGCCATTTATTCTAACCCATATTAATAGATTAAGAGCATTTACCACTAAACAGGTGTATATCTATTTACAGGTAGTAGCCCACAGCCAGGTTAAATAAATTTTACATTTGTGTACTTATCCATGCTTGCAGTGATTTTTAGTCAACCACGTGTGTCAGAGGGAGTGAGGTTGTCCTTGGAGTTGAGGAACAGAACAGAGAACCCAAAGTTACCAAGCTGCGTTTTTTTAGGGGTGGCATGTTCTAGGACAGACTCTTCTGATCTGTTTTTTTTTCTGGGTTCATATCCTTTGATCTGCTTGCTTATTCTGGGTCAGTGTCTTCTGATCTGTCTTCTTCACTTGGAGAGTATCTTCTGATATGCCTGCTTGTTGTGGATCAGTGTCTTCTGATCTTCCTGACTGAGGATAGACTCTTCTGATCTGTTTTTGTTCTGGGTCATTATTTTCCGATCTTGCTTGTTCTGCGTTAGGGTCTTCTGATCTGCTTGTCTGTTCAGGGTCACTCTCTTCTGATCTGCTTGGTTGTTTTAGGAAAGTGTCTTCTGATCTTCCTGTGTGTTGTGGATCAGTGTCATCTGTTCTGGGTCGGTGTCTACTGATTTTCCTCCTTCTCCTAGGACAGATTATTCTGATCTGTTTTTGTTCTGGGTCAGTATCTTCTGGTCTGCTTGCTTGTTATGGATCAGTGTTTTTTCATCTGCCTGCTTGTTCTTGGTCAGTGTCTTCTGATCTGCCTTTTTGTTCTGGGTCAGTATCTTCTGATCTGCCTACTTGTTCGGGGTCAGTATCTTCTGATCTGCCTACTTGTTCTTGGTAAATGTTTTCTGATCTGACTGTTTGTTCTGGGTCAGTGTCTTCTAATCTGCCAGCTTGTTCTGGGTTAGTGTCCTATCTGCCTGTTTGTTCAGGGTAACTGCCTTCTGATCTGCCTGCTTGTTATAGGACAGTGTTTTCTGATCTGGCTACCTGTTCTGAGTCAGAGTCTTCTGATCTGCGTGTTCACCCTAGATCAGGGTGGTTCTCTCTTTATAGTGTTGGATACTATTAATCGGCAGGAAACACAGCACATATATATATATCCTGCTAGTAAATTATTTGCCATGTAGAAATATAATTTCTACCAAAAACAGTGATGGATCAGGTTAGTGATGTCAGACTGCTATTATTTTGAACACAACTGTGTATATATATATATATATATATATATATATATACACAGTTGTGTTCAAAATAATAGCAGTCTGACATCACTAACCTGATCCATCACTGTTTTTGGTAGAAATTATATTTCTACATGGCAAATAATTTACTAGCAGGTATAGTAGAGTAATAGAAATCCAACAGATCCAACAGTCATGACATGCATGCTGCTGATTCTGTGTAATTGAATCACTAACTGAAAGGGGCATATTCAAAATAATAGCAGTGTGGAGTTCTATTAGTGAGGTCATTCATTCTTTGAAAAACAGGAGGCAATTATTGCCCTTATTTAAGGAAGGAAGGCATGTTGTACATGCTGGTTACAGTGCATTTCTCTCTGAAATTCTGAGGAAAATGGGTCCAGACATTGTTCAGAAGAACAGCGTACCTTGATTATAAAGTTGATTGGAGAGGGGAAAACATATAAAGAAGTGCAGAAAATGATAGGCTGCTCAGCTAACGTGATCGCAAATGCTTTAAAATGGCAACCAAAACCAGAAAGACGTGGAAGAAAGCGAAAAACTACCATTCGAATTGATAGAAGAATAGCCAACATGGCAAGGACTCAGCCAACAATCAGCTCCAGGAAGATCAAAGAAGGTCTAAAGTTACCTGTGAGTACTGTTACAATTAGAAGATGCCTATGTGAAGCCAAGCTATCTGCAAGAAGCCCCCGCAAAGTCCCACTGTTGAAAAAAAGACATGCTGAAGAGGTTACAATTTGCCAAACAGCACATTGACTGGCCTAAAGAGAAATGGCGCAACATTTTGTGGACTGATGAAAGTAAGATTGTTCTTTTTGGGTCTAGTGGCCGGAGACAATTTGTCAGACGACCCCCAAACACTGAATTCAAGCCACAGTACACTGTGAAGACAGTGAAGCATGGTTGCGCAAGCATCATGATATGGGGATGTTTCTCATACTACGGTGTTGGGCCTATTTATCGCATACCAGGGATCATGGATCAGTTTGAATACATCAGAATACTTGAAGAGGTCATGTTGCCTTATGCTGAAGAGGAAATGCCCTTAAAATGTGTGTTCAAACAAGACAACAACCCCAAACACACCAGTAAAAATGCAACATCTTGGTTCCAGACCAACAAGATTGATGTTATGGAGTGGCCAGCCCAATCCCCGGATCTTAATCCCATAGAAAACTTGTGGAGTGACTTCAACAATGCAGTTTTGGAGGCAAAACCAAGAAATAGAGAAGACCTGTGAAATGTAGTCCAATTGAGTTTGTAAAGAAGAATACAAACACTGCTATTTTTTTGTACAGTCTAATATAAATTTTTATTCAATTTTTTTAGATTATATTTGATATATTTTTCTTCATGTTTTGATTTGGAATAGAATGTGTAGTGTTCCCAATGCATTTGTGTGTATTGAAATAAAAGCTATTAGAAGGATTTTGAGCTTTACTCACTTTTTTCAACACACTGCTATTATTTTGAACACAACTGTGTGTAAAGCGCTGCGTAAAATGACAACGCTATATAAGTACCTGAAATAAATAAATAAAAATAAATATTTAGAAGGCATGTTTTTTTTTCTTCTCTTTGGTTGCTTTTTTTTAAATTTTATTTAAAAAAAAATTGTAAAATAACAAGTCTAATGAGAGGCTGTTTTTTTGGCACAGAATAGTTCCAGGATAGTTAAAAGGATCTTCTGTCACACTCAGGATCCATTTAAAGGTCATTGCATCCATGCTTGCATCCAGGAATTCTCCCGAGTCTCTCCCATCCTATGGAATTCCTTACCCCAATCTGTCCGACTATCTCCTACTCTGTCCACTTTTAGATGATCCCTGAAAACACTTCCTATCCTGCCCCTATCTAACCACTGTACCTTTATTTTCTCCATCAGCTCATTCCCCACTGTTATTCCCTTTTGTATGACTTTCCCCTCCCTCTTAGACTGTAAGCTCTAATGAGCAGGTCCCTCTGATTCCTTCTGTATTGAATTATAGTGTATTATAACTGTGCTGTCTGTCCTCATCTTTTAAAGCACTGAGCAAACTGTTGGTGCTATATAAATCCTGTATTATTATAACAATAATCTTTAAAAAACACTAAAAATGCATTCATTTCACCTTACTCATTGTCCCCCAAAAAATCTACTAATTTTAGCTCAAATTTTGGGGAAGTAAAAACTCTTAATCTTGCTCATCCTTATTTGTGTGTCATATGTTGACATAGAAAGAAGACTAAAACTGCGTCTGCCTCAAATATTGCACACAAAAAATGTAGTCAGACAATAGTAGAGAGATGAAGAGGAAATATTAGTGTAAGAAAGTGAAAACAGAAAGCTTGCAGTGTTGAAGTGTCATCTGATTAGCTTCCTGTAGAAATGGCCGACCTGCACAGGAACATCCGTAGGACTCTGCAGTTTGATGACCATTCTATAAGACATATTTTCACCTCTGCTGTGCTCCAGTTTCTCTGAGGACAGGTGTAGGTAACATTTGGCCAACTCTGTCTTCGTCTCTCAGCACCTCATTGAAAACTATACTTGGAATGCATGATGATTAGGAGTAAGCCCACCTCACCAAGGTTACAATTTGCCAAAGAGCACATTGACTGGCCTAAAGAGAAATGGCGCAACATTTTGTGGACTGATGAAAATAAGATTGTTCTTTTTGGGTCTAGTGGCCGGAGACAGTTTGTCAGACGACCCCCAAACACTGAATTCAAGCCACAGTACACTGTGAAGACAGTGAAGCATGGTTGCGCAAGCATCATGATATGGGGATGTTTCTCATACTACGGTGTTGGGCCTATTTATCGCATACCAGGGATCATGGATCAGTTTGAATACATCAGAATACTTGAAGAGGTCATGCTGCCTTATGCTGAAGAGGAAATGCCCTTGAAATAGGTGTTCCAACAAGACAACGACCCCAAACACACCAGTAAACGTGCAACATCTGGGTTCCAGACCAACAAGATTGACGTTATAGAGTGGCCAGCCCAATCCCCGGATCTTAACCCAATAGAAAACTTGTGGGGTGACATCAAAAATGCAGTTTCTGAGGCAAAACCAAGAAATAGAGAAGAACTGTGGAATGTAGTCCAATCATCCTGGGCTGGAATACCTGTTCACAGGGGCCAGACGTTGGTTGACTCCATGCAGCACAGATGTACAGCAGGTCTCAGTGCTTATACAACTAAATATTCATTAAGTGATTCAAAGGAAAGCAAAATCTTCAAACATTTTTCAGTTTATATAGTGAATGTTTGAGTTTGTAAAGAAGAATACAAACACTGCTATTTCTTTGAACAGTCTAATATTCACTTTTCTTAAATTTTTTTAGAGAAACAACACAAATTTGATATATTTTTCTTCATGTTTTGATTTGGAATAGAATGTGTAGTGTTCCCAATGCATTTGTGTATGGAAATAAAAGCTATTAGAAGGATTTTGAGCTTTATTCGCTTTTTTCAACACACTTCTATTATTTTGAATACAACTGTATATATATACCCCATATACACTGGTGAAATTATATCTTAGAAATATGTTTTGAACATGCAAGTGGTGTATGAATTTGTTGAATTTTACAAACATTTCAAGTTTTCTTGTTCTGCTCACACTTCCTTGGCTGTTGCTTTATAGATGTGCCCGCACATTCAGAAACAGGACATGCCACTGACCTGATTATATCCCTCTTATGCTGTTTGCACACACTGGTAAATTGTAAGTAAACCATTATGAACACTAGGACAATGTAGAGATTTATGTCTTATTATTATAATTGTGTTAATTTGTCTGTACTTTGTTTAAATAGACATTGTATTAAGCTCCTGAGGAAGCACTATGTGCAAACATGTTGAGCTGAAGTTAATACTTGTAGGCTGCGGCTTCCACAGACTATATGACAATTTATGGAATGATTTTGGTGATGTAATGTATATTTACCTTGGTCAGGAAGCTGCATACCATGTGAAAAACAGACTACCGGTGTGATTATGTGTTTGTGAATTTTCAATTGAATGGAATATTTCGATTCTGTTTTTATAATGGTTTGAGTTATGGAATAATACAAATTTGAACTTTAAAACAAACGTCTCTAATCGATGCCTAAAAAGTCAATTTTCTTTTTCTCTGAAAAATATTGCACCCTGGATCACTGTCTTGTGTCTCCTGGCTTGTACTGAACCAGTGTCTTGAGATCTGGAATCCAGTTAACTAGAATTTTGAGATGCAGGTCAGCAATAACAGCGCTGTATTTCTTACTATGGCGTTTCTCTAAAAAATAGCACAAAGAACTCTATGCTGTCATTAAGGGGGATATGAAGGATGGGTGAGGGGTCTGTGAAACTCCCCCTGTGCTATATCTAGACAGGATTTGTAAATATTGAGTTATTTATTGTTATTTTTAAGTAGGACTATGTTTATACGAAACTCTTTCCTATGCATACCCAACAATGACATACTTTTGTGTAAGTTTGCTCTTGTCTCATGTGATTATTTAGTAAAAAAATACTACTGCAATTAGCCATTGGCGACAACATGTGTTTAGGTGAAGAAAAACAAAAAACAGGGTGCACTCTCTTCATACATTACCGTGGTGAAACACGAGTTTATTAAAATGTTAAAAGTGCATACTCACAAACCAAGGAGATATAAAAACGGAGACAGAGAGCCAGTGGGACTAGTCCCAAATTCCAGGCGACCCTGGAGGTGGTTAGCTGATGCATCTCGGGAGACGTACTCCCTTCTTCAGAGCTCGCTTTTTTGTTTTTCTTCACCAGTACCAAGGTTTGTCAATCTTCCAAGGGCTGCACATCAGAGAATGACAGTTACAGTACCCCCAGGTTTTGTTTTTTTTTGTGTTTAGCTTTACATGCAGAGCTACTTTTCAACTGCACAGACCAACAAACAAATCAACAAATGAAAGGATATGTTTTTAATATGCCAATGACATGAAATAGCCAAAAATGTCCAGAGGTGCCCAGAACAGAGAAACAAGTAAAAAGGGAAACAAGGAGTAAGTTAATACAATTTGTAGATTTTGACTCTTTCTGCTGACCCTGCTATTCCTGCTGGCCTAAGCACTGGTGATCATGTTAATGTGACAGAAAGCACAGAAATTGTCACTGCCTCAATGTCTGACCAGATTCATCTAAGAATATTGTTCTGAAATACTTATTGGTTGCTTTGTCTTTGAGTGAAATAGGGCAAGTTTAAATAGCAAACAAGTATTTAAATGGAGATTCATGTGTACGAAGTCTTGAGCACTGAACTTTTTTTCATAGCCTCTTTACCTTTTTCAGCCAGGCTCAGATGTATGAGGGTCTAATTAAAGCCAGGCCAATGATATAAAATAAACCCAGCCTCTACATCTCCATGGTAAACATCTCTACAGCCAGCAAACAAAACACTTGAGAGATCTACTGCCCTCATCTAATACTCCCAAGAAACCAGATTCCGCTTCTTATTTCTGTATTTCTGCAAACCATTTCGGAAAAATGCTGCTTAAAGGTATACTCCAAGTTAAAGGTTAAACAGAAGATATATGGGGAACAGTCTATCTTTCAGGTAATATTTCTCATCCAGGCATAGTTTGAATGCATCCCACTACCCCATTACTTTAAATGCCTTGTTGCTTCTGGTAATCGAGTGTCCTGGGAACACCAATTGCTGAGCCATGTGAATACACAGCTTGGGTATCCTTTATTGCACATCCAGAGAGGAACAGACATCACATTGATTTTAACCTTAAATGTATGTGTACCTTTACTGCCGTATGTATAAGCTATATGCATAGCCATTAGGGCTATTTTAAAAAGCTATAACAAAAATTAAGTGTAGTGCTACCACAAAGTATAGAGATATACTGTATACGATGCATAAATATATATGATAAACTGTGTATCAAACATATAAACCGGTAGTTTTCAACAAATTGAAAATATAATAAAGTCCCCAAAAAAGTACATTGAAAAATTCTTGTGTATACAAAATTCATATAAAACAATTGTGAAATAATGTTAATAAAGTGCTGTCACAGCCGTGATAAAAATATGACACGAGTGCCACTCTTCATACGATCCTGTGCCATGAGATGTGCCATGTATCCATGGCACGAGATGTGCCATGTATCCCACGGCATGAGATGTGCCATGTATCCCACAAAGAAACTATCTTCATCCACCACGTGCCAGCCTCAACACTCTCTTAGGGTACCAGAGGTCTAACAGCACTCTATGTTAAAACAGGGTTTAAAATCTTCTATGTTCAGACATCACCATGGACCATACCACAAAGAGAGTTAACTCTGGGCTTACCTTTTTCTGCTCCCACTGCACATATAACACACAGAACACAGCCCAAATAGTGCTCTCTGTTTTATTTATTAAAAACATCCACAGCACTGAGCAGAAATAAACTTACAGAATAACAAATAAAATTGCAGCTTCTCATGTAGAACAGGGGTGTTCAAACTATGGTCCTCCAGGTGTTGAGGAACTGCAAGTCCCATGAGGCCTTGCAAGACTCTGACATCCACAGGCAAGATACCCAGAGGCATGATGGGACTTGTAGTACTTCAACAGCTGGAGGGCCATAGTTTGGACACCCCTGATGTAGAACCACACTATATCCTGCTACAGTATACTAATCTGTCCGATATTCTGAAGCCGACTGTCCCTGAGTGCAGAGTTTGCCATTTAAAAGGTGTCGGTGTGCAGAAATTGTCAGCTAAAGAGTTCCAGTATTCACACAGGGATCACCTGAGGGTGTCGGGGAAATGCTTGTATCAATGAAGCTCTGCCCCTTATGTGTTATGCGCTACTATTTACATCTATTTTCCCTCTGAGGAAGTCTTTAATAGACGTAACACGTAAGGGGTGGAGCTTTGCTGATACAAACATTTCCCTGGCACCCCCTGATGATCCCTATGGGAATGCCAGCACTCTTCAGCTGAAGTTCTCTGCACACTGGAACCTTCTATCTGGCAAACTCTATACTCAGGGAGAGTCGGATTCAGAATACCTGCCAGATGTAGTGGGATACATTGTGGTTCTGTGTGATAAGCTGCAATTGTATTTGTTATTCTGTAAGTGTATGTCTGCTCAGCTCTGTGAATGCTTTAATAAATAAAATGGTGAACACTATTTGTGCTGTATTCTGTGTGTTACTTGTGCAGTGAGAGAGGAAAAAAGGAAGCCCAGAGTTAACCTTTTGTAGTATGGTTCATGGTGATATCTGAACATAGAAGATTTAACTCCTGTTTTACCACAGAGTGCTGTTAGTGTCAGGGATCCCGGGTCCTCGGCGGTGCGCGCATGCGCAGACTGCCGATCCGTCCCAGCCGGCGAGCGCCGAATCCTCGGCGATCGCGGCGGCGGCCGCGCATGCGCAGTAGCGATCGCGGCCGCACCAATGGGAGAACAGGGCGCTCTATTTAAAGCTGCCCTGTGCATCTCCAGGTTGCCGCAAGGTCTTGTTCCAGTCCTGTAAGTACGCTTCCTAGTTGCCAAACTCTGCCTGTTCTGACTTATGCTTACCTTCTCCTGCTCTGACCCCGGCTCGTCCCTGACCATCCTTCTGCCTGACCCTCGGTACCTCGTTGCCCGCTACCTGTTGAACCTGGCTTGTGACCCCGACTATTCTCCGCTTACTCCCCCTGTACCACGCTGCCCGCACAATTCCGACCCGGCTAGTCTGACCTCGTCCACTCCTGACAGTTGCCCATCCATCCCGCTCGGATCGGGATCTGTCATCCCATCCATCCCGCTCGGATCAGGATCTGTCATCCCCTTCACAGCAGGCTCAACCCGGGCACATACCCCCAGCGGGACCCCTCTGCCGCCGCCGGGGGTGCCCAGGAACGCGACCTGGTTTCAGTCTTGCACCAAGTCCATCCCCACCATCAGGGGCCCTGGTGAAAAGGCAGACTGGGACTTAGACTCCGCGCCCTGGGAAACCCCGTGCCGTGGACCACTAGAGATCCCGTTGGGTGGAGCCTGACAGTACCTTGCGGCCATGACTGAGCCTGGAAGGGGAACTTCCCCTCTGGACGACATCTGCCAACGGATGGAGACCCTTACACTGGGAATTAGGGGCCTACAGGAGGGTTATACGGAATTGGAGAGTCGCATGCAGACTTTAGCTACCTCTACCAGGGGGCCTGGGGAACCCGCACCAGAACCCCGTGTCCCCACACCGGAACGTTTTTCTGGAGACCAAGGGAGATTCTGGGCCTTTCGTAACTCCTGTCAGTTATACTTTGACCTCCAGCCCCGGACCTTTTCCTCCGAATCGGTGAGGGTAGGGTTCATTATTTCCCTACTACAGGGAGGACCCCAGGACTGGGCCCACCGGCTCCGAGAGAATCGAGACCCCCTGTTAAAGTCGGTAACGGTATTTTTTGAGGCTATGGCCCTCTTGTATGACGACCCCCTGCGCACCGCAACGGCCGAGAGGGCCCTATATACACTCAGGCAGGGTCACCGGACAGTGGAGGAGTATGCCGCCGACTTCAGGCGTTGGCGTACTGACTGCCAATGGAACGAGGCGGCTCTGCACCACCAGTTCCGCGTAGGGTTAGCTGAATCCCTGAAGGACGAATTGGCCCGAATAGACATACCTAGCACTTTGGAGGCCTTAATAGCTTTGACTATACAAATTGACCGCCGGTTGCGGGAGCGCAGGCAGGAAAGGTGCAACCAAGGACGAGGCCCAACGGGAACACCTCCTCAGGCTTCAACCCTGTTCCAGCCGGCAAGTCAGAATCAGGATGCTATGGATACACCCGAGACCGGTCCATCGGGAAGAATCCGGCCGACACTAACACCCGAGGAACGCCAGAGGCGTCTTACCTACCATCTCTGCCTCTACTGTGGGGGAGCAGGCCATATGGTATGTACCTGTCCAGCCAAGAGGGGTAAGTGCTCCGCTATTTTCTCTACGGTATCTTCTAACAGTGTGGGCAACACTAGTTACCTAGCGGTACCTGTGTCACTTCAGCTACCAGGGAGAACAGTAGTGACCACGGCTATTGTGGATTCTGGGGCGTGTAGTTGCTTCATAGATTTAGACTTTGCAGTTCAGCAACAAATTCCTCTACAAACCAAGGAGGTGGGATTGAATATTTTTCTAGCAGATGGGTCACGCATTAAGTCAGGGGTGGTGGACCACGAGACCCCACCTATCCGTACTACCGTATCGACCCATCACGAGGAACTCCTTCGGTTGGACGCCATAGCATCCCCATTATTTCCCATTATTTTGGGGCTCCCGTGGTTACGTGCCCATAATCCCCAGGTGGACTGGAAAGCGGGTTCTATCCAGTTCCTCTCCACATACTGCCAGCAGCACTGCCTCCCTAAGATCTCCCCGATACCGCCGACCGTGTTGTGTCTAGAGACAGATGCGGAGCTGGCGCGAGTCATTCCTTCAGTCTACCATAATTTTCTGGATGTGTTTAGCAAGCGGGGGGCGGACTCTCTCCCCCCGCACCGAGCTTATGACTGCCCAATTGATCTCCTCCCAGGGTCGGAAATCCCATTTGGGCGGATATTCCCCTTGTCCGAACGGGAGTTAGGGGTGCTAAAGGAATATATAGATGAAAACCTCCATAAGGGGTTTATTAGACCCTCCACGTCGCCAGCCGGGGCGGGCATTTTCTTTGTGGAGAAAAAGGACAAGTCCCTCCGGCCCTGCGTAGATTACCGGGACTTGAATGAGGTCACAGTAAAAAACCGTTACCCGCTACCACTGGTCCCCGAACTTTTTCAGAGGCTGAAGTCTGCATCTGTCTTCACTAAACTAGACTTGAGAGGTGCCTATAATTTAGTCCGTATCAGAGAGGGGGACGAGTGGAAGACAGCATTCCGTACCAGATTCGGGCACTATGAATATTTGGTTATGCCCTTCGGCCTATGCAACGCCCCTGCCACCTTCCAGCATTTCATAAACGATGTGTTCAGGGACTACCTAGATATCTTCGTCATCGTATACCTAGACGATATCCTTGTTTTTTCCCCAACCTTGGAGGACCATAGAGGTCACGTGAGGCGCGTGTTGGAACGGCTCCGCCAACACAGCTTATATGCCAAGGCAGACAAATGCTGCTTTGAACAAAGTAGTATTTTGTTTCTGGGTCTAACCATCTCTCCCACGGGAATAGCCATGGATCCCCAAAAGGTTTCGGCCATTTTAGATTGGCCAGCGCCCACCGACAAGAAAGCGGTCCAACGTTTCATCGGCTTTGCTAACTTTTACAGAAAGTTCATTAAGAACTTTTCAGGCCTAGTGTCCCCGATCACCCAGCTGACCAGGCAGGGGGTTCGCTTCCAATGGACACCTGAGGCACAGAGGGCTTTCGAAGCCTTAAAGGAGTTGTTTACGGCAGCTCCTATTTTGAGCCACCCTGATTCGTCCTTGCCATATGTCTTGGAGGTGGACGCATCCGAGAATGCGGTCGGGGCGATCCTGTCCCAGAGGAAGGGCATCAAAGAGCTCATGCACCCGGTGGCTTTCTTCTCCAGGAAACTAACTCCTGCGGAAAGGAATTATGATATCGGGGATCGGGAGCTCTTGGCAATCAAGGTGGCACTAGAGGAATGGAGATACTTGTTAGAGGGAGCGGTACACCCAATATTGATTTTTACGGATCATAAAAACTTAGAATATCTGAGGACAGCTAAACGTTTGAGGCCACGTCAAGCCAGGTGGGCGCTGTTCTTTTCACGGTTCTTTTTCCACATAACCTATAGGCCAGGGTCTAAGAACACAAAACCAGACGCACTCTCCCGCATGTTTGGGGATCCCGAGGAGAATCCCAGGCCAGACACTATCCTGACCCCAGGGAATTTCCTAGCCCTCCAATCGGAGCTCCATTCGCAACTGCAGACCGCGTCCGTAGGGATGCAAGGCCCACCCGGTGTCCCCTTATTAAATAGGGAAGGACTTTTTTGGAAGGAGGATCTGATTGTGGTCCCTGAGGAGGCCCGTACCTTGGTATTAGGATACTGCCACGATCACCCGCTGGCCGGGCACTTTGGGGTACGTAAGACCTTGGAACTGCTGCAGCGTACTTTCTGGTGGCCTAATATGGCCAGAGAGTGCGAAACCTACATAAAGACTTGTCCCGTTTGTCAGAGAAACAAACCCACCAGGAACAAAGCTTGGGGTCTCTTGCGCCCATTACCCATACCCGACAGGCCATGGACCATGATTTCCATTGATTTTATCGTGGAACTTCCACCCTCTCAGGACCACACTGCAATCTTCGTGATTGTCGACCGCCTGTCCAAAATGGCCCATTTTGTACCTCTAAAGGACACACCTACGGCCCTTGAGACAGCACGGGTATTTATTAAGGAAGTGGTAAGACTCCACGGAATTCCCAGGGATATTGTATCTGACAGAGGGGTTCAGTTTACGTCCAGGTTCTGGAGAGCTCTATGCGAAACCCTGGGTATTAAGTTATCGTTCTCTTCAGCCTATCACCCACAGACCAATGGCCAGACGGAGCGTACAAACCAGACCCTAGAGCAGTACCTCAGGTGCTATACCACCTTCCTCCAAGATGACTGGGTTACTCTCCTGCCGCTTGCGGAGTTCGCATATAACAATGCAAGCCACTCTGCGACTAAACAGTCCCCGTTTTTCGCGAACTACGGGTTCCACCCTGTTTTCCTGCCTGATCTAATCCCGGAGGTCGCAGTCCCAGCCACGCAGGATATGCTGACCTTTCTGTCGGCCAATAGCAAGGTATTGCAGGAAGCAATGGCAAGGGCCCAGAATGACAATAAGAGGGCATTTGATAGGAAAAGAAGGGGGGAATTGAGTTTGCGGCCGGAGGATCAGGTTTGGCTGCCCACCGCGAATTTAAAAATGTCCTGCCCTTCAAAGAAATTGGCTCCCAAATTTTTGGGGCCTTTTCGGGTCAAACGTAGGATCAACGAAGTGGCATATGAACTGGCACTGCCCGAGTCTATGAAGGTTCATCCGGTCTTCCATGTGTCCCTGTTGAAACCAGCAACTCCAGATCCCTTCCCGGATCGAAGGTCTAAACCACCGGGGGCGGTAAACGTGGATGGGGAGGAGGAATTTGAAGTTGAAGCTATCTTAGAGTGTAGGAAGAGGGGAGGCCAAACTCAGTTTCTGGTTAAATGGAAAGGATATGGGGCGGAGGAAAATTCATGGGAGCTGGCCCAAAATGTGCACGCCCCAAGGCTTGTGCGGGAATTTTTTCGGAACCAGCCGTTGCGTAGGGGTTGGTTGGGCATCTGGAGGCTGCCCGTAGGGGGGGGGCAATGTCAGGGATCCCGGGTCCTCGGCGGTGCGCGCATGCGCAGACTGCCGATCCGTCCCAGCCGGCGAGCGCCGAATCCTCGGCGATCGCGGCGGCGGCCGCGCATGCGCAGTAGCGATCGCGGCCGCACCAATGGGAGAACAGGGCGCTCTATTTAAAGCTGCCCTGTGCATCTCCAGGTTGCCGCAAGGTCTTGTTCCAGTCCTGTAAGTACGCTTCCTAGTTGCCAAACTCTGCCTGTTCTGACTTATGCTTACCTTCTCCTGCTCTGACCCCGGCTCGTCCCTGACCATCCTTCTGCCTGATCCTCGGTACCTCGTTGCCCGCTACCTGTTGAACCTGGCTTGTGACCCCGACTATTCTCCGCTTACTCCCCCTGTACCACGCTGCCCGCACAATTCCGACCCGGCTAGTCTGACCTCGTCCACTCCTGACAGTTGCCCATCCATCCCGCTCGGATCGGGATCTGTCATCCCATCCATCCCGCTCGGATCAGGATCTGTCATCCCCTTCACAGCAGGCTCAACCCGGGCACATACCCCCAGCGGGACCCCTCTGCCGCCGCCGGGGGTGCCCAGGAACGCGACCTGGTTTCAGTCTTGCACCAAGTCCATCCCCACCATCAGGGGCCCTGGTGAAAAGGCAGACTGGGACTTAGACTCCGCGCCCTGGGAAACCCCGTGCCGTGGACCACTAGAGATCCCGTTGGGTGGAGCCTGACAGTTAGACCTCCAATAAGCCAAAAGGTGTTCTTTGAAGGTGAGCATTGAGGCTGGCACGTGGGATACATGGCACATCTAGGATCATGTGAAGAGTGGCACTGGTGTCATATTTTCATAATGGCCGGAACAGCACTTTATTAATATTATTTACGATTGTTTGTGAATGTGAATTTTTATACACAAGAATTTCTCACTGTAATTTTTGGGGGGCTTTATTATATTTTCATTTGGTTAAACTAGTGCAAAAGTTCATTTATTTCAGTAATGCAACTTAAAAGGCGAAACTAATATATGAGATAGACTCATTACATGCAAAGCAAGATAGTTCAAGCCGTGATTTGTCATAATTGTGATTATTATGGCTTACAGCTCATGAAAACCCCAAATCCACAATCTCAGAAAATTAGAATATTGTGAAAAGGTGCAATATTCTAGGCTCAAAGTGTCCCACTGTAATCAGCTAATTAAGCCATAACACCTGCAAAGGGTTCCTGAGCCTTTAAATGGTCTCTCAGTCTGGTTCAGTAGGAATCACAATCATGGGAAAGACTGCTGACCTGAAAGTTGTGCAGAAAACCATCATTGACACCCTCCATAAGGAGGGAAAGCCTCAAGAGGTAATTGCAAAAGAAGTTGGATGTTCCCAAAGTGCTGTATCAAAGCACATTAATAGAAAGTTATGTGGAAGGGAAAAGTGTGGAAGAAAAAGGTGCACAAGCAGCAGGGATGACCGCAGCCTGGAGAGGATTGTCAGGAAAAGGCCATTCAAAAGTGTTGGGGACTTTCACAAGGAGTGGACTGAGGCTGGAGTCAGTGCATCAAGAGCTACCACACACAGACGGATCCTGGACATGGGCTTCAAATGTCGTATTTCTCTTGTCAAGTCGCTCCTGAACAACAAACAACGTCAGAAGCATCTTACCTGGGCTAAAGAAAAACAGACCTTGTCTGTTGCTCAGTGGTCCAAAGTCCTCTTTTCTGATGAGAGCAACTTTTGCATCTCATTTGGAAACCAAGAACCCAGAGTATGGAGGAAGAATGGAGAGGCACACACTGCAAGATGCTTGAAGTCCAGTGTGAAGTTTCCACAGTCTGTGTTGATTTGGGGAGCCATGTCATCTGCTGGTGTTGGTCCACTGTGCTTCATTAAGTCCAGGGTCAACGTAGCCGTCTACCAGGAGATTTTGGAGCACTTCATGTTTCCTTCCACAGACGAGCTTTATGGGGATGCTGACATCAGTTTCCAGCAGGACTTGGCACCTGCCCACACTGCCAAAAGCACCAAAACCTGGTTCAATGACCGTGGGATTACTGTGCTTGATTGGTCGACAAACTGGCCTAACCTGAACCCCATAGAGAATCTATGGGGCATTGCCAAGAGAAAGATGAGAGACATGAGACCGAATAATGCAGAAGAGCTGAAGGCCGCTATTGAAGCATCCTGGTCTTCCATAACACCTCAGCAGTACCACCGGCTGATAGCTTCCATGCCACGCCGCATTGAGGCAGTAATTGCTGCAAAAGGGGCCCAGACCAAGTACTGAGTACATATGCATGCTTATACTTTTCAGAGGTCCGATATTGTTCTATGTACAATCCTTGTTTTATTGATTGCATGTAATATTCTAATTTTCTGAGATTGTGGATTTTGGGTTTTCATGAGCTGTAAGCCGTAACCATCACAATTATGACAAATCACGGCTTGAACTATCTTGCTTTGCATGTAATGAGTCTATCTCATATATTACCTTTTAAGTTGCATTACTGAAATAAATGAACTTTTGCACAATATTCTAATTTTTCGAGTTTCACCTGTACTGTAAGTTTAAAAGATGGTGGACCATACATATTTATGCATGTTATATATCACTATACTTTGCATTGAACCTATTTTATGCCATTGTTTTAGTAGAAGTGTGAATCACCTTATAAGAAGACATGTGAGGTTCATTTTGTTCCGAATCAAAATTCAGTCGAATTTGTAATTATTCAGAAATTTGGATCTATTATTACAATGGTAACAAATCCGAAACAACAAAATGAAATTCAGGCAAAATTCCAATTAAAATGGAATTTGAAAACGAATTAGAATTTTAAACCCTTCACGTCTAAGGGTAAAAAAAATCTTAACGCCTAAGCAGGGGCAGATTGACCATTTGGAAACCCGGGCACTGCCCGAGGGCCCGGGGTCAGTAAGGGGCCCCATTAGATGCCCCTGGTACCTTTTTCATAGGCTTTTTTGAGTTTGGGCAAGGACACAGGGGCCCCATGATCCCCTATTGCCCGGGGGCCCCATAAGTTGTCACTCCGCCCCTGCGCCTAAGCACAATTTTGCAACTACTTGTTAATAAAACCGTACATATCATCATCTACTTTGTACATCCATGTGAATTATACCTTGTTTTTTTCAGGACAAATTGGGTTTTCATTTGATGGTAAATGCTAATGGATATTTCCTGATTTTTTTTTTATTATCAAAGGAAATCTGGCCCAAAATAGTAAAAAAAAAAATATTTTTTTTTTAATTTAGCTGTGTGTATCTTGTTACTACCATAACCTACCACCGAAGAACAACCCAAAATAAATTTTCCAGCTCTTGACGATCGCAGCGATACTGTATATGTGTTTTGTTGTTTATACCCACAATACAGCCCAGAGACAATAGTGTGCATTTTGTTTTTTGTTTTTTTTACCTAAAACACACTCACACTAACTGACACTGATACCAATCTAACATTTTTTTTAAATCCTGACCCTCGACCCTGACCTTTGACCCTGACCTTCACCCAAACACTAACCCTGGCACTGAACTAGATCAAACCTTGATCTAGATATTTTTCTTTATTTTTTAATATTTATTTATCTTTTTTTTAACAAACCTTGATCTAGATATTTTTCTTTATTTTTTAATATTTATTTATCTTTTTTTTAACAAATAGTTGTTTTTTTTCCTCTTTTGTTTTTTCTTTTTCTTACAATGTATCTCTCTCCTCCATTCAGAGAGATACATAAACAAGGGGGGCAGGCTGTACAGTGACTGATCACTGTGATAGCCAATCACAGCGATCATGTGACCTGGAATCGTGAGTCCTTGGTCCCGATCGTTAAAATGGGACCCGGGGCTCTCTGTGACACCTCGGTCTTTGTTCTGAGAGCGTGCTGTGTGCCGCGATCCCCGCACAAAGACAGGTACGCAAATATGCAGCCCCATGAGATAAAGCCCTGTTCTGTGAGGCCACATATTTGTGTTAAGTCGGCGTGATGGTTAAATTGAATTTGAAAACAAGAAAAGAATAAAATAGAATAGAAAATAAAGGAGAATAGAAAAAAACAGAATAGAATAGAGTAAAACAGAGAAGAATAGAATAGAAAATAAAAGAAAAGAATAAAATAAAATAGAATAGAAAAGAATAGAATATATTTGAAATAAATAGAATAGAAAATAATAGAATTAAAAATAATAGAATATAATATAAAATAATAGAATAGAGTAAAACATAATAGAATAGAAAATAAAAGAATAGAATAGAAAAGAATAGAGCAAAACAGAACAAAATAGAACATAAAAGAATAGAATAAAATAGAATAGAAAATAAAAGAACAGAATAGAAAGACTATAACCGTCTACTGAAATTTGAATTTTGAATAGAATAATATTGAATTCAATTAGAATAGAATAGAAAAGAATAGAAAATAAAAAATAGAATAGAACAGAAAAAACAATAGAAAATAAAAGAATAGAATAAAACAGAAATTCTTCTGAATTTAAATATCGAAAAGAATACATTTTAATTCAAATAGAATAGTTTAGAACAGAATAGAAAAGAACAGAATACAGTAGAATAGAAAATAATAGAATAGAAAAACAAAAGAATAGCATAAGACAGAAGGAATATAACTGTCTTCCAAAATATGAATTTCGAATAGAATAAATCTGAATAGAATAGTAACATTTTGAATAGAAAAGAATAGAATGGAAAAAACAATAGCAGAGAAAATATTATTGAATAGAATATAAAAGACAATAGAATAGAACAAAACAGAATATAACCGTCTTCTAAAATTCAAATTTCAAATAGAATAAATTTGAATTCAAATGCCGATTTGATGCTTTTCGATTCCATCGAATTTGAATTGGAAAACAAGTAAGCGAATCGAAACAAAACAATTTTCTGCACACGTCTACTTATTAGTGCTGACAAACTACTTTTATTTTCTGTCATTTTTAGCTTGTTTTTACATACTAGCAGACAGTATTTTCACTTAATTTACTCTATTTTAGAAAGGATTAGATAGTAATTTTACAAGTCTACATGGACAAATTCCTGAAATGTCACAATATACAACAGTATAATTTTCAGAAAAGATCCAGGAGTGAGCTCTAGACAGTTTGTCAGCAGTTTGCAGGAGGACGAGGGAGATGATTAGGAGTAAGCCCACCTCACCAAAACTTGTCTGGTAATAATTGTTTGTTGGTCCCCAAGCCCTTCTACCTAGAAGCTGAGGTGTCCATGCATGCACTAATGATGGCCAATTATGTAGTTTGGAATAAAAGGCTCTGTATATGTGCTGTTAATTAGCTGTTCCAGAAAACGGCTGAAAAATGCCACACTTAAAATGTGGAAAATTTCCCTGTTCCACTGTTCAGCAATACTAGTGCATGCAGAAACAAAACTATGCTGAAAGTGTAGAATACTGGCTATTGAAAACTTTATGACTGGGAATGAGTGGAGTGATTCTGGTAAGATTTCACTGTGAAATTACCGATCTCATCATCAGTGAAACTATGCTGAAGCGGAAGCCTTGCTTAGGTGAAATGTGCATGAAATAAACCCTTTTATATTTTACACCAATGTTCCGTGAGCTGTAGATGTGAACATTAGTCCTCATGTATGTGTACGGATGTAAATGTACAATATATATACAGTTGTGTTCAAAATATTAGCAGTCAGACATCACTAACCTGATCAATCACTGTTTTTGGAAGAAATGATATTTCTACAATTTACTAGCAGGTGTAGTAGAGTAATAGAAATCCAACAGACCCAACAGTCATGACATGAATGCTGCTGATTCTGTGTAATTGAATCACTAATTGAAAGGGGCATGTTCAAATAACAGCAGTGTGGAGTTCTATTAGTGAGGTCATTCATTCTTTGAAAAACAGGTGGCAATTATTGCCCTTATTTAAGGAAGGAAGGCAGCAAATGTTGTACATGCTGGTTACAGTGCATTTCTCTCTGAAATTCTGAGGAAAATGGGTGGTTCCAGACATTGTTCAGAAGAGCAGCGTACCTTGATTAAAAAGTTGATTGGAGAGGGGAAAACATATAAAGAAGTGCAGAAAATAATAGGCTGCTCAGCTAAAATGATCGCAAATGCTTTAAAATGGCAACCAAAACCAGAAAGACGTGGAAGAAAGCGAAAAACTACCATTTGAATGGATAGAAGAATAGCCAAAATGGCAAGGACTCAGCCAACAATCAGCTCCAGGAAGATCAAAGAAGGTCTAAAGTCACCTGTGAGTACTGTTACAATTAGAAGACGCCTATGTGAAGCCAAGCTATCTGCAAGAAGCCCCCGCAAAGTCCCACTGTTGAAAAAAAGACATGCTGAAGAGGTTACAATTTGCCAAAGAGCACATTGACTGGCCTAAAGAGAAATGGTGCAACATTTTGTGGACTGATGAAAGTAAGATTGTTCTTTTTGGGTCTAGTGGCCGGAGACAGTTTGTCAGACGACCCCCAAACACTGAATTCAAGCCACAGTACACTGTGAAGACAGTGAAGCATGGTTGCGCAAGCATCATGATATGGGGATGTTTCTCATACTACGGTGTTGGGCCTATTTGTCGCATACCAGGGATCATGGATCAGTTTGAATACATCAGAATACTTGAAGAGGTCATGTTGCCTTATGCTGAAGAGGAAATGCCCTTAAAATGTGTGTTCAAACAAGACAACAACCCCAAACACACCAGTAAAAATGCAACATCTTGGTTCCAGACCAACAAGATTGATGTTATGGAGTGGCCAGCCCAATCCCCGGATCTTAATCCCATAGAAAACTTGTGGAGTGACTTCAACAATGCAGTTTTGGAGGTAAAACCAAGAAATAGAGAAGACCTGTGAAATGTAGTCCAATTGAGTTTGTAAAGAAGAATACAAACACTGCTATTTTTTTGTACAGTCTAATATAAATTTTTATTCAATTTTTTTAGAGGAATAACACAAATTTGATATATTTTTCTTCATGTTTTGATTTGGAATAGAATGTGTAGTGTTCCCAATGCATTTGTGTGTATTGAAATAAAAGCTATTAGAAGGATTTTGAGCTTTACTCACTTTTTTCAACACACTGCTATTATTTTGAACACAACTGTGTGTAAAGCGCTGCGTAAAATGACAACGCTATATAAGTACCTGAAATAAATAAATAAAAATAAATATTTAGAAGGCATGTTTTTTTTTCTTCTCTTTGGTTGCTTTTTTTTAAATTTTATTTAAAAAAAAATTGTAAAATAACAAGTCTAATGAGAGGCTGTTTTTTTGGCACAGAATAGTTCCAGGATAGTTAAAAGGATCTTCTGTCACACTCAGGATCCATTTAAAGGTCATTGCATCCATGCTTGCATCCAGGAATTCTCCCGAGTCTCTCCCATCCTATGGAATTCCTTACCCCAATCTGTCCGACTATCTCCTACTCTGTCCACTTTTAGATGATCCCTGAAAACACTTCCTATCCTGCCCCTATCTAACCACTGTACCTTTATTTTCTCCATCAGCTCATTCCCCACTGTTATTCCCTTTTGTATGACTTTCCCCTCCCTCTTAGACTGTAAGCTCCAATGAGCAGGTCCCTCTGATTCCTTCTGTATTGAATTATAGTGTATTATAACTGTGCTGTCTGTCCTCATCTTTTAAAGCACTGAGCAAACTGTTGGTGCTATATAAATCCTGTATTATTATAACAATAATCTTTAAAAAACACTAAAAATGCATTCATTTCACCTTACTCATTGTCCCCCAAAAAATCTACTAATTTTAGCTCAAATTTTGGGGAAGTAAAAACTCTTAATCTTGCTCATCCTTATTTGTGTGTCATATGTTGACATAGAAAGAAGACTAAAACTGCGTCTGCCTCAAATATTGCACACAAAAAATGTAGTCAGACAATAGTAGAGAGATGAAGAGGAAATATTAGTGTAAGAAAGTGAAAACAGAAAGCTTGCAGTGTTGAAGTGTCATCTGATTAGCTTCCTGTAGAAATGGCCGACCTGCACAGGAACATCCGTAGGACTCTGCAGTTTGATGACCATTCTATAAGACATATTTTCACCTCTGCTGTGCTCCAGTTTCTCTGAGGACAGGTGTAGGTAACATATGGCCAACTCTGTCTTCGTCTCTCAGCACCTCATTGAAAACTATGCTTGGAATGCCACAGAACGCACACTCAGAATTGGCAGCTGATGAAGCTCCAACATGCTCAGCATGCAGCAACAAATCTTCCTGTGATTTCACTGTCTGTGTTTTCTCCCTGCTACCTATATGCACCTTTATCAGTGTGAATTCTGCTCTTCCAAAGCAGGCTCCATAGAGACCAAAAATAGGTGAACACACCATGTCTTCTGTCTGACAAAATTAGGATTTTACTAATCAACTTTTACAGGGTAAACTTTCTCAATAAAACGCTGATCTCAGTTCCAGCTTTAAGGACTGTTGACTCTGGTAGACGCTGGCTTTTTACAAGACCTCAGTGATTATTGCCAAAACCACTGTAGCAGCATATTCGCTGTTTGTTTTCATTTGTTATAACTTTTTCAAAGCTGATCATTTCTGAGAGATTCTTTGGAGCAGAAAATCCGTTTTAAACAAGCCCCTAAGGTAGAGGCCAATCAAACATAAATGCTGGAGAATACATAACAAGTATCTATGGGCAGCACAGTGGCTAAATGGTTAGCACTTCCACCTGGCAGTACTAGGGTCGTTGGTTCAAATCATAGCCACGGTGCCACCTGCCTGGAGTTTGCATGTTCTCCCTATGCCTGCGTGGGTTTCCTCTGGGTACTCAGTAGGTTAATTGGATCCTGTCTCAATTGGCCCTAGTATGTGTATGTATGAATGTAAGTTAGGACCTTGAGGGTTAGGGAATTATGTGAATGTACACTATATATGTAAAGTGCTGTGTAAATTGATGCAAGTACCTGAAATAAATAAATATTTACAGTCCTTAGAATTCCATTGTGCCTCCGCATCCAAATGTCATTGTGGGCAACGGATTCACGTACCTATTGGAAACAGGTACAGAAATTCGGGGTAGACCCCATGTGCAGAGGCACACTAAGGTCACAATGTATATATGGTACATCGTGTCGCTGCAGCTATCACACAGACAGAGCACGTGCACAGTTGTTTGGCAGTTGGGTGGGTGGATCCATAGCCAAAAGACAGTCTGCTGTTGGCTATAGAATCCTCCATCTGCCTACTGTCAGTCAGAGTGAGCAAACCCGATAGGGCAACTAGTCCCTCAGCTTCCCCATGAGGCTCCGACTACTGTCAGCATCATTTGTTGCTAGGTAGTCTGCTGGTTATGAAGCTGACAGCATCTTTAACAGTGACAGGTAGGAGGGAAGGGATGGTGACAGCAAATAAGCCGCTCTGCTACACAATATACATAGACAGACACTATTCCCGTCTCTGTGTTCTGAGTTAGAGTTGGTCTTAATTACCTCCAGTTTTGTTTTCTGCAAAGTGGAAGTAATTTTTTTTTAATTTAGTGAAGCCATAATATCACTTTGTATGAGTGGAGCTTTTAAGAAATAGCTGAATATACAAATTGTTAAAGTTACCAAAACCGATAGCAAGGATTGTTAAATCTGGTGCAGACCATTTTATAGTACCTGCCATCAGAAAAGTGTTGTAAAGTGCTTTATTGAATCCCCCATTGTGTCAATTTGAATAAAAGTAGGAGACACAGCCAGCCTCTCTATAGGTTGTGATATTCATTGTAATCCTGCACCCAGCTGCCTCAATAGTTAAAGCCTTCTGGTTGCCATCATACAGTCATCATCTTCTTTACAACCCTGAATGTGAGTTTGGGAAATGCATCCAGAATGTTTCCTAATCCCAGCTATGTCTGCAGTAGAGTCCACAAGGCATCATGGACAAAATCCTGTAATAATCAATCACATCCTACATGTTTGCATGTGCAGTCTACTGTTTCCACTATATGTGGCGGTCGACCCGAGTGGTACCACAGCGGGAGAAACCTAAGTTCTCTATGGATTCCTGACCCCTGAAAACAGCATTCCAGTTGGCTTTGCTGCATTTGGGTGACCCTTGGAGGCCATCCTGGGTCAGCAGAAGCTTTATAAGTCCCTTGTCCCAGGTTTTGGCACGCACTTATGTGTGAGTAGAGTAGGGTCATGTACCACACCTCTTAGGGACAGAACTAGAAGTAGGGAAAGGTTCCTGACAAGAAGGGAAAGAATATAGTTTGCAACTTCTCTGAACATATTCCTGCTTGGCTACAAGACGGCCAGGCACTGTCGGTTAAGCTGAAACCTGCACTTTACCAGCTGTTGGGAACTGTGAGTATTTCTGGTTGTGGTGTCTTTCCTCCAGTTTTGTTGTAACTGTTTGCATTGCTCCAATACAAGTTAGATTGCACCTGGACTCTGTGTTATTGCTGCTGCATCACACTGCTCCACACCTACATGCTCACTGTCTCCAAAGGGTTAATAAAAGTAACATTTCTGAATAGACCCAAGACTGAAAACAAACTTTTGTGATGCAGTAACTCATGTGTTATTGTGTTGCGTGGCGTTTTATTTTAATAGTACTACAATTCACTAAGCCAATGCATCTCCAACACATATGTTGCAGCACACCATAATACAAGACAATGCAATGCTGGGAATTACGGTGTGCTGTGTGAACATAATTTGGAAAAAGCATAAGCTGATTAGGTGATATTTGTTGAGAAAAAAACCTTACAAAGACTGCTTTTTTCACCTTAGTTAGAGGTGTGATTTTTTTGGATGTTGTAGTTAGGGTAGTTTAGTTTATTAATTGTTTGTTGTTTTTTTGTTCTCCTTTTTTTGTTCATTTGTACATTATTTGTGTACTCTATACTGAACAGGTTTAGGATAGTTAAAAGCCATGCCATGCGTTGTGGTGCACTGTAAAAAATATAAGAGTCACGTTCAAATTTTGAGCTATTGTTGTATGCTGCAATGCATGTTAGTGCACAACATAATGCACTGCAGCAGCCAGAAGAAATTAGAGTAAGGTAGAAAGTAGAGTAAAGTAGAATTGTGATAGGTTAAAGACATTCAGATATTTACATTTTTTTAAATCAGTAAATGAGCTTAAAACAAGCCCTAACTGACCTCTGTAGCTGCAGGAATTGTGGGGTATTTAGTCCTCAAATGTCACAACAAAAGGACTTTCACTGTGGTTTTCAAAAGCTCAGTTATTGAGGGACTTCACCATTTTCATAAAAAATACAACAAATAACATTTAAAAAAGTTTAGTAATGACAACTTATGGCAATTGCAGGCCTTTTATTCTTTGCTTACATTATTTTTATTTCACTTCTTATTCTTCTGGCCAATTCCACCAAAGGCAGATACAGTATCTCTTTAGATCCAGTAACTCTGCCTTGAACTCCTGGAACATATGACAGTACTCATCATCTGATGGGGGATGCACTGGTGATGTAGCCTTCCCATAATGTAACCTTGAGCATCCCAACTTTTATGGACTTTAAGGGACTGTCCTGCAAGTTCAACAAAATCTGTACAGAGTTTCAGAGCCCAATGCCAGAACGAGTTCCAACAGTTGGCTCCACCAATGTACCTCACCTGGGCATGCTAACACCAAGCATCCAGAGCATGTATCTCGAATCTCCTGTGCGGAGGGCATCCTCGGGTCCCCAGGTTTCTGATGGCATGATTGTCTATCCAACAGCAGCAAGCATCTTTCTCCATCAGCTGCCTGTCAAAATACTAAATGTCAGAGCCAATGGAAGCTGCTCCTGCTAGGCTCTGATATGTATCATGCACAACAGAAAGAGGAGCCTAGGAGGAAAAACATCTTTCTACATAGAGTTGAGCTGTATCTGAAGTCTGTTATTTTTTAGGGAGAGACAGAATTGCACTAGGGGATAAGAGGATTCGTGCTGGGGGACAATTTGAAAGTGAAGAGGATTTGTGCTAGAAGGGGGGGTTTGGGGCTTGTAGTGGGTCAGAGGATTTGTGCTGGGGGCAGATTTGGGAGTAATGACTTTTGCTGAAAGGGTAAAGTGGGGGAGAATATTGCTTGGGGGGGGGGTTGCACTCTCCTGACTCCTACACTGTGTGCTACCCACTCTTGTCCCCTGCATTCTTTGCATTACTTACTCCTGACCCCTGCTCTCTGTGTGTCATATACTCCTAAACCCAGCACTGACTGCAGCACTTTGTGTGTTACATATTGTACTCCCAACCCTTTAACTCTTTGCATTACAAACCTGGACCCCTGCACTCTGTGTAATGTATTCCATACCCAACAATGACTGCAGCACTCTGTATGTTACATACTCTTGACCCTTGTGCTCTATACAATTGCACACCGCTGACCCCTGCACTCTGTTTTCTGCCTTACAGACTCCTGCACTATATACAGTATCTGACATACTTCTCACCAAAGTGTTCATTGTCTCCACAGTTGCTGGTTGCTAAGCAGTCCCTGACTATATTAATGAAGTTCTTAGGCTCAGACAAAGTGTTAACGCTGTGTTTTCAGTGTATACGAAAGCATACATAATGGCAACTTTTATTTATTTTTTAATAATTCTGATGACCTTTATACTGTATGTGTCTGTTAGGCCCCATGTACATGGGACACTTCTGAATGATGGAAACTGACTGCTGGAAAATGTAGGTTAAAAAACGTCTGTTTAGCCGCATTTGCTTAACACTTTCATGCACGTTTATGTGAGTGTGCGTTTAGAAACGTTTTTTAACCACTTGCCTACCAGGCACTTATACCCCCTTATTTACCAGGCCAATTTTCAGCTTTCAGCGCTTCCGCACTTTGATTGACAATTGCGCGGTCATGCAACATTGTACCCATATGAAATTTTGATCATTTTTTTCTCACAAATAGAGCTTTCTTTTGGTGGTATTTAATCGCCACTGGGCACTTTACTTTTTGCGCTATAAATAAAAAAGTTGCAAAAAATTTGAAAAAAAAAAAGTTTCTTTGTTTCTATTATAAAATTTTTCAAACAGGTAAGTTTTCTCCTTCACTGATGTGCATTGATGAGGCAGCACTGATGGGCACTGATAGGCGGCACTGATGGGCACTGATAGGCAGCACTAAAGGGCACTGATAGGCAGTACTAATGAGGTGGCACGGATAGGCGGCACTGATAGACAGCACTAATGAGGTGTCACGGATAGGCGGCACTAATATGCAGCACTGATAGGCAGCACTGATAGGTGCCACTGATGATGGGTACTGATAGACGGCACTGACTGGCATCACTGCTGGGCACTGACTGGCGGCACTGACTGGCACAACCACTGGGCACTGACTGGTGGCACTGACTGGCAGCACTGCTGGGCTGCACTGGTGGGTGGCACTGGTGGGCAGCACTGGTGGGTGGGCACAGGTGGGTGGCATTGGTGGGCACAGGTGGGTGGCACTGGTGGGCACAGGTGGGTGGCACTGCAGGGCACAGGTAGGTGGCACTTCTGGGCACAGGTGTGTGACACTGCAGAGTGGCACAGGTGGATGCACTGCTGGGCACAGGTGGGTGCACTGCTGGGCACAGGTGGGTGATCTGCTGGGCACAGGTGGGCGGAGTTAGTGGGCGCACTGCTGGGCACAGGTGGGCGGAACTTGCGGGTGGCACTGCTGGGCACCGATCATCAGGGCACTGATCATCAGTGCCCTGATGATCGGTGCCGATCCTCGCTCTGACAACTGCCGGTTCTCGGCAGTACTTTCCTCACGATCTGACAGCGTGAGGAAAGTGCAGCCGAGAACCGGCACTTGCATTTCCCTCTGATCAGCGTGTCATTGGACACCGCTGATCAGGTGGTAAAAGGCCGCTGTGATTGGCCTTTTACCACATCACGTGATCAGCTGTGTCCGTAGGACACAGCGATCACGGAGATCGCCGGGTGCACGCCCCCTGGGGTGCGCAGGAGAGCGCGTTCTGGTGGGACGTCATATGACGTCCACCCAGAACTGGCCGGCCGCAGTGAAGCCGTCATTCGGCTATCTGCGGTCGGCTACTAGTTAAAGATAAGCACAGGAGAACCTCCCAAATGCCCAGAATACACTGAAAAGTGGTAAATTATTAACAATTTCAGACTGTTTCAGAGAAATACAGAGTAGAAGCAGAGACAGCAGTATTTGTTGAGATAATTAGGTGTGACTTGCTCATTAACATTTCTTTTGTTTCCAAGGGTGGGAAGGTGTCTGGTGGAGTGAGTCATTAAGGTCACCTGGCAGGGGGTCTTCATGAGGAATTTGAAGTGTGAATGGTCATTAACATATCTTTTGTTTCCAAGGGTGGGAGAGGTTTGAGGTGTGAATTGGTCATTACAATGTGTGACAAGCTTGGTAGGAACATCCTGTGTTCAGTGCTTTGTTCATCTGAGTACCTTGAAAACGCTTTGCATGCATTTTTCATGATGAAAAAAGGCTCTGGCCAGCATTGAGAACTGGAAGAGTTACAAAAAAAATTTCGAATGAAAATGCTTATAAACGCGATTTGTCACGTTTACAAGCGTTTTGCGTTTGAAATACTGATAAAATTGACTGCTGAACGCAAGTTTTCTGTGTTCACAAAAGGACTGTAAACTCAAATGCCTGTAAACGACTCTAAACGAAGATGTGTACATGGACACATAGGAAAACATTAGGGTGAGTTCAGGGGTTGCTGAAAAAATGCTGAACAACTCCTAAACGTGAGTTTATTAACTGTAGTGTGCATGAGCCCTTAGACTCTCGCTTCCTGATTCTCGCCATACCTGGCTGCTGCTGCACCTATGTTCCTGCATCTGCACTGGGCTTGCATCCGCATCTCCTGGGTCTTCACTTGGCTGCCGCCAGCTCCAGACCTACCCGGCACTCGTGCCACTCCTGGCTCTGCGCCCTCTGTTCCCAGTATCAGGGGCTCCGAGCGGGAGTAGTAAAAGGACGCCTCCTCTCCACGTCAGGCTCCCCAGGTATGTGACAGACACCAAGGCAAAAAAGGTGATGAGGAGGGATCTCCAGCACACAGCCTGTGATTGACAGCCACAGCTCTGTTCCTGTGTGCCATATGAAGGGGGGCTGTCCCTTTCCTTCAATTATCTCTCCGAGTGCTCCTCACTGAGCTCTGCAGTGTGTAATTTCAGACAATTCTGGACTTTGAACTGATGTAAGGGTTTACAACCAGTTTAAAGTAGAATAGTTGAAGGGCTATGGACCTTCAAATATCAACATATTCATTACATTTAAAGTACAGGGAATGAGTAGAAAATTTTCCCAGTGTCTACAGAGATGGCAACAAAAAATTGACAGACTACTTAGTTCCTTGTCCCATAAAAAAGTAAAAATATTTTTTTTTGCTGGAGTTGACTTTTAAAGTTAACTACTTCAATACAGGGCACTTTTACTCCCTTCCTGCCTAGGCCAATTTTCAGCTTTCAGCACTGTCACACTTTGAATGACAATTGAGCAGTCATGCAACACTGTACCCAAACTAAATTCTTATCATTTTGTTCACACAAATAGAGCTTTCTTTTGGTGGTATTTGATCACTACTGTGTTTTTATTTGTTGCTACATAAACAAAAAAAGACAGAAAATTAAAAAAAAAAAGTTTTTCTTCGATTCTGTTATAAAAGTTTGCAAATAAATAATTGTTCTTCGTAAATTTATAGTCCACAAACTATTGTATATATCTGAAAATCGTTCTCATTTTTTGAGGCCCACAAATGTGAGGATGGTATAGATATCCTTCAAATTACCCCTTTTTGAAAAGTAGACAGTCTGAGGTAATAAGTAAGAGACATGGCAAGTTTTTGGAAGTTGTAATTTTTTATCATAATTTTATGGAAAATGAAGAAAAAAAAAAGTAAAATTTTTTTTAACATACTATCACCAGTATAACGTCATCATATAATTGGTGTGGCAGTGATCAGGGACACTGACAGGCCTCCCTTAATGATCCTCTTTTGCAGGTTACTACAGGAGATCCTGGAATTATGAGCCCCCACATGTAGCACTACCCCCTTAGGAGTCGCTGAGTTCTGGGTCCCCCTATAGTCCAGCTAGCCAGCATCTCCTGTAGTACCACCCCAGACCCTAGATACTCCTTATCCAGCTGTTATGGGTGAATCCCCTTGGCAGGGGATCCAGTGCCTGTCACTTTAAGAGAAGACAGTCCTGGGTAATAGCTAATCCAGTTTCCCACCAGAATGCTCCTTCCCCTTACTGGTCCATGGGGTGCAGGTCTACTAACTCAGTCCATCTCCTATGCTGCTGCTGGTTCGGTGCTACATATAATTTTAGGTTGCCACCAGAAAAGGAAGGGGACACTTGTTTCCCAAGCAATTGCTCATGTCAGCCCACCACCACTTTTCTGGATAGACCTGAGCAATTTTTATTGCAGTACCACTTTAGTGTTTATTAGAGATGAGCGAATTATTCAAAAATTCGATTCGACTGATTCGGCGAATTCGTGAAAAAATTTCGATTCGAGTCGAATATATTCGCTGCGAATTTAACTTATAAAAGGGTGTTTCTAGGCTTCAGAGAGCCTTTATATTAGTGCAGAACACTGTACCTTTAATTTAAATGCCCTTGGAGTCTGCTGGGGAAGAGAAATAATACTGACAGTCAGTATGACATGCAGATGAGTGCCGTCGATCTTAGAATCACCGTACACTTCACTCATTTGGGCAGTCACGGGGCCAAAACCAGAGTGTGGAGCCACAGTGTCGCGGTGGAGGCAGCAGCAATGGGAGGCCATACAGCACCCTATGAAAAAAATGGAAACCACCAGCAGTGTGAGGAGACCTGAAAGTGGCACATGGCAGAGTGTGGCGATGGAGACAGCAGCAATGGGAGGCCGTACAGGGACCCATGACACACTCTGGACCTGGCAGCAGCATGAGGAGGCGGTACAGGGGCCCATGACAGATTACGGGCCTGGCAGCAGCATGAGGAGTTGGTACGGGGGCCCATGGCAGATTACGGGCCTGGCAGTAGCAATGGGAGGCCGTACAGGGACCCATGACACACTCTGGACCTGGCAGCAGCATGAGGAGGCGGTACAGGGGCCCATGACAGATTACGGGCCTGGCAGCAGCATGAGGAGTCGGTACGGGGGCCCATGACACACTCTGGACCTGGCAGCAGCATGAGGAGGCGGTACAGGGGCGCATGACAGATTACGAGCCTGGCAGCAGCAACTTGGACAGGAGGACGTTCAGCTTCTGCACCATCGGGTGCGTGCTCGCAAACTGTTGTCTCTTGGAAACGGATTCCAAGAAAGACTGCTGACGGAATCCGTGAAGAGGAGTAGCAGGAGAAGGAGCATCTGAACGAGCGGAATATGCCAACAAGCGACAACAGGGGCCCATGACAGATTACGGGCCTGGCAGCAGCATGAGGAGTCGGTACGGGGGCCCATGGCAGATTACGGGCCTGGCAGCAGCAATGGGAGGCCCGTAATCTGCCAGCACCCTATGACAAAAAATGGAACACACCAGCAGTGTGTGAGGAGACCTGAAAGTGGCACATGGCAGAGTGTGGCGATGGAGACAGCAGCAATGGGAGGCCGTACAGGGACCCATGAGAGACTCTGGACCTGGCAGCAGCATGAGGAGGCGGTACAGGGGCCCATGGCAGATTAGGGGCCTGGCAGCAGCTATGGGAGGCCCGTAATCTGCCAGCACCCTATGACAAAAAATGGAACACACCAGCAGTGTGAGGAGACCTGAAAGTGGCACATGGCAGAGTGTGGCGATGGAGACAGCAGCAATGGGAGGCCGTACAGGGACCCATGAGAGACTGTGGACCTGGCAGCAGCATGAGGAGGCGGTACTGGGGCCCATGGCAGATTAGGGGCATGGCAGCAGCAATGGGAGGCCCGTAATCTGCCAGCACCCTATGACAAAAAATGTAACACACCAGCAGTGTGAGGAGACCTGAAAGTGGCACATGGCAGAGTGTGGCGATGGAGACAGCAGCAATGGGAGGCGGTTCAGGGACCCATGAGACACTGTGGACCTGGCAGCAGCATGAGGAGGCGGTACAGGGGCCCATGGCAGATTAAGGCCTGGCAGCAGCAATGGGAGGCCCGTAATCTGCCAGCACCCTATGACAAAATGGAACCCTGGGCTGGGGCAGGCAGAACCGCCGTATCTTTATCACGGTTTTCCCAGGCCACCGAATGGCGACGCTGCATATGCTGACGCAACGCTGTAGTCCCAACATGGGCCCCCTGGCCACGCTTGACTTTCTGGCCACATAGTCGACATACGGCTACGTTTACTTCCTCGGGCGGCTTGACGAAAAATTGCCACACCGCCGAGTAGGAAACTTTGCCCCCGCTACTCCTCACTGGCTGACTGCTACTTCCTCCGTGCACACCGGCACCACTACTGGCCGTGGTGGTAGGCTGCAGTGGAGCTGGTGCTCTACTCCGTGGCCGTTTGCCTCCACTGACACTGCTGCGACCCTGCTGCCTCCTAGCAGCAGCAATGGGAGGCCGTACAGGGACCCATGACACACTCTGGACCTGGCAGCAGCATGAAGAGGCGGTACAGGGGCCCATGGCAGATTAGGGGCCTGGCAGCAGCAATGGGAGGCCCGTAATCTGCCAGCACCCTATGACAAAAAATGGAACACACCAGCAGTGTGAGGAGACCTGAAAGTGGCACATGGCATGAGACACTGTGGACCTGGCAGCAGCATGAGGAGGCGGTACAGGGGCCCATGGCAGATTACGGGCCTGGCAGCAGCAATGGGAGGCCCGTAATCTGCCAGCACCCTATGACAAAAAATGGAACACACCAGCAGTGTGAGGAGACCTGAAAGTGGCACATGGCATGAGACACTGTGGACCTGGCAGCAGCATGAGGAGGCGGTACAGGGGCCCATGGCAGATTAGGGGCCTGGCAGCAGCTATGGGAGGCCCGTAATCTGCCAGCACCCTATGACAAAAAATGGAACACACCAGCAGTGTGAGGAGACCTGAAAGTGGCACATGGCATGAGACACTGTGGACCTGGCAGCAGCATGAGGAGGCGGTACAGGGGCCCATGGCAGATTAGGGGCCTGACAGCAGCTATGGGAGGCCCGTAATCTGCCAGCACCCTATGACAAAAAATGGAACACACCAGCAGTGTGTGAGGAGACCTGAAAGTGGCACATGGCAGAGTGTGGCGATGGAGACAGCAGCAATGGGAGGCCATACAGGGACCCATGAGACACTGTGGACCTGGCAGCAGCATGAGGAGGCGGTACAGGGGCCCATGGCAGATTACGGGCCTGGCAGCAGCAATGGGAGGCCCGTAATCTGCCAGCATCCTATGACAAAAAATGGAACGCACCAGCAGTGTGAGGAGACCTGAAAGTGGCACATGGCATGAGACACTGTGGACCTGGCAGCAGCATGAGGAGGCGGTACAGGGGCCCATGGCAGATTAGGGGCCTGGCAGCAGCTATGGGAGGCCCGTAATCTGCCAGCACCCTATGACAAAAAATGGAACACACCAGCAGCGTGAGGAGACCTGAAAGTGGCACATGGCATGAGACACTGTGGACCTGGCAGCAGCATGAGGAGGCGGTACAGGGGCCCATGGCAGATTACGGGCCTGGCAGCAGCTATGGGAGGCCCGTAATCTGCCAGCACCCTATGACAAAAAATGGAACACACCAGCAGTGTGTGAGGAGACCTGAAAGTGGCACATGGCAGAGTGTCGCGATGGAGACAGCAGCAATGGGAGGCCGTACAGGGACCCATGAGACACTGTGGACCTGGCAGCAGCATGAGGAGGCGGTACAGGGGCCCATGGCAGATTACGGGCCTGGCAGCAGCAATGGGAGGCCCGTAATCTGCCAGCACCCTATGACAAAAAATGGAACACACCAGCAGTGTGAGGAGACCTGAAAGTGGCACATGGCATGAGACACTGTGGACCTGGCAGCAGCATGAGGAGGTGGTACAGGGGCCCATGGCAGATTAGGGGCCTGGCAGCAGCTATGGGAGGCCCGTAATCTGCCAGCACCCTATGACAAAAAATGGAACACACCAGCAGTGTGAGGAGACCTGAAAGTGGCACATGGCATGAGACACTGTGGACCTGGCAGCAGCATGAGGAGGCGGTACAGGGGCCCATGGCAGATTAGGGGCCTGGCAGCAGCTATGGGAGGCCCGTAATCTGCCAGCACCCTATGACAAAAAATGGAACACACCAGCAGTGTGTGAGGAGACCTGAAAGTGGCACATGGCAGAGTGTGGCGATGGAGACAGCAGCAATGGGAGGCCGTACAGGGACCCATGACACACTCTGGACCTGGCAGCAGCATGAGGAGGCGGTACAGGGGCCCATGGCAGATTACGGGCCTGGCAGCAGCAATGGGAGGCCCGTAATCTGCCAGCACCCTATGACAAAAAATGGAACACACCAGCAGTGTGAGGAGACCTGAAAGTGGCACATGTTTGGGGCATGATTCATGGCGGATTTAGTCAGTTGTGTCAGGAACTGGTGGTTTGAAATCCAGAGTAATCCACGCCTGATTCATTTTCACAAACGTGAGTCTCTCCACACTTTGGGTGGACAGTCGTGTCCTCCGCGGAGTTACAATACCTCCTGCCGCACTAAACACGCGCTCCGATGCCACGCTACTGGCCGGGCATGACAGCCTTTCAAGGGCAAATTCAGCTAGTTGGGGCCAAAGGTCAAGTTTCGTTGCCTAGTAGTCAAGGGGATTGTCTACCTCGGTTGGCAGGGTGCTGTCCAAGTAGGCCTAAGCCTGTTGTTTGAGGTCCTGCTCCAGGTCCACCTGATGCTGCTGCTGCTGCGGCTGGTTAGTAGTTTCCTCACTGCGCTGGTGAAGAAAGCTACTCATCATCGACTGCAGACTGAGGCAGCTGCTGCTGGTGGAGCTGCCACTGCTCCTACCACCCCACCCCTCCCCTGCTGCCATGGCAGCCGAACGCGAGCACACAGGGCCCACAGTGTCTGAGGAT
Source organism: Staurois parvus (assembly GCF_062004578.1). Classification (NCBI taxonomy): domain Eukaryota; kingdom Metazoa; phylum Chordata; class Amphibia; order Anura; family Ranidae; genus Staurois; species Staurois parvus. The sequence goes on along the minus strand of NW_028318148.1, from coordinate 4,646,254 downwards.
GGACGTTGGCGCAGAAAGGCAGAGACCAGCTGACTACATAGGTGGTTTTTATAGTACGTTATTTTGGCCTCCCTCTCAGCAGGTGTGAAAAAGGCCACCATTATTGAACGGTAGCGAGGGTCCAACAAGGTGGACAGCCAAAAGTCATCCCTCTGTCTGATGGTTATTATTCGGCTGTCGCTATGCAAGCAAGCGAGCATGCTATGGGCCATTTGTGCCAAGGAATGCGAGGGACTCCCTGCCTCCATCTCCACAGCATACTGCCACGGTGCGTCTGGGTCCTCTGTCTCCTCCTCCTCTACCAGATGCTCCTGCTCCTCCACTCCTGTCCGCTGAGTGGAAAAACCACCCATTTCACTCAATAATTCCTGAGCACCAATGTCTTCCTCTACCTCCTCCTCTTCTTCCTGTCCTGCCCCCACAGGGGTCATGTGGCATTGAGATCTGTGCGCCACGTCTACCGCACCCTGACCAGCCATTGTTAACAGCATTTGTTCCAGGACGTGCAACAGAGGAATGACGTCGTTCATCCCATAGTCCTGCCGACTCACGAATAGCGTGGCCTCCTCAAAGGGCCTGAGCAAGCGCAGGTGTCACGCATGAGCTGCCAATGGCTGACATCTAAGTTACACAGGGAGTACCTTTATCCGCTTGTAACATCAGGAAATCTGTGATGGCCTTTCGCTGTTCGTAAAGGCGGTCTAACATATGTAGGGTTGAATTCCACCTTGTTGCAACGTCACAGCATGAGGAGTTGGTACGGGGGCCCATTGCAGATTACGGGCCTGGCAGCAGCAATGGGAGGCCCGTAATCTGCCAGCACCCTATGACAAAAAATGGAACACACCAGCAGTGTGAGGAGACCTGAAAGTGGCACATGGCAGAGTGTGGCGATGGAGACAGCAGCAATGGGAGGCCGTACAGGGACCCATGAGAGACTCTGGACCTGGCAGCAGCATGAGGAGGCGGTATAGGGGCCCATGGCAGATTAGGGGCCTGGCAGCAGCTTTGGGAGGCCCGTAATCTGCCAGCACCCTATGACAAAAAATGGAACACACCAGCAGTGTGAGGAGACCTGAAAGTGGCACATGGCAGAGTGTGGCGATGGAGACAGCAGCAATGGGAGGCCGTACAGGGACCCATGAGAGACTCTGCACCTGGCAGCAGCATGAGGAGGCGGTATAGGGGCCCATGGCAGATTAGGGGCCTGGCAGCAGCTATGGGAGGCCTGTAATCTGCCAGCACCCTATGACAAAAAATGGAACACACCAGCAGTGTGAGGAGACCTGAAAGTGGCACATGGCATGAGACACTGTGGACCTGGCAGCAGCATGAGGAGGCGGTACAGGGGCCCATGGCAGATTAGGGGCCTGGCAGCAGCTATGGGAGGCCCATAATCTGCCAGCACCCTATGACAAAAAATGGAACACACCAGCAGTGTGAGGAGATCTGAAAGTGGCACATGGCAGAGTGTGGCGATGGAGACAGCAGCAATGGGAGGCCGTACAGGGACCCATGAGAGACTCTGGACCTGGCAGCAGCATGAGGAGGCGGTATAGGGGCCCATGGCAGATTACGGGCCTGGCAGCAGCAATGGGAGGCCCGTAATCTGCCAGCACCCTATGACAAAAAATGTAACACACCAGCAGTGTGAGGAGACCTGAAAGTGGCACATGGCAGAGTGTGGCGATGGAGACAGCAGCAATGGGAGGCCGTACAGGGACCCATGAGAGACTCTGCACCTGGCAGCAGCATGAGGAGGCGGTATAGGGGCCCATGGCAGATTAGGGGCCTGGCAGCAGCTATGGGAGGCCCGTAATCTGCCAGCACCCTATGACAAAAAATGGAACACACCAGCAGTGTGAGGAGACCTGAAAGTGGCACATGGCATGAGACACTGTGGACCTGGCAGCAGCATGAGGAGGCGGTACAGGGGCCCATGGCAGATTAGGGGCCTGGCAGCAGCTATGGGAGGCCCGTAATCTGCCAGCACCCTATGACAAAAAATGGAACACACCAGCAGTGTGAGGAGATCTGAAAGTGGCACATGGCAGAGTGTGGCGATGGAGACAGCAGCAATGGGAGGCCGTACAGGGACCCATGAGAGACTCTGGACCTGGCAGCAGCATGAGGAGGCGGTATAGGGGCCCATGGCAGATTACGGGCCTGGCAGCAGCAATGGGAGGCCCGTAATCTGCCAGCACCCTATGACAAAAAATGTAACACACCAGCAGTGTGAGGAGACCTGAAAGTGGCACATGGCAGAGTGTGGCGATGGAGACAGCAGCAATGGGAGGCCGTACAGGGACCCATGAGAGACTCTGGACCTGGCAGCAGCATGAGGAGGCGGTATAGGGGCCCATGGCAGATTAGGGGCCTGGCAGCAGCTATGGGAGGCCCGTAATCTGCCAGCACCCTATGACAAAAAATGGAACACACCAGCAGTGTGAGGAGACCTGAAAGTGGCACATGGCATGAGACACTGTGGACCTGGCAGCAGCATGAGGAGGCGGTACAGGGGCCCATGGCAGATTAGGGGCCTGGCAGCAGCTATGGGAGGCCCGTAATCTGCCAGCACCCTATGACAAAAAATGGAACACACCAGCAGTGTGAGGAGATCTGAAAGTGGCACATGGCAGAGTGTGGCGATGGAGACAGCAGCAATGGGAGGCCGTACAGGGACCCATGAGAGACTCTGCACCTGGCAGCAGCATGAGGAGGCGGTATAGGGGCCCATGGCAGATTAGGGGCCTGGCAGCAGCTATGGGAGGCCTGTAATCTGCCAGCACCCTATGACAAAAAATGGAACACACCAGCAGTGTGAGGAGACCTGAAAGTGGCACATGGCATGAGACACTGTGGACCTGGCAGCAGCATGAGGAGGCGGTACAGGGGCCCATGGCAGATTAGGGGCCTGGCAGCAGCTATGGGAGGCCCATAATCTGCCAGCACCCTATGACAAAAAATGGAACACACCAGCAGTGTGAGGAGATCTGAAAGTGGCACATGGCAGAGTGTGGCGATGGAGACAGCAGCAATGGGAGGCCGTACAGGGACCCATGAGAGACTCTGGACCTGGCAGCAGCATGAGGAGGCGGTATAGGGGCCCATGGCAGATTACGGGCCTGGCAGCAGCAATGGGAGGCCCGTAATCTGCCAGCACCCTATGACAAAAAATGTAACACACCAGCAGTGTGAGGAGACCTGAAAGTGGCACATGGCAGAGTGTGGCGATGGAGACAGCAGCAATGGGAGGCCGTACAGGGACCCATGAGAGACTCTGCACCTGGCAGCAGCATGAGGAGGCGGTATAGGGGCCCATGGCAGATTAGGGGCCTGGCAGCAGCTATGGGAGGCCCGTAATCTGCCAGCACCCTATGACAAAAAATGGAACACACCAGCAGTGTGAGGAGACCTGAAAGTGGCACATGGCATGAGACACTGTGGACCTGGCAGCAGCATGAGGAGGCGGTACAGGGGCCCATGGCAGATTAGGGGCCTGGCAGCAGCTATGGGAGGCCCGTAATCTGCCAGCACCCTATGACAAAAAATGGAACACACCAGCAGTGTGAGGAGATCTGAAAGTGGCACATGGCAGAGTGTGGCGATGGAGACAGCAGCAATGGGAGGCCGTACAGGGACCCATGAGAGACTCTGGACCTGGCAGCAGCATGAGGAGGCGGTATAGGGGCCCATGGCAGATTACGGGCCTGGCAGCAGCAATGGGAGGCCCGTAATCTGCCAGCACCCTATGACAAAAAATGTAACACACCAGCAGTGTGAGGAGACCTGAAAGTGGCACATGGCAGAGTGTGGCGATGGAGACAGCAGCAATGGGAGGCCGTACAGGGACCCATGAGAGACTCTGGACCTGGCAGCAGCATGAGGAGGCGGTATAGGGGCCCATGGCAGATTAGGGGCCTGGCAGCAGCTATGGGAGGCCCGTAATCTGCCAGCACCCTATGACAAAAAATGGAACACACCAGCAGTGTGAGGAGACCTGAAAGTGGCACATGGCATGAGACACTGTGGACCTGGCAGCAGCATGAGGAGGCGGTACAGGGGCCCATGGCAGATTAGGGGCCTGGCAGCAGCTATGGGAGGCCCGTAATCTGCCAGCACCCTATGACAAAAAATGGAACACACCAGCAGTGTGAGGAGATCTGAAAGTGGCACATGGCAGAGTGTGGCGATGGAGACAGCAGCAATGGGAGGCCGTACAGGGACCCATGAGAGACTCTGGACCTGGCAGCAGCATGAGGAGGCGGTACAGGGGCCCATGGCAGATTAGGGGTCTGGCAGCAGCTATGGGAGGCCCGTAATCTGCCAGCACCCTATGACAAAAAATGGAACACACCAGCAGTGTGAGGAGACCTGAAAGTGGCACATGGCAGAGTGTGGCGATGGAGACAGCAGCAATGGGAGGCCGTACAGGGACCCATGAGAGACTCTGGACCTGGCAGCAGCATGAGGAGGCGGTACAGGGGCCCATGGCAGATTAGGGGCCTGGCAGCAGCTATGGGAGGCCCGTAATCTGCCAGCACCCTATGACAAAAAATGGAACACACCAGCAGTGTGAGGAGACCTGAAAGTGGCACATGGCAGAGTGTGGCGATGGAGACAGCAGCAATGGGAGGCCGTACAGGGACCCATGAGAGACTCTGGACCTGGCAGCAGCATGAGGAGGCGGTACAGGGGCCCATGGCAGATTAGGGGCCTGGCAGCAGCTATGGGAGGCCCGTAATCTGCCAGCACCCTATGACAAAAAATGGAACACACCAGCAGTGTGAGGAGATCTGAAAGTGGCACATGGCAGAGTGTGGCGATGGAGACAGCAGCAATGGGAGGCCGTACAGGGACCCATGAGACACTGTGGACCTGGCAGCAGCACGAGGAGGCGGTATAGGGGCCCATGGCAGATTAGGGGCCTGGCAGCAGCTATGGGAGGCCCGTAATCTGCCAGCACCCTATGACAAAAAATGGAACACACCAGCAGTGTGAGGAGACCTGAAAGTGGCACATGGCATGAGACACTGTGGACCTGGCAGCAGCATGAGGAGGCGGTATAGGGGCCCATGGCAGATTAGGGGCCTGGCAGCAGCTATGGGAGGCCCGTAATCTGCCAGCACCCTATGACAAAAAATGGAACACACCAGCAGTGTGTGAGGAGACCTGAAAGTGGCACATGGCAGAGTGTGGCGATGGAGACAGCAGCAATGGGAGGCCGTACAGGGACCCATGAGAGACTCTGCACCTGGCAGCAGCATGAGGAGGCGGTATAGGGGCCCATGGCAGATTAGGGGCCTGGCAGCAGCTATGGGAGGCCCGTAATCTGCCAGCACCCTATGACAAAAAATGGAACACACCAGCAGTGTTAGGAGACCTGAAAGTGGCACATGGCATGAGACACTGTGGACCTGGCAGCAGCATGAGGAGGCGGTACAGGGGCCCATGGCAGATTAGGGGCCTGGCAGCAGCTATGGGAGGCCCGTAATCTGCCAGCACCCTATGACAAAAAATGGAACACACCAGCAGTGTGAGGAGACCTGAAAGTGGCACATGGCATGAGACACTGTGGACCTGGCAGCAGCATGAGGAGGCGGTACAGGGGCCCATGGCAGATTAGGGGCCTGGCAGCAACTATGGGAGGCCCGTAATCTGCCAGCACCCTATGAAAAAAAATGGAACACACCAGCAGTGTGAGGAGATCTGAAAGTGGCACATGGCAGAGTGTGGCGATGGAGAAAGCAGCAATGGGAGGCCGTACAGGGACCCATGAGACACTCTGGACCTGGCAGCAGCATGAGGAGGCGGTACAGGGGCCCATGGCAGATTACGGGCCTGGCAGCAGCAATGGGAGGCCCGTAATCTGCCAGCACCCTATGACAAAATGGAACCCACCAGCAGTGGAGCTGGTGCTCTACTCCGTGGCCGTTTGCCTCCACTGACACTGCTGCGACCCTGCTGCCTCCTGGGCAACCCACCGACTGTTTTGCTCGCTGCCAAGCTGCCACCCTCTTCTCCTGATGATGCGGAAGCAATAGCCTGATGACGACGAGGCTGCCAAGTGCGATCAGCCTCATCATATTGTTATCCGGACGTCCGGCGAGACGGACGTGTCTCGGCGAGCTCCTGCTCCCCCGGCCCCAATCCGCTGCCATCTGGGCGGCAGCGGACCCTGACGGGGGCCCCACGACCCTCCGGTCCCTGTTCGCCAGCCAGGGAAGGCCACTGGACCTTTCTCCCGGAGCTCCGGGACTTGCGGCCTACCCGGCACCTGAAGCCGCGGCCTCGATTTCTGGCGCGGCCGACCAGGATCGCCGGACATCAGCCCGGACTACTGCCACTCCGCTCCTCGGTCCCCGCCGATCAGGGGATCACCCCTGCGCCCCTACCGCTGCCATCAGGGCCCATCCGGGCCCCTGTGTCTGCTGCCGAGGTCCCCACCAACACCCACAGTCACTCCGTCCTTCCAGCGGAGCTCCGGTGGTTCGCAGCAGCCTGAGGCCTACCGCGGCACCCGAAGCCGCGGTGTTTCCTGCCAGCCGTGGCTGGAATCGCGGCGGGAATTGCGGCCGCGGCGGGACGCCTCCGCTGCTCCGGGAAGCTACCACCACCACCAACGGTCCTGCTAACCCAGGAGGGATCCACCTCCACCCCGACGCTCCAGGACACCAGGTACTTCACCAGGGGCGCCCACTACCCACCAGGGAGCCCAACCACCATCACACCGCCAGCCTCCAGGGACTCACTCACTCAGGGATCCCACCATCCACCTGAAACCCCAAACCACCAGGGACCCTAAGCCACTATCCCTCCAGGGATCGCTACTACCCCACCAGGGATAGCACGGCCACCATCCCACCGGGGATCCCCTGCCCACCACCCCACCTGGGATTACCAGCCAGCCACCACACCAGGGAACGCTCGCCCAGCACCCTGATTTCCGGCACGCTATTCCCTCTGGCGACGCCCCGGCGACTAATGGCCCACCACGACCCTTGAAGCCGCGGTCTCTCCTACCGGCCGCAACAGATCACGGTTGAGCACAAACCACGCAGGGCCGACGATCGCTACCGCAACGCCCCGCTCGACTCTAATGACGATCCTTCAACACCTTCAGCGCCTCACGACGCCGAGCCCTCAGCACCCGACGCCTGGCCTCAACAACCCCAGTCACCGAGCCGCCAGCATCACCAGTCGCCGTGCCTACCATCACCCCCAGCCATCGCACCCTACGACCCCTCCACTAGCCGAACCACCGTACCCACGGAAGACATGCCACAGCACCCATGGTCGCCAGCTTACTGCACCCACAGACTGCTGCCAACCAGCTGCCGCCCTCCACCCTCACTTCCCCTACAGAAGGACTCAAATGACTCTCCCACGGTAATACAGATTCCCCACACCACCTTGCCCTGACCTGTATCCCTTCACCTCCCCTGACCCAACTGTCACCCCACCCACCCCAACATGCCTCCTGCACTCCTCCTCCTCATTTTCCTCTCCACCATCCCAAAAATCGCCTCCCTCTACCCCCCAAAACAGCTCTACATTGCCCCTTCACTACTCCCCTCTCCCCACTACGGCACTCACCACCTCCTCCTACTACTCCACTCCCCCGTCGACCCACGTGCCACCACTATCAGACCCACACGCTCCTACACTTCCCATTCCCATGCCACCTTCCTCACCCTTCTCCTTCTCCTATCTGCTGGGGACATCTCCCCGAACCCTGGCCCCTCGCCACCTCACCCCTCCTCTAGGGACCCCCCTGCTCCCGCCAGCTGCCGTAACCCCCTCAACCTCATATCTGTGCCCCTTCTCCCCGCATCCATCCCCCCTCTCTCGGTTGCACTCCTGAACGCCCGCTCGGTCTGCAACAAACTTACTGCCATCCATGACCTCTTTATCTCCCGCTCCCTTAACCTCCTAGCCATCACCGAAACCTGGGTACAGGCCACTGACTCCACCTCCCCTGCGGCACTCTCCTATGGAGGTCTCGTCTGGTCCCATTCACCAAGACTGAGCGGTCACAAAGGTGGTGGGGTCGGCCTGCTCCTATCACCGCTGAGCACCTTCCAGGTCCTCCCTAACCCTCCCTCCCTAACTTTCTCCTCCTTCGAGGCTCACTGCATCCGGCTCTTCTCACCCACCCCCCTAAGGATCGCAGTGATCTACAGGCCTCCCGGATCCATACCCCGCTTCCTGGATGACTTCGCTGCCTGGCTTCCCTTCTTCCTCTCCTCTGAGCTACCAACCATCATCCTCGGGGACTTCAATATCCCCATCAATGACAACAGCCCGGCTACTTCCCAATTCCTCCACCTAACCTCCTCCTTCGCGCTCACACAGCACACTCAATCCTCCACCCACATCATTGGGAACACCCTGGACCTCGTCTTCTCCCACCTCTGTACCCTCAACCAGTTCTCTAACACCCCCTTCCCTCTCTCTGACCACCACCTCCTCACGTTCTCCATCTCCCCTTCCCCTAACTCCCCCCCCCCAGAGCGCCAAACCATCACCAGCCGCAACCTTCGCAACCTGAACCCGGCCCCCCTCCACTCAGCTGCCGACCGCCTACACGACAGCATCCTTCCACTGTCTTGTCCTGACCTAGCCACTAACACGTACAACAACTCACTATCAGCTACCCTAGACTCTCTGGCACCCCTAACCACACGCTACATCAAACCCAGACCGCTCCAACCATGGCAGAACGACCACACTAAATGCCTCAAACGTCGCAGTCGTGCGCTGGAGAGACTATGGCGCAAAACCAGGTCCCCCCGTTCATTCTCCCTCTACAAATCTGCCTTCCTCACTTACACCTCCTCCCTCCACGCCGCCAAGCAGGCTTACTTCGTAAACCTGATTAACACCCTCTCCTCCTGCCCTCGCCGACTCTTCTCCACCTTCAACTCCCTGCTCTCTCCCCCCCCTCCTCCACTCAGTACCTCACTCACCGCCCACGAGATTGCCACTCATTTCCACAATAAAATTGATGCTATCCGTCAGGACATAGTCAACTCGCAATCTACCTCCCCACCTAGCCTCCCCCCCCCTATCTCCCCCTCATCTCTTCCCTCCTCTGACCTCGCAACCGCACTGCCCCCCTCCACACCCAAGACCCCGCTTACCGTAACCCCACCAGCTCTGCACTCCTTCAGCCCCGCTACCACTGAGGAAGTCACCAGGGTCTTCTCTGAAGCCCGCCTCACTACCTGCCCCCTAGACCCTATCCCCTCTCGACTCCTCCAGTCACCCCCCTCTTCCCTCATCTGCTCCCTCACCCACATCTTCAATCTCTCCCTCTCTACCGGCGTATTCCCCTCCCCCCTAAAGCATGCGCACATCACCCCCATACTCAAAAAGCCCTCCCTGGACCCCTCTGACCCAAACAACCTCAGACCCATCTCCCTGCTGCCACTCACTTCCAAACTCCTGGAGCGCTTAGTCTACAACCGCCTAAGCGCCCACCTAACTGACAACAACCTCCTTGATCCACTACAGTCCGGCTTCCGTCCCCTACACTCCACCGAAACCGCCCTCCTCAAAATCACCAACGACCTACTTACCGCCAAAGCCAAAGGCGACTACTCTGTCCTCCTCCTCCTGGACCTCTCCGCGGCCTTCGACACAGTTGACCACCCCCTCCTCCTTAATAAACTATTCTCCCTTGGCATCAGAGACACCGCTCTCTCCTGGTTCTCCTCTTACCTATCCCGACGCTCCTTCAGCGTTTCCTACAATGGTGCCACCTCCCCTTCCCTCCCCCTCTCTGTTGGGGTCCCCCAGGGCTCTGTCCTTGGACCCCTTCTCTTCTCCATCTACACCTCCTCCCTTGGCAAACTCATACACTCCCACGGCTTCAACTACCATCTCTATGCTGATGACACTCAAATTTACCTCTCCACCCCTCACCTCACCTCCACTTTCTCCGCCCGCATCACTCACCTCCTAAACGACATCTCTGACTGGATGTCGCTCCATTTCCTCAAACTCAACCTCTCCAAAACCGAGCTTCTCGTCTTCCCTCCTGCCCGCGCCCCCCCCCCCATCCTATCCATCACTACTAACATCACCACCATCAATCCCGCCCCGCAAGCCAAAGTCCTTGGGGTCATTCTGGACTCTAACCTCTCCTTCCAACCTCATGTCAAATCACTGACAAACACATGCAGGCTCCACCTCCGCAATATCGCCAAAATACGCACCTTCCTTACCCCAGACACCGCTAAACTACTTGTGCACTCCCTGATTATCTCACGCCTTGACTACTGCAACTCCTTCCTCACCGGCCTACCCCAGTGCAAACTCTCCCCGCTTCAGACCATCCTGAACTCAGCTGCCAGACTCATCCACCTCACCAGCCGCTCCACCTCTGCCACCCCCCTCTGCCTCTCCCTCCACTGGCTCCCTATCGCCCAACGCATCAAATTCAAACTACTCACTCTGACCTACAAAGCCATTCACAACACTGCCCCTAACTACCTCACCGACCTGATTCCCAAGTACCACCCTATCCGTACCCTTCGCTCTTCACAGGACCTCCTTCTATCTTGCTCCCTGGTCTCCTCCTCACACGCACGTCTGCAAGACTTCTCCAGGTCCTCCCCCATCCTCTGGAACTCACTACCCCAATCCATCAGACTGTCACCTTCCCTCCTCACCTTCAGGCGCTCCCTGAAAACCCACCTCTTCAGGGAAGCCTACCCCACCCTCACCTAACTGCTGCTCTCCTTCATTCCTCCTACCACTCCATCCCCCACAGCCACTTCCTCCTGTACCACTACCCCCTCCCTCCCAGATTGTACGCTCGAAAGAGTAGGGCCCTCTTACCCCTCGTGTGCTGTTCGTAGCTGCTGTAATGTTTCATGTATTGTCCCCCCCTCTATTGTACAGCGCTGAGCAAACCCTTTGGCGCTATATAAACTCAATGTAATGTAATGTAATGTAATAATCATCATCAATTAGGGTCTCCGCCTCACTACTAGCCCCCTCGGCTGCGTGTGGGTCAGGAGACAGACCTGTCTCTAGACCGGCTACCGAGCCACTCTCCTCGCCACTACTTCTTCGCCTGGCTGCTGAAGAGGCGGATGTCTCCCCCCGTTCCTGACCGCCCTCTGTTAGCTCTTCCTCACTGTACAGTGGGGCTGAGCCCTCAGCATACGATACTTCGCTTGGTGAGGGAACACCAAAGGACAGGGGCAGGTCGAGGACACGTGATTTCAGTGGGCTTGCTCCCGGGCCATGCCAACTAACGGTTGTGTCTGACGTACCCACCGACCGTTGGCTGTAGGTGTCAGAGGTGACCTGGGAAGAGGAAGACGACCGAGCCAACCAATCGATGACGGCAGGGTTGTCGGTGGAGACACGACCGCTGGATGACACCGGGAGCACTGGCCTCTGGCTGCGACTAGTGCTGCCTCGACCCCTTCCTCTGCTGCCACGTCTGCTCGCTCCTAAAACATTGCCTCCTCTGCCACTCCTATGCATGTTGTCTGACATACTCTTTAATTAAACGATTCTGTGTCCCTGAGTAACAATTCTGTGTCTGTCCCTGATTAACAATTCTGTGTCCCTGAGTACCAATTCTGTGTCCCTCAGTAACAATTCTGTGTCCCTCAGTAACAATTCTGTGTCCCTCAGTAACAATTCTGTGTCTGTCCCTGAGTAACAATTCTGTGTCTGTCGCTGAGTAACAATTCTGTGTCCCTCAGTAACAATTCTGTGTCCCTCAGTAACAATTCTGTGTCTGTCCCTGAGTAACAATTCTGTGTCTGTCCCTGAGTACCAATTCTGTGTCCCTCAGTAACAATTCTGTGTCCCTCAGTAACAATTCTGTGTCCCTGAGTAACAATTCTGTGTCCCTCAGTAACAATTCTGTGTCCCTCAGTAACAATTCTGTGTCTGTCCCTGAGTAACAATTCTGTGTCTGTCCCTGAGTAACAATTCTGTGTCCCTAAGTAACGTTTCTGTGGCCCTAAGTAACGGTTCTGTGGCCCTCAGTAACAAATCTGTGTCCCTCAGTAACAATTCTATGTCCCTCAGTAACAATTCTGTGTCCCTCAGTAACAATTCTGTGTCCCTGAGTAACAATTCTGTGTCCCTGAGTAACAATTCTGTGTCCCTCAGTAACAATTCTGTGTCCCTCAGTAACAATTCTGTGTCTGTACCTGAGTAACAATTCTGTGTCTGTCGCTGAGTAACAATTCTGTGTCCCTCAGTAACAATTCTGTGTCCCTCAGTAACAATTCTGTGTCCCTCAGTAACAATTCTGTGTCTGTCCCTGAGTAACAATTCTGTGTCTGTCCCTGAGTAACAATTCTGTGTCCCTGAGTAACAATTCTGTGTCCCTCAGTAACAATTCTGTGTCCCTCAGTAACAATTCTGTGTCTGTCCCTGAGTAACAATTCTGTGTCTGTCGCTGAGTAACAATTCTGTGTCCCTCAGTAACAATTCTGTGTCCCTCAGTAACAATTCTGTGTCTGTCCCTGAGTAACAATTCTGTGTCTGTCGCTGAGTAACAATTCTGTGTCCCTCAGTAACAATTCTGTGTCCCTCAGTAACAATTCTGTGTCTGTCCCTGAGTAACAATTCTGTGTCCCTCAGTAACAATTCTGTGTCCCTGAGTAACAATTCTGTGTCCCTCAGTAACAATTCTGTGTCCCTCAGTAACAATTCTGTGTCTGTCCCTGAGTAACAATTCTGTGTCCCTAAGTAACGTTTCTGTGGCCCTAAGTAACGGTTCTGTGGCCCTCAGTAAGAAATCTGTGTCCCTCAGTAACAATTCTGTGTCTGTCCCTAAGTAACAATTCTATGGCACTAAGTAACGTTTCTGTGGCCCTAAGTAAAGTTTCTGTGGCCCTAAGTAATGATTCTGTGGCCCTAAGTAACGTTTCTGTAGCCCTAAGTAACGTTTCTGTGGCCCTAAGTAACGTTTCTGTGGCCCTAAGTAACGGTTCTGTGTCCCTCAGTAACAATTCTGTATCCCTCAGGAACAATTCTGTGTCTGTCCCTGAGTAACAATTCTGTGTCCCTAAGTAACAATTCTGTGTCTGTCCCTGAGTAACAATTCTGTGTCCCTAAGTAACGTTTCTGTGGCCCTAAGTAATGGTTCTGTGGCCCTCAGTAACAAATCTGTGTCCCTCAGTAACAATTCTGTGTCTGTCCCTAAGTAACAATTCTGTGGCACTAAGTAACGTTTCTGTGGCCCTAAGTAAAATTTCTGTGGCCCTAAGTAACGATTCTGTGGCCCTAAGTAACGTTTCTGTAGCCCTAAGTAACGTTTCTGTGGCCCTAAGTAACGTTTCTGTGGCCCTAAGTAACGGTTCTGTGTCCCTCAGTAACAATTCTGTATCCCTCAGTAACAATTCTGTGTCTGTCCCTGAGTAACAATTCTGTGTCCCTAAGTAACAATTCTGTGTCTGTCCCTGAGTAACAATTCTGTGTCCCTAAGTAACGTTTCTGTGGCCCTAAGTAACGGTTCTGTGGCCCTCAGTAACAAATCTGTGTCCCTCAGTAACAATTCTGTGTCTGTCCCTAAGTAACAATTCTGTGGCCCTAAGTAACGTTTCTGTGGCCCTAAGTAACGATTCTGTGGCCCTAAGTAACGTTTCTGTAGCCCTAAGTAACGTTTCTGTGGCCCTAAGTAACGTTTCTGTGGCCCTAAGTAACGGTTCTGTGGCCCTCAGTAACAAATCTGTGTCCCTCAGTAACAATTCTGTGTCTGTCCTAAGTAACAATTCTGTGGCCCTAAGTAACGTTTCTGTGGCCCTAAGTAACGTTTCTGTGGCCCTAAGTAACGATTCTGTGTCTGTCCCTAAGTAACAATTCTGTGTCTGTCCCTGAGTAACAATTCTGTGTCCCTAAGTAACGTTTCTGTGGCCCTAAGTAACAGTTCTGTGGCCCTCAGTAACAATTCTGTGTCCCTCAGTAACAATTCTGTGTCTGTCCCTAAGTAACAATTCTGTGGCCCTAAGTAACGTTTCTGTGGCCCTAAGTAACAGTTCTGTGGCCCTCAGTAACAATTCTGTGTCCCTCAGTAACAATTCTGTGTCTGTCCCTAAGTAACAATTCTGTGGCCCTAAGTAACGTTTCTGTGGCCCTAAGTAACGTTTCTGTGGCCCTAAGTAACGATTCTGTGTCCCTCAGTAACAATTCTGTGTCTGTCCCTAAGTAACAATTCTGTGTCTGTCCCTGAGTAACAATTCTGTGTCCCTAAGTAACGTTTCTGTGGCCCTAAGTAACAGTTCTGTGGCCCTCAGTAACAATTCTGTGTCCCTCAGTAACAATTCTGTGTCTGTCCCTAAGTAACAATTCTGTGGCCCTAAGTAACGTTTCTGTGGCCCTAAGTAACAGTTCTGTGGCCCTCAGTAACAATTCTGTGTCCCTCAGTAACAATGCTGTGTCTGTCCCTAAGTAACAATTCTGTGGCCCTAAGTAACGATTCTGTGGCCCTAAATAACGTTTCTGTGGCCCTAAGTAACGATTCTGTGGCCCTAAGTAACGTTTCTGTGTCCCTAAGTAACGTTTCTGTGTCCCTAAGTAAAGTTTCTGTGGCCCTAAGTAACGTTTCTGTGTCCCTAAGTAACGTTTCTGTGTCCCTAACTAACGTTTCTATGTCCCTAAGTAACGTTTCTGTGTCCCTAACTCTCTCCCTGAATACAGCCAGGTCTGCCTCTGTTGAATGACTGGAGGCAAATGGAGAATTCTAAAATGGCCGCCATTTATAGCTCGACCATTACACAGTGCTGGCTGGCTGCTGATTGGCTAATGCGATCACATGTCATGAATGAATGCATTATGGGTCAGCGCGCCTTGTCTGCGCGCCTTCCCAGACATCCCCGCTCCGTCGCCGCACATGTCGCCGCCATTTTAGGAAAAATTTCGATTCGCGCATCCGAAGTCTGCTTATTTTCGGATTCGGCGCGAATCGAAATTTTTCTAATATTCGAAGCGAATTCCACTTCGCCTACTTCGATTCGTTCATCTCTAGTGTTTATACAAAACTAGTGCAGCACTACCCTCATAGAATATCCCCATAGAAGCTGCTTGTATTTTTGCCCGGGTCTCCCCTATCTTTGCCCTGCAGCCAGGCACAAGGTATTTGACAGCCAGGTGCGCACACACACTTTCTCTCGTTGTCTTCAATATCTAGGGGACATTGTTTTTGTATTTTTTTGTAGAATAGGGAATAGGGATGGGTAATTCAGTAGGATACTCCGGAATTAGAACTAATTACAGTTGAGGACATCTGATTGATCTCTTAGTTGAGCAGATAGCAGAGTAGAAGCGGATAGCAGACTTCTCTTTAGTAATAGCAACAAGTAGTTTATAAGTGAGCAATGTCCCTTTAGCAGTTGTAGTAGTAGTAGCAGGGCAGAGCTCCACAGGTACAAACCAGTTACGGCAGACTGTGGACTGTGCAGTCCAAAAGTAACAGAAACTGAGCAAAGTCCTATGCAGTAGCAACAAAAGGACAAGCTCTTCAGAACAGTAGCCAGTGCGCCCTTTTTTTCACAGCTACGCTGATTATCAAGTACCAGAAGGGTAGCAAAGCACACAGAGTCCCCAAGATCTCTCAGTGTCTGTACTCACAAGGCCCAAGGACAGAATAATAGCCTCCTTCCAATCTTCCAAGCGACACCTTCCAGTGATACCAGACAAATCTTTGGCAGACAGCTCCCCACAGTCAGATTACTGAAGAACCAGGGTCACTCTCTAACTCCAGGCCCTCAGGCCACCCACCTGAGGCCACATGGCAGCAGTTGCCAGGTGAAGCAAGCCTGCCTCCAGCCTGGCTTAGTGCAATCCTCTCCAGGAAAGAGTCCATGTGCTCACCGAAAAAAAATACCAGCTCCCAGCATGCAATGGGGCCACTCTCCCCTGTAAATGGCCAGGGCTATATCCATATTCATGTTGTTCATTTGCCTAGCTTCTGCTTATGTTCTGGAAGGCTCTCATAGCTTCCAGGAGGCAGGTGGAGTTCAAGACAAACTCATTCAACACCAGAGCATCACTAACAGACATGACTAATCAATTGCAGCACTCTTAAGCAGAATGCCAAACTGAATTTATCTAACAGACTCTCTGTTAAGCAGAGAAACACAGCTACTATACAAAATCCTAGCACCTACTGTATATAAGCGCACCTATATAAGAGGGTGCTACACTAGCTAGAAACCCCACCAAACAGGGGTTACTACAATCAACCAGACATTCAACTACTAGTAGACTAGGATGAAGGACAATTGGACCCTACTAGTGGGGGAAATCGAACTAAGAAGAACAATTTACAAACAGACTGACTACCCTCCAAAATTTGACAGGTTCTGCCATAAGTCCTGAACCCCAAGTCCTCCACATCTGTGAGCAGATTGTCATCACACTGAGGAATTGTCAAAGTTGAAGTGCATCTGTTGGCCTTCATGGCCATCTGATCCCAGGATATTTCAGATATTTGGGTACAGAACATTGTACCCAGGGGCTACAAACTAGAATTTTGGTATCTGATTCCGCCCCGCTTAATGTGGTCAAACTTGCCAACATCCCCACAAAGATTGACTGACCTTCACACTATTCTTCACCTAACTGGCCCTAGTCTATGTCCCAGAAATCTAGAGGTTTCAAGCTGTCTATTGACAGAGAATGTTGCCCTTCCCTTTTGGCCTGTCTACTGCACATTTAGTCTTCACCAAAGTGCTCACCCCTGTTCTTGCTGTACTAAACTCTCAGGGCATCCCCATAATGGGATATCAGAATGACATTCTTGTGAGGGAACAGTTGACTCAAGCTGTCTCGGCCAATGTCCATTGAACCATGCAGACCCTACAGAGATTCAGGTGGATACTACATTTCCAGAAATCAGCTTTGGAAAATTTAGGCCTGATTTTAAATATGGCTCTAAGGTTTTCTTTTTCCTGGATGAAATCTAGACTCTGCCCTGCTCCCACATTTGGACTTTTCAGTCCAGGAGTTTGAACGAGGGTCTTGGTGTCCTCCTTTAAAGCAGTTTCATATGCTTTTCAATTTTACTCCAGGCAGTTGCAACTCAATATTCCAGCAACATAGGACAAAAGGGTGCAGTCTCTCGATCGTCGAATATGCCTGACCAGCAGGACCAGGCTTGCCCTTGCATGGTTGGTCACAAGTTAACCATTGAAATCAGGAGAAACCTTTCTCCCAGTGGTTTGAAACTGTTTAAGATGTATTCCAGCCTATCAGCCTAGGAAGGAAGCCTAGGTACCTTTCTGGTACAAGGGACTTGGTCACTGGAGCAAGTTTGTCTCCTGATGCGTTTTCTAGTACTCAGGGAAATTCATTTATCCCTTCAGTGCTGGACTTTTTGTCTCCAAGTTTCAGTTCAACAATGCCACTGCAGTGATTAACATTGACAACAGGAAAGTACCAGAGGTCTCACAGCTCAAAGAGAAATGGCTCTGATTCTGCCTTGGGCAGAAATTCACAATCCAGCCCTGACTAATGTGCTCATCCCAGGCATGGAATGCTGGCATCACAAACAAACAAAAGATTTCCCAGCACACTTGCTAGCCCGCCTGCAAAACAACCAATTTTGGCCCTGTCTAACAGTTTATGTTAAAAACAGAGGGTTTTGTTTGCACACAAATACATACATAAGCCACAGTCCTGCATATAGGGTCCTCTGTATGCTGTGAATCTAACTCTAAAATTTCCACAGCCTCCGCAGTGGGAGCACATATATCAATGGACAGGTTAAGAGGCAGGTAAGGGAATGCTGGATGTGAAACTCCTAGCTTCCATGTTTAACCAGAAATAGAGCAAGTTTGTCTTCAGATTCAGGGACCCTCTAGCCTTAGCAGTGGGTACTCTGATAATGCTGTAGGATCAGTTCAACCTGATCTACACTTTTCCTCCTCTGAAGCTTTTTCCTCTGCTACTGCACAGGATCAGGATGGAAGACATTCTGGTGATTTTTCCACACTAAACTGGCGCAAGTCCAGAGGGACAAAGGCCTATTGGATTCAGTCATCCCTACACTCTTAATAGCTAGGAAATTGAATTCTCACAAATTTGGAATTGCAAAGTGTATTCCTCTTGGTGCGAAACAAGGAAATTCCATCCTAGGAAGTTCTCCATGGGTTGAATCCTGTCTTTCCTGCAGTCTGGTCTTTATCAGTTTTTGGTCTTGAGCAATATCAAGAGTCAAATTTCTGCCTTAAGGCAGTAGTAAACTTTCCCCACCAAAAAATAAAAAATTCCCCCTGAAGGGCAATATTATAATGTGCTAGTATGCATTGCATACTAGAACATTATGAGAGATTTGCCTTAAAAAGAAACCCTTTAGCGGGGCCCTGTCACTGCCTTCTTCAGGTCTTTCTTCCAGGTTCGCGAGCTCCGGCCATTTGAATTATGATTATGTCACTCCTGTGCATGCACACGGGAGTCACGGCCATGGTAAAGTGCTCTAAAGGGAGAGCATGAGTCCCTTTAGAGTGCAGTGTGCATACGCTGGTGACATCACAAGCTGTAGAAGTAGTGAATATCTCCTAAATGGTGCACAGCTTATCTGTAGGTACAAATGAACAAGCAGTGTTTATCTCCCGCTTTAATGGTTCTTTTTCACAGACCTCCCATTCCTCAGGGATGGAAAAGGCTAGCAGATGCACTATATTACCAAAATTATTGGGACACCCCTCCAAATTATTGGTGATTGGTGTTCCAATCACCTCAGTGGACACAGGTGTATAAAATCAAGCACCTAGGCATGCAGACTGCTTCTACAAAAATGTTAGAGTATTTTATAACTGTTCTTGTATTCCCAGTGCCTCAGTGCTGCATGTGATTTTCCCTGCTTCATCTGTGTTCCCAGCACCCCTGGGTTGCAGGATACTTTCCTTCCTGTACCAGTACATGCCAGGGAGTCTTAGCTATCTCAGTATCTGGTAAGCTTAGCCTGCATTTGTGTTTGGAGATTGCAACCTGAGATCTGTCCTGTAGCAAACTCCATCACTCCTTCTGGGGTGCTGTGGTCAATACCAGTCTCTGAGCTATAGCAGCCAAGAATGTGTTAAATTTGTTTAAGGTGAAAATGATCACTTCCACAGCCCTTTGAAGTACTAATACCCCCGCCATGTATCCTGGGCTTTGCTGTGCCACTTGCAGACAAGTTACCAACATGGGTGTCAGAAGGTAAAATGGAGGGGAGGTAGATCAGTGAACATCCATTAATTATCTACATACAGTAAGATATAATACATAAAAAAAGTCCCTCCCCCACATACATGTACATAAGAACATAAACACATGCCGCAGGTGCATCTACGTACAAAAATGTACAAAAATATTGCACTACACAGGTTACAGACCACTGCTAATGCCAGAGTGAGAACAATCATTTGAGAGTGATCGTTCATGAATAACAAAGGCTTTTAACTATAGACAATTTGGGGTACCAAAGATTGTTGCAGTTTTTGGGCACACACAATTTTAAGGCTTGACATATTTGGTATCTACAGTGCATCCAGAAAGAATTCACAGAGCTTAATTTTTGCCACTTTTTGTTATGTTACAGCCTCATTCTAAAATGGATTAAATTCATTTTTTTCCCTCAACATTCTACAAACAATACCCCATAATGACAACATGAAAGAAGTTTGTTCTGAAATTTTTTTCAATTTATTAAATAAAAAAAAAAAAAAAACACATGTACATAAGTATTCACAGCCTTTGATACTCAAAATTGAGTTCTGGTGCATCCTGTTCCCACTGATCATCCTCGAGATGTTTCCACAACTTGATTGGAGTCCACCTGTGGGAAATTCAGTTGATTGGACATGATTAGGAAAGGCATAAACCTGTCTGTATACGGTCCCACAGTTAACAGTGCATGTCAGAGCACAAACCAAGCCATGAAGTCCAAGGAATTGTCTGTAGAACTCTGAGACAGGATTGTATCAAGGCACAGATCTGGGGAAGGGTACTGAAACATTTCTGCAGCATTGAAGGTCCCAATGAGCACAGTGGCCTCCATCATCTGTAAATGGAATAAGTTTGGACCCACCAGGAATTTTCCCAGAGCTGGCCGCCCGACCAAAATGAGTGTTCGAAGGAGAAGGGCCTTAGCCAGGGAGGTAACCAGGCACCCGATGGTCATTCTGAAAGAGCTCCAGGGTTTCTCTGTGGAGAGAGGAGAACCTTCCAGAAGAACAGCCATTGTGACTGAGGTCTTGGGGCTCATTTACAGTACATGGGCCTGTGGCCTGTACAGTGGGGATGTTTTTTTTTTTTAAGTGGCTGGAGCTGTTTGCAGGCAGCCTATGTTATGCTGTGGGGACGCTGCAGCTGTACGAACATATGAACAAAGTTGCAAGTCCTAATTTGACAGGCGTGTGGATGCAGGTGCACCTGCTCACCTGTAAAATTAGGACATTAGACATTAGAGTAACGGGTGGCTCCAGTCACACAAACAAGCTGCTCATTTATGCTTCATGAGCCAGAGAACCCGTGTGAATGAGCCGTTAATTTATTTTCTTTTTAATTATTTTTTTACAATTTTTATTATTTTTTACCATTTTTAATTTTTTACATTTTTTTCACAACGCTGTTGGGGAGAGATTTGTGAAATATCAGGGTTCTAAACAAGCCCCTGATGTTTCATTTTTGATACAGAGAGAGGAATTGAACACATACAGTGGGGATCGAAAGTTTGGGCACCCCAGCTAAAAATTTGTATTAATGTGCATAAAGAAGCCAAGGAAAGATGGAAAAATCTCCAAAAGGCATCAAATTACAGATTAGACATTCTTATAATATGTCAACAAAAGTTAGATTTTATTTCCATCATTTACACTTTCAAAATAAAAAAATAAAAAAAAATGGCATCTGCAAAAGTTTGGGCACCCTGCAGAGTTAATATCTTGTACTGCCCCCTTTGTCAAGTATCACAGCTTGTAAACGCTTTTTGTAGCCAGCCAAGAGTCTTTCAATTCTTATTTGAGGTATCTTTGCCCATTCTTCCTTACAAAAGTCTTCCAGTTCTTTGAGATTTCTGGGCTGTCTGTCACGCACTGCTCTTTTAAGGTCTGTCCATAGATTTTCAATTATGTTGAGGTCAGGAGATTGTGAAGGCCATGGCAAAACCTTCAGTTTACGCCTCTTGATGTAATCCCCCGTAGATTTCGAGGTGTGTTTAGGATCATTATCCATTTGTAGAAGCCACCCTCTCTTTAACTTCAGCTTTTTCACAGATGGCATCAAGTTACCATCCAAAATTTGCTGAAATTTTATTGAATCCATTTTTCCTTCTACTCGTGAGATGTTCCCTGTGCCACTGGCTGCAACACAACCCCAAAGCATGATTGATCCAACCCCATGCTTAACAGTTGGACAGAGGTTCTTTTCATTAAATTCTGTGCCCCTTCTTCTCCAAACGTACCTTTGCTCATACTGGCCAAAAAGTTCAATTTCAACCTCATCGGTCCACAGAACTTGTTTCCAAAATGCATCAGGCTTGTCTATATGTTCATTTGCAAAGTTCAAACGATGATTTTTGTGGTGAGGACGTAGAAGAGGTTTTCTTCTGATGACTCTTCCATGAAGACCATATTTGTACAAGTATCTCTTTATAGTGGAATAGTGTACCACAACTCCAGTGTCTGCCAGATCTTTCTGGAGGGATCGTGCAGTCAAACGTGGGTTTTGAATTGTTTTTCTCACAATCCTGCGAGCTGTTCTGTCTGATATTTTTCTTGGTCTTCCAGATCTTGCTTTAACGTCCACTGTTCCTGATGACTGCCATTTCTTAATTACATTCCGAACAGAGGATATTGACATCTGAAAACGCTTTGCTATCTTCTTATAGCCTTCTCCAGCTTTGTGAGCGTCAACTATTTTCAGTTTCAGTTTTCTAGACAACTGCTTAGAAGAACCCATGGTGCTGATTGTTGGGGCAAGGTCAGATGAGTCTGGGCATTTAAAACCTTTGAGATTGACATCACCTGGTCTTCCCAGACAATGATCGAGAACAATCCATGACACTGGCAGGTCTCAGCTTGGCAAAGGGGGCAGTGCATGCTATAAATTCTGCAGGGTGCCCAAACTTTTGCAGTTGCCATTTTTTTGTTTTCTGTTATTTTGAAAGTGTAAATGATGGAAATAAAATCTAACTTTTGTTGACATATTATAAAAATGTCTAATCTGTAATTTGATGCCTTTTGGAGATTTTTCCATCTTTCCTTGGCTTCTTTATGCACATTAATACACATTTTTAGCTGGGGTGCCCAAACTTTCGATCCCCACTGTACAGTAGATTTCCTAATAACTTTCTCTGCAGTCCCAGGTGCACTGCAGATAAATGAACAGGAAGAGCTCTGTACAGAGCCTTCCAGTTCATTCACAAGCTGAAGCAAAGTAAACAATTTACTATGCTACAGTTATGAATGAACACAGTGAGTGATCGGTACTGCTATCAGGATCAGGTGACAGGCAGACGGGGGCCCAGACAGAAGACAAGAGAGGAGTGTGAAAAGCGAGAGTGACTGGAACACTGGGAAGGCAGTTACCAATCCCCCTTTGGGCCCCCCATGCAGCAGTGGGTAGGAAAGGGGGAAAAGACGTATTTCAGTTGTTGCAGGGGGAGCCACACAGGAATTGATTCCAGTACTTGCCCTGCAGCACACAATCACTCTCCTTGCCCACATTCCCCGTCCCTTGCTTGTCAGCTGTCAGTCCCTACTCTACCTGTCACCCAGCACAGTGAACCACTGCAATACTAAAAGTAGTGCCAGCTGCAGTACAGACCCCTAGCCCGCCAATTTTATTATACTGACTGTTGCCGAGCAGCATGACAGCACTGGTCACTTGGATAAGACGCTCAGGAGGGGGGCTTTGGACCCCATGTCCCCCTCCCCCTATACACATCTATCTACACCAATGTTAACAACATATTTACAAATAACAGTCTAAGTTACAGATTACATACCATGTAATGCAATGTGTTTAAGATCTTTGCCACTCAAGAAAAAGGGAATGCACTTCAGACGTTGGCAATGCTCCTGATTTGCAACGTGTTACTCCACATCTGGTGGTGTGAAATGCAGGTGGGGAGACATTGGATGTAGCAGTCTGGAGGTTACACAAAGCTGAGGCTCCAGAAACAGAAACGTCTCCCCTTGATGTGGGAAATGCCCTTTGCTGTGTAATTTAATCCACGAGGGACACCAAATATTTTGGCTCCTATAAAAAGGTATTTAGCCTGTAAATCACACTATTGGTGAACACAGCAGAGCACTTTAGGGATGGAAAGTGTGCATAGCTCATAAATGTGATTTTTATCTAAAGCCACAAGATGAACTTTCTACCCTGCTCTATTACATTTCTTCATTTAGTAAGAAGCAACCAGCAGATACCACTACAACGGGAGCCCATGTAGTTTCAGCCATGATAGAAATTGTGGAATGATCTCCCCAAATATTCTGCAGTATCTGATTTCAATTATGTTGAGTCAGCAATATATCATTAACAGTACATCCGTTCATACAATGTTCTCCTGGGAAATTTTATTCAGCTGGGTAGGATGAACACTTGGCCAGGCAGTCAAAATAAAAAGGGGAGGTACTTAGAAATAGAAACGTTTATTAAGTCTCTGTTTGTGTTAAAAAAGACTATTGTGTCAGTAAATACAAACACAATAAAATTTTTAACATTTTCATTGATTTTAAAATTCAAGATTGTTTTGAGTTGATAAGTACCAAATATATCTGGCCTCAAATTGCATGTGCTTGCAAAACAGAACAAAACTACAACGCCCAGAATTTTAAGCAAACAACACTTGAAAATTGGATTTTTGTACATTTGTTGGTCAATGAATCTGTGTTCCCGAATGTTTGTTTATCTTTGCTTAATCTATAATAAAACTCTTTGTAAAAGAAAATTGGATTTTTGTATTTACTGTACAATATTTTCTTGGAGGTCAATGAGCAACATATGATTTAGAAATAACTGGGTTAAACTGTGGCCAGCCTGCTATAACCCCTCCCACTCCCAGCATGCCTCAATTTTGTAACAAAACAGTACCAAAAGCAAGATCATCATCATAGAGGGGTGGTCCTGCATCCTTCAATGAACTCCACAAAAAGTATTTTAGGGTGAGCAGAAAACCAAATCTTTCTCATTCATTAAAGGAAACAGGGTTCATAGACAGCTGAGACATCCGAAAGCAGTCCAAATGAGGGGTGGGCGACACAGCAAACAAAAAGAACAGGCCTCCTGTATACAACAAAATGGGAATTGTCTGCAGGTCAGAATGCTGCCCGAAGGATATTACGCTCAAAGCTGGCATCAGATAAGGCCTGAACATCCACCTAGAAAACTTAAATAATGTGTGAACAGAAAACCCAGTGGCAGCCTTGAAAAAATGAGAAACAATTGACTGATGCCAAAACACCCATGAAGTGCCTACAGATCTTGTAGAGTGTGTCTTCGAAAAGGTGACACTTGATTCTCAAAATCATAAGCTTGAATGATTATGTCAGGGACCACGGCTCCAGGGTCCGCGATCGCGGCTCCGTCCCTCGCGCATGCGCAGTGGCGGCGGATCGCGCCGGGACACAGGCACTAGGTCCCGGCGAGCCGCGGCTGACAGGACGCCGCGCATGCGCAGTAGGAGCCGCGGGCGCGCCTCAGGCGTCCAATGACAGCCGGGGGCGCGTCCTAGCCGGCCAATGACAGTGCAGGGCGCACTATTTAAAGATGCCCTGCACTGTCACAGATTGCCGCAAGGTCTTCTGTGATCCTGAGTTCCTGCACCTATCTTGTGACCCTGATTGACCCTGACTATTCTGCCTGCTCCTGCGTTTGACCCGGATTGTCCTGACTACTCTGCCTGCTCCTGCGTTTGACCCGGATTGTCCTGACTATTCTGCCTGCTCCTGCGTTTGACCCGGGTTGCCCTGACCATTCTACGGATTGACTTCCCTGCTGACCCTGCGTGTGACCCGACTACTCTCGCCTACCGATTCTGTACCCCGCTTACCCTCACGGGCCCACGATCCGTTACTACCCTGCTGGGGCCGCCATCCTCTTCATATCTGGCTCTCCCGGTATCTGTCCCCAAGGGTCTCCTCAGCCACTGGCGGGCCTGCTCGGAGGTCGTGACCTGGCCCGGGACTGTTTCAAGTCCATCCCCACCATCAGGGGCTCTGGTGAAAGCACAGCCCGGGCTTAGACCCCACGCTCTGAGTAGGTCTGTCAGTTGGCAGCCTGAGGCACCACCTGGCGGATCATACCAGTACCTTGCGGCCATGACAGAGCCAGGAAGTGGACCGGCGTCCCTAGAGGATATTTGTCAGCACCTGGCCACCTTGACCCAGGCTTTTCAGAACTTCCACAGTCGCTGCGCCCGACTGGAGGACCGCATGGAGTCAATAGCCCCCCTGACTCCCCCTGCTCAGAGTCCTCCACCTGCAGGACCTCCCGCTAACCCGGTATCCGGAGCGGTTGCCACATCCCTAGCTCCTGAACCCCGCGTTCCTCTGCCGGAACGATTCCGTGGTGATCGGAGCTGCTTCCGAGCCTTCCGGAACGCCTGCACCCTATACTTTGACTTACAACCCCGCACGTTCACCACTGAGACCGTCAAGGTGGGGTTTATAGTCTCCCTCCTTCAGGATGAGCCCCAGGATTGGGCTCACCGTCTGATGGAGAAGCACGACCCCCATCTTGACTCCGTGACCAAATTCTTTCGGGCCATGGCCGTCTTGTATGACGACCCTCAGCGAGCTGCTTCCGCTGAAGCGACTCTATACTCCCTGCGGCAGGGCCGCCGGACAGCCGAAGAATACGCGTCCGATTTTAGGCGTTGCATGGGCGACACCAGATGGAACGATGCGGCCTTATGTCACCAGTTCCGCATCGGGCTGTCTGAGCCTCTCAAGGACGAACTAGCGCGAGTAGGCCTACCTGACTCCCTGGAAAAACTGATTGAGTTGGCCATTCAAATTAACCGTAGACTAAGGGAACGTCGGCTGGAAAGGAGCAGTCAGGGTCAAAGGGTGGCATGGATTCCTTCCAGAGATACAGCTCCAACCCCAGGGAACCATCCGCGAAGCACAGAAACAGGGGACAACCCGGAACCCATGCAGCTGGGATTGGCCCGTTCTCACTTATCGGTCGAGGAACGTCAAAGGAGACTATCACAGAACCTATGTCTGTACTGCGGGGAAGCTGGTCATCAGGTGCGCTCCTGTCCTGCTAAAATGAGTAAGTCCACGCCCGTTTCTTTTACTCTACCCGCAGGAAGGGATGATCAGTCGAGTTACCTGGCCATTCCTGTGTCTTTACAGCTCCCCGGAGGAACATTGTCGGTGACCGCAATCGTTGACTCAGGAGCCTGTAGTTGCTTCATCGATCTGACTTTTGCCCACCGGCAAAAAATCCCTCTCCAGACCAAAGAAAGGGGGTTCAACATCTTCTTGGCAGATGGGTCTCGTATAAAATCAGGGGTGGTGGACCAGGAGACACCACCCATTTTCACCACAATGGCAGACCATCACCAGGAGTTCCTCCGTTTGGATGCCATCGCATCCCCCCTTTTTCCAGTCATTCTGGGCCTCCCTTGGCTGAGGGCCCATAACCCCCAGATTGACTGGGAAAAGGGAACAGTTCAATTTTGCTCACCCTATTGTTTAAGTCACTGCCACGTCACAGGATCCGTGGTTCCCCGGTTCCTCCTGTGCTTGGATGGTGACACCGATCTATCCCAGGTTATTCCCCCGGCCTACCATGACTTCTTAGACGTCTTTAGTAAGCGAGGAGCTGACGTTCTCCCTCCGCACCGTTCCTACGACTGCCCCATAGACCTCCTACCCGGATCTGAAATCTCTTTCGGCCGTATCTTTCCCTTGTCCGAAGCAGAATCAGGAGTACTGAGGGAATACATTGATGAGAACCTTCGGAAGGGATTTATTCGTCCATCCACATCCCCAGCCGGGGCCGGGTTATTCTTCGTAGAGAAGAAGGACAAATCGCTACGGCCCTGCATAGACTACCGTGACCTGAACAAAATAACGGTAAAGAATCGTTATCCTTTACCCCTAGTCCCCGAGCTCCTCCAGAGATTGAGATCGGCAACGATATTCACTAAATTAGACCTGCGGGGGGCCTATAACCTTGTCCGTATCAGGGAGGGGGATGAGTGGAAGACGGCGTTCCGTACGAGATTCGGTCACTACGAGTACTTGGTGATGCCGTTCGGGCTCTGTAATGCACCGGCGACCTTTCAGCACTTTATCAATGATGTTTTTCGTGACCTTCTTGATATTTTTGTGGTGGTTTATTTGGATGACATCTTAATTTTTTCCCCTTCACTGGAGGTTCATCGGGGTCATGTGATACGGGTATTAGAACGGTTGCGTCAACACGGGCTATACGCAAAGGCAGAAAAGTGCTGTTTCGAACAGCACGAAACCACATTCTTGGGACTGGTTCTCTCTTCCGCGGGGGTCGCGATGGATCCCCAGAAAGTCACGGCGATCTTAGATTGGCCAATACCCGCCAACAAAAAGGGGGTACAGCGTTTCATCGGTTTTTCCAACTTTTACAGGAAGTTTATTAGGAACTTCTCCGGTCTGGTCTCCCCGATCACGCAACTGACGAAACAAGGGGTCCGCTTTAAGTGGACTCCCGAAGCGCAGACAGCCTTCGAAAAGCTCAAAGAATTGTTCACCTCTGCTCCCATTCTCTGCCATCCAGATGCTTCTCTCCCATATGTGTTGGAAGTGGATGCCTCCGAAAATGCTGTAGGGGCGGTTTTGTCCCAAAGGAATGGTACCAAGGAACTTCTGCACCCTGTGGCGTTCTTCTCCAGGAAGTTGACTCCAGCGGAACGCAACTACGACATTGGAGATCGGGAGCTCCTGGCCATTAAAACTGCCCTTGAAGAATGGAGGTATTTACTGGAAGGAGCCACACACCCAATCCTAATATTCACAGATCACAAAAACCTTGAATATTTGAGAACGGCAAAACGACTGAGACCTCGCCAAGCGAGATGGGCGCTTTTCTTCTCTCGATTCTCATTCCATATAACGTACCGACCCGGTACTAAGAACACTAAACCAGACGCTCTGTCCCGCATGTTTGAGGACCCCGACGACGCTGTGCTACCTGACACCATCTTACCTTCTGGAAGTTTCCTCGCTCTACAAACGGAACTTCGCTCCCGACTTCTTGATGCTTCTGTAGGACTACCAGTTCCGTCTGAATCACCCCTCCAGAGCCACGGTGGGCTAATTTGGAAGGAAGACCGGATCATGGTCCCAGAAGAAGTGCGAACCCTGGTCCTAGGGCACTGCCACGACCATCCTATGGCGGGCCACTTCGGGGTAACGAAGACGCTGGATCTGCTACGGCGCTCGTTCTGGTGGCCAGACATGATCAAGGATTGTGAGCAGTACGTCCGAACGTGTTCCACCTGTCAAAGGAACAAGCCCTCCAGGAGCAGGGCATGGGGATTGTTACGTCCATTACCCATACCCAAGCGGGCTTGGCAAATGATAGCCATGGATTTCGTGGTCGAACTTCCACCATCCCAGGGCTACACTGCAATAATGGTGATCGTTGACCGCTTCTCAAAGATGGCACATTTCGTGCCCCTGGAGAAGACCCCATCAGCACCGGAAACGGCACGGATCTTCATCAAGGAAGTGGTTAGGCTTCATGGTGTTCCCGAAGATATAGTATCAGATCGGGGGGTCCAATTCACCTCCAGGTTCTGGAACGCCTTATGTAAATCGCTGGGAATCAAGCTGTCGCTTTCATCCGCCTACCATCCACAGACCAACGGCCAAACTGAGAGAACAAACCAGACGCTGGAACAGTACTTACGGTGCTACACATCCTACCTTCAGGACGACTGGCTGTCGTTGCTGCCTTCCGCGGAATTCGCGTACAACAACTCGAGTCACTCAGCCACGGGTCAATCCCCGTTCTTTTCCAATTATGGGTACCATCCCACATTCCTCCCTGATCTGATGCCTGAGAATCCGGTACCAGCATCTCAAGACATCTTGAACTTCTTTTCTGTCAATAACAAGACAATTCAGGAAGCCATCGCTAAAGCCCAAGAGGACAGTAAGAGGGCATTCGACAGAAAGAGAAGAGGAGAATTACTGCTTCAACCAGGGGATCAGGTTTGGCTAGCAACAACCAACTTGAAGATGCTATGTCCTTCAAGGAAGCTGGGACCCAAGTTCATCGGCCCCTTTCCGGTAAAGCGAGTGGTTAACGAGGTGGCCTACGAGCTCGAGCTTCCGCAGACCTTCAAGATACATCCTGTCTTCCATGTATCTCTCCTGAAGCCATCCAGACCGGATCCCTTCCCGGACCGTGAATCCAGACCTCCCGAGGCAGTCACTATGGGTGACCAGGAGGAATTTGAAGTGGAGACTATCCTCAGTTGCCGAAGGAGGGGGGGCCAGACACAGTTCCTGATAAAGTGGAAGGGGTATGGCCCTGAGGAGAACTCATGGGAACCCGCCCAGAACGTCCACGCGCCCAGGCTCATCCGGGAGTTTTTTCGTGCTCACCCGCGGTGGAGAGATCAGTGGGGCTCCCGGAGGGTGCCCATTGGGGGGGGGCAATGTCAGGGACCACGGCTCCAGGGTCCGCGATCGCGGCTCCGTCCCTCGCGCATGCGCAGTGGCGGCGGATCACGCCGGGACACAGGCACTAGGTCCCGGCGAGCCGCGGCTGACAGGACGCCGCGCATGCGCAGTAGGAGCCGCGGGCGCGCCTCAGGCATCCAATGACAGCCGGGGGCGCGTCCTAGCCGGCCAATGACAGTGCAGGGCGCACTATTTAAAGATGCCCTGCACTGTCACAGATTGCCGCAAGGTCTTCTGTGATCCTGAGTTCCTGCACCTATCTTGTGACCCTGATTGACCCTGACTATTCTGCCTGCTCCTGCGTTTGACCCGGATTGTCCTGACTACTCTGCCTGCTCCTGCGTTTGACCCGGATTGTCCTGACTATTCTGCCTGCTCCTGCGTTTGACCCGGATTGCCCTGACCATTCTACGGATTGACTTCCCTGCTGACCCTGCGTGTGACCCGACTACTCTCGCCTACCGATTCTGTACCCCGCTTACCCTCACGGGCCCACGATCCGTTACTACCCTGCTGGGGCCGCCATCCTCTTCATATCTGGCTCTCCCGGTACCTGTCCCCAAGGGTCTCCTCAGCCACTGGCGGGCCTGCTCGGAGGTCGTGACCTGGCCCGGGACTGTTTCAAGTCCATCCCCACCATCAGGGGCTCTGGTGAAAGCACAGCCCGGGCTTAGACCCCACGCTCTGAGTAGGTCTGTCAGTTGGCAGCCTGAGGCACCACCTGGCGGATCATAACAGATTATCTGCCTATATCCACCAAGAAATGTTGAAACGAAAAGTTGGTTCTCCTATGCAGGAACCATCAGAGATGATAAAGAGTCCTAATGGAAGCAGTGACTGCAAGGTAGACTCACAGCTGGAACTACATCCAGGCAATGAAGGAAGATCTCCTGATGTACTGATGCAGGACAGAGAGATGGAAGCACAATGTCCTTATTAAGGTACCTAATATCCAATGGTAAGCCAACTTTTTGATTGTTCTGCATTGAGATGATTGACACTTATGCTTTATATTTTGTTTTATTGATATTATTGGACTGTCACCATTATTTTCCAAAATCAAATAAAGTTGGAATAATAAAAAGTTAAAAGATAAGCTGGTAGGCTGAAACCATCTTTGGAAAGAAGAAGGCTCTGGGCCTTAATACCACTTTGTCCTTGTCCCAGAAATGGTTCTCTACAGTATAGAGTTATACAGTTCAGCTATAGCAAGACCTTTGGTTCCTCTCTGAGGGTTGATGTATGTCACTGCCTTAGCATTGTCCATAGAGATTCTGATTGTATGACCGTTCACTGGAGATCTCCAGTGTTGTAGGGAAAACCAAATAGCACCAAGTTCTAGAATGTTGATTGGGAGATGGGATTCCTTCAGCAGCAAAGACCCCTGCACCAGCAAGGTGTCTAGGACATCTCCCCAGTCTTTAAGCCAGCCAGTGTTGTGACGACCTTCAAAAAGAACACAAAGAATGATTTCCCCTAACTCAAGTGCTGAATTCCTGAGCCAAGACAGTAATATCCTGGTCCTTGGTGACAGGAATATGGGTTTGTCAAGAGACTGAATGATAGGATGTTGAGTTGTAGGGGTCTGGAGTGGAACTGGGCAAACAGGAGTGCCGCAAAGGAGGCTACCATCAGCCCTAATACTGGCACACAGAAACAAAGAGCTGATTGACTCTTCTACTGAGCAGTCCCAGACTGGGAGCAGAACATTGTGGAAGAAAAACTCTGGCTTAAGCAGTATCTAGGATCTGATCCATATACACAAAGCATAAGTTGGTTCCATCAAAGTCTTCTGTAGGTTTAGGATCTAACCTTTTCAAGGTCTGAACTGTCCAATCCATATTGTAAGTCAGGGCTTATGCCACTGGCTCTCTCAGCAGGAGGAAGTCTGGATATCCCATAATGGAAATTACTTGGAAGCATAACAAGGCAAGCACTGGGGCTAGAACCTTGGTAAACACACAGGGTGTGGAAGACAGGCCAACTGGCAGGTCTACAAACCAGAAGTGCTGGGACCCGAAGCAAAGTGGAGGAATTGCTTATGTGCTGAAAAATTAAGAACATGCAAGCATGCAAGTCCTTGATATCTACAGGGATGAGAAAGCCTTACTGATGGAGGGAGGCTATGACAGATCTGGTGTATTTAATGTGGAATCTTTGAGCCCAAATGAACACATTTAGGGCCAAGAGATTCAATATGGAATGAATGACCCCATTTAGTTTTGGTATTGTGAAAAGGTTGGAATAAAATCCCCAAACGTTTCCACCGCATGAATTGAGGCAATATTCCCTTGTTTCAAAAGCTCCACAAGGGATTCATGGAGGTCTGCTAATCTGTGCAGTGATGCAGGAAATTTTAAATGAACTAGGGAGGGAGCTATGAACAAAAATCTAGTTTGTAGCCCCTGAAATATACCCCAGATCTCTGGAGGGGTGAAAATGGTCTACAACAATAACAGGTACATTTTTTAATATTGATTTTAGCTGTGCAGTTTGTTTTTATCTACTTGCCCTTAACTGCAAATTATTTTTTTGCAAAGGCAAATTAATTCTTTAATTCTCAATAATGGCCCTAAGTCTATTCTTCTGCTTCTGGTGTGTTATGGGGATACCAAACATGTCATGCAACAAGTGATTACTTTCGTATATCTATCTTAACGCTGTGTATGTATGTGCATGCAAGAAGTCATTTAGGCTGTTTTCATTTGTGCTTTGCAATGCTCTGCCATTCTTTGTAAATTACACTTCCAACATATACAGGTGAAACTCAAAAAATTAGAATATTGTGTAAAAGTTCATTTATTTCAGTATGAGATAGACTGATTACATGCAAAGCAAGATAGTTCAAGCCGTGATTTGTCATAATTGTGATGATTATGGCTTACAGCTCATGAAAACCCCAAATCCACAATCTCAGAAAATTAGAATATTGTGAAAAGGTGCAATATTCTAGGCTCAAAGTGTCCCACTCTAATCAGCTAATTAAGCCATAACACCTGCAAAGGGTTCCTGAGCCTTTAAATGGTCTCTCAGTCTGGTTCAGTAGCAATCACAATCATGGGAAAGACTGCTGACCTGACAGTTGTGCAGAAAACCATCATTGACAATTGCAAAAGAAGTTGGATGTTCCCAAAGTGCTGTATCAAAGCACATTAATATAAAGTTATGTGGAAGGGAAAAGTGTGGAAGAAAAAGGTGCACAAGCAGCAGGGATGACCGCAGCCTGGAGAGGATTGTCAGGAAAAGGCCATTCAAAAGTGTTGGGGACTTTCACAAGGAGTGGACTGAGGCTGGAGTCAGTGCATCAAGAGCCACCACACACAGACGGATCCTGGACATAGGCTTCAAATGTCGTATTCCGCTTGTCAAGCCGCTCCTGAACAACAAACAACGTCAGAAGCGTCTTACCTGGGCTAAAGAAAAACAGACCTGGTCGGTTGCTCAGTGGTCCAAAGTCCTCTTTTCTGATGAGAGCAACTTTTGCATCTCATTTGGAAACCAAGGACCCAGAGTATGGAGGAAGAATGGAGAGGCACACACTGCAAGATGCTTGAAGTCCAGTGTGAAGTTTCCACAGTCTGTGTTGATTTGGGGAGCCATGTCATCTGCTGGTGTTGGTCCACTGTGCTTCATTAAGTCCAGGGTCAATGCAGCCGTCTACCAGGAGATTGTGGAGCACTTCATACTTCCTTCCGCAGACAAGTTTTATGGGGATGCTGACTTCATTTTCCAGCAGGACTTAGCACCTGCCCACACTGCCAAAAGCACCAAAACCTGGTTCAACGACCATGGGATTACTGTGCTTGATTGGCCAGCAAACTCGCCTGACCTGAACCCCATAGAGAATCTATAGGGCATTGCCAAGAGAAAGATGAGAGACATGAGACCGAACAATGCAGAAGAGCTGAAGGCCGCTATTGAAGCATCCTGGTCTCCCATAACACTTCAGCACTACCACAGGCTGATAGCTTCCATGCCACGCCGCACTGAGACAGTAATTGCTGCAAAAGGGGCCCAAACCAAGTACTGAGCACATATGCATGCTTAAACTTTTCAGAGGTCCGATATTGTTCTATGTACAATCCTTGTTTTATTGATTGCATGAAATATTCACATTTTCTGAGATTGTGGATTTGGGGTTTACATGAGCTGTAAGCCATAATCATCACAATTATGACAAATCACGGCTTGAACTATCTTGCTTTGCATGTAATGAGTCTATCTCATATATTAGTTTCACCTTTTAAGTTGCATTACTGAAATAAATGAACTTTTGCACGATATTCTAATTTTTCGAGTTTCACCTGTACAGTAGCCTTAAATGTACCTAGTATGCACTGTGGTGTGCTGCATTGCCATAAATAAAGCAGGTGTTTTTTTTCATGTATTGAGGTGCATTAAGAGCCCATTCCAAATGCAGAGGTATGAAGGGGCCCTGGCATTTGTTTTTGTTACATAACTTCATTACTATCACAAGGGGGTTGAAAAGTCCGTATGAGATATTATTGAAGTAGTTTTAGATCCCCTTTATGGAAACATAGGTCTTCTAATTTTTTTTAGACCCCTCACCCCTGATGCTTCTTCTGTCTTCAGTGCACACAGATCAGGTGATAGAGGGGTTCATTTACTAAAGGTAAATATACTGTATGCTTTGCAAGTGAGTTTTCCCTTAGATAAGTGAATGAGGTGAAGCTCTGCTAAGTTCCATCATCCAATCATGTACAAATAAAAATGCTATTTTCAGTTTCCTTGCATGGGAGTGGTTATTTTTTGCAAAGTGAAATTTCATCTCGTTCACTAAGCTTTGGGGAAAACTCCCTTGCAAAGTGCAACTTTCTTTGCAAAGTGAACAGCCTATTGTCCTTTAGTAAACTAACCTTAGAGCAGGGGCGGACTGACCATTTAGAAACTCGGGCACTGCCAAAGGGCCCGGGGTCAGTAGGGGGCCCCATGAGATGCCCATGGTACCTGTTTCATAGGCTTTTTTGAGTTTGGGCAAGGACACAGGGGCCCCATGATCTCCTATTGCCCGGGGGCCCCATGAGTTGTCAGTCCGCCCCTACCTTAGAGAGTCTGCCTACTACCTAGCTGGTGCACTGGGATTCTAGGGCTCAAACCAAAAACTGCTCAGTCCTGCATCTTTGTACTGAGCATCGCAGTGAGCTTTTTACCAGGCTCCAATTAAAATAGTAAGGCCCTGGGGAGAACACCGGATGGATCCTTCTGGCACCATTGATTTTCTCTCCACATTTCTTTGGTTTGTACAGTGATGAAAGGGTTAACATGAGCTTTGATGTCTATGTCAGTCTGTGGAGTGCGAGCCTACCGTGTTAGAACGTTCCGTTCTTCAATATACTCTGTCTCCACAGCAATCCATTAAGGCCCTGCCATCCCCTTGCAGAATTTTTTTCATGATTATTTTGCTGAAAACCCCTCATTTCCACCAATTCCCACACATTCTGCAGACCTCGCCTGGATGAATCATAAGGCCACATGAATAAGGCTTTGTACAAACCTGACTGAGAACATAAAATAACAGCGATGTAACCTGTGCTGGAGGTTTGGGAGGATTTGGTTTCGGAAGCAGGAGGGGTACCTGGGAAGGATCAGGACACAGAATTAGGATTTTTGGATACATATCAAGCCCTTGGGGGTTGCTCCCCAAATCTCACAATCAGAGTTCACAGTTCTGTTTTTTTTATATTTTTTTTTTGCCGTTCTCACCACTTACCTCCATGTGATTAATGTTCTGCATAGTGGACAATATTTTTGGTCAGTGCTGTTTTGTTGCACTCGGGGGCATTTTAATCATTGATTGTTAAATTCCAGATATTAAATTCACCTGATTCCACCATGCATTGGGGTTGATTTACTAAAGGAAAATAAGCTATGCACTGCAAGTGCACTGAATGTGCAGTTGCTTTAGATCTGAGGAGCTTGCAAGGAAAATAAAAAAAACAGCATTTTTGCTTGGACATGATTGGATGGAAAAAAAAATCAGCAGAGCTTCGCTTCATTTCAGAGCTTCCCCTCGGATCTTAAGCAACTGCATTTGCAGTGCACAGTATATTTACCTTTAGTAAATAAACCCCTATGTGTTTTATGTGCTAAAGCAAATGAACTGCTGGGGGATCACAATATCAAGAGCTAAATTCCAACATTTTATTTATTTATAATGGAGCAATGTCATTTTAGCCATCATTCCTTAATAAGTTAGCAACTTCCTGACTTCATGATTTGTGGGAATTGAGTGAGTTTATTTTATAGATATATGGAGTAGTAACAGGACCATCTTGCTGGAATTGCATTTCTCTATAAAGATTTTCACCAAAAATACTGAAGTCCACTACCTTGTCTGGTGGACATCTATGGAACGGATTTTTTCCATCAAATTGTTATTTCAGTATACTAAATATACAGCAACAATGATTTGGGGAGCAAATAAGCTGTAAATCATCTGGAACAAGACCACCACAAACTCACAGTTCCACAAAAGGCAAAAAAAAATGGAGCTTGGAGGGTTACCACTTCCTACCTCACAAACCGGACCATATAACAACCAGAATGGAACCTGTTTACATGTTACCTGTGTAGCACCCTGCTATTATTCAGACTGCAGGATATTAAAAGAGACACAAGGTGGCAGTGTCCTGCAACTTAGTGGTACACACTCTGGTGAAAAGCTTTATGGATTTTGTAGGCTGAACTGCAGGACTTTGTTAGAAGGCAGAAAATTAGGTGACTACATTTCCCCAAGGAGCTGGAGTGTAGGTGGAGGCTTATAAATGTAGAAGCCTGGGAAAAGAGACAGGAAGTGAGCTGGGAGAGAGATGGAAGGAAGGTGTGAGGAGAAAGCTGTGCAGAATGCCAGAGGACTGGACCAGGCTGCAGAGCGAGAGAGCGGAGAAAGAGGGAGGAATAGCAGACCGCTGACATAAGAATCTGGATAACTACCCTGTTTGCTGATGACCCCGGAGTGCTTCAGTCTCTAACAAACTCTGCAGGAGGAACCACAGGACCGCTGGGGATCCGCCATCCACAGCGAGACCACCAGTGACTGGGATGATGCCACAGATCAGGTGAGAGAGTCCCAATATCCAGCCAATTACGTTGTCACTGGCATTCTTTTGAATCAGCCATAATCTAGTTACTGACAGTATTCACAAGTTGAGGCCTAGTTCACCCGGCTTATTAGCAAAAACATCTGCAGCATAATCCAGTCATCAGAGCCTGCTGCAGTGTCTGCCCTCTGCGGCCCAGCCACACCACTGTTTCCTCTGCAATTGGTTTACATCCATCATGGCACACTTGTCATTGTTGCCATTTGCTACTGCGGCCTAAAGAGGAATTAAGTGCTTCTGCCCACTCTTTAAACCTCTTGCTTAAAATGTGCATCTCATCTTGTGCCATAAAGGGGTACCGCCCAAGTTAAACACCACTTGAAGGGATAGTATCTGTGCTTGCATAAATCCTTTTGAGGGCCTTCCACCTGTTGCAACCAAGGAGATCTGAATTCCTGTAGTGCACCAACTGGGCCCCAACAAGTGCGCAGATCTTCCACTGCAGTTAAAGGGACATTAGCCTTCCTAATTAAAGAGCTATTTTCTTACCTTAGACTTGAACCTTGTCATCAGTTTCTGAGGGCCCAAAGTGAGTTAGCCTTACTCTTTAATAGTTTTCCTTTACTCACTGGGGGCAGAAACATCTCAAAGTTCAGGCCTTTGGTTAAATTCTAAATTGCAGGACTTTCAGAACTGACTGAGATTTTTACTATATGCTTGCTGACCTTTGCCTAAAGTTTCTAAGAGTGATAACTGTTATTATATGCATGCCTATAATTTTGTGCTGCTTTACTGTGCTCATAGTCAATTCTAGTATAAAGTATCAGTTCACTCTAACTTGTAGTCTATTTTCTGGTAATATTGGGAGAGTTTACTCTGGCCAGAGGTATACGGTGGTATCAGCAAGGGTTGGGCTTTTGGAATGAAGTTAAGAGTGACATGGAGCCCGAAAATAATTTGGCAACCTTTAAGGGGGTAGTGCTACACCTGTTATATGGTTGATTTTTCTACTCATTTGCTTCATGCTGTGTACACATGACTGTTTACTTTGTACGTGCATGTAATAGTGTGATAATATGTTGCAGGTCAACTTGTTATGTTATATCATGTTAATTTTTTTATAAATACTTTATGTGAAAAAAAAATATGGAGCTTGACAAATCTACCGGTATTGATTACTCATTGTGTTCATTCAGGAAAGGAAGGGGGTGGTAAATGTGACATATTTACCAGACCCTTCCCCCACTCTCCCTCCTGGAGGATCCTATTGGTGCTTGCAGCTGCTGGTGGGAAGGAGAGGATGGAATCCGGCAGGACTGCAGGCGTGAGGACACACAGTGGCGCCTGGGAAGAAGGGGGAAACGTATGGTGCACAGTGAGAGTGATGGGTGTGGCGGGGGGGGCACTTGTTGGAACCGATCCCCTGCATGGCTCTCTCTGAAAGCCAGCAGGAGGAAGTGGAGAAGAAGCCAGTTTTCAGCTGCTACAGAGAGAGCCATACAATGGATCAGTTCCAGTAATTGTCGCCCCCCCCTCCGCCTTGAAGATCACCCTCCCTGCCCACATCGGATTCACCCAGCTGCCTGGGCCCCCCTGCTGGCCTGGGCTCTGTACAGAAGGACTGGTGGTACCCTTATCCATGACCCTGGTCATATTTACTCTATTTAAAGTTTTAAAGTAGGGTAAATGTCCACCGAATAAATGCAGCTGGTGGTGAAGAGCCATATAATCTCACATGTACAGTATCCGGTTTCTCCATCCAAACAAACAAGGTGGATGGAAGAATCCCAACACCCCCCCCCCACCGGGATATTGTATTCTGACAGCAGTACCTGCAACTGCCAGAATACACTGATCAACAACTGCAGCCGCTGATCTACAAAGATTTTCTTGTATGCCCCACAGAATTCAGTAGTGCAGTAGTTGTTACCTTTTGGATACTATCAGAGATTTCCTGTTAGCCAGCTGGCTCGGAAATATATGCATGCACATGTCTTTTCTCATGGCTCTGCACCAAGGCCGTCTTAATACATGGGCACCCCTGCTGACTGCCCAGGGGCCCCAAGTGTATGGGAGGCCCTTGCAGTACCCCCCCTCAGCAGGGGGATTCGCATATGGACAGAGTGGGTGTTTAGTGCAGCGGGTGGGGGAAATTATTGGAATTGATCTTCTGTGTGGCTGTCAGTGTAGCAGCAAGCAGCCGAAATCTCCTCCTCCCTCACCTCAGCTTTCAGCTGCTGCAGGGAGGGCCACACAGAAGATTGGTTCCAGTAATTTCCGCCATCCGCTGCACTGATCACCGGCTGTGTCCACATGCGATTTCTCCTGTTGCCCCCACTGTGTGCCCCCTGCCTCGTGCCTGCCATGAGAGAGGTGGGGGTCGGTAAATATTTAATACTTACTGGCCTCTTCCTTTCATTAATGAGCACGGCGAGTGAGTTCATTCATAACTAAAGCATAGTAAACTGTGTTTACTATACTTCAGTTTGTGAGTGAACAAGAAGCCTCAGAATGCTTCCCATTCATTGATCTCCTGTGCAGCTGAGGCTACAGAGAAAGGGATTGGAGAATCTATGTCCCCAGTCCCTTTCTCTGTCCCAAAAGTGAGACATCAGTTTAGACCCATGATATCTCACCGAAGAACCCAAAGAGAGTTGTAAAAAAAATGAAAAAATGTAGAACAATAAAAAAAATTGCAAAAATTTTTTTTTTTAAAAAGTTAATACGGGGAAAAGAGATCCGTGTATACAGGGGGGCAATGTGTAGAGAAGGTGAGACAGTGTGTATAGGGGGTAAATTTAATTTGAGATAATTTCCTGGTTGTGTTTATTTGCTGTTTCTAATCAGGATAAAAAGCCATACCCAATATGTGGCATAATTTAACAACATCCACTTCTTGCCACAGCGTGTGTAGTGCACCACAAGTCGCCATCTCCCTTGTAAGGGCCCCAGTGCATTACTTTGCCCAGGTGCCCATGATGCTATTAGGATGGCCCTGGGACTATGGAGTATGGGATTTGTAGTGTGCATAGAGTATTGCGCATAACCACAACTAACGTGCACTGCTCATTCCAAACAAATAGAAGTAACAGAAGTGAGGGGGGAAAGGAGAGGTCTGGGAGCTCATGAAGGACATTTCAAGGAGGCAGAAAAACACAGTGAGACATACTGTATTTAATGAATATTGATGCAGATATTATTTTTGGAGAATAAGGTTATCATTTAGTGTCAGTTTAACTCATAAATGCAAATAGTTGGATTTGTTCTTGAATGGCCACATACCCATTAGACTGCACTCGCACCTGAACGTTTTGTAGCTTCAAGCTCATATACCGACCCCAGCTTTCTTTGTGCCTTTGCTACTGTCTGATTCTGTTCCACACTAGCACCTAGTGCTATCTCTGGACTCCTCTAGATGTGCATTTATTATTTTTGTCTGCAGGAGCCTGTAAATCTGTAAATCGCTGATGCCATGATCGCTGATGCCATGTAGGTCTCCTGCAGACCTGGAAGAATATCTGCTTACCATACAGGATGTACGAGAAAGCAGATATTCTAACAGGAAGCTTCAATGAACTACCACAGCGCTCCACAGCGCCAATGGTAGTTCATTGAAAACTACAAGCCAACAGCCGCTAAGGCTGCCAGAACTCTGTGAATAAGCAACGCGGCCTTGCTGTTTTCAAATCTGACAGATAGTACGGGAAAACTTCTCCCCGTACTATCTGTCAGAGGGAGGGGGGCGGCGGGCACAGCTGCAGCTATGGGAACATGTTACATGTTCCACCCTTAAAACGGGTGTAACACGTAACATGTTCCAAAGGTGGACTTATCCTTTAAGTCTGGTCCTGTAACTCATCAAATGACCAATTAGATATCAATTATTGCATCTGTTTGAAGTCACATAACCCCTGCATTAACTGATCCACATGCAGCTACTGCCAGAAATACTGTCTTCCACCTATTTCCTCCTCGATCGTCCCTTTTCTCAGTATTAATCCTAATTTGGAAGCGGTCAAGCTTAATCTTGACGTTTATCAGGAAAATCTGGATGTCATTAACAAAATGCTGATTCCAGTCCAACTCACTGAACAAATGATTTCCCAATCAAACTGCTGGCGGGAGCAGAAATCCTTTTTGGTCAGATGTATCCTCTTACTGAACCAGAAATGGAAATGTATATCGATGAGAACATCAAAAAGGGGTTTAATTTACCCTCCACCTATCTAGAAGGAACTAGCATTTTTTCATTGAGAAGAAGAATCATAGCCTCTGGCCTTGTGTGGACTATCAGGAACTTAACAAAACCATAAAGAACCGTTACTCTATACTGCTCATTGCTGAACCTTTCTAAAGATGGTGAGGTACACAAGTATTCTCCAAATTAGATTTGACGGATGCATCTGATCATGCCCTTTGGTCTCTGCAATGCCCTTAGCCATCTTTCAGCATTTCATAAAATATATAGTCCAGGACTATCTTGATCTTTTCATCATTATCTACTTAGACAACATCTTTATTTTCCTCACTTCACTAGAACTTCACCGGGTCCAAGTAGAGAAAATCTTGGACAGACTTTGTAAACATAGCCTTTATGCTAAACCAGAAAAATGTAAGTTTGAAAGGAACACCGTTCAACTTTTGGGACTTGTGATCTCTACCGATGGGATTGCCATGGACTCCCAGAAAGTGGCTGCAGTGTTAGAATGACCTGCTCCTGAGGATATGGAAGCAGTGCAATGATTTGCCATTTTTACAGTAAATTCATTAAGGACCTTTCAGGTATCATTTCACCTATCACCCAGTTGACCAAACAACATATTCCTTTTTTTTGGATCTCAGAAACCCAATTAGCCTTTGAAAGGTTGAAAGCTTTATTCACATCTGCTCCTATCTTAAAGCATCCCCTGACCCCACATTACGCTAAATTCTGGAGAAAGATGAATCTGAGAGTTCTGTTGGGACCATATTATCTCAATGTCAAAGGCCCCTATTGCTATTGAAACTAAGCCCCTTCAAAAGCAACTA
Organism: Staurois parvus; assembly: GCF_062004578.1. Taxonomy (NCBI): domain Eukaryota; kingdom Metazoa; phylum Chordata; class Amphibia; order Anura; family Ranidae; genus Staurois; species Staurois parvus. The sequence continues at coordinate 4,604,514 of NW_028318148.1, read as the reverse complement.
TGATGCGAGGGATCAGGGTTTGTTGGCCATTAAAACTACCTTTTAAGCTTACCATCCTATTTTCATTTTTACTGACTACAAAAATTTTTAATATTTAAGGACTGCAAGACATTTAAGGCCTTGTCATGCAAGATGGGCACTTTCCTTTCCTAATTCGTGTTTCCCATTACGCATGGCCCTAGATCAAAGAACTGCAAACCATATGCACTTTCACGTATGTTTCATGATACAGTTTAGTCTTCTGTACCTGCCACTATTTTGCCAGCTAAAAACGTTTTACTTCTCCAGGCTGATCTGGCATCTGATTGGAATCTGTTCTTGTAATGTGTGTCTTCTCATATGTTTTGAATAAAGAAATATGTTGAAAAAAAATGTATTTTGTAGGAGATAGGATTCATAATTACATGTACAGCACCTTTATATGAGATTTAGTATATTTAAGTCATGTGAATCCATAAGTATGTTCTTTCACAAACTGGTGCTGATCTGTTATCACAAGTGAAAGAAACTGTTGAAGACCATCATCCTCCTCCTCCTCAGCAATTACAACTCCAACAGAGAATATCTACTGATGTGGGAAACAAATCTTTGTTCCTGAGAAACTTTGAGCTGCTGTCCTTAAGATGTGCTGCATTCACCCTTTGAAAGGCCACTTTGGAGTCTGCAAAACTTCAGATTTGATTCTCCATTAATTTTGGTGGCCACATTTATTGTGGGACTGTAAAAACTAAGATAAATCATGTACTGTCTGCCTATGAAATAAGTCAGATATACAAAACAAACTGTGAAGCATGATCTCCAAGGACTTTATTGCAGTTACTCCCATCAGAACGATTCACTTCCACTTTTGTGGTTGATTATCGCTTGTCAAACATGGCACACTTCATGTCCTTGAAAGGGACTGGTGATGCCGGCACTGCTTCTGCTTTTGTTAAAAAAAACTGTGCTTTACCCCGTGTCCCTGTCAGCATTATGTCTGACCTGTGGGGTACTGTTTACTTCCGGCCTTGTGTGAAGCCTTGAACGTAGCGTTTTGTTTATTTTCTGCATTCCACCCAGAGGACAAACCAGACACTTGAACAATACTTCAGAATGAAATGAAAACGAGAAGCGCACCAACCTTGCGCATTACCTCAGTAACCAAAATTTATTAATTGTAAAAAATATACTCACAAACAGCGAATAAAATCAGGCATGTAAGTCCTCACAGGGACTTGAAGCTAACATGAGTCCCATCAGGGGAGTAGGTGTTCAGTACAGCTGACGCGTTTCGAAGGGGGTCCCTTCTTCCTCAGAGCTAACTGAACTGTGAGTGCTCTCTCCTATATATACTCCTGGAATGGAGTCCATGCATGGTCCACGCATGCACAGTCATGACCATGCCATACTAGCGTGCGTTCCACACACAGGGTAAACCTACAGCTATAGAGGGAAGCATAAGATCTCCCTCTGCTGCTGACCATACATTATTACGGATCCAAGATTACTGATCCAATCCTCTCCATCATCCGATCATGAAGCACATGCAGCTGCCTGGTAGCACACATCACACAGCTTCTGGTTGAAGGTTTGTGTGTGGGTTTATATGTCTACATATATATACATGTGTTCGTGTCACTATGGACACCTATCCATTAAGACATCCATTGACTAACAATTTATGTCTATTTTTACATTAATTGCTATATACTCATCCAGCATCATGACAAGCCCTCTGGATGAATTGTCCATTTGATACATCGCTCACTAATGAATCATGGAATAAGACTAACTATTTACTATATATTATGTTTCATCATTTATTATCTATTATCATCATTCCCATTGGTGTTCATCGCTAAGTTGATATATTACATGCATACTAAGTGGTGTATGCAAAATGTGGTTTTATATATTTTATATCTTATATTTTACGTTTGTCTATATCATTTCTCTCTGATGGCATTACAAATAGTGATTGTCTGTTGACGATATCTTGGCCCCTCCTACTAACCTGAGACTGCCCAACCCAGTGGGGAGGGCCTAGGTTCAGTCCAGGAGTATATATAGGAGAGAGCACTCACAGTTCAGTTAGCTCTGAGGAAGAAGGGACCCCCTTCGAAACGCGTCAGCTGTACTGAACACCTACTCCCCTGATGGGACTCATGTTAGCTTCAAGTCCCTGTGAGGACTTACATGCCTGATTTTATTCGCTGTTTGTGAGTATATTTTTTACAATTAATAAATTTTGGTTACTGAGGTAATGCGCAAGGTTGGTGCGCTTCTCGTTTTCATTTCATTCTGCAGTGTTGATTGGGCTTCCCCAGCCTTGTTTTGGAGCCGCACAGCCCTTTATGCATTGGTGGACGATCCCTCCAGGCCTGGTTCCATCTGTTCGCCACCTGTCTGAGCCCTAGAGCGCAGGAGAATTCGTTTTTGATCTACTTGAACAATACTTAACAATGCTTTTCTTCATTTGCACAGGATGACTGGGTATCTCTCCTCCCATTGGTGGAGTTTGCATATAATAATTCTAATCACTATGCCACTCTACAGTCCCCCTTCTATGCTAATTATGCGTTTCACCCTACTTTCTTACCCAATGTACCACTGGAATCTTTAGTAGATAATAGATTGAAATTCTTCAGTTCTAACAACCAATTAATACAAAGAGCCATCGTTAAAGCTCAAGCGATCAACATTTTTTTGTGTAAGAAGAGGAGGGGAAAACCGAAACCAGGCAATAAGGTGTAGCTGTCTACAGTAAATCTTCATTTGCACCTCAAAGAAGTTTTGTTCAAGATACATGGGACTGTTTCCAATTAAAAAAAGAATCAACTAAGTGGTTTATGAAATAACCCTGCCTAAGAATCTTAAAGGCACCCTTACCAAAGAGCTGAATATGCAGATAGGGGACGTCTGTAGATATAAACAAACTGTGCAGCGTTTACCAAAGTTGAATAATGTCCTTGCTATAGGTGTAGGCCATTTACATACCGCATGAAACCTGACTGAAAAATTCCCAGAGATCGCCTTATTCCATCTTGCCTTGTTGCAAGGGCAAGCCCACTATTACTTTTCACCCCTTCATCACAGCAACAAGCTTTTTCTCTGATTCAAACCCTCTTACATGCGCTTTCTTTCCCCTGATGCAGTAGCTCCGAGCTCAGCATTTGAGAGCTCACTCCTGTGATGGCAGGGGTGAACAGTAACAACTGTGAGGCCCCTTATCTGCATCGGCAGTTTTTTTGGTAAAGGTGACCGATGGCTTTAAAATGCTTAGGTGAGGGGGCATGGCCTGGCACGGCATGGAATAGTTTTTGAGTAAGCTGAGCTCCACGGAGGATTTACCCTTTCATCTACGTATCCTGTGCATCTTACAACAGCCTACTTGACCCAGTCCACTACCGGAGGGTTAGCTTAACATCTCTATTCATGTCTCCCCCTTGGAAAACAGCAGATGCCAGTGCTAAACTAGAAAAGTACAGGCATAAAGAGTGGGGCATGTCTGAGGAAGATGGCGACTCCCCCACTACTGAACAAGAACCCCCATCAGCAGAGACGGCCAGAGTGCTGGAAGCTATTTCAGCCTGCCAAACATCTCTTACTTCGAAAACAGAAGAGGTCAAGGTGGATATCTCCCTTATTCAGCAAGACCTCTAGAAGCTCAGGGACTGCATGTCAGAAACAGAGGACCGGGTGAGTCACGTGGAGGATGCCCTCCCCCCCGCTACAAGACTGCTCTGAACAGACAAGCCATCTTCTCTCCCAATTGCAGCAGAAGCAGGATGACCTCGAAAATCGGATGAGGCGCAACAACCTCCGCTTCATTGGCCTTCCCGAGGACGCAGGGAAAGTCAACCCGGCTGGGTTTCTGGAAAACATTCTTATTACTACCTACAGCAGGGAGGCTTTCTCTACTATGTTTGTAGTGGAGCGTGCCCACTGTATGGTGGCTAACCCACCTCCTCAGGGTGTTCCACCATGAGCCTTCATTGCTAAATTTCTCAATTACAAAGATTTGAATCCATAAGCCATTGAGTTGATTCTTCTAGATTTCCTGTAGACAGCCACACCTGATTTCAGTATCAGATCCCCCCTTCTCTTTTTATTACAGAAAACATTTTTTGCTCACTTGAGCTTTAAGACTCACCCTGTGTTTCATGTTTCTTTACTAAAACCAACGGTACCCAAAATCTTTCCTGATCGACAGCCAGAGACTCCAGATCCGGTGCTCATTGAAAGCAGTGAAGAACACGAGATTGAAGTTTTCCTGCACTGCAAAAAGAAGAGAAGTGAGTCAGACACAGATCCTCATCAAATGGAATGCAAGTCTGAAGGAGAATTCCTGGGAACCATCCTTTAATGTCCATGTGCCATGGTTGGTACAAGCATATTTCCAATTTCATCCAGAAAAGCAGGCTCAGTGGGACATCAAGATGCTGCCCTTAAGGAGGGGACGATAGCAGGGAATTCTTGTTAGCCAGCTGGCTTGAAAACATGTGCATATCTCTTCTGTTGGCTCTGCACATAGAATTATGGTTAGCCATGCTGTTGTGCACAGGAGTGTCCATATTCCTTCACATGCTTCCAAGTGTGCACATGGACACTTGTTCATGCCCACAGTCTGTATTGGCACCAGATGGCCTATTAAAGGGATGCTGTAATTTGTTTTTTACCTGATAGTAATTTTTGCTGTGACTTTCACAGTTTTATTTGCTTGCTCTTCCATGTTTTGATATGTTTGTAAATGTTAAGTAGTGCAAATCAAGTATTGTGATCACAACATTTTTTTTTTTAAATGTTGAAGACTGTGCAGGGTGATGAAAGCCCCTGTCAGGTTTATATTGTTTGGATTAGACATAGGGTGCACATACACACATAAACAGTGACTGCTCAACACATTTTGGATATTGATGTACACACAAGAGTGAGAAGCCAAATTTTAGGATAGAGATGTCCTTGATGCTCGAGTCGAACATAAGTTCGACTTCAACATCGGGTGTTTGTGTGTTCTGCGAACACATGAATGGTTAGGGCGTTTGGCGGGCTATTCTCCAGCTGCGCCCCCCAATGCACTGCGCTCTGACCACAGGTTAGGTGCAATGCTTTGGCCAATCACAGCACAATGCACTGTGAGAGCCATGATTGGCCAAAGTCTCAGTGACACGCCCCACACTATATAAGGCTGTTTACACAGCAGTCTTGTGTAGTGTGTTGGTGTTAGTAGTGAGGTTAGTAAGTGGTGTATTAGGAGACAGTATAGTATAGTCAGTGACAGTGTAGGGCGGTGTTTTTTTTTGGCTTTCTGAATTTTTTCTTTTTTAATGTTATTTAACTTTGTTTTTCTGCTGCATTAGCAGCAGCAAAAATATTTTGGGCACAATAACTGTTCCCCCTTCTGCATCACAGGTATTCCTCCTTCTGTGTCAGCAGCTTTTTAATTTTTTTACATTTATTTTTTTTTCCAGCATCCATAATTGCTGTACCCACTATTTTTCTTTTTCTTTATTAAAAACAAACAAACAAATAAAACAGTTTATAGTGCACCAAGGACAAAAGTATTGCTCCCAGGCACCAATTCCCATCCCACACTCCTAAATAAAACGTTATAAAAATTCCCTAAGAAAAACTCCTTTATGTCTGAAAGGCCAACAAGGAGAGGCAGACGCTCACATGCAGCTAAAAGAGGGCAAGCAGACTCTGTCCACAGTGAAAAGTGCTAGCTGTGGACGTGTATTCTCTGCAGGCAGGGCACGATTTTTTCCTGCGCTGGCCGTGTTATTGAGCCACAACATGCAGAAGAGGTGGTGGAGTGGATAACTAAGCCATCCTCATCTTTCTCATCGTCTGTCACCCAGGCTCATACTAGCACTCCTTTCACCACGGTTGCCAAAGCGGCCTATTCCACAGGCTCTTTTTTACAGCTACTCCTTCCATAGCCCCACCATCATGCATTTAACAATTTTTAACAGCAGGGCCCATTCCTGTGCTCACCAAGATTAACTGTGAGTCCTGGTTCACATTGATGCGGTGCAGCATATTGCATGTGATTCGCACAGGAACCGTACCCCCGTGCCGCATTCCTGTGCAAATCACATGCAATTTCTGTGTGTTGTAATTTGAGCTGTACATTTTGTATGGCTCAAATTGCACTGCATCTGCACCAAAATAGTGCTGGACCCTTTTTTTTATCTGCACCATGAACACCTATGCGATCAGATTCTGCATATCGCATAATGTTTTGCAAACCGATTTCGGTGTGTTGCTAACTTAAAATACATACCCGCAGCGGTTCGCATGAATGGGGTGCAATTATGATGCAGTGCGCTAATTGCACAGAAACTAGTGCGAATTCCGCACCGCATCAGTCTGGACCAGGGCTGAGGGGTCACAGTGGTCAGGCATCACCAACACCCCCAAGGCCTAATTTTTCTGCACCTGTGTGATAGGTGCATATAATTTCAGTTTTTTACTGCCACTGCACTGCCAATTCCTGTGCTCATCAAGAGTAACTGTAAGGGTTACAGTGCAGAAGTACCAACAGCCAAGGGCCATTTTTTCAACAAATTGTGACAGATGTATATAATCTAAATTTTTAGAGCAGGGTCTAATCCTGAATAACTCTGAAAGGTTATGGTGTGTGAAGGCACCACCAACTGTTTGCCCACCAAACACCCCAAAATGCACTGTGCTCTCACAGTGCACAATCCCTACCCCTTACTATATATGACAGAGAGGAGAATACATAAATAAATAATAATAATATTAACCACTTGCCCTCCAGAAGATTTCCCCCCCTTCCAGACCAGGCCATTTTTTGTGTTACGGCGCTGCGTTACTTTAACTAACAATTGCGCAGTCATGCAACGCCGCACCCAGATGAAATTTATGTCCTTTTTTCCCACAAATTGAGATTTCTTTTGGTGGTATTCGATCGCCTGTGCATTTTTTATTTTTTGTGCTATAAGCAAAATGAAGACCGGCAATTTTGAGAAAAAAAACAATATTTTGGACTTTTTGCTATTAAACATGTCCAGTAAAAAAAATTTAAAAAATCAAATTTTGTCATAAATTTAGGTCAAAATGTATTCTGCTCCATGTCTTTGCTAAAAAAAATCCCAATACATGTAAATTAATTGGTTTATGTGAAAGTTATAGCATTTACAAATGGCGGTATAGATACTGGGATTTTATTTTTCCTACTAGTAATGGCGGTGATCAGCAACTTATAGCGGGACTGCAACGGGCATTCTGACACTGGGGGGGAACTAACTAGGTGTCACTGACAACCCCAGTGACACCAATACAGTGATCAGTGCTAAAATACAGCACTGACACTGTACTAATGACACTGGGGCAGGAAAGTGTTAATGTGAGGGGTGATGAAAGGGTTAACTCTGTGTAGGGAGTGTTTTACTAGGGGGCGGGGGGGGGGTGTGCTTCATTGTAAGCAGACTGCTCAGGATGGCTGTGCTGTAAACAAAACAGTCTTCCTTCCCGTTAATGATTGTCGGTAATCACCGGGTGCCAGCGGGTAATCACAGGCTGGGACCCATTGATTGATATCCGCGGCCGCGAATGGTAGCACGGGTATGGCGTGCAACCCCTACCCGGAAATTAAAATCAGGTATATATACATGATTTTGCGTACCCGTGCCACCGTGTAGCAGTATATCTGCTATACGGCGGCGGGGAAGCGCTTAAAAAAAACAAATAAAAATAAAGCAAAAAAATTGCACTTCTGTACAATGAATAGAACCTGCTGCAGCAGGACCAACATTTTTATTTAAAAAAAAACCCAAACAAACAAAAAAAAAACAAACAACAGGGCCTGGTATGGCTTTTAAGGGGAACCCCATTCACGGTTTCCCCCATTTTGGGAAGTGGGGTTCCCCTTAAAAGACCTATCAGGCCTAAAGGGCTTAGTATGGCTTTTAGGAGGAACCTCCCAAACTTAAAAAAAAAATTACTGTGGGGTCCCTCCTAACCTTCCTACCAGACCTAAAGGGTATGGATTAGGGGGGAACCCCATGCTGGTTTCTTTTTTTTTAATAAAATGTAATTTCTTAAAAAAATGTCAGTCCTGGTGCAGCAGGTTCTGTACATTGTACAGATGTGCACCTTTGCAGGTAGTTTATGGGGATCCCCCAGGAATGATCATTTTTTTTTACTTTAAGCAATGAAAAATGACTGCCCTTTTTAGAACGGTACTTTCTGAATTTTCTTTTCCCACTCATTCATGTCCCTCAGGGCAGAACCCGAATCCGCATACCACTTTTATGGCCAATATCTTGCATATAAGCCTTTAAAAAGGGCATTTTTTAATTTACAAATTCGAGTCCCATAGACTTGCACTGAGTTCGAAGTTCACGGTCAAACTTTTGTCAGGTTCAAATGTTTGCAAACTGAATGGGGGTGTTCAGCCCATTACTGTTTTAGGGTAATCATTTATTAGTAACTTTAAATTAATTAGTTAATTAAGTAAAGTTGTTTTTTTTAAGTGTTTCCTATGGCCAATTTTGGGTAACAATTTTTGGTTGTTTCATAAGCTCACACAAAGGCTTTACATAATTGGCATCTATTTTTTTGCCAATCTGTCATTCTTTTTAAATAAAATATGGAGATTTTATTGTGTTTGTGTGTACTAAAATTAATTTCTGCATAGTATGTACTAAAACATAGATTTGACAAACAGATGCACAGATAATGTGCACCATAAAAATTGCCATTGCCATAATTTTATTCTAAAAAAAATGGTCTGGCTACATACTGTTAAAGTGATTGTAAAGCTTTGTTTTTTATTTTATTAAAATTACAATAACATGTTATACTTACCTGCTCTATGCAATGGTTTTGCACAGAGCAGCCCTGATCCTCCTCTTCTCGGGTCCCCGCCGATGCTCCTTGCTCCACCCCCTGCCAAATGCCCCCAGAGCAATTTGCTTGTTCTGAGAGCACTCGTGAGTGTTCACAGAGAGGTGCTCAGCCCCACCCCTGCTCTTCGTCACGGTCTCTGAGCCAATGAGGAGCAAGTGAGCTGAAAAAGCCTTGGCTCTTGTGCACATTGCTGGATTGAGATCATGCTCAGGACGGAGCTGCGCACAGAAGGTTTTATTTTACCCTACTGCATACAATGCAGTAAAGTAAAACACCTTCTGTCTTAACAACTGCTTTAAAGTATATCTGTAGGAAGAAAAATATTAAATATGATTATTGCCTCCAAAAAATATGTCTAATTAATATCAAAAAGATGAATTGTGTCTAATAAAAGAACAATAAACTAAGGTGGCTGCAAACAACAAAGTGTTCCCACTATATTCAATGTAAATAAGCCAAATAATGTGATGCTGCACCTCCCTGAAAATGTGCTCTCAAACCAAAATACAAGTGTTGATTAAATGAACCCCATGATGTGTCCCTACTCATCTTTTCTGACTGTTTTTCACTAGTTTTGCATTTGGCTTGGGTCAGTGTCACTACTGGTAGCATGAGGCGATACCTGGACCCTACAGAGATTGCACAGGCAGTCCAATTCCCCAGGATGGCACATCAATATGTGCCATGGCCAGAAGGTTTGCTGTGTCTCCCAGCAAGAGCCTGGAGGAGATTCCAGGAGACAGGCAGTTACTCTAGGAGAGCTGGACAGGGCCATAGAAGGTCCTTAACCCATCAGCAGGACTGGTATCTGCTCCTTTGTGCAAGGAGGAACAGGATGAGCACTGTCAAAGCCCTGCAAAATGACCTCCAGCAGGCTCCTGGTGTGAATGTCTCTGACCAAACAATTATAAACATACTTCATGAGGGTGGCCTGAGTGCTCTACTGGGCCCTGTACGCATTACCCGGCACCATAGAGCTCGATTGGCATTTGCCATTGAACACCAGAATTGGCAGTTTTGCCACTGGCACCCTGTGTTTTTCACAGATGAGAGCAGGTTCACCCTAAGCACATATGACAAACATGAGAGGGTCTGGAGAAGCCGCGGAGAATGTTATTCTGCTTGTAACATCGTTCACCATGACCATTTTGGTGGTAGGCCAGTGATGGTCTGGGGAGGCATATACATGGAGGGACGCACAGACCTCTACAGGCTACATAATAGCACCCTGACTGCCATTAGGTATCAGAATGAAATCCTTGGACCCATTGTCAGACCCTACTCTGGTTCAGTGGGTCCTGGGTTCCTCCTGGTGCACGACAATGCCTGGTCTCATGTGATGTATGCAGGCAGCTCCTAGAGGATTAAGAAAATTGATACCATTGGATGGCCCCCATGCTTGCTTGACTAAAATCCAATAGAACACCTATGGGATATCATATTTCGGTCCATCCGACGCCGCCAGGTTGCACCTCAGACTGTCCAAGAGCTCAGTGATGCCCTGGTCAAGATACCCCAGGACATCATCTGTCATCTCATTAGGAGCATACCCCAATGTTGTCAGGTATGCATACAAGCACATGGGGACCATACAAACTACTGAGTACCATTCTGAGTTGCTGCAATTAAATTTCAGCAAAATGGACTAGCCTGCTGCATAATTTTTTCATTTTGATTTTCAGGGTGTCTTTGAATTCAGTCCTCTGTAGGTTGATAATTTCTATTTCCATCAAACAATAGGGCATCCTTCCGTTCCTAACACATTACCCAATCCATATCAGTATAGATATCCAGCATGATATTTTTCCCCATTGAGATCTGATGTGTTTTGAGCAGTGTACTTTAAGTATACAACATACATATTGGTTTTATTGTTTTTTGGGTTTTTTTTCGCAAGTATTGCATCTGGAAGAAGTGAATTCTGTTGGGTAGGCTGCAGTTAGACCTACAATGGCCAATCATAGAGTTATTTACACAGTGTTACTTTGTTATACCAATCTTCTTTTTTAAACATTGCACCCACCACGATGGAAGGAAATGCCAAAGAGCTAGAACACTGACCTGGCTATAGGGTTCTCTGTTTCCAGGACCAAGTATTCTATCCAGCACACATCTGCACAGTGTGTTGATGCCCCGTTATCATGAAGAAAAAAGGTAATGGAGAAGAGACTTGGCCAGGCACAATCAATACGTCTGCCTGTATGATTGCATAATACAGCTAACACAAAAATAGCACTCAGGGAGTCTGCGTCCCTCTCAGTCACTGAAGCCAAGCTGTACTACCATTGCCAGAAGCTTGTAGAAGTTTGTGGAGCTGCCTGTCTTTTTCACTAGTTCAGTCTCATCCAAAAAACCTCTGAACAAACTGGAACCCACACATAAGGCGCTTACCCAGTGTGCTCAGCGCTTCGGGGCCCAGCCTCTCGCAGGCTGTGGGTTAAATTTTAACTCGTTTCACATGCTGTTTTTGAACTCTGCCTGACATCTGCAGGCATGCAAGTTCTCTCATCAGGTTACACTTAAAGAATCACTTTGTAGAGCTTGCTGCTGTCCGACTTCGAATCAATTAAGCGCACACTTTCTGAATTTTGCTTTACTTGGCTCGGGGGAGGGGGTCTCTTCCCCAAAAAGAGTGACGGAAACTTGGAAAGTATATATTTTCTGGAAGTGATGGCTTTTTTTAAACCATTTTTTCTGTGCATTTTTCCCTGTTTGGTGTTGAGCCAAGACAAGCGTCGGTCAAACAGATAATTACGCAATGACCTCATCTTTTTGTTTCCTTCCAATTTTACTAATTGGACTCCACAGAGGAGAAAAAACTGTTAATTTGCTGTAATGCGTTAATAATGATATGTCTGATGCAGGCTGTGCTGGATTTAAAGAATTTTACAGTACTTTCTTGAGCACACTTGCTAAATAAAATGAACATAACATAACGCCATTGATTTAAAAAAACTGCAATATGTAAACAAAATACATTGTTTCCTGCCAGATACATAAGCAGAGAATTGAATTTGAACTTCTACTGTAGGTCTGCTTTTCTTTCTTAGCCTGCTATAACTGGGCAGGTCTGCATTAGATTTGGTGCTACCACATTGTATACACAGTCAGCTAGCAGTATATAAAATGAAGCCATCACGGAATCTAAATTCAAACTTCTTCACAGGAACCTGGACAAAGTTAGGAAGCTCCATTCGAAATGTTTATTTTATTAGAATGGTCATAGAAGGGCAACTATCTCCTGATAATAACTGTACAATTCTCAATAAATACATTCCTGGCATGGCATAGTATACAGCAACAGTATAACTTTTCAGAAAAGCTTCACCTTTATCATAAAAGGCAGCCCTTGAGATTTAGGCTTTTAGAAAAAACTGAACAGATTTCCCCATTCACACAAGCAAGGTGGATGGAGGAATCCACTCTGCTGTACCAGTGCATTCTAACAGCAGGGACTCCTCTGCAGTCAGAATATACTATTCAGCACAACAGCAGATTGGCTACAGCGCTAATCGAACAAAACTTTTCCAACAAGCCCATTTGTGAGCTCATTATTAGAAGGACAACTTTAGTCACTTAATTTCGCCTGGGTTGAGATGATGCTATCAGTTTGCTGTAGGCTGGAGGAAGCATTTACTCAATCTCCCCTTCCACAGAAATCAGGCAGACATTGTAATAAATATTTGTAAGTGTAATAATAACTCATCACTAATGTGTATGTGTATGCATCTAACATCAAAAATATATCAGATGCTAGGTCCCCTTTACATAATTCATTTTGGCTCTAAGACATGGTGCCCAGTGCTGACAGCAGTATTCATTCTATCTTGCTTTTTCACTCCATAGCAGAGTAAATCATCACCATGAGTGATAACAAAGACTTCCAAATGTTTAAAAGAGACCATTAGCAACCGAGGAGTAGAAATAGCCAAATGATTACAAGCAGTGCTGAATGTCAGAACAATTCTTACTTTATCAAACTGTCTATGAACAGCCTTATGGCACAGGAATCCAGTAATTTTTGTAAAATGATAATGGGGTCATTGGATCTTACTGTTTTACATACAAAGAGTGTTCATCTGAGTTTTAAGCTGAGCTTCAGACTGCAATAAAATAAAAAAGACAGATGCTTTCTAGAGCCAATGGAAGCAGATGTCGAGACAGCACGAGGACCCGAAGATGTTTTTGCAGAAGTGCTTGCACCATGCTTTAAGACGCTACACAGCAGTATAGATGAAGCAGATGATGTTATTATCCAATGATCACTTGGAACCATTAGCCGTTCCAGATCCTCACACTGCTCATCTGCTACTGCGTATTTGGTAAATACAAGCCTAGGTAATTAGACATAAAAAAATCCCCACAGAGACTTTACATCTGGAACATGAGCAGGATGTCTAACCAGTATGCAGAACGAAACAAAATCAAGTTTGTTAGCTAGCTGACTTTTTTGTTCAGAATCTTTCTCCTTTTTTCTGTGTTATAAAGTATGTTAGCTTTCTCTTATATATTAGCAAACAGTTGTGCAAAGATAACTGTAAGCCTCCTGTCATTTACTGTATGTAATAATTTTAGCCCCATTCACACTGAGTGTTTATCAGCTTGTTTCCCTACACCTGACCATGCTTGACTATGCTCAACATGAAGAATCACATTCTTCCTAATTGTCCCTGTTCTCACTTGTATGCTTAGACATCCTACACTACACCCTACACTCAGAAAAAGTAAATGAGCTTCTTTTTTTTTAATGTTCAGGCCCCATAAACTTTGCTTCATGGGAGCGCCTGTGAAAGCATGATACATATGTTTTTGCACCTGAAGAGTTCTTTTCCTTCTCTAGAAATGCTCTCTTCCCTTTGTCCAGCCCAGGAAGCAAATGCCTGAAACTTGATAAATGTGCAAACATGCCTGAAAAACAACTAAAAACATCTTAAAATGCTTAAAATTATCACCAGGAATATACTCTGCTCAGGTGCAAATGCAGGCTTATAGACAGCTGGGCTTTACGTGTAACCGCGCCTGAGTTTTTACAATATAGATCTCATGGGTAACCAGGAATTGGTTTAATTATTTTTTTCTTTCTGACATGTATCTAAAAAATTTATAAATTGCACCTTACTAATTAATTATTATTATTATTATTATTATAAGTTAATGAATGCCTGCATTCGTTTTCTTTTTGAGTCCTTTATCCTTTATTTTCACCTGGTGACCTGCCAATATGTCTGTTGTTTTTCAACTTCCTTTAACACACCAAGCTGTCCAGCAAAAGTAGCAGTTCGATTGATACAAACCATTGTCTGTTTGAAAAAAAAATTAGTCAGCAGCTACAAATTCTGTAGCTGTTGTCTTTTAAAAGGACACTCGCCAGTCCAGGGATGCAGCTTTGTTTTCCCAGGGGTCGGTTCTTCACAGGTCTCCGGCCCCCAGCACTGACATGTTTACTGTGAGAAGCTGGCTGTGACAGTGGGGCTTCATAGCCTGCTTCCCACTGCACATGTGAGAGCCGTGCTGCCCTGTGTGAATGGTCCCACAGTCTCCTGAGACCTATGACATGTCCCAGGAGGTTGCAGTAGAAGTGGGATGATTGTTCCGAAATTGTTTTTAAGTGTTCTTGCAAGGCAAGACCACTTACTGTTATCTCACATATATATTCTTATTATTATAGCCACATTTACCACCCTAACTCCTCCCACAGTTTTTACACTACATAGACAGTAAGATACCGAAACGTGCGGATTGTTCCCGATTGGTGTGTTATTACTTTGTGGAACGTTTCAACCAATGGTTCACGAAATATCGGCATTTTTGTGGTGAAATTGGTCCCATAGGAATGAATGGCGGAATGTTCAAAACTAGGGTGGGAGCTGACAAAAGCTAGAGTGTGAGCTGAAAAATCAGCACATGATTTCTAAACTGCCATCACTCCCTCATTTTCAAGCCCATCTACACAAATCTTATATCAAAACATTCAGCTATCCCTGCTGCCACTAAAAATGTCCACTGCTAAGCCATAGTCCTGATAGTTTTCACAATATGACCATTTGTTTGCAACTCACGCCGCCCATTGACATTTATTGAAACTCCAGTCTAGCCACCTCAAATTTGAAGGGCAATTTCTAAACTGCGACTGTGCCTTCATTTTTAATATTTCAGAGACATACTATACATCAAAATGTAGGTCCGGGTCTTGTGATTCTCACAATATAAAGCTCTTCGGTGTAGGATTTATAATTATTAAACTACCACCGTTTGAAGATGGCAACCATCAGTGAAGTGAGCAAGTTGGAGCAGTTTGTTTTTACCGCTCTTCTCTGCCGTTTCTGTAGAGTGAGTTGCCATAGGAACCCAGGTGTGTGAGCAGGCAAGAACACTTCACACAATTTCCCCAGAAATTGTAGCTTTTCTAGTTTTCATCTGATTTTCTCACCGTGTGTACTAGGCATAACACTATACTATCCCAGATAGACAATGCTACTGTCCAAGATGTCTTGGTTGTTCCCTCATACTGTGGAGACACCCTAAGACAGGAAGTGTTAGTAGCTGGATCACCAGGTGAAAATAAAGGGAAAAGGCTTAAAAAAAAACAAATACAGCCACCAGATCTAAGGATTGGTAAGCTGCAATATGTTACATTTTTATTTTTGGGTTTAGATACATTTTAAGTCCCTGATACATATCCCTAGTCCCCAGGTTGGGTACTTGTTGCTGTACACCTTGTTGTTTAGTGTCTATTTTGGCTGTTTTAAGAAGAAACGCTGCGGGGGAAGGACTATATACAGTCTGTCTGTAGTTAAGTTCTAGTTTTATCAAGTTATTTTATTTCTTTTATATAACTCTGCCCTATTCTACAGTGTTGCACAGAGAACACCAAACCATTCACATCAGTTTCTGCACCACAGAAGCTTACACTTTAATGCCCCACCACAGTGACACTATTGTCATACATTTATATAGCTCTGTTATTTTCTGCAGAACTGTACAGAGAATACTGAGCCATTCAAATGAATGTGAATTCACCATGCACGCTTACATTGTAATGTACCACTATAGTCACATACATATATATATTCATACAGCTCTGGCATTCTGCAAACCTGCACAGGGAACACCATACTATTGACATCAGATACAGCCACAAAGGGGCTTACACTCTAATGTCCCCACCACAGTCACATGCTGTTATTATACATTTACATAACTCTGACTTACGCTGCAATACTGTGCAGAAAACACTACGCCATTTACATTTGCATCAGAAGGCCCTACACTATTATGTCCCACCACAGTCACACCCTAATACTAATAATATTATTATTAGTTTTGACATATTCCTTAGTACAGTATAGAGTACACTGCACCAGTCACATCTGTATGTTTGGTAGAGAAGCTTACACTCAAATGTATTATGTAGTAATTGCACAGATGTTTGTTACAGTGTGAGTGGCCATAGATGACTTGATCATTTTTTGATAATCTCAAGTATGATCATCACTTGTGATCACTAGACTGTGTTAGCACTGCTAAAAAGGAGATTACAAAACCTTACACAGGTTGGCGTTGGTTGTTATTACAGAGGGAGCATTTTAATGTGAATAAAATCTCCTTAGGACTCTTCCTTCAGCCACTGAACAAAGGTAACAATTAGAGTACTATGTACATGCTACTGTGGGCAGAGGACTGACAGGCAGATTTCTCTTCACCAATGGCCAAGTTAACATGATAACTATCTTGGGGGGAAAAAACAGCTTTACATTGTGAGTGGAATTGACTGACTGGCCCTGATCACCTACAAAATTTCAGAATTGTCACTGAGTACATCAGATACTTCAAGAGCTAGCACAGGAATACCAAGACCTGTCTTAGGCAACCAATACAATTAACAATTTGCTGTCCTTTATAGTGCCCTATTGGCAAGAGAGTTGTTTTTACCCTTTAAGACCTTTATGGTATTGAAGATGTTACATTGCAGTTTTACCATTTCATAATAGAAATGTCCCATGGGGCATCTTCGACCATGAGTAAGCTACCCTGATCTGATGTGACTTTTTGTTATATGAGCTTATGTGCCAGTTTTCTATTCATTAATATATGTTAGGGCAACAATCCTGCAGCAACACTACAGCAGCAACTGATCATAAAAGACACAGCTGTTGTGGATCTGCAGAAGAGGATTCTGGGAGAGTGTGTGCGTATGGTCTAATTGCCTAAATTATCAGCTCCAGGCAAATTGAGAGGGGCGGGTGGGCGAGCTGGGTGAGGAGAGCCCTACCAAGCCCTCGAATCTTAAGTTAATTAGTTCAGCAAGGGGAGGGTGAAGGGCTCGAGATAGGGATCTGAAGGAGCAGACGCAACTGATGTTGCCTATGTTTTTGGTTTATTTTGTAATTCTGATATCGAATTTTGTTCTGAATAGAAACACTATGATAAAAATAAGTAAAGAAAGAGCCAGATTTTTTCCATTCACAAAGGCTGTCCCAGGACTAGATGAGGAACAAAAGAATCAACATCATTTTTCAGCTGGCTCCCCTCCCTTTATATCAAGGCCCAGAGTTGCCATGTGTCTTATGCCATTATGAAAAGACAGATTCCGTCTCACAAAAGGACACAATCTGGGAGTCCAGCATCTTCAGAACACTGTCAGTGATAGGGGGTGGGGGTTAGTTTGCTTTATATTGAGCTCCATACTCCTTTGGGAAACAGTTTATAGGGGAAGCTAATGTATAAATGGCCACGTCTTGGCCCAAAGAGCCCTTGAGGCCACCCTGGCCTGAAGCTTTGGGGTCGCCATCATCTCAAGGATGCTTCCAGATTATAAAGATGGTATGTAGGCAGTCAAATGGCAGAGATGAGTTTGTTTGTGCACCAAAGCAACCAAAAAGTTCTACTTTTGCCCAACACTGCTCTTTCATTATAATAAGCAAGTATGTAAAATTACAGTGGTGCTTTAAAGATGCAACATTAATAGAAAATTGGACTCCACGCATACGAGATGTGACTGATCTATTATGTCAACTAAATTTGGCAGTTCGAACATACTTTTTATAGTATAGCAACACAGGTTTACCAATTAGATTGCATTTTACTGCAGCCAGGTCAACAAAAAGGATGTTCTAAATGACTGTGACAGGTGGATGCACTTTTTACATTCTTCTGTGGATTCCTAAAGGTCAGACAGCCAAAAAAAAAAAAAAAAGAATCTGCTGCTGCTGAGAATTTGTTAAGCCACATGCCAGGCCAGGCAACTAAGTAGCACTTGGGAATTGGATAATAGCAGAGGGACTTTGCTTAGTGCATCTGGTTTCCTTATTTATCAAGAGGTGCTCATCTGCCACTGGCATGGGATCCAGTTGATAAATAATAGCTTTTGTCAATGAACCAGCTTGGAGTTCACACTGAGCAGGACCCCCTGCATGGAGCCCAGTGACCTGCCATTGGTCCTCTGTGCCAGTGTCCCTGCTGACCTGTCTCTGACCTCAGGCTGTTGTCACTGTGACTTTTCATCTACATGTGGGACAAAATGGGAGATAAGGGACCCTGTCCCCGCTCTTAGTTCACCATTGATGGTCCAACTTTGATGGAAGATGTTAAGGTATCCCTTGTGTATAAAGTATGGGGGTCAATCATTGACAGTCTTATAATGCACAGAAACTGTCTCACAAGAGGATGCATAGAATTTAAAGGGACACCACCAATATCTGAAACATTACTGCTGTGCTATTTTATGTGAGATGTGTAAGCATAATACATCATAGTCTGGGGTATATAAATGAATATATTATTGTATAAAATGATCATCACGCAATTATGTGATATTGTTGTTTTTTAGTAATGTGCATTAGCATATAGATCATCATTGTAATTATCATATTTATGCATTTGTTTGTCTCAGGAAAGACTTAATTACATTTACATCAGCGAAACGTGCCCCAAAAAGGCTGAATGTGTAATATGTATACTGTTATCCTTTATATACAAAATTCTATTCTATTCCAGGGGTTTATATAATAAATGGATATACATTTCTAACAGTACAGAATTTTAATGCTTATTAAAATAACTGAGTTCTCTAAACAGGCTGTAAACAAACAAAAAAAAGTGCAGCTGAACGTCAAAACCTAATTTTTCATTGTTAGACCTGTGTGCATGTATATATAGCCAAAATGTGTGGTTACTGAATAATATGCTTCCTTGTTATTATTTAAATTCTGCATTAAAAGATACATTTGTGAATTTGTTTTGTGGCATAGGCAATGCTAATCTTAGCACACACATACCAGCACCCCCAAAAACCAATTTATTATGTGGAGTTATCATTAACTATATAGGTTGGAATTCTATTTTGCCAATGGGATACTGGAATTTAGGAGTGTTTTCACAATCCTTTATACTTCTGGTACAGGGAGACTTACATAGTGCATTACACTCCCCTACTTCTGCGAATAATGAAAATCCTTATCCATATAATAATGTAAAAAAAGAGAGTGCAGCAATAACAACTAGGTAATTAACCAGTATCAGCATAGAAGAAAACATATGGCACCATCACACTATGGACCAATATAATATAGTCCAGAAAAATTTTAAAGCAATCACATTACAGTTACTGCAAGTGCAATGTTTTGGGGTCACACAAGATCTGTTAAACTGTCTGTACACTAATATAACTTGGTTCAAAAATGTTCTTATAAGAATGTTTGTTCGATTTTCCAATTGTTAGTGGGGTCAGGTTGAATCTCCTTTTCAACTGTAGTGACAATAAAATTCCAAGGATCTGGATGACAATTTTTTTCTCAGGAAAGTACATTCACTCCAAAATTTAATGAAGTCAAACTGTAACCATCAATGCTCAAGTGATAAGGGATACAAACTATTAGTATCCAAAGGTTCACATTAAAGTTCTCCAACACTGAATGTGAAAGGCAGACATTTTTTAAAATTATTTCAAATCACGTTTGTCATGTCAAAATGTATTGATGAAAAATGTTTGTTCAAAAATCTACTAATGTATAGGCAGCTTAGTCAGGCATGTGATACAGTATATACAAAGTACAAGAAGCAAAAAACAAAAAACAAATCAAAACTAAAAACTAGAAACTAGAAACTGGGGTTCTAACTACTTTCTTTTCTACCCAACACTAAACAAACTTTCATATATAAAGCTTTCTTACAATGAATGAGCTAAACAGCGCCCCTAGTGCTCAGTCTGGAGCAGAGGAGGAAGGAACCTTTGACATTATACATTAGAAGTGTAACCTTGTACTGTACTGATTCTCAGTTGTATTCTGCAAGACTGGCTAAACATTATACAGATAGTGTTATAATTAGCAATGGAAATGTAAAATGTCTGTTTAAAACAAAAAGCTGTTCCTTTATTTTATAATGACTACTCACATGTCATAACAATTGTCTAAAGGCCCTGAACCACAATGTGCCATAACATACCTTTTTTATATTCTCCCATAAGTAATAACCCTTCTGCAAAATCTGTGTTATCTTCTGTGCGCTGGCTGGGACAGGGTTAATGAACCCGAAAGGGAATTGTAAGCTTTTAGCATGTTTTTCTTTTAATATCCTCTCAACCATAAAATAAAAATCTGCAAGGGTTATTTTAAGAATTCCTTTTGATGGTTGCTCTTTTGCCTCCAGAAGTCTGAATCGCGCCTCTGATGGAGGACGTGGGAGAAATTAGTAATTTGCAGCGGACGTGTTGCTGTAATTGGTGTGGATCAGACATTCCGTCGTACTTTGGCCTGAGGTGGATAATCAATGGCTGGGCCCAGCAGGCATTATCCGATCACTGAGCAGATGAAAGTAAAACATAGCGCCTAGTGTACAAGACTGCACCCAGTGCTGCAGAAAATTGTACGATTTGCCATAGCCGTGACAGGCCCTGGCCTCCTCTGCTACATCTGATGAAACTTCCAGAGGCCAAAGTGACAATGAGCTAGTCTTCTGTATTTCAAATGCAGGGACTAACCTCTTACAAATAAATATTCTTACGGAATTAAATATGGAAGAGAGAAAGGGTCCTCCTTGTAATTACTACATGATTAGTAGTGATGAGTAAGTATAGTGTTATTGGTTTATTTTGTTGCATTTTCATTTAAAGAAGAATTCCGGGAATGTTTTCTTCCATGCTGTGGGGCTGTGTCTGCACTGCATGGGTAATTGGTCATTTTTGTCTAGGGGATTTCAGAGCAAAGATATACATGCCCAATCTTCCGATCGCAAGGCGGGTCACCGCTGCTCCTGATACCCCCCCCCGCACACTACTAGTGGTCTTGTGAATGGACTGTTCCTGACACCATCATGCTTAGGCCAGCTCTGGACATGGGAATGGCAGGAACAGTGGGGAGTGCAATTTTCCGGGGGATCGAAGGATCAGGTACGTATAGCCTTTTGCTGCGCCCCTAGACAAATCAAGCAGAAGAAACATTTTTTTCATGGCGTTCTGCTTTAAGTTCACTTGAATTGCAACATGCATGTTGATGCATTACAATGCAGCATGCTCAACATTTCCTAAAAGATTATGAAGATCTGTTGGGGACAATGTGTATTTTGTCATACATGCATCCTCAGGTTACCAGAACTGAAAACCTGGAGGCAAAGATTCCCAAACAGATACAGGTGAAACTCGAAAAATTAGAATATCGTGCAAAAGTTACATTTATTTCAGTAATGCAACTTAAAAGGTGAAACTAATATATGAGATAGACTCATTACATGCAAAGAAAGATAATTCAAGCCGTGATTTGTCATAATTGTGATGATTGTGGCTTACAGTTCATGAAAACCCCAAATCCACAATCTCAGAAAATTAGAATATTACATGCAATCAATAAAACAAGGATTGTACATAGAACAATATCAGACCTCTGAAAAGTATAAGCATGCATATGTACTCAGTACTTGGTTTGGGCCCCTTTTGCAGCAATTACTGTCAATGAGGCGTGGCATGGAAGCTATCAGCCTGTGGCACTGCTCAGGTGTTATGGAAGACCAGGATGCTTCAATAGCAGCCTTCAGCTCTTCTGCATTGTCCGGTTTCATGTCTCTCATTTTTCTCTTGGCAATGCCCCATAGATTGTCTATGGGGTTCAGGTCAGGCGAGTTTGCTGGCCAATCAAGCACAGTAATCCCACGGTCATTGAACCAGGTTTTGGTGCTTTTGGCAGTGTGGGCAGGTGCCAAGTCCTGCTGCAAAATGAAGTCAGCATCCCCATAAAGCTTGTCTGCAGAAGGAAGCATGGAGTGCTCCAAAATCTTCTGGTTGTGTTGACCCTGGACTTAATGAAGCATAGTGGACCAACACCAGCAGATGACATGGCTCCCCAAATATACACAGACTGTGGAAACTTCACACTAGACTTCAAGCATCTTGCAGTGTGTGCCTCTCCATTCTTCCTCCATACTCTGGGTCCTTGGTTTCCAAACGAGATGCAAAAGTTGCTCTCATCAGAAAAGAGGACTTTGGACCACTGAGCAACAGACCAGGTCTGTTTTTCTTTAGCCCAGGTAAGACGCTTCTGACGTTGTTTGTTGTTCAGGAGCGGCTTGACAAGAGGAATACGACATTTGAAGCCCATGTCCAGGATCCATCTGTGTATGGTGGCTCTTGATGCACTGACTCCAGCCTCAGTCCACTCCTTGTGAAAGTCCCCAACACTTTTGAATGCCATTTTCCTGACAATCCTCTCCAGGCTGCAGTGATCCCTGCTGCTTGTGCACCTTTTTCTTCCACACTTTTCCCTTCCACACAACTTTCTATTACTGTGCTTTGATACAGCACTTTGGGAACATCCAACTTCTTTTGCAATTACCTCTTGAGGCTTTCCCTCCTTATGGAGGGTGTCAATGATGGTTTTCTGCAAAACTGTCAGGTCAGCAGTCTTTCCCATGATTGTGATTCCTACTGAACCAGACTGAAAGACCATTTAAAGGCTCAGGAACCCTTTGCAGGTGTTATGGCTTAATTAGCTGATTAGAGTGGGACACTTTGAGCCTAGAATATTGCACCTTTTCACAATATTCTAATTTTCTGAGATTGTGGATTTGGGGTTTTCATGAGCTGTAAGCCATAATCATCACAATTATGACAAATCACGGCTTGAACTATCTTTCTTTGCATGTAATGAGTCTATCTCATAAATTAGTTTCACCTTTTAAGTTGCATTACTGAAATAAATGAACTTTTGCACGATATTCTAATTTTTCAATTTTCACCTGTATAAGAAGCCACTTTGAAGGTGAAATATCCTATTTGGGTGGGATAATCTTTTGTTGTTGACCTGGAGACACATGTAAAAAATGTTTAGTTCAAATACACTAAAGTACGCATAGAAAAATACATTGCCTGTTGTAAGTTTTCATTCTAGATTTCCACTATCTCGTTGCAGAAATTGGGAGTACCCGCACTGTCTGATAACTACAACAGGAGTCAGTCACAAAAACTCCTATATGAAAACTCTGAAATTTCCTGCTCACAAGCTCTGACAGCATCAGGGTTTAGATTTTAGGTAAAGCAGTGAGTAGTGTAAGAGCACTTCAGATGTGGCCCCTGATGTCTTGAGACATACTAAAAATTATGTATTTTCTGAATCCACTTACAACATAAAAGAATAGATTTGGGTGGATGGATTATCTAATATGCTGCAGAGGAAGACTGGTAATGAAGGCTCCTGCTCTTCTTCAGCATAGGATGGATTACCCGTTATGTCAAGCTGAGAGGCTCAGTGCCCTGTCAGTACTATATGCATTGTCACATCAGACATCGTACCCCTCCAGCCTTGGATTCATTCATGTGGAAGTGACTAGAGGCCAGAAACACACGCAATCCACCAAAGACGGTGACTTCAGAGTAGACATGTTTTCATTGCTAGTCATGTCCAGTCTACAAATACATGCAACCGTATATTTCTATATGGGACTTTAAGACATTCTAACACCTAACTAATGTGCACTGATCTGATGTAAACATGGACCAGCCTGGTTCCAGCTAGACCACTACATTTTATAAATAATTCAGACTGACATGCATCAACCCTACCGGCCTCTTCTATCATTTGTCATAAAGGGTCACTCCACTCAGAACGGATATATTAGTATTTGGTAGATGTGGGAGCATTAAACTACCTAACAGTTTCTTCTATCTCTTGTGGACTCTTGGAGAGATCTCTGCGCTGGATTCCCAGGTCTGCACACAACTGTTGCCATCATGAGGGGCATCCACCAGCTTTGCTGGATTTTTATGTATTTTATATTATGGAGAATATAACAGGAGTAACTGAAACAAACAAAGGTGGGTGAGGATACAAGAAACTTCCAAGTTGTCAGAGCTACATTTAGGAACTATGGCAGTTAGATGTGACATACCCAAGAGATATAAGAAGCCAGTAGGGAGGTCCAGTCCAGCAAGCCATCTATCTACAGTCAGGTCCATAAATTTTTGGGACATCGACACAATTCTAACATTTTTGGCTCTATACACCAATTGATTTGAATTGAAACGAACAAGATGTGGTTTAACTGCAGACAGTCAGCTTTAATTTGAGGGTATTTACATCCAAATCAGGTGAATGGTGTAGGAATTACAACAGTTTGCATATGTGCCTCCCACTTGTTAAGGGACCAAAAGTAATGGGACAATTGGCTTCTCAGCTGTTCCATGGCCAGGTATGTGTTATTCCCTCATTATCCCAATTACAATGAGCAGATAAAAGGTCCAGAGTTCATTTCAAGTGTGCTATTTGCATTTGGAATCTGTTGCTGTCAACTCTCAAGATGAGATCCAAAGAGCTGTCACTATCAGTGAAGCAAGCCATCATTAGGCTAAAAAAAACAAAAAAAAAACATCAGAGAGATAGCAAAAACATTAGGCGTGGCCAAAACAACTGTTTGGAACATTCTTAAAAGAAGGAACGCACCGGTGAGCTCAGCAACACCAAAAGACCCAGAAGACCACGGAAAACAACTGTGGTGGGTGACCGAAGAATTCTTTCACTGGTGAAGAAAACACCCTTCACAACAGTTGGCCAGATCAAGAACACTCTCCAGGAGGTAGCTGTATGTGTGTCAAAGTCAACAATCAAGAGAAGACTTCACCAGAGTGAATACAGAGGGTTCACCACAAGATGTAAACCATTGGTGAGCCTCAAAAACAGGAAGGCTAGATTAGAGTTTGCCAAATGACATCTAAAAAAGCCTTCACAGTTCTGGAACAACATCCTATGGACAGATGAGACCGAGATCAACTTGTACCAGAGTGATGGGAAGAGAAGAGTATGGAGAAGGAAAGGAACTGCTCATGATCCTAAGCATACCACCTCATCAGTGAAGCATGGTGGTGGTAGAGTCATGGCATGGGCATGTATGGCTGCCAATGGAACTGGTTCTCTTGTATTTATTGATGATGTGACTGCTGACAAAAGCAGCAGAATGAATTCTGAAGTGTTTCCGGCAATATTATCTGCTCATATTCAGCCAAATGCTTCAGAACTCATTGGACGCCGCTTCACAGTGCAGATGGACAATGACCCAAAGCATACTGCAAAAGCAACCAAAGAGTTTTTTAAGGGAAAGAAGTGGAATGTTATGCAATGGCCAAGTCAATCACCTGACCTGAATCCGAATGAGCATGCATTTCACTTGCTG
Organism: Staurois parvus; assembly: GCF_062004578.1. Lineage (NCBI taxonomy): Eukaryota > Metazoa > Chordata > Amphibia > Anura > Ranidae > Staurois > Staurois parvus. The sequence goes on along the minus strand of NW_028318148.1, from coordinate 4,579,002 downwards.
AAGACAAAACTGAAGGGAAAATGCCCCAAGAACAAGCAGGAACTGAAGACAGTTGCAGTAGAGGCCTGGCAGAGCATCACCAGGGATAAAACCCAGCGTCTGGTGATGTCTATGTGTTCCAGACTTCAGGCTGTAATTTACTGCAAAGGATTTGCAACCAAGTATTAAAAAGTGAAAGTTTGATTTATGATTATTATTCTGTCCCATTACTTTTGGTCCCTTAACAAGTGGGAGGCACATATGCAAACTGTTGTAATTCCTACACCGTTCACCTGATTTGGATGTAAATACCCTCAAATTAAAGCTGACAGTCTGCAGTTAAAGCACATCTTGTTCGTTTCATTTCAAATCCATTGTGGTGGTGTATAGAGCCAAAAATGTTAGAATTGTGTCGATGTCCCAATATTTATGGACCTGACTGTAATGCATCACACTGGGTAGAGTGAACTTTAATAAGGGAACTGAGGGGGTTCCCAAAGCTCTAACAGTAATGCATATGCAGAAGAAATCATAATATTTGCACTTGCGTATTGCCACTTATTCTCCTTAGCATTTCATAGCTGTCAATGGTTGGAGTAGGCGCAACACACCTCCTGCCAAGATCTTAATCACCTGATAGCAGGGAGAGCAGAAATTATTTCAGGTATATGTTTTAGAGTAATTAATCTGCATATTAGCCAATTCCAAATTTTAAAAAATGAGACAGAATAGACAATAGGTTATATTGAACGATAAAAGCAATTCTGCCATTGGTCAACAAAGAAGCCTTTTAGTTTGGAGTTCTTTCTTGAAGCCTCAATATATGAAGTGCACTGATTGTATTCCCAGCAGCAGCTAATAACATTCAAATTTTCAATAAACAAATGCTGAAATTTAAATTGTGAAAGTTAGTAAAGGTTAGTTTGCTGATTTTAATAACTGTTCCTCTAACAGGCTGAACCTGATACTGACAGTGGAATTCTCCAATTCCCTTCTACCTATTTTGCAGTCACTGCATTGGCCATTTCAACTTTACAATAAGAGGGGAACCTGACAGGTAATGGGTTAATAACAGAGCAAGAACGCCTTCTAAACCTACAGGAGAGTCAGCTGACCCTCAAGAGTGCTGAGGATTGGCCCATGGAGAATTCCCCGCATAGCATTGTTTCTTCTGACCTCCTAGGCCTGATGGGAAATTCCCAATGCCCTGGGGCGTTAATGACACAACAAACTAATTGTTGGCAATGTCACACTAAAAAGAAAAAAAAACACACTGCATTATTGCTGAATGCAGGCATTCTGGTTAATATAGAAATATAAAAAATTAAATGCTTGCTCTTTTGTAATATCTGGCACCTTGGGGCTTAAAAACTGTTGTACCACTACAAGTCACAGCATGCTGTTGCTAGCTTGGATTGTCTTCATGCTTTTAGGGAGATTTAAACTGCATGACTGCTGCATGTAATAGGTTTTCTTGACAAGAATATATGTACAAACACCCCAGGAGCCTATCGCCTCTTTCAATACTATTGTAACCTGAAATGGCAGCTAACTCAGAACAATGGCAAAGTCATACACTGTAAATGGTAAAGAGAATCAATCTGCAGTCTGCTAAATGAATGCAAGGAGCACTGTGCACTTTAGGCCAGCTTTAGTAACATAGCATGGCACTGCGTCATGTGATATTATAATATGCCACAGTAAGTAAATACTTCTCACAGTCCACATAGGGATTTTAGATCTGTGTATAGTGTGACCCAAAGCTTTTTATCTGAGCTCACATGATGAAAACTTCAAAGCACTTTACTACAAATGAAGTGCATACATCTTAATGTTGAAACTTGAAAAAAAAGAGATGCATATGGTGAAAAGTGGCACTGGCTCCATGGCACTAAATACTGGGCATGGCTTAAAAAAATAACACACCTTTACATTTGTTTCCCCAGTGCTTTGATATTCCATGCATACATGTCTAATAAACGGCAACATAAATACCTCTTTTCACAGTTTTTCCATGTGGTCACATGATCATAGAACTCCAACAAGTGTGTCAGCCAATGCATACCCCAGGGCTGACAACACCTTACAGCTATGGACGCTGGAGGGATGGCATCACTGCTCGTAGGATTCAGCTGTGTTGTTGGCCATCCACAGACACACTTGTTGAAGCTTTTTGGTCACTTGACCACATAAAAAATGTATTTACATTGTGATTTATTAGAAACTGTATGCAGGGAATATCAGAACTCTGAAGATGTAAAAGGTTATTGTATAGCCTTTCCTTTTAAATACAGTCTGAGAACACACACCAATCATCCATACCTTTATGGCTACTGACCATATGAGGCATGAACTCCATTAGACCTCTGAAGGTATGCAGTGGCATCTGGCACCAAGCAGTCAGTTGCTGATCCTTTAACTCACATATGTCAAACACAAGGCCCGCGGGTCACATCTGGCCCTCCAGGCCTTGTCATGTGGCCCTCACACCCATTTTTGCAGCCAAAATGTGGTAAAACTCCATTCTGCCACCTCCGACTCCCAACCTCCCACTCCCAGTGTGTAAATACAGAAGCCTTCTGTGTTTTAAAAGGGACAGATTTGCTCTCAGCAGCTCCAGGAACTAACGATCCCAGCACACGCTCACAGCGGGTACACATCTCCAGAATCTGAGAGAGAGAACAATCTCCCTGCAAGGCAGAGCCCCCTACACAAGAAGGTACTAGAGCCGGGTCAGGTAGGGGAGAGGGATGCAAGGAAACTTTGGGGGGAGGTTGCACACTGTGCATAACGCACCTCTAAACCCTGCACTCTGTACACAGCACTCCCCTGAACTCTGCACTCCATCCGTAACTCACTCCTGAACCCTGCACTCTGTACGTAGGGCACCCCTAAACCCTGCACTCTGTAAATAGCACACCCCTGAACTCTGCACTCTGTACATAACGCACTCCTGAACATTACACTCTGTACGTAGCACATCCCTAAACCCTGAATTCTGCACATAGCGCACCACTAAACTCTGCACATAGCGCACCCCTGAACTCTGCACTCTGTACGTAGTGCACTCCTGAACTTTGCTCTCTGTACATATTGTAATCCTGAAATATGCATTCTGTATGTAACACACTCTGTATGTAGCGCAGCCCAGATACAACCGGCCCTTTGAGGGCAGCCATACTGTTGATGCAGCCTGCGATAAAATGGAGTTTGACAAACCTGCTTTAAGTCCTGTAAGTTGGGAGTTGGGGCCGCCATGGATCTAACATGTTTTTCCTGCACATCCCACAGATGCTCAATTGGATTGAGATGTGGATAATTTGAAGACCAAGTCAACACCTCAAACCCGTTGTCGTGTTCCTCAAACTATTCTTGAATTCATCACACCAGGCCTCCTTTTTCCATTGCTCCGTGGTACACTTCTGAAACTCAAGCCCTTTGTAGGCACTTTTGGCTGAGGACACGGGTTAGCATGGGCACCCAGAATGGTCTGCGACTATGCAGCCCCATACACAACAAACTGCAATGCACTGTGTGTTCTGGCACCTTTCTACCAGAACCAGGGTTAACTTTTTCAGTAATTTGAGCTACAGTAGACCCTCTATTGGACTGGATTACACGGACCAGCCTTTGATCCCCACGTTTATCAATGAGCCTTGGCTGCCCATGACATTTTCGTTGATTTTCTGGTTTTTCTTCCTTGAACTACTTTTTAAAGGTCCTGACCACTGCAGACCAGGAACATCCCAAAAGTTCAGTTTTGAGGATACTTTCACTCATCTAGCCATTACAATTTGGCCTATGTCAAAGCCACTGAAATTCTTACTCTTTAATTTATTCTTCTTTCAATGCATCAACGTCAGAGACAACATGTTCACTTGCTGCCTAATATATCCCACCCACTTTCAGGTGCCATTTTAACAAGATGCTGCATCACTCTGTTTCTTCCACTGCTGGAACTACTTCAAAAGATAATTCTGCCCAGCAGTGCTGGTATAGATCTGGAGCTTGGTATTGGAACAAGCTATACATCACTTGGCTCCAGGATATGTCCCAGGCCTGCAGGACTTAGAATTTAAACAAAGTTAGTCTGGAAAGTCCCCCTGAAATCATGACAGTTGGGAGGTATGGACGTTAATAACAACCAAATGTGGCCGGCAAGGCAGCATTTAGTCAAGAGCACTAGAAATGCAGATCTGAATTCATTCACCATGACTTTTCCTATGTATGAACAGATGACTCTTATATAAGTTTTATAATAAGTGTTTTCAGTGAGATTTAGCTGCATTGTCAGTGTGTCAGCCATGTCTGCTCTCTACAATGCATTGAATAGAATAGCTGTAGAGGGTGAAATGACCTCAGTTTATGAATGACAAAGAAGTCTTTATGTTGTATCACATTATAAAATCTGTAAAATGTCAATTAGTTCTGCTCCTATTAATCAAACTCCTCCTCCTATTCCAATAATACATGGAAATATACAAGGACCTAGATAGATTGATATTGCCAGGGATTGGAATTGTTAGAAATAAAGCCTATTGTTCCCCTTCAAAGTGGAGATGAAGGTATTTGCTATTCACAAAACATGAGTTCATAGTCTCATCTGATACAGAAATTGAAGTGAATGGCTGTTCTTTGTACAGCACTACTGGATATGTAAGTACTATATAAAAGGTACAAAAATTATTGTGTGTATCTGTGGTGGAGACAGTAAAGCTGAACTTTACTCTCTCAATCAACATTGGCTATTTTATATCATTATGCTGCTAGTCTTAGTGAATAGATAGGAAAGGTATATCATATTTACTTGTTTTAACTTTTTTTTTTTACATTTCTTCAGTTACTTTCTGGTTTCCAGGTCTAGACAAATGATGTCATACATCATTTGAGAAAACCCTTCCAGGAGGGGAGGAAGGGTTTTCTCAACTAAGCACCTCCTGCTCGCATGCCTGAGCTGAAGGCAGATGGATTCCAAGAAGTAAATACTACATGAATAATCTGCCCTTATGCCATGGCCAGAAATGCAAGGAAATGTTTTTCAAAGCGATTTCCCAGCAAATAAAGCATTGAGACATGCATGCATGGGTGAGCTTGCTTTGAATATTAAAAATGAAATTTTTTGTGGTGCTCAGATGCAGTGTTGTTCCACTTTAAGAGTGTAAACACCTTTGGTGTAGATACTAATGTGAGTGGGTTGAACCAGCCAAAATTTGCTTAGTGGGTGGCCCTGTCGGCCCTCTCCCGCTGGAAATCCTTCAATTGAATAAAGCCGAAAGTGATAGGCAGAACGAAGCTGAGGCTGCAGGCTGAATGAAAAAAATTGTGTGTATGGCCAGTCTTAGTGCTCTTTGTACAGCACTGTGGGATATGTCAGACTTACAGTCATGTGAAAAAATAAGTACACCCCCAAAATATTTAACCAGGCAAACATTTGATCTTCATTCAAACAGTGCCTACAGATAAAGGTGATATCCCTTAATAAAAACACAATGAAACTGTACCTTTTCAATAATTCATTCAACAAAAAATAGATGAAATGGTATACAGTGGAAAAAGTAAGTACACCTTTGGCCTCACCCCCCACCTCAGAAGCTGCATCATTTAGCAGAAATTACGTCTTTTAGATGTTTTGCATAACTGCCCACTGGCAGCGACCTGGTAAAAAATGTAGACCCCCTTTAAGCAAAATTCCCTCAGTTGTTTGTTTTAGCTAATTTTCTGATCTTGAACTGCTGATTAATGTAAGGGTGTACTTACTTTTTCCATAAGACAAGTCTGGAATCTTCCTTAATTTAGAATTTAAGATTTGTTTTTTTTTTCATTTTTATTGTATATGTTATTTGCGTGCAACACCTTTAGCTGTAGGCACTGTTTGCTTGTTGAAAAATGAATACATGTGCACAGGGTGTACCTACTTTGTCACATAAATATAAAATCTAAATATAAAATTACTATATAAAAATGTATAAAAATAGTGCATGATTGAGATTTAGAGTGTAATAATAGTGTGACTGTATTGGGGACATGAGTGTAATGTAATTTCTCCGCTGAGCTCTTGTGTTTTGACGGGGGGACTGACCCCCCCCCCAGAACACATAGGTTAGCGTTTGCTGTCATTGGCTGTGAGAGCTGACTGGATGCTGGTCGGCAGATTTTTTTCCAGCATACCCATTCATTTGTACAGCCCTCGGCTTCTGTCAGACAGGCTGCTGTACAAATGGCTGGATGTCAGCCATAGGGTTACCACCTCATCCCTTTAAAACCGAACACATATTAATTACACAGGTTCTGGGGCTAATTTAATGCAGATAAGGCACTAAGTGAGTTTAATTACCACTTTAACCTGTGCAATTAATATGTGTTCGGTTTTAAAGGGATGAGGTGGCAACCGTAGTCAGCCGGTTTCTGTTGAAATGGCCAATACAATACCGGCCAATATTCGGCCCATGTGTACTACGCTTAAATTGCTCTGGTGAGAGATTGCTGTAAATAGTACATTATTCTCGGTACACCACATAAATTAATACAATAATTAAATACTGCTCACTCTGCAATTTTTATCCATTATTAAATCTATGTCCTCTTCTTTTTCTTGGTCACTCATAACCCTGAACAGCCCCAATTCATGTACAAAACAAAAACTTAAAAAATGTTGACATAGAAGTCCTGCTCTGGGTCCAGTGATGTCTGCGCTAAGACAGGTCAGAGCTGTGAACTCTCTGGGATCTCCAGGTGCCATGCTACACCTCTAATCACATCTAGTAGAAACAAGTTAAGATTAGTGCCTGATTAAAAGTGGAGCAGACTGGAAAGATTAAGTACCAGACATTATGGGGCTTCAGGATTAGATAAAACTGTGTTCTTCCAGGACCTCAGTATAATACCTATTGATCTATCATCTTTATCCGTGCTCTAGTAGTTTGAGAGGCAGCTGGACATAAATAGATTGAGAGGATGTTCAGACTGACATAAACTGTATGCCTCCTAAAACAGCCAAAAGTGAAGCAATCTGATTGCTGTTTAGAACTTTAGAACCAGATTGGTAAGATTTTGCCAACAGTAGTTTGTGTCATCACCTACCTGCCTGCAATATTTTGTGTCTCTGCCCCTCCAGCAAATGAAAGCTTTCACTGCAATAGTTTGCATTTCTGTACCCCCACAATGGGGAGAATTCCCCACAGTATTTTGTGTCTCTGTAACTCCCACATTGGTGAGATTTCCTAAAGTAGTTTGTCTTCACTTGACGCAGAATGTGAAGGTTTCCCTGTGTAGTTTTTGTCTCTGCACCCCCACAATGTTGAGACTCCCTTGCAATAGTTTGGGGACACCATTATATGACAGCATTAGGCGGAGCTAGGAATTCTGTTAAAGAGATCACAGTTAATGTGGTTGTAAAGGCTGAAGGATTGTTACCCTAATGCATTCTCTGCATTAAGGTGAAAAAACTTCAATGCTCAGTTCGGATCGGGGCTGCTCTGTGCAAAACCATTGCTCAGAGCAGGTAAGTATACCATGTTTGTTATTTTAATGTCAAGGTTTACAATCACTTTAAGCAGAACACAAAATTGGATGGAGTTGGCAATGCCTAACATTGCTTCAACCGGTATTTAGGTATTTAAAAAAAAAAGGCATGTCCAATGAAGTAAATAAAAATCAGACAAGATTTGACTTTTATTTGCTCAGTATTTGATTATGATTTTACTCAGAAACATTTGTTATCAAATGTTTGGCCAATAGGAGTCTTTTTTTTTCTCTCTACAGTGATACAGTACATAACTTTTCAGAAGATGAAGTGAATATTTCTCTTTTGCTGTCTATATTCTCCCTTTTAATATTCAGAAGTATAAAATCTGTCGAGACGCAGGACAAGCGACAGTTTTATTCAGCAAGAGGAATTTGCAGTCCTGCCGTGGTGTATCCCTCAGGCTTGTCTGTCTGGACACTCACAGGAGTTATATAACTGTGTCTCAGCTAAATATAGCTCCCTGTTGATCCATAGTCTCTTATAAAAGCCAGTTAGGGTATAAAGACCTAAGCAGTGTCGGCAAAGCGCTGTGCTATGAATGGTTTTACATGCATGTGAAAGAAATATCTGCTAATACAGTTTCAGTTGCTAAAATATTGGCTCTCCTAACGAAGAACTCTGCTGAAATATGGTTTTGTGCTTAATTATTTAAATTAAACACTTGGAAGAACACACAGAGCCCTCTCTGTAAAAAGATGAAGACTTATGCAGGCCATACATGGTTCGAATTCCGAACAATTTTTGTCCGTAAATCGGAAACGTCATTAGCTCGATAATCCGATGCTGCCATCATTGATTTCGAAAATCGGCAGACCAAGTCATAAAGTTCACCCCATATAACATGCAAAACTTCTGTTCCTTCCAGGTCACGGCTCATGCGCATATTCTTTTTGGAAAAACGATCGTACGATTTGACCATCGAGTCGAAAATCGGTAGTTTTTCACGAATTTTCCAACATGCCCGATCACCAAAAAGGGGAGGAACCATGAAAATCGGCCGGCGCCATTGACCCACTAACAGAGCGAAAATCGGCCGATAATTCTTAGGTCCGTTTTTCGGGCCAAAAAATCGGTCGATTTTCGACCCATGTATGACCGGCCTTAAAATATGTCAAAGATCTAGCTAGAACCCTAACAGACTACAGGTACTTCAGAGCATATGTAAGAGTAAAACTGTAGGACAAGATGCTGCAAATTGTGGCTGTGAGAAAATTTAAAGTGTTTTAAAGAGCATCCACAAAAAAACAAGAGACCTTCTGATTGATACATCGTTTAGCAGAACTATATGACCCCCAAAGCAACAGGATATTTCCACCAATATAGTGGTATCCATACACACCAGCAAGGGGTTGTGGAAAAGTCCCCCCCAACCTATGGAGAATAAAACTCTGATACTGTTGTAACTTGCATATTGTGTTCAAAATGGGGCTGCACAGTGGCCTAGTAGTTAGCACTTTTGCCTTGTAGCAATAGGGTCCCTGGTTTGAACAAAGTTTCTTAATAACTTAGAGGAGGGAGAGTAGTGCAGACCTACTTCAAATGAACACTGGACATGCAAGTTTAAAGTATAACTAAAGGCAAAACATTTTTATTAGTCTTGGACAGCGTGGAGAGGGATTATAACACCCGTCATGTTTTTATTCCTGTCTGTGCCCCTACTAGGGAGATTCACTCCTCTATTTTTTCTGTTTACCATTATCATTAAAAGTGAAAGTAAAAGAAAATTTCAAATTTTGGGTTGTACCCAGAAAAGTAATAGAGGGGGGAAATCATTCAATGGGGACACTGGTTCTGGTGACTTGGAGTTCCCCAAGGGATTCCTTTAATTTGTAGGGATTTCCTCTCACTTCCTGTTTTGGCTATGGAACAGGAAGTGAAGGTATATTCCCCTAATGGGACACAGATGGCAAAAAACTGACAAGGGTTTTGACCCTCCCTTACTCTATCCAAAATGCAAAAAAAAGTTCCGCCTATAGTTCTACTTTATTCATTAGCAGCTTTCAGGACAGATCTGAATTTCCACTAAGCCTTTACTAAAACATGTAGCTGAAGAGCATAATGCTGTGAAACTCAGCCAATATGAAAGGTAAACACATTCCAGCCTTGGTTGTGTACCATTATATGAAATAGTGTCCCTTAGATAAATGAACACATAATATATATAGTGTTATAGTGGCGCTAAATTAATAATAATTAAGTGATATAGTGAATACCACAAAATGAATGTGAACAATCAAATAAATTTAGCATCTGTGAATTAATGTGCACACAAAATAATCAATAAAATATAATATAGTGATCCAAAGTCCATGAAAATTAATTATTTTTCTTTAAATTCACCACGTGCTGTTTACTGATAACCGAGTGCTTCCCAAAATCCCCCACATTGATGTGCACTCACCACAGATACTGTAATTGCCTTCCACTCTCGTGGTTGGCAAAAAGGCTTCCAGGAATAATCTTCCCAATTAAAAAAGATGCTTATAAATTGTATAAGCATGAAACTCCACTGTCTCGAGATATATCATGTAAAACACAAACACAGAGAAACGCTCCAATGGTATAGTATAAAAGCAAGATCCTTTAATTTAACAAATGGACGTTACTCACAAGCAAACGAGTGTAAAAAAGTCCAATATTTTGACCATGGATAAGCTTGAAGTTGTCATAGACCGTAGGTGCTTTCACAACCTCCGGATTGTTGATAACTGATGCAGTTGCATCACTGCCAGTTCCAGGCCACGTCACTTCCGGTCACCGCACCGTCATGCCCTGACACGTTTCGTCACTTCCGACTTACTCATAGGGGTGATGGTGCGGTGCGGCATGTCAATTTTTATAGAGCCAACAATCAGAAGAAATACAACTCCGATTGGTCGGCCTCAACATTCACCTCCTAACAGGAAGTGGAATGGGAACCTGGCGGAAGTTCCCCCAATGCAACAACATAACTATTAGCAAAACGAAATATATTTAGACCATATATGGCATATGTATATGCAATCATATAATCACACAAGCATATGTGACAATCTACATAGGATATACATGCAAAAATAAATTGAATATTAAAAATGTACATATACAGTAAAATAATGTATATTAAATCATTCATATTAAATATAAATAAAAATATAAATATTAGAAATTAAATCAATAATCCAAACTTAAATAAATGATTAAAGAATTAATTTTAAATTACACATTTTAAAATCATAAATTTAAAATAATATTGATAAACCCAATTAATATTAAACAATAAATTAAAAAACGGATATAAGAGACTGTAATGATTCCAAAACATAATTCCTCAAAATTCCTTTATTTTTATTAATTATTATTTATTTATATCCTAATCCCAGTTGGGTACCACATTAACTATATAATAACTAATTTTATTTCTCAATTAAGTATCACAATTGATATCAAGTTCCACATTCAGTCCCCCTGGTGTTAAAGATTTTAATAAATATATCCATTTAGTTTCCCTGCGTGATAAATCCCTTATTCTATTTGATCCCCTCCACTTTGGGGCGACCCAATCCACTGTCCAAAATTTCAATAAAGAGGGGTCTTTTTGGTGATAACGCGCAAAATGATCGGAAACATTATGGTGAACAAAGCCCTTTCTAATGTTCTTCATATGTTCTGCTATACTTGTTTTAAAGGGTCTTCGGAATAAGTCCACTGTCAACCCCCCTATTGCTGTGAATCAATGTGTAGATGTATTTAAAAAATTTGGTGCTGAGGAATTTGGAAAATATAATCCCTCACCGCCAGGTAAATCCACCATATATTGTTGGGGGTATTAAGAATTTGGAAAATAGAAAGGATATCATCATTAGGCCAGCTGATAAAGGTGGAGGAGTGGTGGCCATGGACAGAGAATTTTATTTTCAACAGCTTGAGCGCATGTTGGCAGACGACACTACATATGTCCATCTCAATAAGGACCCTACTCTTGGTTATAGACAAGAACTGAAATTATTAAAAATAAAGGAATTTTGAGGAATTATGTTTTGGAATCATTACAGTCTCTTATATCCGTTTTTTAATTATTGTTTAATATTAATTGGGTTTATTAATATCAATTTAAAATTTATGATTTTAAAATTTGTAATTTAAAATTAATTCTTTAATCATTTAAGTTTGGGTTATTGATTGATTTCAATTTCTAATATTTAATTTTATTTATAATTTTATTTACATTTAATATGAATTACTTAATATGAATTATTTTACTTTATATGTACATTTTTAATATTCAATATATTTTTGTATGTATATCCTATGTAGATCGTCACATATGCTTGTGTGATTATATGATTGCATATACATATGCCATATATAGTTTTTGTATGGGTTATATCATGTTCTAAATATATTTTGTTTTGCCCATAGTTATGTTGTTCCATTGGGGAAACTTCCTGTTAGGAGGTGAATGTTGATGCCGACCAATTGGAGTTGTATTTCCTCTGATTGTCGGTTCTATAAAGATCGACATGCCAAACTGCACCATCACCCTATGAGTAAGTCGGAAGTGATGAAACGCATCAGGGCGTGACGGTGCGGTGACTGGAAGTGACGTGACGGCGCCAGTTACCAACAATCCGGAGATGGTGAGAGCACCTACGATCTATAGCCACTTCAGGCTTATCCATGGTCAAAATATTGGGCTTCTTTACACTCGTTTGCTTGTGAGTAATGTCCATTTGTTAAATTAAAGGATCTTGCTTTTATACTATACCATTGGAGCATTTCTCTGTGTTTGTGTTTTACATGATATATCTCGAGACAGTGGAGTTTCATACTTATACAATTTATAAGCATCGTTTATAGTTGGGAAGATTATCCCTGTAAGCCTGTTTGCCAACCACGAGAGTGGAAGGCAATTATCTGTGGTGAGTGCATATCCATGTGGGGGATTTTGTGAAGTACTCGATTATCAGTAAACAGCACGTGGTGAATTTAAAGAAAAATAATTAATTTTCATGGACTTTGGATCACTATATTATATTTATTGATTATTTTGTGTGCACATTAATTCACGGATACTAAATTTGTTTGATTGTTCACATTCATTTTGTGGTATTCACTATATCACTTTATTATTAATTAAGTGCCACTATAACACTATATATATTATCTGCAAATATATGTTGCGCTCCTAAATACTTCTCAATAAATAATAATTAAATTATTAACATTAAATATATTCAAATTATGATACAAATAACTAATAAAAGTGTATACATACCAAAGAATATTTAAATAGATAATTTCAGCTAATCAATCTCTTCCAAATAAATATCAAAATAATTCCACATGAAATACTCCTCTAAAAAAATATTTTGCCAAGTGCTCATAAATCGTCCATTAGTGACATGATGTACTCACCAATACCCTCAACTTTATTTATATTCACAATACCCTCATTTAATATAATAAAAATAGTGAACCAACTAGTAACCCTCAACTAAAACGCATTTAAATGATCCCCACATCATGTCACTAATGGATGATTTATGAGCACTGGGCAAAATATTTTTTTAGAGGAGTATTTCATGTGGAATTATTTTGATATTTATTTGGAAGAGATTGATTAGCTGAAATTATCTATTTAAATATTCTTTGGTATGTATACACTTTTATTAGTTATTTGTATCATAATTTGAATATATTTAATGTTAATAATTTAATTATTATTTATTGAGAAGTATTTAGGAGCGCAACATATATTTGCAGATATTTCCAACACAGTTGTAGTTATGTGTTTCATGTTTGCGATCCCCTAGTAATTATCACACCTGTGGTTCGCAAGTCACTCTGATTCAACTATATATATTATATTATTATATTGATTACATTCAGCGCAATTTAATAGGTGTTGATAAGTATCACAATTTCATTATCACATTTATTATTTTATATTCTTTTAGTGTCCCTTAGATGCCTATGCTCCTTTAATTGTGGATTTCTGAGCTCGAAGTTTACACTCGATAGGGGATGCCGCAGGTTCAGGAGTTCCCCATATGCTGAGAGATGAGGAAAGGTGTGTGACAACACCTCTACTGAGTTTCCCTGTCATTAAATGACAGACTTGCTTGATTGCATATCCCAGCACTAGATAAGGAAGATATCTCTTGGTGACATTACTTCTGCCAAGCATCACTACAGAGCATTAAAGATATACAGGGTGAATTTAGAGATAGACATAGGTCCAGCAACTAGATTCCAGGGCCTAGTGACCCTTGTGCTCTTCCCATGCCTCTTGCCACTGGAATCAGGGGTTCCAATTTAACTGTCACACCATCCTAAATACAGATGGCTCCTAGATTATAAGTGTTAAATGTAACATGCAAAAAAGTATATTAATACTTTTTTTTTAGTAGTTAAATTGGGGGACACAGTAGACCAGTAGGTATATTCCCTGTCACCAGAAAAGTAGAAAGTCTTGTTTTCTCCTCGGGACTAAACCAAACCCTACTGCTCAGTCAGCCAACCTCAGAAGCTGGCAGTCAAAATGTACATTCAGATGACAACATTGAATTGTAACATGCCTGACACCTACATAAAGTAAATTGGCCATGATCTGTATCTGCCAATGGGCTACTGAAAATATTGATTTTATGGTGAGTACATAAATCTCTCTGCATTTTTTGAGGATTCAGTAGACCACTCAGATGTCCAAAAGCTGTCCCAAACAGGGCACTGTATTTTTACACCTCACAGCCCAACCTCCAGATAGTGTTATGTCCAGCTCTCAGCTAAAACTGCTACACCCACCAAATAGAACTTAGAAAATATGTGAACCAAGGACTGAGTGGAAGCTCTACACACTACACACCTTAGAGGCAGAAGCCTGATGTTGAACTTCACACTGACCTCAAAGCATGGAAAGCAGTGATTCTCCAAGGTCTTGTAGTCTAGTTATGACAGTAAGCATGCAGATGGCTGTGTAAGTGAATATCCAAAACTTGGCAGTCTGGTGTGATACTGCCCAATGCATGGAATCCTCAATATTTCATCAGTAGAGCTGAAAGAAATGTAATGCTTCCTTAAGACACTAAGCCATACTAGGGCTTGCTGACTGTGTATACGGGTATAACCCAAGCTTTTTGTTTTCTTATTGCCCAGCCTCCAAGACATACAGTTATGGCAAGACATACAGTTAGGGCCATATGTATTTGGACACAGGCACAATTTTCATACTTTTTGCTCTCTATGCCACCAGAATAAATTTAAAATGAAACAATCCAAATGAATTTGAAGTGCAGACTTTCAGCTTTAATTCAAGGGGTTGAACATAAATATCAAGTACAAATTTTAGGAACTGCAACCAGTTTTATACACAGTCCCTCCATTTTCAGGGGCTCAAATGCAATTGGACAAATTAATATAATCATAAATAAAATGTTCATTTTTAATATATTGTTGAGAATCTTTTACTAGCAATGACTGTCTGAAGTCTGGAACCCATGGACATTACCAAAAACTGGATTTCCTCCTTTCTGATGCTTTGCCAGGCTCTAACTACAGCTGTTTTCAGTTGTTCTTTGTTTGTGGTCTTCCTGCCTTTCGGTTTGCCTTCAGTAAGTGAAATGCATGCTCACTTGGGTTGAGATCAGGTATTTGACTCGGCCATTGCAGAATATTCCACTTCTTTTCCTTCAAAAGCTCATGGGTTGCTTTTGCAGTGTGTTTTGGATCATTGTTCATCTGTACTGTGAAGCGCCGTCCAATCAACTTTGCTGCATTTGGCTGAATCTGGGCTGACAGTATATCTCTAGACACTGCAGAATTCATCCGCCTGCTTCTGTCTTCTGTCACATCATCAATAAACACCAGTGACCCAGTGCCACTGGAAGCTATGCATGTCCATGCCATCACACTGCCTCCACCATGTTTTACAGAGGACGTTGTGTGCTATGGATCATGAGCTGTTACAAGCTGTTAGGAATGGACTGGCCAGCAATGGTGGGACTCACCTGCCTTTTGATCTGCAGTACCAGGGCTGGCCAGCGGGTGCTCCCAGCAATCAGAGACTCAACCTTTCAGCCAGCTAACACCTGGAACTGATGATGCTGGGGTATTTAAGGGATGGCCAGACCCACAGACTCTGCCTTGGTGTTGTGTTTCTCTTGGGCCCTGTATCCTGTTCCTGCTCTCTGTTCCTGTCTGATTCTCTGCTACCTGTCCTGATCCCTGGCTTGTGACCCTGACCATCCCTCTGCTTGACCCTCTGTACTACGCTGCTTGCTACCTGCTGAACCTGGCCTGTGACCCCGACCATTCTCTGCTTGCTCCCCCTGTACCTACTTGCCCAATTGATATTGACCCGGCCTGCCTGACGACGCTTGCTTGTATGTACTGTTATCTGTGGGTGGTTTGGTTTGGTTTGTTTGCACTGTATTATGTTTAGTATTGCACTGCGTTTATGTTTGTATGGTTAGTGTTAATAAATTGTATTGTTTATCACATATCTGAAGTCTGCGTTTCCCTGCATCAGTCACACACCTCTGGTCATACCTGGGAGCCCTGACATTACACCAAGGCCAATCCTGACCAGAAGTGGCTGCACAGGGAAGCCATCTTGGCTTGTTGATGGGAAGGATGGATCTGGATGAGGTTGAATATTTATATCTGCTAGTGTTTGATGACAGGGAGTATGCTTATCAAACTCTGAAGGAGTATACCCGGGATGAACTGCTAGAATGTATACGGCTCGCTCATGTTCTAGTAGATCAGGGCACAGAGTTCTCTGAGGTGCAGCCTTTGATTGAAGTTTGTGCTGAGTTGGTTTCATCTGGTTCCCCCGAATGCAGGGATGAATTTTTGCCACCATTTAGTGCAGACCAGGTAGAGTCCCTGGTGCGGTTATTAGAGGATGATGTGGGTTACTTTCTGGAGCGTTATTCCACATGTTCACCACAGACACTAAGAGATTGTATAAACGCAGTACAGTCATTGACCAGACAGGCTTTGTGTAAGCTCAGCTTTGTTCAACCCATACTGCAGACATGGACAGATTTGTTGCACCCAGCCTCAGTCAGCTTACAAAGACCCAGTCCTGCTTCTAATCTATTTCCTCAAAACTCTATTCCTGCATTCCCAACAGCTCCTCCTGCCCTGCTATCTACCGCATGTCAGTACCCTGTTCCCACTCGCTGCACCTATCCTGCCTTTAACCCTGTAAAAGAGCCCTCTGTAGCAACCGCTCCCTCTCCTGTTCCATCCTCCAGTTCTTCTCTGTCTCCAGCTGCTCCATTCGTTTGCAGACCTGCGTTTACTTGCAGTGCTCCAGTAGTTAAAACCAGAAAAAAGCGAAAATTCTTTCCAACCAATACCATCCTGCCAGTATCCAAACCGGTGAGCCTGCCTTCCGTGGATCAGCCTGAAGCCTCTACTCAGCCTGAAGCCTCTACTCAGCCTGAAGCCTCTACTCAGCCTGAAGCCTCTACTCAGCCTGAAGCCTCTACTCAGCCTGATGCCTCTCTTCAGCCTGATGCCGGTACGCAGCCTGATGCCTCTCTTCAGCCTGATGCCTGTACGCAGCCTGATGCCTCTCTTCAGCCTGATGCCTCTACTCGGCCTGAAGCCTCTACTCGGCCTGATGCCTCTACTCGGCCTGAAGCCTCTACTCGGCCTGATGCCTCTACTCGGCCTGAAGCCTCTACTCGGCCTGAAGCCTCTACTCGGCCTGATGCCTCTACTCGGCCTGAAGCCTCTACTCGGCCTGAAGCCTCTACTCGGCCTGAAGCCTCTACTCGGCCTGATGCCTCTACTCGTCCTGATGCCTCTACCCAGCATGATGAACTGATCCAGCCTGACGATCCTATTAGGCCAGTTGACTCGATGCCCGCTGTTGATCCAGATGATCCGGTACCTGATCCGGTGCCCGCTGTCGAGCCAAATGACCTGATGCCTGGTGACCCAGTGCCCGCTGTCATACCTGGTGACCCGATGCCCGCTGTCGAGCCAGACAATCCGGTACCTGATGACCCGGTGCTCACTGTCGTGCCTGTTGACTCGGAGCCCACTGCCTTGCCAGATGACGCGGTGCCCGCTGTCAAGCCAAATGACCTGATGCCTGGTGACCCAGTGCCCGCTGTCCAGCCAGACGATCCAATGTCTGACCCAGTGCCCGCGGTCATACCAGTTGACTCGGAGCCCACTGCCTTGCCAGATGATGCGGTGCCCGCTGTCGAGCCAGACAATCCGGTACCTGATGACCCGGTGCTCACTGTCGTGCCTGTTGACTCGGAGCCCACTGCCTTGCCAGATGACGCGGTGCCCGCTGTCAAGCCAAATGACCTGATGCCTGGTGACCCAGTGCCCGCTGTCCAGCCAGACGATCCAATGTCTGACCCAGTGCCCGCGGTCATACCAGTTGACTCGGAGCCCACTGCCTTGCCAGATGACGCGGTGCCCGCTGTCGAGCCAAATGACCTGATGCCTGGTGACCCGATGCCCGCTGTCCAGCCAGACGATCCAATGTCTGACCCAGTGCCAGCGGTCATCCCAGTTGACTCGGAGCCCACGGTTGTGCCTGGTGACTCGGTGCCCGCCGCCCCGCCTGGGGGCCTGAGACCTGTCGTTCCGCCTGGGGGTCCGGCGCCCGCCGCTCCGCTTGAGGGCCCGAGACCTGTCGCTCCTCCTGGGGGTCCGGCGCCCGCCGCTCCGCCTGAGGGCCCGAGACCTGTCGCTCCGCCTGGGGGTCCGGCGCCCGCCGCTCCGCCTGAGGGCCCGAGACCTGTCGTTCCACCTGGGGGTCCGGCGCCCGCCGCTCCGCCTGAGGGCCCGAGACCTGTCGCTCCATCTGGGGGTCCGACGCCCGCCGCTCCGCCTGAGGGTCCGAGACCTGTCGCTCCGCCTGGGGGTCCGGCGCCCGCCGCTCCGCTTGAGGGCCCGAGACCTGTCGCTCCTCCTGGGGGTCCGGCGCCCGCCGCTCCGCTTGAGGGCCCGAGACCTGTCGCTCCGCCTGGGGGTCCGGCGCCCGCCGCTCCGCCTGAGGGCCCGAGACCTGTCGCTCCACCTGGGGGTCCGGCGCCCGCCGCTCCGCCTGAGGGCCCGAGACCTGTCGCTCCATCTGGGGGTCCGGCGCCCGCCGCTCCGCCTGAGGGCCCGAGACCTGTCGCTCCTCCTGGGGGTCCGGCGCCCGCCGCTCCGCCTGAGGGCCCGAGACCTGTCGCTCCGCCTGGGGGTCCGGCGCCCGCCGCTCCGCCTGAGGGCCCGAGACCTGTCGCTCCATCTGGGGGTCCGGCGCCCGCCGCTCCGCCTGAGGGCCCGAGACCTGTCGCTCCGCCTGGGGGTCCGGCGCCCGCCGCCCCGCCTGGGGGCACGATGCCCGTCGCCCCGCCTGGGGGCACGATGCCTGTCGCCCCGCCTGGGGGCACGATGCCTGTCGCCCCGCCTGGGGGCACGATGCCTGTTGCCCCGATGCCTGTCGCCCCGCCTGGGGGCACGATGCCTGTCGCCCCGCCTGGGGGCACGATGCCTGTCGCCCCGCCTGGGGGCACGATGCCTGTCGCCCCGCCTGGGGGCACGATGCCTGTCGCCCCGCCTGGGGGCACGATGCCTGTCGCCCCGATGCCTGTCGCCCCGCCTGGGGGCCCGATGCCTGTCGCCCCGCCTGGGGGCCCGATGCCTGTCGCCCCGCCTGGGGGCCCGATGCCTGTCGCCCCTCCTGGGGGCCCGGCGCCCGCCGCCCCGCCTGGGGGCCCGACGCCGGTCGCCCCGCCTGGGGGCCCGACGCCTGCTGCTCCGCCCGGGGGCCCGGTGCCTGCTGCTCCGCCCGGGGGCCCGGTGCCTGCTGCTCCACCCGGGGGCCCGGTGCCTGCTGCTCCGCCCGGGGGCCCGGTGCCTGCTGCTCCGCCCGGGGGCCCGGTGCCTGCTGCTCCGCCCGGGGGCCCGGTGCCTGCTGCTCCGCCCGGGGGCCCGGTGCCTGCTGCTCCGCCTGGTGGCCCGCTGCCTGCTGCTTCGCCTGGTAAACCGATGTGCCTCTGCCCGGAGTCCTGCCCGATGTGCCTCTGCCCGGAGTGCTGCCCGATGTGCCTCTGCCCGGAGTCCTGCCCGATGTGCCTCTGCCCGATGTGCCTCTGCCCGATGTGCCTCTGCTCGATGTGCCTCTGCTCGGTGTGCCTCTGCCCGGTGTGCCTCTGCTCGATGTGCCTCTGCCCGATGTGCCTCTGCCCGATGTGCCTCTGCCCGGAGTCCTGCCCGATGTGCCTCTGCCCGATGTGCCTCTGCCCGATGTGCCTCTGCCCGATGTGCCTCTGCCCGGTGTGCCTCTGCTCGATGTGCCTCTGCCCGGAGTCCAGCCCGGTGTGCCTCTGCCCGGAGTCCAGCCCGGTGTGCCTCTGCCCAGAGTCCAGCCCGGTGTGCCTCTGCCCGGAGTCCAGCCCGGTGTGCCTCTGCCCGGAGTCCAGCCCGGTGTGCCTCTGCCCGGAGTCCAGCCCGGTGTGCCGCTGCCCGGAGTCCTGCCCGGTGTGCCAGTCTTTGATATCCCGCCAGTTACCAGACCCGGGCGGTGGAACATTTTGCCCAGCTAGGACTGTTTGGAGCGTCCTGAGGCCGCTCCTTGGGGGGGGGTACTGTTAGGAATGGACTGGCCAGCAATGGTGGGACTCACCTGCCTTTTGATCTGCAGTACCAGGGCTGGCCAGCGGGTGCTCCCAGCAATCAGAGACTCAACCTTTCAGCCAGCTAACACCTGGAACTGATGATGCTGGGGTATTTAAGGGATGGCCAGACCCACAGACTCTGCCTTGGTGTTGTGTTTCTCTTGGGCCCTGTATCCTGTTCCTGCTCTCTGTTCCTGTCTGATTCTCTGCTACCTGTCCTGATCCCTGGCTTGTGACCCTGACCATCCCTCTGCTTGACCCTCTGTACTACGCTGCTTGCTACCTGCTGAACCTGGCCTGTGACCCCGACCATTCTCTGCTTGCTCCCCCTGTACCTACTTGCCCAATTGATATTGACCCGGCCTGCCTGACGACGCTTGCTTGTATGTACTGTTATCTGTGGGTGGTTTGGTTTGGTTTGTTTGCACTGTATTATGTTTAGTATTGCACTGCGTTTATGTTTGTATGGTTAGTGTTAATAAATTGTATTGTTTATCACATATCTGAAGTCTGCGTTTCCCTGCATCAGTCACACACCTCTGGTCATACCTGGGAGCCCTGACACAAGCCTTCTCCACACTTTTCCCCGTCATTCTGGTACAGATTAATCTTAGTTTCATCCATCCAAAGAATGCTTTTCCAGAACTGGTCTGGGTTTTTTAGATGTTTTTGGCAAAGTCTAATCTGGCTTTTCTATTCCTCAGGCTTATGAATGGTTTGCACCTTGTGGTGAACCCTCTGTATTTGCTCTCGTGAAGTATTCTCTTGATTGTAGACTTTGACAATGATACGCCCACCTCCTGGAGAGTGTCCTTCACTTGTCTAGATATTGTGAAAGGGTTTTTTTTTACTATAGAGAGGATCCTGCGATCATCCGCCACTGTTGCCTTCCATGGATGTCTATGCCTTTTTATGTTGCTGAGCTCACCAGTGCGTTCTTCTTTCCTCATAATGTACCAAACTGTTGATTTGGCCACTCCTAATGTTGCTGCTATGTCTCTGATGGATTTTTGAAGCCTTACAATGGCCTGTTTCACTTGCATGGACAACTCCTTTGAAAGCATGATGTAGGTTCACAGCAATAGATTCCAAATGCAAATACCACACTTAGAATCAACTCCAGACCTTTTACCTGCTTAGTTGATGAAGAAATAACAAAGGAGTATGTCAGGAAAGGACTCACTGCTGGAGGTGCTGGGGCTCATCTGCTCTATGGTCTGCAGTACCAGTTCTTACCAGCGAGTGCTTTTCAGCAGCCAGGATCTCACCTCCTGCAGTCAAGCCATCACTTGAGGCTGATTGCAGGAGGTGTATTTAAGTAGTAACCAGGCCTGCAATCAGTGCCTTGGTGTTTGTTTTCCCATGAGCCCCTGTTGTCCTGTACCTGTATCCTGTCATCTACCTGCTTGATTCTCCTGCTCGATTCTGACTAAGCACTCTGCCTGCACCGACCCTGCTCTCCTTTTTGACTATCCGTTTGCCTACCCCTTTGTACCAGATCTGCCTGATTGTTCCTGACTCGGCCTGCCTGACCACTCTACCTCTTCAGCCCTGACTACACCTGTGTTTCTGATCATATAGATATTAATTGAAGGTTTGGTTTTTACTTGCATGGTGTATTTGTATATTGGTGTGTCCCACAAATAAACTATATTATTACATCACTCCTGAAGATTGCTATTCCCTGTGTCAGTTCACACATCTCTGGTCATATCCGGATCCTTGACAGAGTAAGCCACACCTGGCCATGAAACAACTTTTGATTCAATTGTCCAATTACTTTTGGTCCCTTGAAAAAGGGGGGATGGCTACTGTTAAGAGATAGACAAATGGTCAGAGATCCTCCTGCGCTATGAAATGAAAGTATACAACCTAGTCTAAAGCTGCCAACACTCAAAAACTGATACCAAAACAGTGTCAATACATCATAAAAAAATAGTGTAACACTCTTATCATATAAAAAAATATGTGCCAAATACACAATATAGAATCCTAAAATAAATAAACAAATATATTGTATTCCTACATAAGCAATAGTGAAAAACAAATAAATAGTGCCAGACTAAAATTCAAAAATCACATACACATGTATCTCCTTATTGGGGCTCCTATTGCCCCTGATCAGCCAAGGAAGTCACGAGCAGACGGTGACGTAACGCGTAGGTTCGCGAGTCTGTAGTTCCGGTACGTGGTGACGCACTTCCGGCGTGCGACGCCATTTTGCTACACCCAGGAAGTCCCATTCACATGCAGTGTACCCACACATCAGTGAGGAGGGAGCACTGCTTAAAATGTGAGTGTTACTCTTGACCTTTTAAATAAACAAGTGTTTTGAAGTACTACACTTAGAGGTTTTTCTTGGCTCACTGGATTGGTGAGCTATTACCCTTCAGAAACTACCTTGGCTGATCAGGAGATCCAGGAAAGGAAGGAAGCTGCTGGCCATTATAAATCAAGGATCCAGGGTGATCCTACAAGCCTGTTGGCCCCTTGGGGTCATTGGGAGGAGGTGAGGAGGCAATCTAGCCGTTATTAGGAGAAGAGTGTTTTTTGACACAATCACGGATTTATCACCATTTCACATTGCATGATTTTATTTTATTTCCACAAAGGACATTGCCAAGATTGTTTTCTAACAGAGAGGACACATTCTTTTGCACTGTGTGAGCACTGTGAATTATATTGTATAGTTTTCTTATTGGATATAGTTTATTTGGATTTTTTTTGTTTAATATAGGTGTGTGTGCACTATATATATATTTGTGTTTATTATTAGTCACTTACTATTTGTATCAAATATGTGTATATGATTTTTGAATTTTAGTCTGGCACTATTTATTTGTTTTTCACTATTGCTTATGTAGGAATACAATATATTTGTTTATTTATTTTAGGATTCTATATTGTGTATTTGGCACATATTTTTTTATATGATAAGAGCGCTACACTATTTTTTTATGATACTCTTAAGAGATGTAATTCCTAAACCCTTCCTCCAAAGAAAACCTGAGAGTGTGCACTTTCAGTCCATATCCATTTTATAACTATAGCTTTATTATGTTTTGGTAAATACCTGGAAAAAAAAAATAAAATTGTGCCTGTGTCCAAATATATAGGGACCTAATTGTATACCCCTTGGTCTACCATGTCCTCCAATGAACACAATCTCGTCGCTCCAACACTTAACAGACCCTCCTGAGGACAACTTTAAAATGCCCTAGTTGACAGAGAACTGCCTCTGACCACAAACAGTGTACCTATCTTCATCCACTCAAAAGATTCAGCATTTCCACAACACACATCTACATTTTTGCTCTACTGAACACTGAAAGAAGACAAATTCTTTTATTCAGCTGCTCCTTCCAAGATCCTGGAAGAAACATTTCCCAGACACAAATCTAGAACACTTGGGATTATTCGAGAAATCAAAGACTGCTGGCAGCTAAGGATCATAGCCACGTAATTGCTAAAGTGGTCATGACACTGACTAGCTGAACAATGATTTCTTTACCACACTCAGCTATCAGACTGTCATGAAAATAGGTAGTAAACTACAGCATCAATTATTGTGCTGGAATGAGATTGGATGTTTATGATGGGACCCTAGTAGCAATCTATTCTTCATTTCCCCAAAAGCCAAAGGGAGCATTTTAAACTGTCATATTTAAAGAAAATAAAGAGGAGTTTAAAATGTTTTTGTTTCAAAACAAAGATAATAAAAATGTATATCCAAAAGATTAAATAAAATGAATTCTAAAGGGGCTTAAACACCATGTTAACTGCTAGCCTAAGGCTGCAAATAAGTAGAGTATCCTCCCAGCGCTACATATATCTGATGTTATTATAGGCTAAGATGCACATCTTTCAGTTGCTCTCGTTATTATCTCTCTCTACAGTGGGGCAAAGAAGTATTTAGTCAGACACCAATTGTGCAAGTTCTCCCACTTAAAAAGATGAGAGAGGCCTGTAATTGGCATCATAGGTAGATCTCAACTATGAGAGACAAAATGAGAAAAAAAATCCAGACAATTACATTGGCTGATTTGGAAAGAATTTATTTGCAAATTATGGTGGAAAACAAGTATTTGGTCACCTACAAACAAGCAAGATTTCTGGCTCTCACAGACCTGTACCTTCTTCTTTAAGAGGCTCCTCTGTCCTGCACTCATTACCTGTATCAATGGCACCTGTTTGAACTTGTTATCAGTATAAAAGACACCTGTCCACAACCTCAAACAGTCACACTCCAAACTCCACTATGGTGAAGACCAAAGAGCTGTCGAAGGACACCAGAAACAAAATCGTAGACCTGCACCAGGCTGGGAAGACTGAATCTGCAAAAGGCAAGCAACTTGGTGTGAACAAATCAACTGTGGGAGCCATCATTAGAAAATGGAAGACATACAAGACCACTGATAATCTCCCTGGATCTGGGGCTCCACGCAAGATCTCACCCCGTGGGGTCAAAATGATCACAAGAACAGTGAGCAAAAATCCCAGGACCACACGGGGGGACCTAGTGAATGACCTGCAGAGAGCTGGGACCAACGTAACAAAGGCTACCATCAGTAACACACTACGCTGCCAGGGACTCAGATCCTGCAGTGCCAGACGTGTCCCCCAGCGCTAGTCAGTACATGTCTGGGCCCGTCTGAAGTTTGCTAGAGAGCATTTGGATGATCCAGAAGAGGATTGGGAGAATGTCATATGGTCAGATGAAACCAAAATAGAACTGTTTGGTAGAAACACAACTCGTCGTGTTTGGAGGAGAATGCTGAGTTGCATCCAAAGAACACCATACCTACTGTGAAGCATGGGGGTGGCAACATCATGCTTTGGGGCTGTTTCTCCGCAAAAGGGACCAGGACGACTGATCCATGTACAGGACAGAATGAATGGGGCCATGTATCGTGAGATTTTGAGTGCAAACCTCCTTCCATCAGCAAGGGCATTGAAGATGAAACGTGGCTGGGTCTTCCAACATGACAATGATCCCAAACATACCACCCGGGCAATGAAGGAGTGGCTTCCTAAGAAGCATTTCAAGGTCCTGGAGTGGCCTAGCCAGTCTCCAGATCTCAACCCCATAGAAAACCTTTGGAGGGAGTTGAAAGTCCGTGTTGCCCAGCGACAGCCCCAAAACATCACTGCTCTAGAGGAGATCTGCATGGAGGAATGGGCCAACATACCAGCAACAGTGTGTGCCAACCTTGTGAAGACTTACAGGAAACGTTTGACCTCTGTCATTGCCAACAAAGGATATATAACAAAGTATTGAGAAGAACTTTTAATATTGACCAAATACTTATTTTCCACCATAATTTGCAAATAAATTCTTTCCAAATCAGCCAATGTGATTGTCTGGATTTTTTTTCTCATTTTGTCTCTCATAGTTGAGGTCTACCTATGATGCCAATTACAGGCCTCTCATCTTTTTAAGTGGGAGAACTTGCACAATTGGTGGCTGACTAAATACTTTTTTGCCCCACTGTATATCTGTTATACCATCTGCCAGCTGCCTAGTTCTCAGGTCAGCCTTGAACAGTATTGTGTCCAAAACCCTGGTAGGGGGAGAACGTTGCAGATGTGCAGTGTAAGTGAAGTTAAGTCAGGCAGTCAAGTAATGCTACCCCGCTTTTTAAGGTGTGAATGGAGCTATTTGGCTAAGTAGGCAGAGCTGTGTGGCCGTCCCCACCATCCCTGCTGTATTTTTAAAATGTATTTTATATAATAGATAATGTAAGAGCAGGAGTCTTTTACATTCAAGAATTATATGAGAGTTGTTAATTATGGCAGAGAGTTCTGGCTGGTGGAGTGTCTTTAAACAGGGGCTGATTAAGCCCACCAAGCTCCACCTATCACTTTTGGGTGGTCTAACCCTTTAAGCAAAATTCTATCTATATGCTTTATACAGTAACTATGGATTAAAAAAATTTTACATAAATTTTGTCACACAACAGATACTTAGTCATGCCTGAGTGATATCATTAGGTTTCTATTCCACATTCTCCTGGATGGTATTTCTGTACACAAAATAGCTCATTGGACTGTAAATTTAACACAATTCTTTTTTGAGTCGACCACATTGTTGTAACACTAAGTGAGTAGACTGGTGGTTTAACTGACAGCATACGTGAAAGTATCCTTTGTTGACCTGTCTAAGGAGCCATTAGAAAGATAAACAAGTCATTATAATCATATTATGTTGAAAAGTGTTCCTTGTGCATACGTCTACTCATAAACACATTGACGAGGAAAATAAATTACCGCAGGTATGTATGTATCTACACTTTTCTGTCCCTAATAGCAGTTTTTCGGCTGGGGTTCTTTGAAGATTTCAGTTCAGAGATGTTTTGTAGCAGCTGATATCCATTCAAATCAAAATGCAATGGATGCTGAAAAAATTTATTTGATGTAACTTTGGCACTACTAGACACTTCTCAACAGAAAATATTAACAGCATCTTTATTTCAGTGACTGATGCTATAGTTGTATACTCACTTCCTCAGTGCCTTGAAAGAGTATTCATACCCTTTGAAATTTTCCACATTTTGTCATGTTACAACCAAAAATGTAAATGTATTTTATTAGGATTTTATGTGATAGACCAACATAAAATGGCACATAATTGTGAAGTAGAAGGAAAATGATAAGTCCGCCTGTGTGTAATTTAATCTTGGTATAAATACAGCTGTTCTGTGAAGCCCTCAGAGGTTTGTTAGAGAACATTAGTGAACAAACAGCATCAAGGCCAAGCAACACACCAGACAGGTCAGGGATAAAGTTGTGGAGAGGTGTAAAGCAGGGTTAGGTTATAAAAAAAATCTCAAACTTTGAACATCTCACAGAGCACTGTTCAATCCATCATCCGAAAATGGAAGGAGTATGGCACAATTGCAACTCTACCAAGACATGGCCGTCCACCTAAACTGACAAGCTGGGCAAGGAGAGCAGCAATCAGAGAAGCAGCCAAGATGCCCATGGCAACCCTGGAGGAGCTGCAGAGATCCACACCTCAGGTGGTTGAATCTGTCCACAGGACAACTATTAGTCATGCACTCCAAAAATCTGCCCTTTATGGAAGAGTGGCAAGAAGAAAGCCATTGTTGAAAGAAAGCCATAAAAAGTCCCGTTTGCGAGAAGCCATGTGGGGGACACAGCAAACATGTAGAAGAAGGTGCTCTGGTTAGATGAGACCAAAATTGAACTTTTTGGCCTAAAAGCAAAATGCTATGTGTGGCAGAAAACTAACACTGCACCTCACCCTGAACATACCATCCCCACCGTGAAACGTGGTGGCAGCATCATGTTGTGGGGATGCTTTTCTTCAGCAGGGACAGGGAAGCTAGTGAAAGTTGATGGTAAGATGGATAGAATCAAATACAGGGCAATCTTAGAAGAAAACCTGTTTAGAGTCCACAAAAGACTTGAGACTGAGGTGGAGGTTCAACTTCCAGCAGGACAACAACCCTAAACATACAGCCAGAGCTACAATGGAATGGTTTAGATCAAGGCATATTCATGTGCTAGAATGGCCCAGTCAAAGTCCAGACCTAAATCCAATTGAGAATCTGTGGCAAGACTTGAAAAAAGCTGTTCACATACGCTCTCCATCCAATCTGACAGAGCTTTCTCTGAGAAGAATGGGCAAAAAATTTACACTCTAGATGTGCAAAGCTGGTAGAGACATCCCAAAAAATACTTGCAGCTGTAATTGTAGCGAAAGGTGGTTCTACAAAGTATTGACTCAGGGGGGCTGAATACAAATGCAAACCACAGTTTTCACATATTAATTTGTAAGAAATGTTGAAAACCATTTATCATTTTCCTTCCACTTCATAATTATGTGCCACTTTGTGTTGGTCTAAAACATAAAATCCCAATAAAATACACTTACGTTATTGGTTGTAACATGACAAAATGTGGAAAATTTCAAGGGGTATGAATACTTTTTCAAGGAACTGTGGGGGTTATTTACTAAGACTGTATAGTGCAAAATCTGATGCAACTCAGCATAGAAACCAATCAGCTTCCAGGTTTTATTGCCAAAGCTTAATTGAACAAGCTTAAGTTAGATGCTGTTGGCTATGATGTACAGCTGCACCAGACTCTGAGTGCAGCAGTTTTAGTAAATCTGCCATTGTATATGCACCTTTCTACAAGTCTGCATGGAAGTGTCCACCTGTTGGAGGGAGATGTTTTCACTGCATTGGCTTGAAATTATCACATGACAATTATACTGCTGTGAAGGCTGCATCTTTTCAATATAGAATTTATGTAACAATCTTCATTAAACAAACTTTGAAGATGTTTACAAAACTTTCCTTTAAAGGTAAAAAAGATCCTGAAATGAGCAAAATGAAAACGTGTTTCCATGATCCGAAGAGTGTGACAATCAATAGAAAATGATTAGAGATTTCCTCCAAGATAGGAAATAAGGTAACGGGAAGGGGGAAAGGGTCATAGAGGTTCTAAGCAGAAAAAAACAGAGAAGACAGTGAACTGCCAGCCACTCAGATGTCCTGTGTGACCTGCTTACACCACTGCAAAACTAAACCCCGTGTACTCCACTATGAAAGAGGTTCTGCAGCAGCTGTTAATAGTGCCTAGTCAATCATACTGAGTGCTGCAAATGTAATATTTTTAGTAGGCATCTCTAAATATATTTTCATGTTAATATTATCTCTTTAGGAATAATTATTAAGAATTATTATTAAACAATTATAACATATGATCTCTCTAAGAATAACTGCATGTTCATATACACTGTTCTAATATCAGAGAGAGAAAAAAGAGATTAGTTAGTGACAGGGACAGAAGGAAAAGAAAGAGAGAGATACAGTACAGAGGGAGGTGCACAAAGAATAAAGCCGGCCATAGATGGATCGATATTCGACCGGTTCAGCAGGGACTGTCTGAAATTCGATCCATCTATGGGCAAGCTGACCATTGATCGACTTCAGCACAATCAGCCTGTTGGATTTTTTTTTAATTCGATCACTGTCGGCAGCAATCATTGTGTTCTACCGGCAGGGAAGGCTGCCCTCAGCAGAACACAACAGTGCTGTGGGAGGGATTCTCCCATCAACACTGACTGTGTTGATGGGGGAATAGAACAATTTTCTTTCCTTCCACCCATGGTGCAAGAAAATTGCTTAAGCTATGGACTGCTTTAGGCAGAGAGAGAAGGAGGGAGGGGAGAGAGAGAGAGGTATGAAGAAAAGTAGGAAGGAAAAGGAAGAAAAAGAAGGGGGAGAGAGAGGAGAAAAGAGAGAGGAGGAAGAGAAGGGGGCAGAAAGGTAGAAGAGGGTGAGAAAGTGAGGGCCAGTAAAAGACAAGAGGCTAGATTACACTTGTGGTTGGAGGTCAGTAAAAACATATGGTTGAGCTGTGTTTTTTCTGTCCCCCAGATGCTCGCCCTTGAACTGCAGCAGACAAGGGTGTGCAAGTGCAGCAGCAATGCTTTGCAGCCACGGCAAGATTAAAACCCCCTGTCGTGTTCAGTGGGGCCATGCTATAACTTCATGCAATGCACACAGCTGCAGCGTGGTGACACAGGTTTTAGCAGTTAAAACAGACAGTAAGAAGGCAACAAAACCCCTCTCTACCACCTGTTGAATGCCCTCTGAAGAGCAATCTAAAGATAATTGCTCTTCAGAGAGCTGAATCTAGTGTACTAGTAAACAAGTTCAAAGAGATAAACCTAAATGTTATGACAATATGACTGTCGTCACCGACATGAAAATAAATTGTGGTAAACAATACTCTATAAAAAAAACAACCTGCCAAATATCTTCACTTCCACCCAATACTGAGCACTGAGGAAATGTGTTGGAGCTCTGAGTACTTCGCAGTCTCAAATAATCACTCAGCATCTATAGATCATTTCAAACTTTCAGCTATAAACACCATATAAGACGATTTGAAACTAGACTGCTAAAAAAACAGACATAATCAGATAAGCAAAAGTAAAATAATTTAATTTTAGTTATCTAAACTCAAAATCAAAAATGTCATATATTGCAGTTTATAAATCCTTAGATGTGGCGACTGTGGTAGTATTCTATATTTAAAAATAAATAAGTGATGTAATGTGATTTTAATTTTATTATTTTTAATTTGCTTTTTGATTTTTAATTTGCTTTACTATTGTGTTAGCAGCAGACACTATAATCACACTATTTTTATTTTCCTTTCTGCTTGTGTGCATTTTTTTTTCTTCCTCTCTCTCATTATTGAGGTAGCGCAGGGGTTTCACTCTTATATTCAACTAGTTTTCTATATTTAGTTTTCTTCCATTTTATTTTCACCTGGTGATTTGGCCACACATCTCCTTTCTTAGGGTGGCTACACTAATTCCTCCACTGTATCTATGGAGGAACAATGGAGTTACATTTGGACAGCAACATTTTCAACCTGTGGAAGGACTAATAGATTTAATGGACTTTACATAAGTGAGTAACAAATAAAAGCTTAACTTCAGCTTAGGATAACTATATATTGTATTATGCAGTTTTCTTTCCTTCAACTACAGTCAGTTTTGATGGGAAAATCCCTCCCGCAGCACTATTGTGTTCTGATTGGAGGGAGCGCAGGGAGGTTTTCCCAACGGCAGAATACTATGATCAATGCTGGCGGCTATAGCCAGTGACTGCAAGAAAAAAAAAACAGACAGGCTAGTTGTACTGAAGTCGATTGATGGATTGACTTCAGTAGAGCCAGCCTACCCATAGATAGATGAAAATGCGTCCTGTTTCTCCTAAACCGGCTGAGTTTCAATACATTTATGGCCGGCTTAACACTTTCAAGCAGCTGAAGATATCTTTTGTTGCCTTCGGGATAAAGGCTTTTAATTAAATGAATGAAAGCTGATTATTGTAACCACCCCTGTCAGTGTTTAAATGTTGTTTTTTTCTTCACCTGCTGATTGGGATTTTTGCTAGACAGCTTGGTGTGTTAAAGGAAGTTGACAATAACTGACTAACTCGTTTCCATGAGAGACACTCTCTACCATTCCCCTAAAAAGCAATCCTTGATGGATCATTTTTCAGTGGGCAGCAAAGCAGCATTGACCTTGCTGCCTATTGAATGACCTTTTTTTTTGGAAAAATAGGAGGGCTTGTGGTTGCAATGCTGCATCACTCACTTGAATGGGTTGTGATTGGCAGGTGTTCTGCCTTTAATGCAACATGCATAATTTTTACCATGCTGCAAAGAAAAGTATTGTGGCTGCAGTAATATGTAATATCCCTTCTGACTGCAATTGCACAGTTTAGGTGGGGCTGTAAAACCGAGGCTCAAACCACCACCTGGCCAACCGTGTAATTGAGTCCTTACTGGCAGGACCAACAGGTGAAAATTATGTGAAAGGAAAAAAGCCTAAGAAAGAAAATGAATGCAGCCATACAATCACATCTAATGATTGGTAAGCTGCAATATACATTTTGGTTTTTCAGTTTTGGTAGGCGTCAACTAGTTTTACTACTACAAGGTGGCTACACAATATACTGCATTACTGGGTAGGGGGTGAGCATCGTCCTACCTGCACTGTCATTGGCTCCCGTAGTGTCAATCACCGAGTCCCGGCCAGCGAGTCTCAGGGACTCAGCGATTGGTGGAGCAGCTGACAGGAAAGAGATCTATGAGTGTAAACAGCACAGATCTCTCTCTTGTGAGAGGCAAAGTATTGGTTTTTATCTCTCTGCAAAGCATCCTCTAGTAAAACACCACAAAGTACACATTAATCACACTTAACCCTAACACACACTTAACCCTTTGATTGCCCCAAATATTAACCCCTTCCTGCTCAGTGTCAGTGCTTTTTTATTACCACTGATCACTATATATGTCACTGGAAATATCTTTAGCAGTTAGTCAGTTCCCCCCAGCCTCAGTAAGTGTCGCAGTCCTGCTATAAGTCACTGATCGCCACCAATACTAGTATAGTAAAAAAAAATATAAATATATATATATGTAAATAATTATTTGTAGACACTATAATTTTCATGCAAAACAATTAATATACACTTATTGGGATTTAAGAAAAAAAGACATGTAGCAGAATACATTTTGGCCTAAATTTATCAAATTAATTTTTTTATTGGATATGTTTACTAGCAAAAAGTAAAGTTTGTTTTTAATTTTCGGTCTTTTTTACTTTATAATGCCAAAAAAACAGTGATTATCAAATACCACCAAGAGAAAGCTCTATTTGTGTGAAAAACATTATCTAAATTTCATGTCCATGCAATTGTAAGTTAAAGTAGTACAGCTCTGAATAGCAAAAAATGGCCTGGTCATGAAGAGGGGTAAATCTACCAGAGAGCAAGCCCTTTGGGAAACTCAACGGGTCCCAGAGGCCATTCACAAAACGGAGCGTGCTTCATGCATGCGCAGTAGGTATCTGGCTCTGAAGCTGAAAGGCTTTACTGCCAGTTTCCCTTAGTTGAGATGGAGGCACCAGCAGGGGTGAGGACACAGCTGGATCCCTGGACAGGTAACTCCCCTAAAATTATAAGTCAGCAGTCACAGTATTTGTAGCTGCTGACTTTTAATTTTTTTAGGGGGGGGGGGAAGAACTCTGCTGGGCGTATTACAAGGGATTGTTCACTTATTTTATGTCTTTCAGACAGCAACCTACCATTAGCTTTATCAGCCAGAAAGTCCACTGTGTTCCCCTCTGAATCTAGTTTCATTTTGTTACTAAGAGACTGAATTCCTAGAATTTAATGGCTAAATCTTGCCCATCTGCTATCCCCCACTCTAATGAAGGTTTTTCTAATTGGCCACTGAGGTGATCTGATTGGACAGGGGGAAATAATGTCAGCTAGGCTCAGCCCCAAAATCATGGGAGTCAGGACCCCATGAAAAAAGTAATGCAAGTTTCAGAGGGGTGCACTGAAAAGGGTTCTTTACAGGTATATCTGTTAAAGGTAACAGAGCGGACAACTTGTGGTATCTATTGTAGGGCTCATGCACACAGGTGTCATTAAAATATTTATATATATATATATATTTTATTTTTTTTATACATATTTAAATATGTATACGGTAATTCATCTACTTAGATATATTTATGCAAGCAGGATTTTTTTTATACATTAACAAACGCTGCTTTAAGTTATGGAGCTAAACTCTGCTATGTGCATGGACACATGGACTATCACAGAAATGGGCTCAGATTAAAAAACAAAAAACAACAAACAAACAAACAAACCCATAAACTGAAAGTGACATTTTTTTGCACTTGTGTGCATAAGCCATTAAATCAGCATTAGATCCAAAAAGAAAAATATATTATGTTGTAGCTTATCATTTCTTAAATGTGGCGACTGCAACCAATTGGACTGCCTAGCAAACAGTCACTAGCTTGTTAATAGGAAAAGTTAACTTTGGCAGCTCCTGCTCCCCTGTCCAGTGCTGTGCTCTGCTGTAAGTCTCTCTGCATCCTAAATCAGTGAAAATGTCATTCATTGCTTTTAAAATAATAATTACACTGAATAAGAAAAAAAAATAACCAATACCAGCAATCATATTTCATTGATCTGACTGTGGTAGATAAAATAAGGATAACATATTGGCTACTATAGGCACTGTACACATCATTACTGCCTTGTTAAATAAATATTGTAATGCTTTATTAAATATAGCATTAAAATATGT
Organism: Staurois parvus; assembly: GCF_062004578.1. Classification (NCBI taxonomy): domain Eukaryota; kingdom Metazoa; phylum Chordata; class Amphibia; order Anura; family Ranidae; genus Staurois; species Staurois parvus. The sequence goes on along the minus strand of NW_028318148.1, from coordinate 4,545,213 downwards.
ACTTAACAAGGCAGTAATGATGTGCACAATGTAGTAATCCATAGCAACCAATCATAATATATATTTGCATGGCTTACCACAGTAAGAACAATAAAAGGTGATTGTTTGGCTGTGGGGGAAGGGGGGTGTGATGGGGTTGGAGGACATGGCTGTGGGAGGGGTGTGTGAAGGGGGAATAAAGGACATGGGGGTGGGGGTGTGTGTGAAGGGGGTTAAAGGACATGGCTGTGGGGGAAGGGGGTAAAGGACATAGCTGTGGAGGGTGGGGTGTGTGTGAAGGGGGGTAGAGGACATGGCTGTGGGGGGTTGTTAAGGGGGACAGAGGAAATGGCTGTGGGGGGTTGTGAAGGGGGACAGAGGAAATGGCTGTGGGGGGTTGTGAAGGGGAACAAATGACATGACTGTGGGGGGTTGTGAAGGGGGGCAGAGGACATAGCTGTAGCGGGATGTGAAGTGGGGTAGAGGACATGGATGTGGGGGAGGATGCAAAGGGGGCAGAGGATATCTCTGTGAATGTAACTTAATTCTGCATAAAACATTTAACAGTGTAATTTCATAAAATAATTTATGAGGGCGTGTTTAGGGGTGGAATTAGGGGCAGGGCAGGATAGGGGTTGGGTGAGGCAACTGGTGGCGAGTAACTCTTATGGACTAGCTAGTAGCTCAGGACTTGAAATTTGAGCCCTGCAAAGGTGGTTCCTTTGCGCCTCCATCCAGTGTAGATACACTAAAGCAAGAAGTGTGTTATTGACTGGATCACCGGGTGTATATAAGAGCCCTTTGAAACTATTCCAGTGTGATTGGATGGTATCATGGGAGCAGCATGCAGGACTTTTGGTGCACTTTCTGAAAGCCACAGGACATAATGGAACTCTATGGAAAAGCGTAGTTAACCCATGGGTAAGCTGTGCTTTTCCATAGAGTTCCATTATGTCCTGTGGATTTCAGAAAGCTCCTGCACGCTGCATCTTTGGTGCACTTTCAGAAAGCACACTAAAGATGCAGCATCTTTTTGGTGTGCTTTCGTAAAACCGCAGGACATAATGGAACTCGATGGGAAAGTGCAACTAACTCACACCAAACCAATGGGTAAACTGCAGTCAAATTGTGAAAGGACTCTAAAGGAAATAAAAAATCTAATGCAGCCACATTTAAAGATTGGTAAACTTCAATATATTATTTTTTGCTTTTGAGTTTAATACCGTTTCAAGCAGAACTTTTACTTTAAAAAGTTTAAAAGGGAAGACAGGTTCACAGCTTGTATCCTCTAACTTGTTCTCTTTTTTTCTTTTAGTACAGCCAAATACAAATCTTGTTTTTTTCCATTACATGTTCAGGCTTAGTACATTAGCAGACAGAGCAAAGTGGTAGTGAAAATAAAAACAGGCTTTTAAGAGCTGAGTCCAAACCTTTTCTAAATGTAACATTTTTGTTGCGATTACTATTTGTTGCTCAAGTTAAAAAAAGCCCAAAAAAAACACTTCAACCTTAGATCCACTTTGACGAATCTCCACGTTCACCTAAACTGGTAAACCTAAACCAGAGCAGGGGCCTTGCTCTAAAGAAAGGAAAAAAAATCAGTAAAAAACTCGGCACGCATTCCGTTTTGTCCAGAAAAAAAGATTCACATTACAGCGGAGAATATTGCAGGCCGGCACATATACATCTGGTTTATGTTTAAATACATATCTATTACCATAATTTAAAAGATTATTACACTGGGGAGGTGATAAATCTGTTTTATGTTTAAAATGCTCTTTTCTTTTGAGTCACTCCGTCAATGCTAAAAGGGTTAGGAGCGAAATTTATTAAGCAAGAATGCCATTAACAGTCAGCCGCCATCTTCTGCACTGAAGCTTCTGAATGCGGTACAATGTATAATGGTTAATGTAAAATGGAAACAGTTATGACTGTTTTATTCTGTTCTAGTTTTCATTTTATTACCTGCCGCCACATAATGGAGTTCATTTATAAAGAATTTGTATAACCATTCGTCCAGTGAAAGTGTGCATTTGTTCTTTGCGAATAGGACAAAAAACAACTGTAAATAGGTTATATCTTTCTGCGCTCTTCAAATGTAAACTATTCATTTAAAACCAAAAATACCACATTTGGCCACTAGATGAAGCTAAGTGTCACAGGGATTTCCTACAATACTTAGCTCCATCTAGTTGCCAAATTTTCTTTTTAAAATCTATAATTCACATTTGAACAGCAGAGGATATAGCTTATTTGCATTTGTTTTTTTCCCATTCGCATAGAACAAAACTACATGCACTTTCACTGGGTGAATAGCTATGTGAATTCTTTATAATTCAACCCCTTAAAGATGCACAAATGTCAGAAATGTACATTTTAAAATTACACCAATGCAGCAGCCACTGAAGTACCTTTATCCTTCATGTTCTGTACCATTTGCAATATCCTTGTAGCCGTTAGTCAGTGTGTTCCCTGGCTCCAGCTCCACCCAATCTCTAAATCCACTGTAGCCCTGCCCACACAAGCCCTAAAGGAAAGATGCAAAGAATTATGACACAAGTGACAACACACCCTTCAAGAAGCCTAATTCTGCACTCCGCAGTGGATGGTCCTGACTTTAACCCAGTTGCAATATTTACTGGACATCAATAGCACTTCACTAACTGGTTTGACTTGCCCTGAGATGTTTTTCAAGGGGTCCATTCACACAAAAGCATTCCGTTGTGGTGTATTAATGTGAATTTTGGCATGTGGCAACATGTGTTGTGTTAAAGGTTATGTAAACCCAATATTTCCTATTCCTGATATGTGCTTGCTGTATCACGTACCTGTATGAAAATGTATCCTGTTCTCTTTGTATTGCTTCCTTTGTGTGAAATCCCTGGTGTTCCTGCCACTCTCTCTGACTTCCTATTAAAAACTGACCACACTAAGCAGGAGAGCACAGCGTGGTCAGTTCTGTAGCTGTGCTGGGAACTCAGTGTGCTCTCCTCCAATGATCAGACTTGTCCTGATGAGCTCCCCTCTGCACAGCCATTCACTGGGAAGATCAGTGTTCTGCTGTTTCTCCTCCCCCAGCTCTTATGCAGCTGAGAACAGAGGGGGTATGTGATCACTTATAAAAAGGGAAAAAAGTGTAAATAATGTTTTTTTTAATCTATACACAAATGTTTTGCCTTTCATTTCTATTTAAAATTCTGTGGGTTGTTTTACAATGTGAAAGTTCCCATATACTTTAAAGTCATTCATTATAAATGAGCTTCCGACGCACTACAATGGATGAACGAAATGTTCAGAACCCTAAGATGCAGTGCACTATATCACACAGTATATGTGTTGCGTTGCTCTGCCGTATATTGTGTTGTACAATGAATGGAACCTCGATTGTGTTTTAGCACACTTTGCCACAATGCACAAGTATGACTGGGCCCAAAATCCAAAAATATATTTAAATTAGGAGCTGCTGAATCATAGAATGCACCAATCATCACACCTATCTCTTTCCTTTGCAATGTGAGCCGCTAATATACTAACCCCGTACCTGACACCCTTGCAGGCTGTGTCCCACCATTATGTCATTTTAATTGCCAGAACAACTTAGCAGGAATATGCCCCTCCTTTCCTCTGTATCATTGGATGGACAACATGGTGAAGAGGAGGATTGGGCACACACAGGAGCTAGAATTCAACTTTCTGCATTCGCTCCTGGCAGCTGAAAGTGAAAAAACACCACAAACAGCATATTTAAATTTTATAAAGAGGTTTCTAACACTGTTTCCACCACCACGTTTGACAGTTGGGATGATGTTCTTGGGGTCATAGGCAGCATTCCTCCTCCTCCAAACACAGCGAGTTGAGTTGATGTCAAAGAGCTCGATTTTGGTCTCATCTGACCACAACACTTTCAACCAGTCCTCCTCTGCATCATTCAGATGTTCAGTGGCAAACTTCAGACGGGCCTGGACATGTGCTTTCTTGAGCAGAGGGACCTTTCGGGCACTGCAGGATTTAAATCCTTGTTGGCATAGTGTGTTACCAATTGTTTTCTTGGTGACTGTGGTCCCAGCTGCCTGGAGATCATTAACAAGGTCCTCACGTGTAGTTCTGGGATGATTCCTCACTATTCTCATGATCATTGACACTCCACGAGGTGAGATCTTGCATGGTGCACCATACCTAGGGAGACTGACAGTTGTTTTGTGTTTTTTCCATTTGCGAATGATTGCACCAACTGTTGTCACCTTCTCACCAAGCTGCTTGGAGATAGTTTGGTAGCCCAGTCCAGCCTTGTGTAGGTCTACAATCTTGTCCCTGACATCCTTGGACAGTTCTTTGGTCTTTGCCATGGTGGAGAGTTTGGAATCTGATTGTTTGATTGCTCCTGTGCACAGGTGTCTTTTAAATAGGTAACAAAATGAGATTAGCAGCACTCCCTTTAAAAGACTGCTCCTAATCTCAGCTTGTTACCTGTATGAAAGACACCTGGTAGCCAGAAATCCTGCTGAATGATAGGGGATAAAATATGTATTTCCCTCATGAACATGCAGATCAATGCATAATTTGTTAGACATGCCTTTCTTTTGAATTTTTTGTTGCTATTCTGTCACCAATACACCTACCATTCGATTTTTAGACTGATCATTTCTTTGTGAGTGGGCAAACATTCAAAATCAGCAGGGGATCAAATACTTATTTCCTTCACTGTATACATTGGATATAAGAGACAGAGAAGGGCTGTATAGAATATATATAGGGGGCAGATGGCTGTTTACATTCTATATAGGTGATAAGGTCTGTCTGTCTATAGAGCGCAGTGGGGGGCACTATACAATCTATACAGGTGAAAGGATTGGGCTGTACATCATCCATATGGGTGACACAGAGGACTGTGCACACTGTACATAGGAGTCAGTAGGGTTATATTATTCATGTGGATGGCACAGAGATTGTACACAATGTATATAGATGACACAGGAGCGGTACACAATGTACAGTTGTGGCCAAAATTATTCAACCCCCAATGCTGTAAAGGGGTTTAGGGACTATAGTGTACATTTGGAATTGTATTCAGAATCAAATCCTACAAGGACGTTGTAACTACCCAAATGCAACTAAAATGACATCAATTGTTTATGTAATACAGTAGTAAATGGTTCTTATGTGGTTTCTTCATTGCCACAATTATTCAACCCCTTAAAGACTACCACTCTGAAGAACAGAGGTTCATACAGGTGCTTTCCATCAGGTATTGAAAACACCTGTGGATGTCACCGAGCAGCAATCAAGCATAATAAGCACCAATTAGGCAGCTTTAAAATGACTGTGATACTCAGCTCCTTCTAGACATTTACTGGTGTGGTTACAAACATGGTGAAGGCAAGAGAATGGTCCAGGAAGACAAGAGAAGAGGTGATTTCTCTTCACAGGAAGGGCAATGGCTATAAGAAGATTGCAAAGATGTTAAACATACCAAGAGACACCTTAGGAAGCATCATTCGCAAATTCAAGGCAAAGGGCACTGTTGAAACGCTACCTGGTCGTGGCAGAAAGAAGATGCTGACTTCGACTGCTGTGCGCTACCTGAAGCGTAGAGTGGAGAGAAGTCCCCGTGTGACTGCTGAGGAACTGAGAAAAGATTTGTCAGATGTGGGTACAGAAGTTTCAGCCCAGACAATAAGACGCACACTGCGTAATGAAGGCCTCCGTGCCAGAACTCCCAGGCGTACCCCCTTGCTGTCTCCAAAGAATAAGAAGAGTCGACTGCAGTATGCCAAAAGCCATGTGGACAAACCACAAAAGTTGTGGGATAGTGTTCTGTGGACTGATGAAACAAAATTAGAACTGTTTGGGCCCATGGATCAACGCTATGTTTGGAGGAGGAAGAACAAGGCCTATGATGAAAAGAACACCTTGCCTACTGTGAAGCATGGTGGAGGGTCAATCATGCTTTGGGGCTGTTTTGCTTCTGCAGGTACAGGGAAGCTTCAGCGTGTGCAAGGTACCATGAATTCTCTTCAGTACCAGGAGATATTGGATGGAAACGTGATGCAGTCCGTCACACACCTGAGGCTTGGGAGACGTTGGACCTTTCAACAGGACAATGATCCCAAGCATACCTCCAAGTCCACTAGAGCATGGTTGCAGAGGAAAGGCTGGAACATTTTGGAGTGGCCATCGCAGTCACCAGACTTAAATCCGATTGAGAACCTCTGGTGGGACTTAAAGAAAGCAGTTGCAGTGCGCAAGCCTAAGAATGTGACTGAACTGGAGGCCTTTGCCCATGAAGAATGGGCGAAGATACCCGTAGATCGCTGCAAGACACTTGTGTCAAGCTATGCTTCACGTTTAAAAGCTGTTATAACTGTAAAAGGATGCTGTACTAAGTACTAAGATTGAATGTCACTTGGGGGTTGAATAAAACTGATAATGCTGTGAGCACAGAAAAGACATTTGTGGTTATTTCATTATAACTGTTATGTTATATTTGTCTGACCTACAAGTGCCTCTTTAATGTAAATGTAAGCAAGATGACTGAATGATCAAAAGCAATGTCAAACTGGCCAAAACACTCAATTTCAGTGGGGGTTGAATAATTTTGGCCACAACTGTATATGATGTGTAGAGGTAACACAGTGAGCAGTATACAATGTATACAGGTGACGCAGGTAGTCTATGTTTTAAAGTGACCCAGTGGGTAGTATATGTTCTATTTAGGTAGCACAGTGGGCAGGTTACGATATACAGAGGTGACACAGTGGGCAGTATATGATGTACACAGGTGACGTTAGGTAGTATATGATCTATTTAGGTAGCACAGAGGGCAGTATACGATATATATATATGTGTGTGACACAGTGGGCAGTATATGATGTACACAGGTGGCACAGTGGGCAGTCTATGTTTTATAGAGGTGACACAGTGGGCAGTATACGATGTACATGGGTGGCACAGTTGGCAGTCTCTGTTTTATAAATATCTATTTAGGTAGCACAGAGGGCAGTATACAATATATATATATGTGTGTGACACAGTGGGCAGTATATGATGTACACAGGTGGCACAGTGGGCAGTCTATGTTTTATAGAGGTGACACAGTGGGCAGTATACGATGTACATGGGTGGCACAGTTGGCAGTCTCTGTTTTATAAATATCTATTTAGGTAGCACAGAGGGCAGTATACAATATATATATATGTGTGTGACACAGTGGGCAGTATATGATGTACACAGGTGGCACAGTGGGCAGTCTATGTTTTATAGAGGTGACACAGTGGGCAGTATACGATGTACATGGGTGGCACAGTTGGCAGTCTCTGTTTTATAGAGGTGACACAGTGGGCAGTATACGATGTACATGGGTGGCACAGTGGGCAGTCTATGTTTTATAGAGGTGACATAGTGAGCAGTATACGATGTACACGGGTGGCACAGAGGGCAGTCTGTTTTATAGAGGTGACACAGTGGGCAGTATACGATGTACACGGGTGGTACAGTGCGCAGTCTATGTTTTATAGAGGTGACACAGTGAGCAGTATACGATGTACACGGGTGGCACAGTGGGCAGTCTATGTTTTATAGAGGTGACACAGTGGGAAGTATACGATGTACATGGGTGGCACAGTGGGCATGTTTTATAGAGGTGACACAGTGGGCAGTATACAATGTACATGGGTGGCACAGTGGGCAGTCTATGTTTTATAGAGGTGACATAGTGGGCAGTATATGATGTACACGGGTGGCACAGTGGGTAGTCTGTTTTATAGAGGTGACACAGTGGGCAATATACGATGTACATGGGTGGCACAGTGGGCAGTCTATGTTTAATAGAGGTGACTCAGTGGGCAGTATACAATGTACATGGGTGGCACAGTGGGCAGTCTATGTTTTATAGAGGTGACATAGTGGGCAGTATACGATGTACACGGGTGGCACAGTGGGCAGTCTGTTTTAGAGAGGTGACACAGTGGGCAGTATTCGATGTACATGGGTGGCACAGTGGGCAGTCTATGTTTTATAGAGGTGACATAGTGGGCAGTATACAATGTACATGGGTGGCACAATGTGCGGTCTGTTTTATAGAGGTGATACAGTGGGCAGTATATGATGTACAGGGGTGGCACAGTGGGCAGTCTGTTTTATAGCGGTGACACAGTGGGCAGTATATGATGTACATGGGTGGCACAGTGGGCAGTCTGTTTTATAGCGGTGACACAGTGGGCAGTATATGATGTACACGGGTGGCACAGTGGCAGTCTGTGTTTTATAGAGGTGATACAGTGGGCAGTATAGGATGTACATGGGTGGCACAGTGGGCATGTTTTATAGAGGTGACATAGTGAGTACACAGTTCCCGGGCCCCTGACACACGTACTCAGGTCTGGGCTCAGTCTGGGAGTCTGTGAGCTCATTGCCCGTCGTCCGTCGCTCCCCCCTGGCGGGGCCCCTCCATAGCAGGCAGCGCCGCTCTCTCTCTCTCTCACACACAGACTTCACTTACATTGTTGGTGAGTTTGCAGCAACTCGTCCGCCTCGGCCTCCCCCAACCTGGACTGTGTGGCCCCGGGGAGAGTGCAGCCACAGGGGCCCCAGGAGCCGCCATGGACACCAAACATTTCCTGCCTCTGGGTGAGTGTGAGCGACGGTGAGGAAGGTGTGTGTGTGCCGGGTATGTACAGACGACCGACCCCCCCTCCCCTCCACCGGGGCTCCTCTGCACAACTTTCTTGACCCCCCCCCCCCCCCTCCCCGACATTGCCCCGTGTGCACCCCTCTGTGCACGTGTGTCCGACCGGTGTGAGGAGGAAAGGAGAGGACGACTGACCGGGAACTTGTGTGCGGAGCGCCCGACACTGCAACATGGGAGACCACAGAGCTACACCACCCCACAACACTGGGCTACTGGGACCCCCCCAGTCTCACTAGACTGGGTTACCCCATAGCATGGCACTGGGCTAAAGGGGGACTCCATCCCATGACACCACAGCAGGGGGACACCAAAACAGGGCACTGGGGTACTATGTGACCACCCCCCCATATAATATGTCACCCCGTAACATATTATGTGAGCCTGTACCAGGGTACTGTGTAACCCCCATATTATAGTATGTGACCCTATACCAGGGCCCCTGGGTACTGTGTGACCCCCATATCATGGTAACTGGCTACTAGGTGACCCCATATCATGGCACTGGGCTACTAGGTGACCCCATATATTAGTGTGTGACCCCCATATTATGGCTCTGGGCTACTAGGTGACCCCGTATCATAGTAATCTGCCTACTAAGCGACCCCATATCATGGCACCAGGCTGCTAGGTGACCCCATATCATAGTAATCTGCCTACTAGGTGACCCCATATCATGGCAACAAGCTACTAGGTGACCCCCATATCATAGTATTTGACCCCATATCATGGCACCAGGCTACTAGGTGACCCTGTATCATAGTATGTGACCACATATCATGGCACTGGGCTACTAGGTGACCCCATATCATAGTAATCTGCCTACTAGGTGGCCCCATATCATGGCACCAAGCTACTAGGTGACCCCCATATCATAGTATGTGACCCCATATCATGGCACCAGGCTACTAGGTGACCAGCATATCATAGCATGTGACCCCATATCAGGGCACTGGGCTATGTGACCCCCCATATCATAGTATGTGACCCCCATATCTGGGAACTGGGCTACTATGTGACCCCCATATCATAGTATGTGACCCCATATCAGGGCACTGGGCTACTATGTGACAGCCATATCATAGTATGTGACCCCATATCAGGGCACTGGGCTGCTAGGTTACCCCATATCATGGCATTGGGGTTATGTGAGCCTGTAACGGGACAGGTGTAGTATAGGCTGGTATCTGGGTACTAATAATACCAAAATCTTGTGAACTGCTAAGCAAAGAAATAGAAATGAAAACATCAGTGAATCGCAGACACTAATCATACTCTCATATCCAGTATGTGACATAACCAGAGTTATTAATGCACTGCATGAAATAATTTCTGTTATCTGGGTAGTGTACCCAGCATGTATTGTGGGATGTGGTAACAAAGCAATACAGATCACATGCAGTGGAAGGGATAATGTAGTGCAATTGTCCAGGTAGTACTACAAGCCCCAGCATTGCCTGGTGGGGCGATGGGATGGCATGCTGGGGCTGCAGAAGTTCTTGTGTTAATTGCAGACACCTGTGGCACAGACAGGGTTAAAGTGCAGAGCCTGAATGATGGCAGAGCCCCCCAGGCCTGTCAGATGACACTGCCATTCTCGCCAGCACCATGTCTCTTCCACTTAAATCACACCATCATTAGAATAATTTCCATGCAGGTATTGGCCCCCTCTCCAGTTTTTAGTGGGATTGTTTATACAACTAAATATTAGTAATGGGAGATGATAGCGTGGCCCCCGTCTTGCAGAGTCCTTTGGAGTTGGGCTATCTGTGTGGCTGGCTCTTTATTGCAGCCGTGGGGATTCGGCACATCGATCTTCTGCCAAGTGCTTGAAGTTGCAAAGTTCTCTTTATTATATTTTTTTGTGTTCTGGGTTTGCTTTTTTCTTGAAGATTACTTCCTGTTATGACATGCCATATTTCTGTTTACAAGTCTGGACATAATGCATGTATTATCTGTCTGTGCTATATATATATATTAGATTAGATTTATAGTCACATTGTACATTTGCATGCTTGCATTTATTCATCGTGCATTTTAGATGTTTGTGTTTTATGTCATTCTATATAAAAGAATATATTTGTAGGTTGGTATTGCTAGCAGTGGTGTATAAAGCTGAACAGGTACTGTAAGTCTGTTATATCTGCCTGTTGTAGTCCTCAGTGATATCTCCCATCTCTGATGATTCTCTCCGGGATTTGTAAAGTTCACGTTTGACTCTGCTTCTTGTTGTTTTGTGAATTGCGTCCTGTGGCAGTTCTGAGAAGTCTAATAAATGTCGTTTCCCCTCCTCTGCTCTTTACCTATCTGATGGCAGCGAGCTTTAAGCGCTTAGATCAGATATGCGCTGTGTAATTCGGGTATTTTGCAGCCTGTGATTTTCTTTATTGGACCAAGAGGTAAATATTATGAGGGCTTGTGGTGTGTAAACGCAGAGAGGCTGCTTAAGTCTCATCCATCAGATAAGTTTAGGCCTTGGAATGGGTCTCGCCTTGTGGGTTTAGGTTGGCGGTCCTGATCTTCTGTAAAACACTGCGTTGGCCCATGTTGTTGTCTTGTTTCCTCAGCACCTGGTAAAAAATACAAAGGAACATTGTAGCTGTCTTTTTGTCTGCATGAAACTATTCAGCGTTCCAAAGTTTATAAAAGTGGAAATTGATTGAAACTTGATCTGTCATCACTGTAAGGCTCTGTTCACACCTATGCAGTTTGCTTGTCTGTTTTGCAGTGCTTTTCGACGTTCATTTTGCGTTTTTCTACACGCATTTTTTTTACACGTTTTTACCACGTTTTGCGTTTCGTGCAGCTTTTTTTCATTTTTTTTTTAGGTGGATTGTTTTTTTTTTGCTGGGCTGAATAAAAATTCAAAGCGTGGCAAAAACGCATTACCATACATTTCAGCAGATTCTCCATTGAACTCTATTGTAGCAAAAATGCTGTTTTTTTGCTTTTAAAAAAGTCCAACCTTTTCCAAAATCACAGCAGCATAGATGTGAACATTTTCCATAGGAAACCATGTTAAATGGACTGTCGTGCAGTTTCTGCAACAGCATTAAAAACCGCACTGGTGCGAACGGAGCCTAAAGGTGCAACCTCCAGTGCTGTCTTTCTAATCATTGCTTCGGGATGAGAATGACACTCATGGAATTTGTACCTCCACAAACAAGTCAACACTTCCACATTTCTGTTTGACAGTCTTGCTTGTTGTTTGTGTCAGGGAATTGGTTAAATTGGTATTGATCCCCAAAACCAAAATTAACATGTTACAGTTTGCCAATTCTTAGATGTCGCGGCTGCATTCGTTTTTCTTTTTTAGGGCCGGTTCACACCACAGTCCAGTGGGGTTTTTTTCTGCATCAAAAATGCAGATAGTAGGTTATATGGTTTCCAATGGCATAGTTCACAACAGTGTGGTCAGTTCCAGAAAAAAAGTAGAAAATGCTGCATTTTTTTCTTCACTGAACTGTACTGGAATGTGCCAAAATGCATCAAGAGCGTACATAAACACATGAAAAATGAAAATATCATTATTTAAGGTGCAGAAAAAAAGAGGGGAAAAACCAAAATGCATAAAAAAATGCGCATGCAGATATGCATCCAGAACGTACCCAGACTGCATTTCTATGGTGTGAACTGGCCCTTAGGATTTTTATTTGTATTTTCATGTGATGATCCTGCCAGTTAGCCTGTCATTTTTCAACTTCCGTTAACAGACTAAGCTTTTCAGCAAAAGTATCAGAGGATTGAGACAAACCATTTAACACAGACCGGGATGCTTACAATGATCAGCTTATGATTAAAAATTGTTAGTTTGGTTTTAATTTGTTAAAGTGGTTTTAAAGACAAAAGGTTTTTTACCTCAATGTATTCTATGCATTAAGGTAAAAAACCTTCTGGGTGCAGCCTCACTCCGCAGCCCCCTAATACTTACCTGAGCCCGATGTCGATCCAGCGACTTGTACAAGAGCAGCAGCTTTCCTGAGTCTCTGTCTCCTCATTGGCTCTCACAGCAGGCTTTAGTATTACTTTAAAGCAAAGTTCCAGTTGAATAAAAAAAAAGTCAGCAGCTACAAAAACTAGCTGCTGACTTTTAAAGTACAGACACTTACCTGTCCCTCGGTCCAGTGGTGTCCCCACCATGGCTGATTTCACCAGCCGCCTTCCCTCCCTGGTGCCGGCATCTTCAGTGTGGGCACCCGGCTGTGACAGCTTGCGGCTTCACAGCAGGGTGTCCACTGCACAGGAGCGAGTAGCGCTTCACTTTTTGAAAGGTCCTAGAAGACTACGGACCGATCAAGTGTCCCAGAACCAGAAGACTACAGGGAGAGGGGAGGACAACTTCCACCTCCGATTGCAGCGGAAATGGGAGCGGGTCAACCCCAATCCCCCCGCTCCTCAAAGGGGCCAATTTTTAACGGGGAGCGGGGGACAAAGGCTTAAAGCTCTGCTTTATGTACATCTAAATCTAATGCTGCTGTCCAATGGTGGCTCCATTGCTCCTCCATACAGAGTGGCGACATCATAAGGCAGGAAGTGTGTTACAGGCAAAATCACCAGCTGAAAATAGATTTGTGGTAGTCCTCTTGGGAACCTGAAACAAATGCAGGTTGAGAGTTGGTGTTCAGAAGTGTTTCTCATTGATGGCAATTTAAAACAACATCAAGCTCCACTAGGCTGATCTGTTTCTGTGTGTTATGTGTGGCGGCTGCTGTCATTTTGAGATGACATGAAGGGGGTCATATATGAACGATATTTAAGGGCCAATTCTAGCCCAAATATTTCATTGTGGATGGAGCATCTGCCAGGCTTTCTGTGGACAGTGTCTGTAATGGGGAGATTTCCCTTCACTTCCTGCCAGGATAGGAAGTGATATGAAATTTCTCCAATGGGGAACCAAAAGCATTTTTAGAAGAGTGAGGAAGGGGCTTTGTGTCCTGATGACATGCGCACTCCCCATTTTGCGTACAGGCCTATCAGGGACAAAGGCCTATCAGGGACAATGAGGGGAAGTCTCTCAGATGGGTGTCAGACAGAAAAAAGAGAGAAAATGTTCCCACTTCCCCACTTTATCTGAAACTAAACAAGTGGCTAAAAAAAATTAGAATATCTGACAAATGATTGTATTTTTTTTTTTTACAGTTATGAAAATTCTTGTAAGACAGAATACAACTTTGGAAGTGATGTATTGTATTTTACTGTAATTTATTTTTTTCATTTTTGAGCATGCGCGGTCTTAGTTTTCTGATTTTTTTTGTGGAGGACGAAGACTGTACTGATTAAACTAAAATCGTATGTTCTGGTATGAGAAAAAATTTACTGTTTGTCCCTTCGGATAATTTTGCATGAACTGTTGTGATCGGCTCTCAAAAGCTGTGTACTAACGATCAGATTATTGTACGATTGCTTTGAAAACGGTATTTTGCTTCCAATTTTCTGACCATATGTACTAGGCATTAGGCTTTAATACACATATATACAAGGCAGGTCTGTGTTTGTGGTTATATGACTCTGTTATAGCAAAACAACACTCACAGTTTAGTATTGCTGAACACAAAAAGAAAATTGAAAGTTCCTTCTCTGATTACTTTTGCAAAACTGCGCCAAGCGTAACCCTACCCCCTGCCAGTTCGTCTCTGGTGTAGGTTATAGAGACGATGCTGTGCTGCGCTATCGACGCTCTCGCTTTTTTCCTCTATGCATTATTTAGGATTCTTTTTTTTTTTTTTTTTTCATGGCTGCCAAGTGTGAGTGCCATCTGATAAGTCCTGTTTTTGAGTGAGCTCAGAGTCTGACATTTATCCATCTAAACCTGATTTAAAGGGTATGTCACCAGGAGGAGATAAGGCCTAGCTGGGGGCTTCAATCAAACGCCCAGTTCCAATATCGGGTTGCTTTTCGACAGCTCCATGTCCCGTTGCGCATCAGAAGTATAAATAAACTATTAGTGGTTTGTAATAGCAGCAGGGGGCTCGGGAAAAGTCATGTTCTAAGAGGACCAGTCATGGACTGTGACTTCACTTTTCTGGTATTGAGTTCTCTACGACGGCCCTGTTCCCCCCCTCCAAACAAACAAAAAAAAGAAATAATTTTTTTCCTGATGGTGCATTTCTAGTTAAATAATGTAAAATGGAGATATGGAGAGTGCAATCTGAATGATTAACCTGGCTGATGTTGATTGCAGCAAAGCTTTTGAGGGGAGCTGCCCATCATCCAGACTTTGGTCTGACACCCATTACACCCAGCACTCTGATTGGAAAAAAGGCCAACCCCTTTCTGATATTTTGTAATTTTACTGCAAAAAATTTCCAGCGTGCTGAAAATTGATGGTAGTCAGTCTAACTCTCCTCGTTCTGTTAGGACCCATTAAAAATCCCCTTGAATTGTTTTAAGGTGACAATTATCATGATCTGCATGCAGAGTGCCAGCGCAGTGGTGTGCTTGGCCTTGTGTGAGGCTCCAGCAGAATACAACATATTATTCACACCTGCCTGTGAGTTCTATATTATTTTTCATGGCCGTTATATAAATATTTGAGATATTTTTGGCAGTCGTGTTGGGGAGAAGTGTCACGGTCAGCTGACTGATATGGAGAGTGTTTTATGGGATTAGTGTCACGTAAACAAACTTTTGATGGAGATTTAAACATCATATTGTTTCAGATATACAGTACATGGATTTTATTGCAGCTGTGGGACATTTAAAGCCAAACGCCAGTCAGATATTAAGAACTCCAACAAAAATAATGCAGCTCTGTTTATTAATACACAATTAAATGTCATTTTTGAATGCAACCAGTGGAAGTACCTGAACCTGGCTTGTTATCAGCCTCTTTCAGTGTTGCACAGCAGAGCTTAGACTGGGAAAGAGGGAAGCAACACATTGAGTATGCTAATGGGAGGAGCATGCTGAGCAAGAAATTAGCTCATTATTGGCATGCTTCTCTTTTCACTGTCCAGTGTCAGGCTGGGGAACATTACCTGTAAAGCTTGCCATGCATATTTATTTATTTTACCAGCATGCAGGTTCTTCCATCAACACTAAGGCACCATGTACACGGGACATTTGGAAAACACTTCTGAACGCTGGAAACTGACTGCTGTAGGTTAAAAATGTCTGCTTAGCTGCGTTTGCATACCGCGTTTATGAGCGTTTGCGTTTACAAGCATTTTTTAAAGATAACCTCAGGAGACCATCCAAAATGCCCAGAATGCACTGAAAAACAGTAGAAAATTAACTGTTTCAGGCATTTTGAGAGAAATAGAGAGAGCAGTATTTGTTGAGATTAGCTGTCTTTTTTTTTTATGTGGTGTTTGGATGTGTTCCAGAAATTATTGCAGCAATATCTAACATATTTTCTTTCATGCAAAACCTCAAAGCATGGTGTACCAGGTCTATTTGAGTACCGGGAAAACGTTTTGCATGCATTTTTCATGTTGAAAAAAGGCTCTGGACAGCATCTGGAAATGGAAGAGTTAAAAAAATTCTCAAACGCTTATAAATGCGGTTAGCTGCGTTTACACACGTTTACAAACGTTTGAAAAGCTGATAAATTCTACTTCTGAACGCAAGTTTGGTGTGTTAAAAAAAAAAGAATGTAAACTCTACTGCCTGTAAACGACTGTAAACAGCGATGTGTACATGGACACATAGGAAAACATTAGGGAGAGTTCAGGGGCTGCTGAAAAAACGCTTTACAGCTTCTAAATGTGAGTTTATCAGCTGCAGTGTACATGGAACCTAAGGCTTGTCTCACACGGGCGCTAGCTTGTATAAGAGCAGTGTGAACAGCAAGCTTTTACAAAGCATTTGCAGAGCTTTCAGCAAGATTTGTTGAAGCTTTTAAAGTACCATTCAGCTCCAATTTGTAAATGTTGAACACAGACCCTAATGGGAGTACTTCAAACAAGCTCCTAGCAGGCTTTCAGCACTTCTTGATGCTTGTTGAAAGCTCACTGAAGCCTGCTAGCAGCTTGTTTAAAGTGACAGTCGACTCACCTATAAAGATCTGTGGGCAACATTTCCAAGCAGGAACTGAGGGCTTCTTTTCAGGCTTAGAGAAAGTTTCTTGAAGCTTGCTGAATGTTTCATAAAAAGCCTGCTGTTCTCTCTGCTCTTATACAAGCAGAAGCCTGTGTGGAAGTAGGCAAACATGGTGGACGGAGGAATCCCCCTCCACTGGGACATTATGTTTAGATAGTAGCACCCACCTCTGTCATAATACACTGATCAACTGCAGCCCCTGATTGAGGAAAAGTCTCCAACATGACCCTTTGATATAGGTTCAAACAAATGTCGAAGAGGGATGGCCAAACACTGATTGACATTTGGCAGGTCCCTGCTGAACCAGCCAAATGTCAGTCACTGTATGACCAGCTTTAGTGTCAAGTTGGCCATACATGGATCAAACTTCATCTTATTCAGCAGCGACCTGCCAAATTTCAGTCTACGTACGGGCAGGGATGTTGTAGTTCTGTACAACTACCCTGTTGGATTTTTCCTGCTCCTTCAGTGCTGTCGGCATGATCCATTTATGGGCTGCCTTAGCCTGCCTGACAGGGCTGTGCTGTGTGCAGGGGCGTATTTACCACAAGGCACTTGCCTAGGGCGGGATGTTTCAGGGGGCAGCACCTCCCCCCAGAAGAAGAAGGGACATGCACACCATGGGGACCAGGTGGGATCTGAGAGAGGCTGTATACTGCTTGATAGACTATGTAGAGCCTGACTCTCTTTCCCAGGGATGTCCGGAGCTGTGAAGATGAGTGTCTTTCTCTCTATCACCAGGAAGGGGGGTAGTGAAAGGCTCTCTCAGATGGGGAGCAGGGGTGTTGGTCAATGTCAGGCTCAGGAAGAAGGGGTATTGGTCAGTGTCCGTGGGGGGCAGACGATTTGTGTGCTGCCTAGGGCAGCACAAAACCTAAATACACCACTGGCTGTATGGCAGAGCTGTATGAATCACAAGACTGGATGGATGCAAATACAAATGCTTTGGCAGGTGAAAAGCTCCCTTATCTGTATTTCTTCTGTTTATGTAGCTGTTTACCATTGTCCATGTTGAAATGTCTTATGTTGTCTGAAGGGCTTCTTAGGATCACATTATTGCTGCGGCATAATCATACATATTTCAGGGCATTTTAGTAGTGCTTTTTTTGTGCATTTTTCTGCTTATCTTTGATGCGTTTACATTCTTTGTGCTTTTTTTTTTTTTTTTTTTATAGCGGAGGAGACTGGTTGTTAAACATAAAACCCTACCAAAAATACCTGCGTGCTTTTCATATACGCTGCTATTGAAATCTGTGGGTCCACATACATTCAAAAGCCATTTACACTCTTTCAAAAATCGCACTTCGCCATGTTGCATTGGTGTGAAGGGGTACCATAGAGAATGTTATTTCCATTGTTGTGAAACGTGATGCAGACACAGGAGAAATCACACTAGTGTGAATGGGACCTTAGACTAAATCTTGAGCATGTTCTGCCCACCTGCTGAAATTTAAACTGCGGCTGATAAGTCCTCATGCACACTTGCAGTTTTTACAACTTCTGTTTCTGGCTATTAAGTTTTTTTCTACAGCTAGTAAACCCCCCAGCATGTTATCCTATGTGTCCATGCACACATAGACTGGAATCAACATTTTTTGGCTGGAACATTTTCCAGCTGGAACATTTTCTGGCTGGAAAAAAAACCCAGAGGAGTTTTTTTAAGCTGTAAAAACTCTATAATGCTGAAAGACGCAGTAAACCACTGCAAACTGGCATTTTTGTACTTTTTTTGACCAAAAAAAATTTTTTTTTGTAGAAAAAACCCGCAAAAGCAGAAAAATGCGGGAAAACACCCACAAAAGCAGAACAATGCAGGAAAACACTGCTATACGCTAATGCGAAACAGCAAAAAAAAAGCTGAAAAACTCAAGTTTTTAACGTGACTTTACACAGCTAATGTTACTAATGTTATCAAAACGTCCAGTGTGCATGAGGGCTTAACTGGAAAAAAAAATATGAAGAGTTGCAAAGTCATTCCGGGTTGTTACATTTTGAATTGGGGTTTTCTGAGATCTGCTGAATATTTTTCTTCATATTGAGTGGATGGTGAAATGGAAAGCTGCAGAGTGGCTAAAGGTTAGCAATTACATGGAGTGAATTTGTGTAAAAGCTGAAGACAGCATGGATGACAAAGAACGCAGAGAAAAAAGGTCCTATTACGAATACTTGTGGATGCCACTTTTATGAATGCCATTCTTTTTTTGTTTTAAGATTTGGAGTAGAAAACTGGTTACAAGAACACAACAAAATATAAGTGTCAGACTAATAAAAGGAAATTTCACCAAAAGAACATTTCTAAATGTGACAATTGTATGAAATGGTATAAAATATCAGAAGTGGATTGGAGGACTGGAGAAGGGATCGGTTCACACTTTTATCAATATCCCGTTATAGAGGTGTACTGGTAATACCTTCTTCCACATATCCTAGTTTGTTTAATGTGCACAGTTTGTGCCAATACTGTTCCAAGATGGCTGCTGACCTAAGTCCATGTTTTTGCTGTAGTTTACACCTGACTTCAAGAAGCGTGTTGCATCATGCCAGGCAGGCGAGCTTGTGCGTAATACAAGAGGGAACGGACAGACCTTTGCCTTGGACACGTGAATAATAGGGAAAAAAAAATGTACGGGTTCAGGGTTCAAAAACATCCTGCTCGTTCAGCGACCTGCAGGAGCACCTACATTTAACCCTTCTGTCCAGCGTGCAATTCGGGAAGCATATCCAAATCGTGACTGTGCCATTTGAGCTGCTCAGCTTAGGAGCTGTAGCGGAAATTGTGTGTTTTTGCTCACACTGTTAGTTTGATGGACATTTTTATGGCTTGTTTTGCTTTTTCTAGTGAAAAAAAACAAACAAAAAAAACAGCACCTTTCTGGGTGGAAGCGGTTCTCTAGAAAAGACGCCCTTTACAATCGTGCTACTGTAATGGCAAAAAAATCAGCCACATATTATGTGCTGGGGAATTGCTTGTCACCAGTACATGGTGAGAAGAATCAATCTGTGCAGGCCTCAGTAGTGGGCCTACCTAATGGGCACTGCGCAGTTTCACATGCACTGTATACGCTGTGCTGTAATTATTACCTTAACTGGTGAGTAAGACAACTTTATGGCTGTATTTGCACTTTGCATTTTTTGTGCGTTTGAAAAGAACGCCAATTGGTAGATCCGTGTGGATTTTATTAAAAAGCATGTTCCGTAAAAGTGCATGGTGGTAACGCATGTAAACTGCATAAAAATGCCACTCCCTTGAAATGCACCGCAAAGGTGTGAGGGTAACCTAATTTGTCTTGAAGTAGAAGTTTTGTTTAATGGCACCAGCTCCCATCACAGATTTGTCAGAACAATCCAGAGCGAAACTTTGTATGTCTTTGTCATTGTATTTACTTCCACTTGGATGCCACATGCTGTAACATGTTCTTTATGATAGGACATCTCAGGCTGAGGCTACACAGAGACAATGTCAAGGTGATCATTTATTCATTTAACTTACATCTTTATTTACGGTAAATTACATTTTTTTGCAAATGACCAATTTTGCCAGATATAAAGCTTTGACAGTGTTTTATGTTGAATAAATTATATTTTTGCATAACTGACTGTGACAAGGTACATATTTAAAACGGTAATAAATCTAAAATCAAACATTTTATATTTTTCAGTCATTAAGGGCCCATCCACACCAAGTGCATTAGAACTGCACTGAGCAGCTATTCCAGTGCATTCCACTGCAAGGCACTGCTGGGTTCTTGCATCTAATCACAGGCAGGGTGCAATCACAAGTGTGAATGCACATTTAGCCCTCATGCACACTGGACGTTTTGATAACGCTGGTAATGTTAGCTGTGTAAAGTCATGTTAAAAATGTGAGTGTTTCAACTTCTTTTAAGCATTTTTGCATTAGCGTTTAGTGACCTTTTGCCACTTTTAGCGGCATTTTCCCACGTTTTTCTGCATTTGCGTTTTTTTTTAACAAATAAAACTTTTTTTTTTTGGTCCAAAAAAAAATCCAAAAACACCGGTTTGCTGCGCTTTTCAGCGTTTTTTACAGTTAAAAAAACTCCTCTAGAAACCCAGTAGTCCTGGGTTTTTTTTCTAGCCAAAAACCATCCCAGACAAAAAATTTTGTTTACAGTCTATGTGTGCATGGACACATAGGATAACATGCTGGGGGTTTTTCTAGCTGTCGAAAAAACGTCAAAAGCCAAAAACAGCTGTAAAAATGCAAGTGTGCATGAGGACTTAGGCTAGGTTCACATCTATGCAGTTTGCGTTTGATGCAGTGCTTTTTGTGGTGCGTTTTTTGTTTTTGCACAATCTTTTTTTCGTGTTTTTGATACGTTTTGCGTTTTTTCCAATTTGTTGCTGGGCAGATTAAAACATAAAAACGCACTGCATTCTTTTCTGCAGCATCTCCATTGAAGTCTGAAGAACCAAAAACGCAACATTTTGCGTTTAAAAAACGCCCCTGACCCTTTCCAAAAAATGCACCGGGTGAAGATGCGGAGATGTGAACCTGTCTCATAGGAAATCATTTTAAATGGACTGCTGTGGTTTTCTGCAAAATGCAACAAAATACGCATAGGTGTGACCCTAGACCAGGCGTGTCCAATGTCCGGCCCGCGGGCCATTTACGGCCCGGGGGTCGGTTTAATACGACCCTCCAACAGCCCTCCCTGCTCTGTGTAATGTGGCCCTCCCATGGCCCTCCCTTCTATGGCAGGCAGTCTTCTGCTTGAGAGCAGAGGGCAGTGCGCATGCCTGACTGCGGCGCGTTCTCCCTGGTCTGTGTAAATGCGGCTGTTGCATGGCCCTCCCTTCTGTGCAGACAGTCTTCTGCTTGAGAGCAGTGCGCATGCGTGACTGCGCCGTGCTGGGAGCGACAGAGGGCGGTGACGTCAGGGCCGGGCTTCCAGCGTGAAGTGTGTTTCTCTTCCCCTCCCCGCTGTCAAGCAGAGACTTCAGCTCCAGCTACCTTTTTCACCCTTCACATTAGTGCAGGTAAGTTTTTTTTTTTTTTTTTATTTATTTTGAATACATTGTGAAAACTCAGCTGTCAGTTGATCTTAATGTTATGAAATGAAAAGTATGTTGTTTGCAATTAACTTGGCATAAAATAATTTATTTGCATTTAATTGTAATGGTTCAAAGAATGTTCGGAAAAATGTTCGGCCCTCCACCATGTTCACTTCATCCAATCTGGCCCTCTTTGAAAAAAGTTTGGACACCCCTGCCCTAGACTAAAGGAAGATCGAAAACAACAGACTTACTGGGAGAATCAACAGGGAAAAAACTAAGTTACGGGAAGGGGGGGGGGGACTCAGAAAAACAAAGACTTCTAGTGACAGACTTTATCAACTGTCATTTTTATTTTGGCCATAGTTACACTTTAGGCAGGCTGAAATGAAAAATAAAATAACTAACACATTCATCCATCCACACAATGATCAGATGAGGCTGCAGCCGCTGATCGACAACTGCCCTGGGTTGAAGTTTTTAGGGATGCATGAGGATAAAAAACCTTGAGCCTTTAGAACCACTTTAATTCTATCAGTCACTATCACGTGTGAATTCTGCAGTTGTATGATGTTCTACTCTGTATAGCCAAGACCAGTCTGCTGCAAGTCTGGCAAACACTGTCTGGTGTCTGTGAATATGCTGAAGGAGCCCCAAGAGTATGATCTTTAATGAGATTACTGGACAGGATGTCAGCTGTGTGTTGGAAAATGTTTCCCCCAGGACTTTACCTTCATCTTCGATGTCTGTCTTCTTTTTTTTCCCCTCATGTGCCCCTGTGTCTGCCATCTACATTACATAGTGTAGCAGTGCTCCTCTTGGTGCCTCCAGCTCTTGCCCACCTGTCATACAACAAACATGAGACATTTACTGATGTCATTGTGGTAGAGTTGACATTTGCAGTATTCAAAGTGAATCTACTTCAGATTTGTTTTTGCCAGCAGCTGATCTTCACATTGTCAACAATTATTGGGAAATTAAGGCGTTAAATCTGAATGCCAGGCAGACAGCAAAATACACAAATAACATTTATACACGGGAGTTGTTTTACTTGCCAAAAGATTTGTATTTCTGCCCATTTAGACATAAGACAGGTCATAGATGATGCGATTTTTAAAAACTTTTTTTATTTTTATTTTTCCCTGCAGCTACGGGGTACTGTCCCTGCTGGGAGAACACAATGATTCTAGCTAGTGGCTATAGAAATCTGATATGACGGTTGTACCCAAGTCAATCGATGGATTGACTTGGGTGCAGTCAGCCTGCCCTTAGATGGTTCGAATCCCGGCCTGTCTCTGCTGAACCAGACAAGATTCAAACCATTCATGGCTGGCTTTAGAT
Organism: Staurois parvus; assembly: GCF_062004578.1. Taxonomy (NCBI): domain Eukaryota; kingdom Metazoa; phylum Chordata; class Amphibia; order Anura; family Ranidae; genus Staurois; species Staurois parvus. The sequence continues at coordinate 4,522,157 of NW_028318148.1, read as the reverse complement.
CTTATATAGCTTTGCCACACAGTGCAATCTCCTGCTATTTCTCTGCTGCAGTTTTACTTTCACCTACAGGCCTCCTCTCCACCCCCACCCAGTGACTGGACAATTAAAGGAGAAGCAACACACTGATGAGCAACTCTCTCTGTTACTCTGCTCTCCTCTCTTATGAGCATGCTTTTTTAAGCCCAAATTATCTGTAATGCAGCGTTGTCCTGGATTCAGATACTAACTTACTGAACAGATCCTGCTGCAATCTGCTGATCAGGTGCAGCAGCCTGTATCCTGCACCGCCATCTTGGTCCTCCTCAGTCACTGGAAGCCGCCTGAAGAGGCAGCCAGCCTTCGATGATGTCTGCAGCTCTGCCTACTGGGCCCTGTGAATCCCAGAGGGCCGAGGTAGAAGGGACATGTCATTCTCACCTAGGCAAGAATGGCAGCAGGTAGGTGGAATCAGGCCTAAAGTTTAAAAAAAAGAAATCAAGGTAACAAAAAAAAAAAGTTGTTTTAAATTGCAGAGAGTAGTGTCAGTGCACAGAGCCTTAGTTGATCTGAGGGTGAAGGTCAACTTTAAAGTGTTACTAAACCCACAAAAGTAAAATCAGTCTGTATATGCAGTAAAGCATGCTTGTTATACTCACTGTGGAACCTAAGGGGTTAATCCTCTGCATTGAGTAAAAAGGCGGTTTGATCCTGTCTTCTCTGATGCTCCCCTTCTTCCAGTACTCCCCTCTTATCACCTGATAAGACATATGGAGATACTGCACATGCTCAATTTTGTGTGTATTGCTAGAGGGGTTTTTTTTCTTGCGAGACTGCGTGTGATCAGCACAGGGCCAATCAGCACTGGTCAGAGGTTCTGCATCCTCCTAGAGAAAACTCCTACAAGATTTAACCAGTGCTCTGCTGAACACTGATAGCAGTCATACGACTGCTGATGAGAAAAGGTATTTAGCAGTTTATATTTACTAAAATAATTGCATTTCCATGTTCTGTGTACTGTTGGAGATCAGATATAGTGAATGCAGGGTCCTGGGTTTAGTAACACTTTAAATAATACACTAGATCCTTTAATTCCTAGATTAACAAGTATTTATATCTTGTACTGCAGCAAACCCTACTGCAAGGGCAGGTTTTCTGTAATTTGGGAGTTCAGCTTTAAATATATATTTTTTGGAATGCAAGTATTATAAGTGCTTATTAGGCATGTTGCAGTGCAAGGAACATGTTCATAGGAGGAGAGAGCAGAGTGACAGAGGGATGAGCTCATCAGTGTGCAGAAGGTCATTAGAGGTCCATGTCTTCAGACACAAAGGTTTTCCTGCATCCTGGATGTTACAAACATCTGCTCTTGTGATGGTTTAGAAAATGATCTTTTCAGCAGCTGTAATCTGGGATGGACGTTGTTTGGGATTCATACCTGCTGTCTATAGGCAGAGAGGTTGATTATTGGATTGTCTACTTCAAGTATGTTTTTCACAGTCGCCTGCGAGTCTGAATAATGGCCTGTAGAGGGAAGCTGCATAAAATGGCAGTTATCTCGTTTGTTCAGAGTATGTTCACCAAAAACTGGAGAATGTTTAGTGGGGGCTCCCCACCTCCCTGGAGATTTTTTGTTGTATGTGTACAGGTCATTTATCATCTAGTGGTTTTTCATGGAAAATGCACACTAATAAGTCATACTTTTTCCTTTATTCAGTCTTCACCCAGAACTGACAATTTAGTGTTTGGTGGATGCTACAACCATCGTTCAATTTCCTATATCTCTTGGGAACTTGAGTGGTGCGATTTCTAAGGTTTTAGTTCTTAGGGCGGCAATTTATTTTCTGTTACGTACAATGCAGTGGAAAGGGAGAAAACTTTCAGGTGGATGGGGACAGAGCCTATAACCGTGATTGCAGAGGTGACTCCGTTTTCCAGCCTCTACCTGAATTATCACTTTTGGGTGGAGTGGCCCTGGATACAAATTTAGGTAGTTTTATACATTTTTATGTAATTGGCTCTGCAATTCTGTAGAACAGAATGTCAGTGTTAACATTTGCGGTCAGACGTTACTTTTGATTGTATTGAGGAGTGGGAGTACCATCATTTTCTCATTATGACTTTTTTCCGCAGTTGTCATTTCTTGATTCTTTCCAAGAAGTAATTTTACACGTCATTCTGTAACTTTTTTTTCTGTCTGTGAAAATTTCCTTCAGTATAAAAGCAAAAATGCAGAAATCTCTATTTAGTCCTCAGATGTAGTTAGTGAAAACCTTCCACTTAAATTTGACTATGTGTAATTCTTCGTTATATGAAACTTCCATTATCCCTTGCACATTGGCTGACCATGGGAGAACCTGCACTGCCGGCTGGAATAAGGGGAGTCAGAGGGTAGCAGGTAGTGACAGCGAAATGTATATAAAGACTGCAGCTCTGACAGTCTCATGTTTCAGTCATTTAGAGAAAGTGCTGAGCTGTTTAGGTTGCACACTGATTTCACGGATTGGACGGTTACCATCAAACCAATAGTCTATTTTTTTGATTGACTGAAGGGAAGTTGAGTTGAATAAACCCTCATTGGATAATTTCCTGTTAGATTGCTTCATGGCTTTCCTGTTTGTGATTGATTTCCAATTGCTCACAATCATTCTTCAAATTGATTTCTGTCCATAAAATTGATCAAAATGTGCCAGCGAATCAAGTTTGTCAATAGCAGGCTTTCTTCAGTCCTCCACTTCCAATCAGATTAGTAATCCAAAGCTGGCTGTAAATGGTTGAAAATTCCTGAATATTGCTGAGTGTATGGCCAGCATATAACTGCCCCCAGTTAGCGGTAGATTTGCTTTCCTTTCCTAGAACCCTTTGTCTGGAATCCTCTCTGTTCAGTCTTTGCAGGCCGTGACCAGGATCTCGCAGGAAATCTGCTCCTGATCTTACACCCGGGGTTACCAGTTAGTAAAATGTACCTAGTGTAAGATTTGAGTTTTGGAGGAAATGCAGAAGTTTCGCAGGCAGTTTAGTCAGTGGCTGTGATTTCAGTGATTGCTGTAGAGGTTCAGGCAATAGTTGAAGGGGGCCGAGAGGAAAAGCTTAGCAGTTTGAAAATGCTGAGAGTCAGTGTGATCAGGAAGAGGTGCGGTTTGGTGGTTTAAGCAGAGTCTTGTGACTTCAGAACAGCCAGAGGAGCAGATCGGCAGATTTAAAGGCACACTCCTGCTAGGGACATTCCACAATTTCCTGTTGTCTTTGCTCAGTTATTTAAAGAGCTATATTTTTTTTCATACTTTGTGTTCCTGTCCTTAACTAGCCAAGTCAGGTTTGCTATATTTAAAGCAAAAAAAAAAAGGAAAACTTTTCTACATCAAGAAGCATTATTTTCTTACTTGAGTCTTTGTGTCATTTGGGTATTTCTCCCAGCTCTGGGCATAGTGTGAAAGTTTTGACTCTTTGCAGGAATGTCCTGTATAAAGACCAGCCACTGCTGCTCTCTCTCCTTGGGCAGGGCGACTGGTCTTGTATCCGCCCCCCACTCTAGTTTTTGGCTGGCAGCCTGTAGTGGGAGGGTTTGTTGGGCCCCTCCCACAGTTCTGTTCTCTGCACAGATTTTTTGCAGCACAGTGATGATATCACCACTGCTTTTACAAGGTAATATCTGGAATTTTAGAGGCATTTGGTGCAAAGTGGATTTATATCATTTGTGGCTATTGAATATATTTCAATTATTTTTTGTCTGCAGTTCAGATTTGGCCTTCTGTCAGTTGAAGATTTTTGAAAATAATTCTCGGGGACACTTTGCTGCCGAACCTGCTGTGCCTTAGTGATCATGGGGTGCCATGCTTAGAACTCTAAATGTAAACTATTACCTCTCCAGATCATTTTTGGTGCTTGCCTGCCCTGCTTAAAGATGATTGGGAGTCTGTGGGAGGTGTCTTGTTTGTGCCCCACTTTACTTTAGGATGATTGGGAGTTAGGGAAAAGTGTGTTGTCTGTGCTTCTCCTTACTTTAAGATGATTGGGAGTCACTGGGAGGTGTGCTGTTTCTGTGCTCCTAATACTTGACATATGGCTGATATTAAGTGCATGGGGGCCCCATACTCCAAACTAAGAGAATATGGGCCGCCACTGCAGATCTCCTTCTAAAAACCAACTGACAATGGGAAAACCTGCACTGGCGGCTGGAATGAGGGGAGACAGAGGGCAGCAAATTGTATATACAGACAACAGCTCTGATAGTGTCATGTTACGGATATTCAGAGGAAGTGCTAAACTGTTTAGGTAGCACACAGAATGGTCAATGACACTTAAGTGGATAATCATTTGTTTTTGATTGACTGTTGGAAGGGTGAGTTGAAGAACCCTTGATTGGAAATGGTGGAAAAATCTGATCATTTTCTATTGGATCACTTTATGGCTTTCCTGTTTACGGTCACAGTCAGTTCTTTGATTTTGTTAAATCTATTTCTGTCCATAAAATTGATCACAGTTTGCCAGTCAATTTGAGTTCGTGCATAGCAGGCTTTCTTCAGTCCTCCAATCACTTCCAATCATATTAATAATCCTGTGCTCCGCCCCCATCTCCTAAGACGTTACATATGGCTGATATTCGGATCTTAGGTGCATGGAGGCCCCATACTTCGTACTAAGAGAAATTGGGGCTGCTACTGCTGACCTCCTTCCAAAATTACTACTTGCCTGGTTGTTTTGCTGATTGAGTGGCTATTACGTTGAGGCACAGAGCTCGAATAAATATGCAGATTGGAAGTTCTGACGACTATGATTTTTCTGATCCACAAAGTTGTCATGGGTCATTCCGAAAGTATTGCATTATTGCAGTCAGAGACAGCCAAGCAGTGAACATTTTCAGGAGGAGTTCACAAATGGCACCCCCTTATTTTTTTTAATAGCAGTGTGTTTTAATGCAGCCTATAACACTTCACTCAATGGTGCCTTCATGCCTGAAAATGTTTTCTCCCTGTACAGTAAAGAAGATGCTTTATTTGACCTAATGGTAGGGTAACCTTCACACTCATGTGCACAATCAGGGTCCCTTTAGATTCCACCACAGGGGCAGATTGTATCTCGAGTCTTGATCCCGACTCCCACGTGGAGGTCAGTCAGCTGCTTGGTTTTCCTAGCCTTCCTGCAATTGCGACGCTGAATGGTGACTCTGCCTTTTCACTCACTCTTAGCCATTTGCTGAGAGGCAGGGTGAAATTAGGGCTATCTGTTTATTTCATTTCATATTTCTAGCTGTACTCCATAATGAAGGAATTGCTGCTATTCACAGCCCTGTGAATGGAATGTGCTGTATTTATCAGCACCTTTGATTTCTGTAGCGGTGACTTGTCTGGCCAATTGTCGTAAGTCTTTCTCTCCGAGGCTGAACAAGGGTACAGCGTGCATTCATTCAAGGCTTTTCTCACGGTCTTTCAAGGCGTTATGTCTTCTAACACAGCAATCAAAAGGAACACGCAATACTGAAAATGTAACTCTGTACAACAATGGAAAAAAGTACTTTAGAAGCTCTTTTTAAATGGAAAAGTATTTTTTATCCTTGTAAAGTGCAGATATTACCATTAAAGTAATGTATGCTTGAAGCCTACTTTTACGTGAATAATATTATGCAAGTCTCAGACTTTATAAAGAATAACAATGTGCAGAATAGATTGCAGCCCACTGTTGTCAGATGTGAAATTTGTGCTTTTAATGTGTACCTGCATTGGGAACTGAAATGGAGGAAATAGGAAGGTGTTTGGTCATACTTGGTTTGTGACAATAATCCTCTCCCCCGTGCTGCTATGCCCTTTAAGGTCTCCTAGGTATGGGGAGAGCAGCTGATCCTTTGTATATCCAAGGGGCCTGAGCGGCCGTATCACCAGGGCTGAGCGCTGTCAGGTAGTGGAAGGTTGCCTTTTGCCCAGCAATACATCATAATTCTTTTATTTATAATACAGGTACCTTTTTTGCTGATTTGGGGGGCACAGGTTATCTGCAGTCTGTGAGGACACACATCATTAAATGCAGCAACAGTAATATTACCTTTGCTGCATTAAATGTTTTACCCTCTGCACTTAGATGGCGCTTCCTTTATCTCCTGTGTGTTCTCATGGCAGTGTTGGCTTACTTCTGGGACAGCTGCCACTGATGCAGAGTTACAAATTGGATACCATTAGATTCTCGTGGACTATAAACATTTCATGCATAGACTCTGAACTCTCCCCTTTTTGTGCCATTACAATTTGTACTTCTATTGCTATTATCTGCAGTTTGTCTCTGACTATTATCCCTGCGTCCCTCAGCTGGCTGCCACACACTCTACTGACCAGCAATTGCTGGCACACTTGTACACAGAGTGGCCCTAATTTTGAGCACCATTTACATATATTATTGGGTGGATATTTTGAGCACAATGTATAGAGTGGTACTAAATTTGTGTTCATAAAAATTCAGCCAGTGTGTTCTGGTTCCCGCTCAGCCGTCTGTAGCTCTCAGAGCAATAGGCCACACAGCTCAGAATCACAAAACCAGAGACTACAGTTCCAAACCAGAGCTGTTTCAGAAGACTGCAGGGTCTGGTAGCATTGGGTCATGTAGATCCTAGATGAGGTAACTGTAGTTCACTTTTTGATTTAGCTTAGCTTCAGAGCTTGCTGGGTGAATTGTGATGGAAACTTTCAAAATCGGTTTCACAGAATCTAAAGCATGAAATCTTTCAATGATTAGTGTACAAAGTAAAGCATTTTGGTTGAAACTGAACCTTGTGGACAGTAGAATCTCCTGCTGTACCTGCATTCTTCTAGTGAAGTTGCTTTTTATTCTAGGCAGCACTAGGTGTTGATATCTGTTGGATCAGCTCAGCAGAAATATTTAAAACCTGTGTTCTTGTAAAGTTTTTAGTTACTGTGTATCCAAACTCAAAACAAAAATGTAATTTATTGCAGTTTACCAATCCCTAAATGTGGTAACTGCATTCATTTTTTTTAAGCACTTTTTCTTTATCTGTATCTGGTGATCTGACCAGTAATGCAAACTAGCTAACTAAAGTTCCACTACAGAAGCTGCCTCCTCTGTTATGGAGAAGAGGAGAGGTGGGGCTTGTTCTGTAGTCCTGGCCTAGGGTGACAACCTTGCTCCCTCATAGAGTGAGTGAACATTGTCATTACAGGACAGGAAGTGTGTTACTAGTAGCCAAGAAAACTTATGCAGCCACCACATCTAAAGGCTATTAAACTGCAAAGCATTATTTGTATTCTGGATTTAGATACACTTTATACTTCATTCAGTGCAACACACAGCAGTCCATTCATTTACGACAACAATGAGATTTCCCTGCCATAATTCTTGACTTTATTCCTGTCCACCCAAGAGTTTTGTATGTTCCCACTCAACTTTGTGTGTTCTATCTCCTTCTGTTATATTCTCCATAATGTACTAAAATGACCAAAAAATCAGCAGGGATGGTGGCAACCCTACATAATGTGATTTCATCAATACAGAGATGCAAGGAGATTTAACTCTCCAGGATGCTTCAAATGCTGGGATATCAGTCAGACTGGCCTTTTAACTTTAAACCCCCACATTTATTTTATTTATTTATTACAGGTGCCAATATACAGATACTCTTGGAAATCAGACATTGGATCGATGCAGTTTGGACACATTGCGGCTGATTTACTAAAGAAGTAAAATGTGTTGACTTAGCTTAAATATTAGATGAAGCTGTGCTAGCGTCTATTATCCAATCATATGCAAAGACAAATCCAGTTCTTTCAATTTCCCTTGTTTGTTATTGGGTATTCATCCCCACTTTCACTAAGGTGAGAGATAATTCCTGTGTACAGTGAACGTGCCCTACTCTTTTACTAAATCAGTCACATTGTTTTCCAGGCTTTGTCGGCACAAAATGCGCCTGGGCCAGTCTGACAGCATGTTGGTTTACCCCAGTGAAATGATATTATTTTGCTCTTCTTTGGCACAGTATTAAAATCTCATCCACTGGGGCAGACAACCATTGTATTACCCACTGTGATTCTCATCTGCATTTACTTATAGTCGCAATGATTATGAATTAACACAGCGTTGCAGAATGGTCTATTAAGCTGTGTTTTTCTCTGCTAATTGTGCTCCGTAATTGGTCCATTCTCCTTCTAAATGTACCCAGCGGTTGCTATGTGGATACAAGTGCTAGATGCATTTTCCATTAAAAAAAAATAAAAGAAACAAAAGGCCATACCGATGCGAGATGATGGGTCTTACTTGTTAGGGTAACAGAAAACACTTTAAGCTTTCAAAGGTTATTTTTAATGCTTTTAGTCTTAAGAGTAGCATGGGAAGGTAGCAATATGTTGTCATGCAGAAGTGAAAGGTTGTATTTTACTTTTTTTGTTGTATGTCTCTCTGACTTTGAAAACAAAAAGTTGTATTTTAATAATGCTTGCTGTTCCACCAAATATTTGTCCAAGAGCAGTAGCTTGGGCTAGAGTTTTATTCTATAGGCGTGATGCTTTCATGACGAATATGAAAACTAATAATCATTTTCCCAGATTCTGGATCCACTTGATTGATTTGGCTTCTCCCAGTGACGCTAACTTGTAATGTGAACATCTCTAATGCGGTTCTAGGTGGGAGTATTCTAATGTGTCCAAAACCAAGTATTCAGTGATTCAAAAACGTAAAAAGGGGTTAAAAGAGGCAAAACAATACAACACTCATTGGTTGGCTGCTTGTAAAAGACCTGGTGTATAGACAAACAGTGGCACACAGAACAAAATCTGTGCTGACAGATATATGAAGGCTGCCATTCATTGAGCTTTTAACACTTGTTCTTTTACCTGTGCTTTGCTGCATGAATACCCCTTTTTCAGTTTTTCTTCCCCTCTACTTTCACCTGGTGATCCTGCCAGTAACATAATTCCTGTACTAGACTGTCATTGTGTACAGGGCTGCTCTCCCGATCTGAATTACAAATACTCCCCCCCAGCACTATTACAAAGGGAGGAGGGTTTTTTTTGTAGAAAATAGATGAGAAAGCTGATGACATTGTTTAAGGCAGGGGTAGGCAACCTGCGGCTCTCTAGCTGGTGTGGAACTACATTTCCCATGAGGCAAAGCAACATTACAAAACTGACAGTTACAGCTATGACTTGCAGAGGCATGATGGATCTTGTAGTCCTGCAACAGCTGGAGAGCCGCAGGTTGCCTACCCCTGGTTTAAGGGATCAGTTAAGTGCACAGGAAGTTACAAGGACACTGGAGTTCTATCAGGATCCATAGGTAATCTTCTGTGCTTGTGTCTATCTAAAAATTACATTGCAGCCACCACATCTAAGGACTGTTAAGCTATGACAGTGTTTTTCAACCAAGGCACCCTTTTAAAATTTGGCAGAATCCTGGGGCACACCAATTAAAAATCTGCTGCAGGTAACGCACGCAAAAAACATACGTACCCTGTGCCGCACCCACACTGTGGCCAAACTGTAGCAGGGCAGTGCAGTGTGTAAGCAGTATACAAAAGAAAAAAAAAAGTGCAGCACAACATTTAGAAAGTAATGAAAGCCACATAGCAAACAAACCAAAAAAAGGTTTTATACACTGCTCAAAATAATGAAAGGAACACTTTTTAATCAGAGTATACAGTGCCTTGGAAAAGTCATGTTACAATCAAAGACATAAATGTATTTTATTGGGAATTTATGTGATAGACCAACACAAAGTGGCACATAACTGTGAAGTGGAAGGAACATGATAAATGCTTTTAAAATTTTTTTACAAATAAATATCTGAAAAGTGTTGCGTGTATTTGTATTCAGCCCCCTTTACACTGATACCCCTAACTAAAATTTAGTGTGACCAATTCAGAAGTCACCTAATTAGTAAATAGAGTCCACCTGTGTGTAATTTAATCTCAGTATAAATACAGCTGTTCTGTGAAGCCCTCAGAGGTTTGTTAGAGAAAATTAGTGAACAAACAACATTATGAAGGCCAAGGAACACACCAGACAGGTCATGGATAAAGTTTTGGAGAAGTTTAAAGCAAGGTTAGGTTATAAAGAGTATGGCACAACTTCAAACCTAACAAGACATGGCCGTCCACCTAAACTGACAGGCTGGGCAAGGAGAGCATTAATCAGAGAAGCAGCCAAGAGGCCCATGGTAACTCTGGAGAAGCTGCAGAGATCCACTGCTCATGTGGGAGAATCTGTCCACAGGACAACTATTAGTAATGCACTCCACAAATCTAGCCTTTATAGAGTGGCAAGAAGAAAGCCATAAGAAATCCTATTTGCAGTTTGCGAGAAGCCATGTAGAGGACACAGCAAACATGTGGAAGAAGGTGCTCTGGTCAGAGGAGACCAAAACTGAACTTTTTGGCCTAAAAAAAACCCGCTATGCGTGGCAGAAAACTAACACTGCGCATCACCTTGAACAAACCATCCCCACTATGAAACGTGGTGGCAGAATCCTATTGTGGGGATGCTTTTCTTCAGCAGGGACAGGGAACCTGGTCAGAGTTGATGGGAAGATGAATGTAGCCACATACAGGAAAATCTTAGAAGAAAACCGGTGAGAGTCTGCAAAAGACTTGAGACTGGGGCAAAGGTTCACATTAAAGCAGGACAACAACCCGAAAAATACAGCCAGAGCTACAGTGGAATGGTTTAGATCAAAGCATATTCATGTGATAGAATGGCCCAGTCAATGTCCAGAACTAAATCCAATTGAGAATCTGTGGTAAGATGTGAAAATTGCTGTTCAGACGCTCTCCATCCAATCTGACAGCTTGAACTATTTTGCAAAGAAGAATGGGCAAAAATGTCACTCTAGATGTGCAAAGCTGGTAGAGACATCCCCAAAAAGACTTGCAGCTGTAATTGCAGCAAAAGGTGGTTCTAAAAAGTATTGACTTGGGCTGAATACAAATGCATGCCACACTTTTCACATATTTATTTGTAAAAAATTTTGAAAACCATTTATCACCTTCCTTAGACCAACACAAAGTGGCACATTGTGAAGTGTATCACATAAAATCCCAATAAAATACACTGACATTTTCAGTTGTAACATGGCAAAATGTGGAAAATTTCAAGGGGTATGAATACTTTTGCAAAACACTGTAGCATCAAGTCCGTTAAACTCCTGGGATATTGATCTGAGTTGGTACTCATTTTCAGCTCTTTTGGTGTTAATCAAATTAAAAACAGGTACACTAGATGGGGAAACAATGAGATGACCCCCCAAAACAGGAATGACTTTACAGGTGGAGGCCACTGACAATTTTTGTTCCTACTCATTTTTCTGGTTTTCACTAGTTTTGCCTTTGGCTAGGGTCACTGTCACTACTGGTAGCATGAGGAGATACCTGGACAGACAGTCCAACTCCTCCAGGATGGAACATCAATACGTGCCATTGGCAGAAGGTTGCTGTCTCCCAGCACAGTCTCAAGAGCATGGAGGAGATTCCAGGAGACAGGCAGTTACTCTAGGAGAGCTAGACAGGGCCGTAGAAGGTCCTTAACCCATCAGCAGGACCGTTATCTGCTTCTCTGTGCAAGAGGGAACAGGATGAGCACTGCCAGAGCCCTACAAAATGACCTCCAGCAGGCCACTGATGTGAATGTCTCTGACCAAATAATCAGAAACAGACTTCAGGGTGGCCTGAGGGCCGACTTCCTCTAGTGGGCCCTGTGTGTCCTGCCAGGCACCATAGAGCTTGATTGACATTTGCCATTGAACAACAGAATTGGCAGGTCAGCCACTGGCGCCCTGTGCTTTTCACAGATGAGCAGGTTCACCCTGAGCACATGTGACAGACGTGAAAGCCATGGAGACTGTTATGCTGCCTGTAACATTGTTCAGCATGTCCGTTTTGGTGCTGGTTCAGTGATGGTCTGGGGAGGCATATCCATGGAGGGGTGCACAGACCACTACAGGCTAGACAACCGCACCCTGACTGCCATTAGGTATGGGGATGAAATCCTTGGACTCATTGTCAGACCCTACGCTGGTGCAGTGGGTTCCTGCTGGTGCACGACAATGCCTGGCTTCATGTGGCGAGTATACAGGCAGTTCCTGGAGGTTGAAGGAATTGATACCATTGAATGGCTCCCAAACTCGCCTGACCTAAATCCAATAGAACACCTCTGGGATATCATGTTTGGTCAATCCCAATCTGCCAGCGTTGGAGCTCAGTGATGCCCTGGTCCAGATCTGGAAGATTATACCCCAGAACACCAGCTGTCGTCTCATTATGAGCATGTCCTGACGTTGTCAGGCATGCATACAAGCACAGGGGGGCCATACAAACTACTGAGTACCATTTTGAGTTGCTGCAATGAAATTTCAGCAAAATGGACTAGCCTGCTGCATCATTTTTTCACTTTGATTTTCTGGGTGTCTTTGAATTCAGTCGTCTGTAGGTTGATAATTTTAATTTCCATCAAACAATGGGGCATCCTTACGTTCCTAACACATTACCAAGTCCATATTGGTATAGATATCCAGCATGATATTTTTCCCCATTGAGATCTGATGTGTTTTCAAAGTGTTCCTTTAACTTTTTTTGAGCAGTGCGTGTATGTACGCGTGTGTGAGATATAGTGATTGGTTTTCATGTAATCAAGATTTTATAACGCACACACACGGTAATGTAAGTATTGGAACACGTTGCCATTTTTCTCAGCAAATATATTTCTAAAGGTCTATTGATATGAAATTTCAACCACATGTCGGTAACAATCCATCAGAAATTAAGTTATGTGTAATAAAATTGAATGACACAGGGAAAAAGTATTGAACACATGAGGAAAGGGAGGTGCAAAAAGGCATGGAAAGCTGAGACAACAGCTGAAATCTATCAGTAATTAGAAAGCAATCCTGCCCCTTGTCAGTGCAAATTAATATCAGCTGGTTCAGTCTCAACTGATGGCCTTTTAAAAGGTGTCTCATTATCAAGGTGTTACACAAACAATCTCTTGATGGGTCAAAGCAAAGAGCTCTCTCAAGACCTTTGCAACCTTATTATTGCAAATCATACTGATGGCATTGATTACAGAAGGAAACTTCTGAATGTTCCAGTGAGCACTGTTGGGGTCATAATCCAGAAATGGAAAGAACACCATTTCACCATAAACCAGCTACGATGAGGTGCTCCTCGCAAGATTTCTGACAGAGGAGGGAAAAGAATTATCAGATGAGTTGTCCCAAGAATCGGGGACCACTTGTAGAGAGCTTCAGAAAGACCTGGAATTAACGGGTAAAATTGTTTCAAAGAAAATCGTAAGTAATGCACTCAACCGCCATGGCCTGTAGGCACACTCACCACCCAAGACTCCATTGCTGAAGAAGAAGCATGTTGAATCTAATTTACAGTTTTCTGCACAACATTTGGACAAGCCTGTGAAATACGGGGAGAATATAGTCTGGTCAGATGAGACCAAAATTGAACTCTTTGGATGCCATAATACACACCATGTTTGGAGGTCAAATGGCACTGCACATTACCCCGAAAACACCATACCAACAGTGAAGTTTGGAGGTGGGAACATCATGGTGTGGGACTGTTTTTCAGCATACGGCACTGGCAAATTTCATTGAAGGAAGGATGAATGGAAAAATGTACCAAAGCATTCTTGATAAAATTCTGCCACCATCTACCAGAATGATGAAGGGTGGACATTTCAGCAAGACAATGATCCTAACCACAAAGCCAAGGAGACTCTCAAAGAGAGAAAATGACTTGAATCCAATAGAAAATCTATGGAAAGAACTGAAGATCAGAGTTCATAGAAGAGGCCCATGGAACCTTCAAGATGTGAAGACATGTTTGTGTGGAAGAATGGGCCAAAATCACACCTGAGCAATGCATGCGACTGGATTCCCCATACAGGAAGCATCTTGAAGCTGTCATTACCCACAAAGGATTTTGTATGAAGTATTAAATACATTTCAGTTCACTTGTTTAAATACTTTTTCCCAGTGTCATTCCATTTTATTACACATAACTTAATTTCTGAATTTATTTGTTTTGGTTTCTTTCTATGTATGGATTGCATGGGTTGTTACCGACATGTAAAAATTTCATGTCGATAGCACCTTTAAAAATATATTTACTGAGAAAAATAATGATGTGTTCAATACTTATTTTACCTGGTGTGTGTGTGTGTATAATATAAAATTTTGATTGTATGAAAACCAATCACCATGTTTGCAATTAACAAGTCTGCTACTATCACAAACATTTTGTAGCTCCCAGAGCTCATATGCAGTACACTGAAGAAGCCTTCTCCCTGTGTCTTTCTGCCCTCTCACACCAGCATGTACCGCCCCATCTATTGACAAAAGAGCGCCTTCCACTACCACATAGCAGAGAGCAGAACACTAGCCCGGTACGCCTCCCAGAAAGCTATGTGGGACAGCCTTTAGAAATAGCTTGATCCCATCGGTTGGCAGGATGCGAGCAGGTTGCCCGCTGGGCTTCCTGAGTGCCTGTGATGTCCGAGTGCACTTTTGCCTCAGCGTTCCGGCACCGCTGTAAAACGAAAATAGGGTAACTGGTGGCGAGAAAAATTTATTTTGTATGGATTGGGGAAATTTTTGGCCATTTTGCTGCGGCACCCCTGGGGACTCTGATATATTGCATGTTTGTTACATATATGTCACAGTGTGATTGCTTATGAATACTTTCATACTGGAAGGAGACACAGGGAAAGTTTTTAAGGGAAGTTAAACCTGAAGGTTCTTGTTCAGAGAATGTCCTAGAAGGTGTTGGGCATTCTTTTAGTCACTTTGGGGGTTATTTAATAAAACTGGAGAGCGCAAAATGTGGTGCAGCTCTGCATAGAAACCAATCAGCAGTTTTAGTAAATCTTTCCCTTTGTGTCCTTCCTAATATGACCTGGTACAGTTCCCTGCTCTCAGTGGCTTCTGGACTGACTTCAGGAATTGTGCAGTCCGCACTGTACTCCTTATATAATCATTTTACTACAAGATGTTCAATGTAGACTGGAAGGTCACAATTGTTTAAAGCCTAAATGCAGCCAAAATAAAACACAAAAATATTAGCACAAGGGGCATAGCTTACAGACAGAGGGATGGGTCCCTTGTGCTGATGCCTCTTCTTTTAGGCGAAATCCTCCTTCATCCATGCTCCCCCTGCCCCCATAATCTTCTATCGCAATGGGGGTAATAGAACTAAGGGGCTGTCGCATGCTCTCATCAAGAGAGTCTGACAATGCCTGCCCTTTCTGTCCAGCTGCTTCATTCATTGAAGCCATACTACAGCTTTGTTTAATGAAACAGGATCTATGAATAGAGGAGGGGTGGATGGTTGAAAGGTCTGCCTTCTCCATTCATAGATCACATTTCATTCATCAAAGTTTAAGTATGGCTTCTTCAAATGGAGCAGCTGGGTAGAAAGGGCAGGCATAGTCGGGCTCTCTTGATGAGATCCTGTAACATCCCCTTAGTTCTGTAGTTCTATTAACCCCTGCTTCATTGTGGGTGGGGGGGGGGGGGGGGTGGTGGTGATATAAACTAAAAGAAGAGGCATCAGCATCTGTCCAACTTACTGCAAATTATGTCACTTGTGCTGATTTTTTTGTGTTTTATTTTGGCTGCATTTAGGCTAAAAGGCAAGGTTAACACTTGTGTGGGTGGTTCCCGCTGCGGGACTGCACCTGTTCCCGAAGCTGCAACCACCCGCACAGAAAAGTGTGCTGCTGCTCAGGAGATGCGTGGGAATACCGTTCATGCTAATGGCATCCCCACACACTGGAAACTGCTGTAATATGCGGGTCCCCTGCAGTCACGTTTTCTGAAAAGGTGTAGGGACCTTTTCCTTGCGTTTTGACTGGATACAGTAGCGCATTCAAATGAATGGATTGCTGTGCCTGAGCAACACAGCCACAGGGAAACCGTATATATGTGAACCAGGGTTTAAGGGAAACTATATAGCTATATATAAGTAATAAGAATTGTTATTTTTGCAGTTTCCAAAACAATTTAATGATACAGTTGGAAACCTACAATGCTAGATATGTTTAAAAAAAAAAAAAGTTTCATTGTGGGGGATGATATTTTCCAGCACACAACTGTAGTTCCATATAGCATTACTGCCAGCTCTCACTTTCAAGCCTCATGAACGTCTCATTTACATCTATGCGTGTACCTACAGGTGCTTTTTGGGCATTTAATTTGGGTGTTGACATGCATTTTCAGTGTTTTTTTTTTATATAGATTTTGAAGGGTTAGTAGCCATTGGCCAAGGCTTAGTAATACATGTTGCTAACATGTCAAAATGCTTGTTTTGTGTATTTTGATGAGCTGCCTTTGAATTCTATGAGCCTCCCAAAGGTTTTTTTGTCTGGCTAGCATCCAGCACCAATCTGAACCTTCCTTAGTAACCTCCTGTCAATGATCTATTCCCTCTAGTCTTGAATGCTGTTGTCCTATCATCAGTGTCTGTATCACAAGTGGATGCCATGTAGAGCAATCTGCATGCTAAAGTAGTAATAGGGGAATTCTGTTCTCAGCTATTACCACCCAATCAACCACTCTTTGCCCTCCAACATTCCCACCCACCCTCAACTGTACCACCCCTAAAATACCCTGCTGACTCTCCCCCTGGTGGCTGCAAGCATCAGATCCAATTAGAATTAGCTATTTAACTTTGAATCATATATTCAGAACAAGCATGCGGCTACTGAAGTCCAAGTGAGAGCAAAAATCAGGAAACTGACTGTCAGGCAACAAGCATTTTTAGAAGAAGAGACCAGCAGGAGAAGTCCACACATTTCTTTAATGACAAGTTTTCTTTATCACATGGTTTGAAGCACAATTAGCTATATGGAAATGACAACCCTTTCATTTACCAGTTCTGGGCCACAACATCATGTCATATATTTGTATAGTATATAGGAGTACTGAACTCAGGATATTTCCTTTAATCCTGAGTTCTGTATAATCCATTGCAGAACTGATACCTCATGATTCTACAAAGGTGCTGTCCTCTCCTGCTGTATGATCTCTGTATGTGAGAAAAAACAGATACTACAATGGGTGGGACTGAGAATACCCAGCCCACATATTCAAATGGCTATACAGATGGTGTTCCCAGAATGTCCTATTGCCAGCAGAATTTTGATTTTTAAAGTAAACCTGTCAGAAGACAAGAATACAGAATGGCAAGGTTGATTTAGAAGACACTTTGGGGTTGATTCGGCAAATATACTGTGCACTGCAAGTGCAGTTGCTCCAGGGCTTTGTAAATGAGGTGAAGCTTCACTTTGCAAGGAATACCCATTGACATGCAAGGAAAATAAAAAACACAGCATTTGTGCTTGGAAATGATTGAATGATAGAAATGAGCAGAGCTTCACCTCAGATCTAGAGCAACTTGCACATACTATTTACCTTTTGTAAATCAACCCCTTTATGGTATAGTTCATGCACCTTCCATGCCTCAAGAGGAGTCTATACTGGACTTGGTGGTGGCTCTTCAAATTACATCAGTTATTCTGTATGTGTTGGTGATGGGTTCCCTTTAATTGCTGGCAAAGGTCCAGAGCTTTGCCGTGGGCAGCCTGTGTTGCCTTATATGCATTGCACTACTAAGTTGTTTTTTTCCACCTTTTTAAAGATGTAAAATTGCAGCCAGCAAGTGTTCACGAAATAGAGCAACTAATAAAATATTTCTAAGAATAAAAATATTGCAATCTACAGTAAAACAGAAGCCTTGATTAAATCTGAATGAAAGCTGACTTGAGGCTCCATTCACACTAGGTTTTTTTCAAATCATGGAATCTCTGTGATTTTGCCCACTGTTTGAAAATGCGCAGCCAAAGTGTGAAAAACGCGTGATCAAATGAATGGCACTTGAAAATGCAGGGTGTTTTTTCCATAATCAAGATGCATTTTTCCGCATGGCAGATGTGCAAATAAAATTGCGGGATGCGCAATGCCCAAACAAGGTTCTGAAATTGCGTGTTTTCACACTTGGACAGCGTATTTTAAAATTGCGGGCAGAATCGCGGTTCCACCTGCAAATTGAAAAAACCTAGTGAGAATAGGGTCTGACCCTCAGTCTTGCACAGTTGTACAGGTTTCTCTTCTGAAACGTCAGGTTTCTCTTCTGTGATTTCACTGCACACTTTCAGCTTTTCAGAGTGTGCAATAGGAACTGCAGCCAGTTAGACAGTGCCCACCTCATTTCTTGGCTGAAGAACCTCCAGCATCATCGAAGGCTTCATGTACACAAGCTTTTGGTGTTTTTTTTTTTTTTTTTTGCCAAAGCAGGTGGTACCATGTTTTGCCGCCTTTTGCGTTTTCCTGCGACCACAGTAGGCTAGTGTACATGATGCTCAAGCCCTTTCTTCAAAGGCCAACTGTCCCTAGGCCCTCCAACCAGCCATAATATGCCTGTATTGCATAGAGCAGTGTTTCTCAACTTTTTTTCAGTCAAGGCACCCTCTAAATTATGAACAGTCTCAAGACACCCCATTCTAAAATGTGAAAACACTTTTCTAATAGTTTAATACTTGAAGCAACATCCACACATGTAGGACACCCAACGTTAAAGGCAATTTATTCTTCTAAAGCAAATACACTTTTGCGCACTGGTACTGACTGGTGTTCCAAGGTTTCTCCTCTCCCTCAGTTTTTCTCCTTCACTCAGCTAATGTGTCCCCAGCACTGACAGAGAGGGCCAGGTGAGGGTCAAACAAGGATGCTGTGAAGGCAACAAACATTCTCCTTATCAAGTGATGATGTCGTTGACTGTTAGGACGCTGGCAGTTAGAAGATCTTAATGGTGCACAATGAAAAGCTCTGGCATTGTGTAACTAAAAGGCAGGCTTGTTCCACCCGCTGGCTTGTGTACAAACTTTGGGCAATTTTTAGACCTTTTGCCAAGGCACCCCTGAAGAAATCTCAAGGCACCCTAGGGTGCATGGGCACCCTGGTTGAAAAAGGCTGGCATAGAGAAGCACAAAACACACTGATGACATCACTGAGCATAAAATAGGGTTCTCGCTTGCTCTCTGCTCTCTCTGCTGCCGAGTCTCCTGTGAGAAGAGACAGAAGGTAGAAGAGCTGCTGCAGACGGACACAGCACCCTATCAAGATCAGGTGAGTATTTAGGGGCTTGCTGGGGGAAGCTAAACATGAAAGGATTTTTTTACCTTAATCACTTGCCATCTGCCCTATAGCAGAAGTACTGCTACAGGGCAGCACTGCTGCACAAAATCACGTGTATATATACATGATTTGCATTTCCGGGTTGGGGGGGGGGCACTCGCGCTACCCTACCTGTGTCTCTATTGGTGGCTGGGGATGTCAATCACCAGGTTCCGGCCGGCGATTCCAGGCTGGCACTCATTGACTATCGGAAAAGCTGACGGGAGAGAACACAGGTCTCTCTCCTGTCAGCATTTGAAATGCTGCTTTGTATCTCTCTGCACAGCAGAGAGATGCAAAGGAGCATGTCTCCCAAGTAAAACAGCACACAATGTAAAACACACAGCACATATTTAACCCTTTGATTGCCCCAGATGTTAACCCCTTCCTGCCCAGTGCTATTAGTACAGTGTCAGTGCTCTTTATTAGCACTGATCACTGTATTAGTGTCACTGGGGATGTCAGAAGCAGTTAGTCAGTTCCCACCCAGTGTCCGAATGCCTGCAGCAGTCCCGCTATAAGTCGCTGATCGTCACCATTACTAGTATAAAAATTCCAGTATATATACCGCCATTTGTAGACGCTATAACTTTCACGTAAACCAAATAATATCCAATTATTGGGATTTTTTTTTTTAGCAAAGACATGTAGCAGAATACATTTTAGCCTAAATTTATGAAGACCTTTTTATTTTTTTCATTTTTTACTGGATATGCTTTATATCAAAAAGTAAAAAAAAGTGTTTTTTTTCAAAATTGTCAGTTTTTTATTGTTTATAGGCAAAAAATAAAAACTGCAGAGGTGATTACCACTGAAAGTTCTATTTGTGGGGAAAAAAAAATATAAATTTCATTTATGTACAGCATTGCATGACCGCTCAGTTGTCAGTTAAAGTAACACAGTGCCATATCGCAAAACACGGCTTGGTCAGGAAGGGAGTAAAATCCTCTGGGGGGCAAGTGGTTAATGCAGATAATGCATTGCCATAAAAAAACTCCTGCCATTACAACCACTTTAAGTAAAGTTAAAAAAAAATGTTTCAAGGCCCTCATGTGTTTGTTTCCAGTGTAGGCCAAAACATAGTAAGTGTCCTCTGCTGGGCAATGCTGGGACTTGTAGTTGTTTTTGCAGCTAAATGCCGTTGCCACTTTTGCATTGTATTGCATATTCCTGGGACATTGCCATACATCTTTCAGGGATGGCTGGATAAGCAGGAAGGCCTCTTGGTGTCTCTACATAGGTGGATGGATGTAATCTGCTCTCGGTTTTAGCAATTGTCCGACTCAGCAGTTGAGTGAGTGTGAAATGGACCAGAAAGTCTTGGAAAGGCTCAGGATAAACAGGTGTGAGAGTGTAAGAGCCGGAAGAGAAAATGAAGACATCACGGCCTTCCCTGAGCCAACTAACCTCCTATCTGCTACAGAGGGCCAGACAGTCGACTTTTCTAGTAGCACTCTAAGCATTTTTTCATAATTTTATAACATAGCATCTTTATTTGGCACATTGCGTATATTTTGGGCATAAGAATGACACTGAAACCTTAAGTTGTTTTTTTTTTTCTTTAAAGGAACCTATTTTAACTACTCCCTCACCATATGGATTAGGTGCGTGTGTAGGAAAAATATATATACACATATTATATTGAATAAATAGTCTTTGTTATGAGGTAGTGCAATAGGTTCTGTAAAAAGACATTGTAAAAACAGCTTAAAATAATTAGTTTTGAGTTTTTATTGATAGAACGTGAAAAACATACAGTTAGCAGAATACATTTAAGAATTTAGTTGGATATTAGTAGTTGTAATGCATGTATATAAAAACCAAATAAGGGCAACTTTTTAGGGGGGAAAAAAAGCAAAATATCTCTAAAGGGTCAAGGAATGAACATGTTTTCGTTTGTAATGACCATGAATTCTGTGAACGTAAGGACATATAACAGGGGACACATAAAACTGTGCCCTGCTTGACTTGCTGACCCCTTGCTATCCGGAGATCGACTTGGCTTTTCCTAACTGGCCTTTATGACACTATAAAGTCCTTGTGGATGGTAGCTGTGCGGCCCACTGTTCCTTTGTCCTCGTGCATGACCTCAGACATGACCTTGGAAGGACCTGCGTTGAAGTGTACTTGTACAATGGGGAAGTCATGGAGCGCCATCTCTCACCCCTGTGGCATTTTTAAGACTAGGGCATTTTTATGCCTATAGGATTGTTTTGCAGAAACCATTACCCCAGTGGGCTGAAGTGGATGTTCTGGACACATTTTTTTTCTTCTATTCTATCTTCAGAACATAAGCCTAATTATAAATGTTATGTTGTTTCCAATCATTTTTACTTGCATACTTTGAAATGATTTTGGATTTCAATAATCTGCAGATTTCCAAAAAGTAATTTTTTTTTAAATTTTCGTTCACAAACTGCAGTTTTATTTCTGCGCACTGTACTGCAAATTGAAGTTTGCTTTGTAAACTAGCTGATATTTCGCTGATCTCAATGAGTCTTCTTAAAACTCCCTTATATGCCACCTGGTAAAATATACAATCCTCTGCTTCAGAGCTCTGTTTTCTTTTCCAATAATGTTTATTGAAAACAAGTTTTTCCAAGACAGTATGGTACAAAGTCCAACAAAATAGATGTCAGATAACTGCATCATGTCCTAAGACAGCAAGAAGGGACCCTGCATCCCACTCCTCACAGTGCAGCAGTCCAGCACCATGGAAATGGTGACCATAGCCAGCTGAGCCCTAAGGAGTAAGGCATTTCTTTCTCGTAGTACAGAGAGTCCAGTCCCTATGTATGCTTAAATAGATGGCATCTAAGTTTACATGTTTATAAGCGTTTTTGCAGCATCTTTGCTGCGTCGCATTTTTGATTTGTTTGCGTTTTTCTCCACTGGACAAAGCAGTTCCCAGAGGTGCATTGCATTTTTGATGCTGTTTCCATTCATTTCCATGGGGAGGTGTGTTTTTGGTGCTTTTTTCATCAGACCAAACATGCTCCAAAAATGCCGCAAGCAGGATTTTTTTTTCACCACAACTGAAGCGCAATGGTCCAGGGTGAAGAGCACCATAGACTTTAAAGGGATGCAGTATTCTTCCACTTTCTTTCCCTTTTTTTAACTGAAGAACGCACCAAAAAGCAGATCAGTGTGAAAACTCTCTTAAATGTGTTCTAACACTAGAATGATAGCAATTTTTGAAACTCTCTTTATTAGACTTCTTTAACAAATCTGTATACATCCACTTTATTACATCTCTAAGTTTGAGACAATTTGTGCAGCTATCTTCAAACCTACCAGCAGAGTTAAAGAGCCATTATGGAATAACTTTTTTTTTTTTTGAAGAAGGAAAGGAAAAAGAACAATGAAGAAGTGAAGCAATTAAATCAATTTATATGTTAATGGAGACACTATAAAGTGTTAAGGGCCTAAGCTAATTCCCATTGTCTGTAAGATAATGGGGGAGACTGGGAGAAGAGTGGGTCAGCCCCTGTCTTAGTGGGTATCAATGCCCTTTATCTTATCATGGAAACTATATGTCAAAGGCCTGGGGCCTGTAGAAGCCTCCTGCTTTTTTTTATTTAACAAGGAGACAAGAGCAAGTTGGTGGCAATGTCACTGTCAGTGAAGGTTCAGTTCACGGAAAACCTAGAAGTCCTCTCCATAACCCTTTACCAGTGCCTGCTACTTCCAACATCAGCTTGAAATTTACATCTAATTTAGTGTAAAATGTTGAAATATGACTGCATTCATTTAGAAGAAAATATGACTTTTAGATCTTTAGATGACAGGAGTTTGAAAACCAAGATGTTTTTACACTTGGCATTTGTAAGCAGTTTTTTTTTCAATCAGGGCTGCCTTGACAAAATTCCCAAAAATTGCCCAAAAATTGCATACAAGCCAGCAGGTCAATCAAGCCAGCCTTTTATTTACACAAATTCACAGTTTTTCATTGTACACTATTACAACCTTCCAGCTGCCGGCATCTTAACAACTAGTGAGATCATCGGTTGATAAGGGGAACATAGGGTACCTGCACAGCATCCTTGTTTGCCCCTCTCCATTAGCACTGAGGTCACAGTGAGGAAGAGAAACATTGCAATACTAGTCAGTACCAGTGTGCAAAGGTGCATTTGCTTTGGAAGAATAAATCACGTTGGGTGTCCTACAGTGGATATAAAAAGTCTACACACCCCTGTTAAAATGTCAGGTTTCTGTGATGTAAAAAAAATGAGACAAAGATAAATCATATCAGAACGTTTCCCACCTTTTAATATGACCTATAAATTGTACAACTCAATTGAAAAACAAACTGAAATCTTTTAGGGGGAGGGAGGGGGGAGTAAACATAAAAAAACTAAAATAATGTGATTGCATAAGTGTGCACACCCTCTTATAATTGGAGATGTAGCTGTGTTCAGAATTAAGCAATCACATTAAAAATCATGTAATTTAGGAGTCAGTACACACCTGCCATCATTTAAAGTGCCTCTGATTAACCCCAAATATAGTTCAGATTTTCTAGTAGGTCTTTCCTGACATTTTCTTAGTCGCATCTTTCAGCATTAAAATGACCCAAAGCATACGTCAAAATCAACAAAGGAATGGCTTCACCAGAAGAAGGTTAAACTTTTGGGTTCCCAAATCTCAAGATAATTGACATAAGTGAGTCGGGTGAACAAGTGCGCAACACAAATGACTGGATGATACATTGGAGCCATAATTGGGTTATCTGTGGACCCTGAATACAGGTTTGATTTTCAATATTTACTCATCCAGTACTACTTTGAGTATTCCAATAGGTTGTATATCATCAAAGGTACCTCTGCTCGTTGGCTAAACTCACAATAAAATGTTGTAACATTAACCAGAATTCAAACCATATGGTCTATATGTAAAGTATTTTGATGCATTTGAGAAGGTGCCATAGTGTTTATGAATTTTGGCTTCTGTATAATTGAAAATGATGCCGCCCTTACCACTTTGTGACACAAGTCAGCGTTTGATTTTGTATTGTTCACTCTCCTGGGAATCCACAGTAATAACGGAGGTTTTGCCTCCCCATGAATATACAGTATATTGTACCATTCTGCTGTGTGGCCTATTTGAGGTTATTGGGATTTTTAGTTTACTTGAACCCTCTGTAATATCTTGTGTTGCCTGTGTCATGACACTGCAGATTGTGGTTTCTAGATAGGAGGCTTTTGTGTCCCATAACAAGCTTGTCATGATGGTCACAACACTGCGTCTGCTGCATGCTGGAGAAGCTTAATGACTGTCTGTAACTTGCTAGGCATCAGTAGGGTCACTGCTGAAACATTTGCATTAATCACCTTTAATGAAGTAGCAGGAACTGCCACCATATGAATATCTGTTGTGCTAGATTCAGAATCATTCTGAATGGCTAAAATGTCATTTTCTTCAGCAGAACAGTTCTGAAAAATAGCACTCAGATTGTGTCCCAACAATGGAAAACTGTCTATAAAGTATCAGCTTGTGAAGTTTAGTTTTTCCTTAAGATTATTTTGGTGGTTACTATTCAAAAAAACAACCCTGCTGATGACTGTCCAAATCATGATCATTGGATAATGGCCTTATTTCTACACTGGCTACCTCTAAAAATGCTGAAAAAGTTGTCATATATCAAGTGAAAGTTGTCCCTATCTACAGGTGGTGTAGCAGATTTTATAGAGAGTTTTGATACTCCGTGGCCTTTTTGAACCCCGACTTACCTTTTTTTCTAGGTTAACTTTGTTAAATATACTTTCACGCCTAGCAAATCCAGCATTGTTCTGCTGTAATTCTCTACTTCGCCATCTCATGCCAGGTCACGCACCACAATCTTCGCTTCAAAGTCATCAGGATCAGCTGTATCTTCTGGGTTCATACAGGCAGCCCCTGATGATGCGCCACCAGGTCCACCCCTCTGCCTCCTGGGACGTGGATATCCCAGGAGGCACCAGAAGTAAGATGGTGTCATTCTCGTCCAGACAAGGATGGAGGCAAGGGGCAGGCTGGAGTGTCAAACAAACTCAAAAAGGTAGATCTTATAAATTGAAAAACTGTTTTAGAATTGTCAACTTTTTATCATCAATGATTGCATATAGCAAAACGAAGTAATATGCTCAGCATTAGATGGTGTTTTTATCTGCTGTTAGCTCTTCTCTGCTTCGTCAGCCAGTTGCTTTTATAAAACTGAGCAGACCTGTATATGTAAAACATATGACTGTACAATGAATCGTGTTTAAGACCTCATGCACACTGGACGTTTTAAAAACGTTGGTGGTGTTCGCTGTATAAAGTCGCGTTGAAAAATGTGAGTTTTGCCATGTTTTTCTGTAATATTTTTTTTTATTTTTTACAAAAAACCCCCCAAAAACTATTGACTCCAAAAAGGCTCAAACTCCGGTTTGCCGCATTTTACTGTGTTTACCAGCAGTAGAGCGTTTTTACAGCTAAAAAAACTCCTCTTGAAACCCGCTAGTTCTGGGTGAAATGCCCCTGCCAAAAAATGCTGATTAAAGTCCATGTGTGCATAAACACATAGGATGAAATGCTGGGGAGATTACTGGCTGTAGAATAAAATGGCAGAAGCCAAAAAAATCAGCTGTATAAATGCCCAGTGTGAATGAGGCCTTAATTTTGAGCTGTTGGATGGAGCTGCCAGCTCTTGTTAGTAACATGTTAGTGTTTTTTCCTGTCTTATCTGCGATTAACACGGCACTGCCCTCTCCTCTTGTTCTGTGAAAACATCGGTGCTGTCCATAGACTGGTCATAAAATGGTCCAGTATTGACCGTGATATGACAGTCCATATATCACTTGGAAGCAATGAATGCTGACAAAAAATTTCCAGCCTGTTGAATAATCTCTGAGAGACCAAGACCATCCCATTGAGAAGCAAGAAGGGAGTTGTGCACCATATGCGCAGGAATCGCACAGCTTTCTGCATCTGGTTTGCTGTCAGCGGCATTATTGGAGGGAGTAAGCTTCAGGTACATTTATATTATGTAGATTATGAACAATGGTTTCTTACTGGCTTCTCCCCTAGTTGAAAGGAGATGAGTTACATTTGGATAACTGATTCCTCCTTCTTAGTCCTCATGCACACTGGACATTTTTACAGCGGCTGTTTTTGGCTTTTGGCGTATTTTTCTACAGCCGGTAAACCCCCCAGCATGTTAACCTATGTGTCCATCCACACATAGACTGTAATCAGCATTTTTTGGCTGGAAAAAAACCTCAGAACTAGTGGGTTTCTAGAGGAGTTTTTTAGCTGTAAAACGACCTAACACTGAAAAACGCGGTAAGAAAAAAAAAACTTTTTTTAGTAAATAAACCGCATACGCGGCGAAATGCTAATGCACAAAATGCTGAAGAACTTGCGTTTTTAATGTGACTTTACACAGCTACCAGCGTTATTAAACACCCAGTGTTCATGGAGTCTTGGCATGCTATTAGGAACATCAGAACCAAAACCAGGAAAAAAAACAAAACAAAAACAGTTCTCGCTTGCTTTTCACATTAGTTGCTGTACCGTTGCATTGGAAAAAGAGATAAAAGTGTAATCTGCATGTTTTTTTGGCAGCTTTGGCTGCTGCTTATTATAAAAGGATGTCTTGGATTGTAAATGCTGTTATTTTCTCCATGTGACATATTACCCCCATCTCCACAGCAGATAAATTCATTCGATTGGACAGATTACATTCTGCTGTTTACAGTCTCTTTTTCTATCTGGCTCTCCATATATAAAACATGTTACTCTGTCACAAGTTGTGACTCAGCTTCCTGGAACTTTGTGATTCACAGTGAGCTGCTGAAAGAACCCAGCCCTCGCTAGGCCGCCTGCACAGCTTTAAAGCTGAACTACAGGCAAGATTATTTTAATTTAACTCTATTCCTTAATAAATAATCAAATGATATAGATCCCATTTGTGTGCCTCAAATGCCTTTGCAAATCCAGATATTAAAGTCTCAGTGAAATCATCATCAATGTGCTGCACATAATCAGTGCAGTGAACAGAGTTGTGGGAGGGACCCAAGAAGTCCTCCCTCTGTAGGCTGATACAAGACCAGTCACCCTGCGCAAAGAGAGAAAGCAGCGGTGACCAATTTTTAATACAGGAAATTCCTGCACAGAGGCAAAGTGAAGGAGTTGTTTCGTTCTGCAATACAGCTCAAATCTGTAAGAAATACACTACGGAGATCAAAATTCAAGTAAGAACACACTTCCCTTTATGTATTTAGACTCCTGATCCTCAACATTTGTCTCCCTCTGTGTAGCCTGTCGCATGTTGGGCACTTTGTAGAGTGGTAGGAGAATGCTGGATACTTGGAATCTCTTGCACCTGGCACTAAAACAAAGTCCGTACTGTCGGGCGAAGTAATCTCTGCCTGAAAATAGAAATATAGTCCAGACCTGGTGGCTCAACGTCATCGGGTAGAATGCGACATGGGAGATCTTTGTAGGTACTGAGTAGGTTGCAACTTACCAGCAATGAAGGTGGTTGTGGTGGAGTGTTGTTAACAGCACTGCTATGACAACTGACACAGTTGCTGGGGGTTCTTATTACTGTATCTACTGACACCAATGCTGATGGTTATCATTGCAGTTACTGACTCCAATGTTGGGGGTGTCATTGCGGTGACAGACACCAGTGCAAGGTATTATTATTGCATACACTGACACCAGTGCTGGGGGGTTACTACTGCAGCTGCTAAATCCAATGCTGAGAGTTACCTTTAATGCCCCTGACACCAACTCACATTTTTTATTTCGGTATAGCAGGACTGATAGTTTTAGGCACTGGGGTGCAATAAGCTCAGTAAGTTTGAATGGGCTGCCTAACCTGACACAATATAATTCAATACACAGAAACTGTGCTATTGTGCAGCCCTCTGTAAGTGTTGGGGGCCACACTTGATTTGAAAGTTGACCATCACTGGTTTAAACAATACTTGCTAGCACAGAGTTCAGTTTTAAATGAAGCTTGGAAACAAAGTCTTAGAGCTAAAACTGTCCATTGATAGGAGATAACTAGCTCCCGGTTTGCACTATTTCAGCAGAATCAAGCTGTGATGCCAGCTGACACCCCTGTCTATTACATAATGAGGGAATTCATTGGACAAGTCCTTGTTTATTGGGAGTGCAGTTCTTCTGTCAAACCAGGTCTTCTGCTCCATAGAGTAAATGTGCATGCTCGGGTGACAACAGCAAACCTTCATTTATGCAAATACCTCCATTTTGTCCTTATATATTTTTACTGACATTTTTTTTTAAGTCTTAAAGAAGATGCCTAATCACAAATCTCCTTTCATGCTTTTAGTTCTGCCTGTTTTCTGCCCATCTATTTGCACAACTTCCTGGGTTCCCTGCATGCTTTGTAGCTTCTTCTCTGCTGTTCACTTTCAATTTCTAAGGACTTCGTTTCCCATGGTACCTTGCTGCCTGCAAGCTGTGATTCCTGTACTGACTCCGCCACCTGAAACTCCTCCTCTCAGCACTTCTATAGTTCAGAAGGCAGGCTCTGTGCATTGTTTGGCACAGCAGTGCCTACTGACAGGCTGGTGGTAGAAGTTCCTGTACTCCAGCTACTGCAGCAATAGAGAAAGTGGAACACCACACAAACATCATTATGCAGAATCTTTAAAAATCGGGCTTACATGCATTTCTCAGAGTGCATTACGTGGACTCTCCTGGGGGGTATTAAAATTAAGCCCATATCTACTCTGTAGTCTGGTATTTCATCCAGAGAAGCTTCGACAGTCTTTTATATTACAGACTCTGCAGAGAGGTTATTATGGCAATATGTTAGATCTTCTCAGACTTCTAAGGCTGGTGGGTTTTTCATGTGCCTTCAGGACTCCATCAAACATCGTAAAAATTATAAATGTTTGGCTTGCCTGAATGTCCGGTGGAAGGGGTATAGATGGGCAGATGCTGCTGTGTATACACAAGAGGAAGAGCAGTGACTGTGAATGTTTTATAACTTTCCAGTCAGCTGTTCATCCCAAGACTAGGGCAGGATTGGGCGACTGTCATCTTGGGGTACAGAGAAATGATTGTAGGCTCATGAAATTAAGTTTCTGAAATATAGTACAGGAGACTCTAATGGAAGGAAGGACTAGATGGGATGTAAAAGGAAAGATTTTCCAGTCAGTGGCTGTTCTTACTGCTTGAAAAGAACTGTTTTTTTTTTCCGTAATGGAGCTGCCATTGAAGCTGAGCCCCTGAGACTCACGGCGGGAACAGACACAAAAGATGCGAAAGCTGTGTCCAGAAGATGTCACAAATTCTATTTATTCGATCGGCGCCGATAGCTTGCAATGTTGGCCCTGTCATAGAAAGTTCCCTGTAAGCTGAGCAGCTCCATCGATCTGAGGCTCTCGGGTTCCGAATTGGTAAAGAAAAAGTACTCTCGAATCTCCTCAATATCTTAATGGTGTTATTAGCAGTGTTACTGGCTTTCGATAGCTCGCAGCTGACGGGGGATTTAGATGCCGTAACAGATACTGTGATGGATTAGACCTGTGTAAATGTAATTTAAGGCCTCCCGCGGCTTGGGTTTCCATTGTTTGCCAGGAAATTGTGTACACTAAGAAAGAAACAAACTTATCAGTTCTGGATCAGCTCTACTGTACACTCCAGTATAAACACTGATAGCAGATAGGGGACCATTATCAGGCTTGGTCCCACATCCTCTCCCTCTAAAGTCTTATTCACACAAGCGGCACATACTGGCACTAATGTAACATTAACAAACTGTGCCGTTAACATCTGGATACGTATACATATACTTGTAAAAGCAGATAAACAGCCCTACTAAAAGGTATAACATTGCCGACAGGCAACCCTCAAAATGGTTCACCATTTTATAAAACTTTTTGATAGGATGCAGGAGGAGGGCATTGATACTAAATGAGACGATTGCACATATAACCTGTGCAGTTTCCCGAGATCTGTCCTCTGATGATGCCCATGTGTATATGAGGGTCATTTGATCTAGCTGGTACAATGTGACATTTGAAGCAGAGCATATCTGTAGATAAGAGCAGATGTGTCAAAATTCTGTCAAAAATTTTGGAATGTGTGCACCGCTCCTACCCATTTCTTACTACTCTTATACTTTTTAAAATTCTTCAATGAACAAGGCCCAGATTGTTCATTAGCATTTCTTTTAAAGTATATCAAAGGCCAAAACATTTTTCTAGATTTGGGTGGGGTGTGAAAGGTTGGAATCTGTGTCAGGTTAAAGTGATTGTAAAGGTGTTTTTTTTTTTTTTTTTCAAATAACAAACACGTCATACTTATCTGTTCTGTGCAATAGTTTTGCATAGAGCAACCCTGATCCTTCTCTTCTCAGGTCCCCTGCTGGCACTGCAGGCCACTCCCCCTTGCTGAGTGCCCCCAGAGAAAGATGCTTGCTCTGGGGGCACTCATGCATGCTCGCTTCTGAGCCACCTCTGTGTGTCTTTGAGACACATAGAGCGCTGCTCTGCCCCCCCCCCCCTCTGCTCCCTCCATACTGGCTGTGATTGACAGCAGTGGGAGCCAATAAAATGAGAGTACCATAAACCAGAATGCTCATATTGTCCAGTGATGAGTCTAGTAGATCTTGCAGTGTCTTGTACAGTGGATCAGGCACAGATAATGTAACGCAGTAAGAGTCAATGCACATCTACAAAAAGCATTTCGGCACATTTTCAGACACTTTGATGGTGACTACATACTCCCTGCCAGACCAGACATGACCTCTTATATTTTTTGATGCAAGTCAGTAGCTGACAGAATTATGTTTGCAAATAATTTTCTGTGGTCATATTTTTATTTTTTCCTTTTTTTCTTTCTTCTTCACCTGCTGGTTTGTTTGTTCTTGTGCAAGAAGAGTGACTTTAAGGTTAAAGTCTGTTCATAACATGCCAGCTCTGGACTTTCAACCCGGCGCACGTTTAAAGAAGCCGAAAGCACTCTGGAGCCTGAAATAAGTTATTCTGTATCCTGTATTCTTCCGCCTTTCTGCACAGGCTGTATTCTCAGGGAAAGATTTTAGCGATCAATTCCAGATAACATGTTGACATCATAAGTGTTCCGTGTCCTATAAACTTTTTTTTTAATTGGTTCAGAGTTGTTTTTTCAGAGATGACAATGGAGTTACATGGTCATTTTACATGCAACTAGCTCTAAGTCATAGTTCTGCAAGGCTGACCAGTCAAAGCCAGAGTGACGTTAGAATTGTCAGCAGTAGCAACCAATCGGCTTTCATCTGAGGTTGCTATGGGTGACATCTCAACATCTGCTCAACATTCCGAATCCCCAATGTGTGTCGGCTGTGTACCTCCACTTTGGATTCTATGCTGCAGACTGGGATTTGGCTCAGGATAACGCCTGGGGGCAGTTGCACTGACAACGAGGGTGCAGGAGCGACGGCTGCTGCTACAAGTCTGCTCATGCTGGCTTTCCTGACAAAAGGCGCTCTCACTACCAGTGGTGAACATTCCCAGGCCAGCCCTGTTTAACCCTTCCAGCGCCATTTGACGGAATATGCAGTCTGCTCTGTGAATATCTCTGCAAATCATAAAAGGGATCCATATGTTTATAGAAGATGCTGAGCATATCTTCCATGGCCCTAATTCTTTATTCACCATGTGTTTCATATTTCTCCATAAAGAGAATGCGAGACGACTTCCTTTTTTAAAACTCTGGAATGATTTAATGCCCAAGTTTTACTTTATTTCCAGATAAATTGGCTGACAGAAAATGATACAGGCTGAGATGTTGTTTTTTTTTTTACTGCATCTACCAGAATGCTCAACTCACAGCAAGGACCTGTTCTTACAAGATGTCATAGGATGGTTTTATATGGGAATTACTGTGTATTTTAGTATTTTCAAGAAGTACAAACAAAATTACACTTCTTTTTCTTTTTTCTTATGAAAATCAAGCGTTCTATCAAATTGCCATGTATCTGGCCATCTTAGGCTAGGTTCACACCTGTGCTGCCTCGTGGGCCGCAATTTTGCATGGGCACAAGAGCCTATTCATTTGAATGGGTTGCCATGCCCTGGGGCATGCAGGAAAGAAGTCCCTGCACTATTTTTGAAATTGTAGCCTGCACAGGAACCAAGGTTAGGATTAATGCACACTCCCGTGGGTCCTGCTTTTCGCTATGTGGGTGGTTGAGGCAACTGGTATTTGTGCAGGTCCCGCAACAGCACCACCTGCACAGATGAGAACCTAGCCTTAAAGCATATGTAAACCAAATTACAAAAAATCATATAAAAAAATCATATAAGCTCCAACATGTTAAAGTCATTTAAAAAGTCATTATTATTGAAATCTGCAGCTTTTATTAAAACAATACCTGGTGATTGTACCATGAAGGTCTTTGTTCAGGTACTTCTTGTTATAGGGTGTCCCATCTCTCTTTTGTGCTCCTGCATTGTCACCCTTTCATTCCTGACATTGTCACCCAGTTCACCTGGAGATAAAAGTAACACACATTACACAGTCCTGGTCCACTGTTGTCACCATCAGGAAATCCACTTTGAGAAAAATCATGGAGCCATTACTGGAGTGCATGCATGTAGACAGGAATGTGCTGCAAAGAAACTGCAGGAATTTACAGCACTGAGATGCAACAAAGAAAAAAAGCAATTATATTATTTTTTTTTAAATGTCACTTGTTTATGATAAACACTGTTAGCCAACTAAATGTCATTCAGGTTGGGCCCATTCTAATTGTATGTATTGTGGTAACTCACCGTAAAATGGCAGTGCATTGTGGTGCCATTGATATGGCACTCCAAAATGGTGCAGTCTGGAGTATGTGGTGTCCAGTACAGTGCAGTGAGTGGGACAGTTGTTGCATGATACATATAGCACAGTGTATTTTTTGGTACATCTGGATTATGTCATGTACAGTATAATATTCAGAGAGGGATGGTCCAGAGTAAAGCTGGCCATAGATTGATTGAAATTCCTATTCAAGGGAAGTTGATCTATTGATCGACTCCTCTCTAATGGGACTGTTGGTATATTTTCATTCGATCAGCACTGCAGTGCTGAACAGTATATTCTGACAAAGGAGGAGTCCTGCTGTCAGTATACAAAAGCACAACAGGGAAGATTCCCCTATTCACCTCAGTTGAAAGGGGGAATCCATTCAGTTTTTGTTTTTTTGTTTTTTTTTCAATCTGCCTGCTTGCTGGTTGAAAAAAATGAGTATTTTTGGCCAGCTTAAGTCGTACAACACATTGTACAGTCTCAGATGGTTCAAAGTATATCACATACAGCACAATGTACACATTGGGATGGACTAAGGTACGTAATATACAGCACTGAGTGGTGTTCCTCAAGTATGTCTTGTACAGTATACAGGAAGGGATCGTTCTGAGTATTTCATATACAGGAAGGTGTTCAGAAAGGTATAGTGCAGACCATATTCTGAACAGCACAGCGTCCACAGTGGAAAGTTGGGAGTATGTCATGTACAGCATAGTTTACTGAGTGGTGTGCCCAGATTGTGTCACATACAGCACAGTGTAAAAACTGGAATTGTCCAGAGTATCTCACATCTACATCTACAGTGTGTACAGTATAAATTAGAATTATCCAGCGCTAAGTGTGATCAATATCTTTAAAAATGTATAATAAAAAAAATGTGTCTAATAAATATCCAATGCTAACTGTCCAAGGTATTCTTATTGAAATAAAGAATCTAAATCTAACCGTTTTATAAAATGCATTCTAGTTGCCAGCAAAGTACAGCAATAATTCACCTGCTGCTATTAGGCCTGTAACATAATAGAATAATAGTCCTAACAGGGTGCAGAAAAGTGAAACCACACTCACCTTCAGTGTTTAGCAAACGGTCCCTGCAACCAGCCATAAAAAGGCTAGTGTGTGACTCAAAGGCGGCTATTGGACTTACTCCCAATTAGGTCCAATAACCAATATCCACGTGGACTGGTATAGTCACTGTATCTCCAGAGATCGCCAATCTTGGGGATGAAATCCACCAGACTAAAACTGGCTATACACTAGTAGATTTTCATTTTGAAATTTTAAATTTTAGGAACATTTGTTCAATGTTCTAACCACTTGTGGGGTCAAATTGACTTTTGCTTTTGATTGCAATGATGAGAAAACTTGTCGAAGCAGGATGGAAAATTTGTCTCAATCGAACACGTTTAACACTGTATGTGATTTTTGGTCAGAAAACTGTATTCGCTCCCAGATTGAATCTTAAAAGCAAATACATTTTGAAGTACATTTGAATGACTTTCATCCAGTTTTTGAACATATACAAAGAATTTTCCTATGAATGTTCATACTTACGTTCATTCAAAACCTACTAGTGTATAGCCAGCATTACTGCCGCTTCTTTGTCTCAATATGCAGGTGACAACAGCTTTCAAAAGAAGACTTACAGGCAGGTATTTATGTAACCGTGGTAAAAGAAATGCTCATAGATGGACAAATACTGAGAGAACTGGCAGATGAGGAAAAAAGCTCTTTATGGAGCTAAAAACCAGCAAAGTTAAAAAACCATAAAAGTACACGTAACATCTGATGCATTTGGTCACTATAGTGATCTTTTCAAGTGTACAGCCCTGAGTATATCATGTATAGCACAATGAACAGAGTAGGATGGATGGAATATTACATACACCACAATGTGCAGAGTGGGATGAGTTCACAGTATGTCTCGTACAGCACAGTGCACAGAGTGGACACACATTTGTTATTGTAGATCTAAAGCTCTCATTCTGTAGTGCACATCATACTAAACTCTGTCATTTGAGTGGATGCAGAGGGGGATTACCTTTCAAATCTCATTTCCTGAGGTTCCCCTTTAATGGATATGGATGAGGTGAACAATTGGATTTTGAAAACATTGAAAGAGATGTGAAAAGTATAATTGATTGTTATTTGTATTACATGCTTCTGTTGTAAAATAACCTAAATAGAGCCAGTGCTGTGTAATAACTTGTATAATGTAAGGCGTAGGAAATCATTGCTATTTGTACTTCCATACAAGGACAGCCTTTTTTTGTGTCCAAGGTTCAAAATAATGCCAAATTGCAAGATGGTTGGGTTGTCTGATTGTGGAAAGTGGAACACGGAAAATATATGGTTGGGGAAATTAAAAAAAAAAAAAAACACATCTTAAGCCGGCCATACACGGAGCAATTTTCTTTCCTGTAACCATGCGTTCAGCAGGAAAAAAATCGTTCGGTCATCGTTGATGGGGGAAACCCTCCAGCAAAGCCATTGTGTTCTCCCAGCGGGGGGAGCCGTTTGCTGGGAGAACACAGTGATTACTGCTAGCGGCTATAATAGTTGTTAACGATAATAGCATGTAAAACCCGACAGGCTGGTTGTACTCAAGTTGATTGATCGATCAACTTTTGTACATTCAGCCTGCCCATTTACAGTTCGAATCTCAGAGGGTCCCTGCTGAACTGGCCGATATTCGAACCGTCTATGGCCGGTATTAGGCGCCTTTCACACCAACGCCTTTCATTCTATCACAGAAGGGACTTCAGGAATGCTGTGTTGGATCAGAACAGAAACAACTGTGCCATCTGTGTCCCTTATGATTTTTTTTCTCCATCTTGTGATGGAGGAATATGGGTCATATGTAATCCCTATGAATGGCTGGATGTAATCCATCCATATATGATCAGGTCATTGAACGCAACCTGGATACAAACTTATTGTGTTTTAAACCTAGGAACTTAAACGGAGTCAGTTTTGGTTGGATATAGATGGGGCGCCCATTCCCTTTGCATCTGTCCACCCATAGGAATGCAGTCCCCTTCGCTTTTGATTCATGTAATCAGGATTCAAAAACAGATTGCTGAAACGCCTGCCTATTGTTTGCAATTTTTAATCTGTCACACCTATTTTTAATGTAAGTGAGAAAGGAAATGTATTTTCTCTATGCAAATTACATAAATTATCCACTGTTAAATATGAACATATCTGCATTTGATTAAAAAGTGCTCCTTAGCACTTCGAAATTCTCTGAAAATTCTGAAGTTGAATTTCTGTTCCAAAAAATAAAAGCTGTCATAGTTGCACCACAAATGGGAACAGTCACTAATTGGCTGCTCTAATACGCAAAACAAAATCTGTCCTTTGTTTGCAAAACAGACCCAAAGAATAATTGGTAATGTTTTTGCATTCAATATGCACAATATTTGATATGCTACATTGTACCAGTGACAGCTAGAACACTGAGACTTCTAGAAGCCTGCATGCCAACCAGCCGAAAATTCCCAAACCTGCCGACCAACTTTACATAAGAATTCCTCATCCAGCCCTGCAAATACAGTGTGCGACGGGATGGAAGTGTTCTGTAGAGTTTGGAAGTGCACTGGTTGCATGACCTAACTGGCAGCAGATGCTGGGGCAGTAGTGCCCTTTGGCACAGGTCCCACAGACAAGGGGTGGGGAGGAGAAGCATGGCGTTAAAAAAATCGCTGCTGACCGGTCTAGAACCAGCTTCATCCGAGCAGCATTGCCCCTTATGTGGGACAAACAATACTTCTTTCTTTTCTGGCTTGATAGTGGTGACGAGACTGTTGTGTCTCACTGCACCCTTCTCTCCCCCCCACCATGTCATGTGCTGCCTTGCTGTGACTGCAGTTAATGATTAGCGTGTACATTGTACACTCCAGCCCACCGACACACTGTATATAGATCTATACACTTCGCACTGCCTCTGCTAAAGAACAACTCTGCTCTCATTAACTTTTATCACCTTGTGTTAACGCCATCTATATAGACAAAACCATTTCTTTTAAGTTTTAGGGAAGGGTTAAAGCCCCATAAGTTTATTTTTTCCTGTCTGTCCCTTTTTGGTGATTTTCCTTTACTTGTTGCATTGGAGACGCAACAGGAATCAGAAGATGTCTATACAAAGTGAGGGAATTCCCTCCTTGACAGTTGTCACTGGAAGAGGTGTCCCAATTGAGAGATTTACACTCACCTCTTGTTCTGGTGACAGCTTCAACATTTTGGTTTCCCATCTCTTTCTATCCCAATGATAATAGTCACCAGGGTTATTATGAGCAAAGACAGCAGCAAAATTTGACGGGTTCCAGCCTTCGCCTACTTTTTCTAAAAGTTGGATTTATAGGGTAAATATATGCCTGTCACCAGCATTGATGCAGCAGTCCTCCTTGTAAAATAGGTTTATTACCTGTTGATCCTGCATATGTCATCTCTATTTTTCCACTTTCTGTAACAGACTGAACTGTCCAGCAAAAGTGGCAGTTAGAGGGTTGAGACAAACCACTAAACACTGACAGAAATGCTTACAATGATGAAGTTTTATTTATCTATGAAAAACCTTTATCCCAAAGGGAAAAAAAACGTTAGTGTAACTGCTTACCCCCTTTACGCCTAAGAGTGAAACAAATATTAACCACTTGCCTACTGGGCACTTCTACCCCCTTCCTGCCCAGGCCAATTTTCAGCTTTCAGCACTGTTGTACTTTGACAATTGCGCGGTCATGCAACACTGTACCCATATGAAATTTTTATCACTTTTTTCACACAAATAGAGCTTTCTTTTGGTGATATTTAATCACCACTGGGGGTTTTATTTTTTGCACTATAAATAATAAAAGAGAAAAAAATTTGAAAATTTTTTTTTTCTATGTTTCTATTATAAAATTTTGCAAACAGGTCATTTTTCTCCTTCACTGATGTGCATTGATGAGGCTGCACTGATAGGTAGCACTGATGGGCACTGATGAGGTGGAGCTGATGAGGCAGCACTGGTGGGCATTGATGAGGAGGCACTGATGATGCACTGATATGCAGCAATGATGGGCACTGATATGCAGCAATGATGGGCAGCACTTGTGTGCAGCACTGCTTCCCAGTACTGATGGGCGACACTGCTGGGTGGCACTGCTGGGCACCGATGGATGGCACTGCTGGGCAGCATTGGTGGACACAGCTGGGCGGCACTAATAATCAGTGACCTTATTATCAGTGCAGATCTCCCCTGTCACATCTGCTGATTATCAGCAGTACTTTCTGCACTCTGTGACAGCGTTAAGAAAGTGCAGCAGGTAACCGGCAACTGTATTTACATTGTGATCGTCATTGGACACAGCTGATCACATGATGAAAGGCCGCTGTGATTGGCATTTTACCTTATCATGTGATCAGCTGTGTCCGTAGGACACAGTGATCACTGGGGGCATGCAGGGGGTGGGTTCTGGGAGAATGTCCATGGACGACCTCAAATAACTAGACAACTACACTGTAGCCTTCTTTCGGCTATAGCGTGGTTGGGAATTGGTTAATGCCTAAGCTCAATTTTGCAACTTTGACATATGTTAGTAAAGCCATACATATCATCATAACTACTTTGTGTATCCAAGTGGATTATACCTTGTTTTTTTTGGGACAGGTTGGATTTCATTTGGTGGTAAATGTTAACTGATATCGCCTGAATTTTTTCAAATATTATCAAAGAAAAACTGGCCCAAAATAGAAAAAAAATTATAAAAATGTAGCCATATATTTCTTGTTACTACCATAACCTACCACCAAAGAGCAACTCAAAATAAATTTTCCTGCTCTTGACAATCTCAGTGATACCACATATGTGTATGTTAGTTGGTGTTTGTACCTGTAGTAAGGCCTAGAAACTATAGTGCACATTTGGCTTTTTATCCTACCTAAAATACATTGATAATTTAAAATTAGAAAAAAAAAATGCTGCACAAAATGGACTGACGATAGCCTTTGACCCTGACCTTAGCCTTTGACCCTTACAGTAACCCTGGCACTAACCTAGATCAAACATTGATCTAGGAATTTTGTTCTTAATTGTTTCTTAATATTTATTTTTTTAACACTCAGAGAGAGTTAGAGAGAGATACAAGATACAATCTCCTCTCCATTCAAAGAGAGAGAAGCCGAGGGGTGGGCTTCACATTGACTGATCACTGTTATAGCCAATCAGAGACTATCACAGCGATCAGATGACCTGGGACTAGGAGTTCGGGACACAATTGTTTGTATGGAACCCAGGGCTTGCAGTAAGACCCCGGTTTCACTGCTTGAAGCGCACTGTGCAGCCCCATGGGAAAAAAGCCCAGTCAAGTGGGACCTCATATACGTTTTGGGACGCCTGCCTTTACACGTACATGAACTTTAGAATGGCATCCCAGTCTTAGTCCGTAGGGGTCAATATTGAGTTGGCCTACCCTGTGCAGCTATACCAGCGTCAACTCTTCTGGGAAGGCTGTCTACAAGGTTTAGGAGTGTGTCTTTGGGAATGTTTGACCGTTCTTCCAGAATCACATTTGTGAGGTCAGCCACTGATGTCGGAAGAGAATGCCTGGCTCGCAGTCTCCGGTCTAATTAATCCCAAAAGTGTTCTGTCAAGCTTAAGTCAGGACTCTGTGCAGGCCAGTCCTCCACCCCAAACTCACTCATTCATGGACCTTGCTTTGTGCATTGGTATGCAGTCATATTGGAAAAGGAAGGGACCATCCCCGAACTGATCCCACAAATTTGGGAGCAAGAAATTGCCCAAAATGTCTTGGTATGCTGACTCCTTAAGAGTTCCCTTCATTGAAACTAAGGAGCCAAGCCCAACCCCTGAAAAACAACCCCACACCATAATACCCCCTCCATCAAACTTTACACTTGGCACAATGCTGTCAGGCAAGTACTGTTCTTCTGGAAACTGTCAAACCTAGACACGTCCATCAGATTTTGCAGACACAGAAGCGTGATTAGTCACTCCAGAGAACACATTTCCACTGCTCTACAGTCCAGTGGCGGATTGATTTACGCCACTGCAACTGATGCATTGCATTGCACTTGGTGATGTAAGTCTTGGATGCAGCTGCTCGGCCATGGAAACCCATTCCATGAAGCTCTCTACGCACTGTTGTGCTAATCTGAAGGCCACACGAAGTGTTGCACCCTGTGCGCTTCAGCATGCGCTGACTCCTATCACGGTATCATGCTTTGATTTAGTGAGCTCCTTAGAGCAACTCATTCTTTCACAAATGTTTGTAAACGCAGTCTGCATGCCTAGGTGCATCATTTCATAAACCTGTGGCCATGGAGGTAATTGGAACACCTGAATCCAGTGATTTGGAGGGGTGTCCCAATACTTTTGACAATATAGTGTATGTGTATGCTCGGTGCCAAAGGGTTAAAATGTGCTGTGGTGTGCAAATGGTTACAGTTTGTTTTCTTTAGAAAGCAGCCACAGAGTAGGACGCTTGCCCTTTTTCTGGAAGCAGAGGTCTTTCTGCAGAGGTCCAGCACACTACCTTCTAAGTCAGACCTATAGCTCTGTAATCAGTCAATCTCACACTCCCTCTCGATTGGAGAGTTCTAGCTCTGACTCAGCAGGGGATG
Source organism: Staurois parvus (assembly GCF_062004578.1). Classification (NCBI taxonomy): domain Eukaryota; kingdom Metazoa; phylum Chordata; class Amphibia; order Anura; family Ranidae; genus Staurois; species Staurois parvus. The sequence goes on along the minus strand of NW_028318148.1, from coordinate 4,481,609 downwards.
TGTCGAACTTCTGTGGCCATCTTCATTGGCCAACGTAGGATGACATCAGTCCTGTGCATTCGCTGGATTGCAGTCATCCTGGCACATCACTTGTGTAACTTGCTGTACATTCCAAAAGAGACTACGAACAGGCAGGTTGGTTTCTTTTATTGTTAAAGAGAATCACTATAAGGTCAGACACTAATAACCTTACTTGAGATAGGCATTATGGACTGAGGCAATATGGGGTTGATTTACTAAAGACAAACAGACTGTACATTCTGCAAGTGCAGTTGCTCCAGGGCAGTGTTTCTCAACCTTTTTTCAGTCAAGGCACCCTTTAAAATTCTGCACAAACTCAAAGCACCCCATTCTAAAATGTTAAACTAAATTAATAGTTTTACATAAGGCAGCATCCTCCACACATGTAGGACCAACATGATTTATTCTTCCAAAGCAAATACATCATTGCACACTGGTACTGACTAGTATTTCAATGTTACTCTCCTTCATTCTGCTAATATCACCTCAGTGCTGATGGAGAGGGGCTGGGGAGATTGTCATTGGTTGTTAGGACCTTGGCAGCTGGAAGGTTCTAATGGTACACAATGAAAACCTGTTGCTAAAAAGCAGGCTTGACCACCAGCTGACTTTTATACAATTTTTAGGCATTTTGCCAAGGCATCCCTGAAGAAATCTGAAGGCACCCCTTATTATTTTCCTTGCACATGATTGGGTATTCTTTGTGCAGCTTTACCTCATTTACTAAGCTCTGGAGCCACTGCACTTGCAAAGTACACAGTCTATTTGCGTTTAGTAAATCAACCCTTATGTGTCATCTTGTACCACTCACAATGGATGGCTCATGCTGTTATATACAGGTGAAACTTGAAAAATTAGAATATCGTGGAAAAGTTCATTTATTTCAGTAATGCAACTTAAAAGGTGAAACTAATATATGAGATAGACTCATTACATGCAAAGCAAGATAGTTCAAGCCGTGATTTGTCATAATTGTGATGATTATGGCTTACAGCTCATGAAAACCCCAAATCCACAATCTCAGAAAATTAGAATATTACATGCAATCAATAAAACAAGGATTGTACATAGAACAATATCGGACCTCTGAAAAGTATAAGCATGCATATGTACTCAGTACTTGGTTTGGGCCCCTTTTGCAGCAATTACTGCCTCAATGCGGCGTGGCATGGAAGCTATCAGCCTGTGGCACTGCTGAGGTGTTATGGAAGACCAGGATGCTTCAATAGCGGCCTTCAGCCCTTCTACATTGTTCGGTCTCATGTCTCTCATCTTTCTCTTGGCAATGCCCCATAGATTCTCTATGGTGTTCAGGTCAGGCGAGTTTGCTGGCCAATCAAGCACCGTAATCCCACAGTCATTGAACCAGGTTTTGGTGCTTTTGGCAGTGTGGGCAGGTGCCAAGTCCTGCTGGAAAATGAAGTCAGCATCCCCATAAAGCTAGTCTGCGGAAGGAAGCATGAAGTGCTCCAGAATCTCCTGGTAGACGGCTGCGTTGACCCTGGACTTAATGAAGCACAGTGGACCAACACCAGCAGATGACATGGCTCCCCAAATCAACACAGACTGTGGAAACTTCACACTGGACTACAAGCATCTTGCAGTGTGTGTCTCTCCATTCTTCCTCCATACTCCTGGGTCCTTGGTTTCCAAATGAGATGCAATAGTTGCTCTCATCAGAAAAGAGGACGTTGGACCACTGAGCAACAGACCAGGTCTGTTTTTCTTTAGCCCAGGTAAGACGCTACTGACGTTGTTTGTTGTTCAGGAGCGACTTGACAAGAGGAATACGACATTTGAAGCCAATGTCCAGGATCCGTCTGTGTGTGGTGGCTCTTGATGCACTGACTCCAGTCTCAGTCCACTTATTGTGAAAGTCCCCAACACTTTTGAATGGCCTTTTCCTGACAATCCTCTCCAGGCTGCTGTCTTCCCTGCTGCTTGTGCACCTTTTTCTTCTACACTTTTCCCTTCCACATAACATTCTATTAATGTGCTTTGATACAGCACTTTTGGGAACTTCTTTTGCAATTACCTTTTGAGGCTTTCCCTCCTTATGGAGGGTGTCAATGATGGTTTTCTGCACAACTGTCAGGTCAGCAGTCTTTCCCATGATTGTGATTCTTATTGAACCAGACTGAGAGACCATTTAAAGGCTCAAGAACCCTTTGCAGGTGTTATGGCTTAATTAGCTGATTAGAGTGGGACACTTTGAGCCTAGAATATTGCACCTTTTCACAATATTCTAATTTTCTGAGATTGTGGATTTGGGGTTTTCATGAGCTGTAAGCCATATTCATCACAATTATGACAAATCACGGCTTGAACTATCTTGCTTTGCATGTAATGAGTCTATCTCATATATTAGTTTCACCTTTTAAGTTGCATTACTGAAATAAATGAACTTTTGTACGATATTCTAATTTTTCGAGTTTCACCTGTATATCTCAACCGAGTGGATAGTTGAACACAGAGCATTTCGTCTTGGAGGTGACTATGTTGATGTATGATAAACTGTGGATCTGGCCTTGCCTGACCGGGTTTGGCCAATGAGAAAGTCTCTTTAAGAAACACTACCACCACTAACACAATTGTTGGTAATGCACCCTTGAATAGAAGAAAAGCCTGCCTGCTTGCAGTTTTTAAAAGGGTGACTTAAGTTCTTTTTTTAATTTAATCCATTAATCCATTAAAATCTGTTAGCCCAGCTAATGCTGGCCATACACTATACAATGTAAGGCCCCTTTCACACGGGCCAGTCCGTTTTTTCTCAGCAGGGGATCAGCGGACAGGTCTCAGCGGAGCGGGCAGATGACAGGTCTTTGTCTACCAGATTGGAGGTAGATGGGTGTAAATGGACACAAGTCCATTTACATCTGTCACTCCATAAAGAAGAATGGAGGGTCTGATCTGGCCTAAAAAACGGACAGACAGACAGACTGACTAGATTGGACCACTCTTGTGAATGGGGCCATAATTAGGAAGGCACCGAAATTTTGGTGGCCGAAACATATTGGCCAAAAATAGCCCAATCGGCATTTGACTATTTGGCTGGGGATTTGTGGGGGGCTGTGTTTACTGCAGATTTTGGAGTGGGGGGGGTGGCATTGGCAGGGAAAGGCAGGAGAGGAGGTAGGCAGTGTATACAGATAGGTTCCCTTAATTGCAGCCGCTAAATGTCATTGCCGGTTTTTAAATGCAATTGCTGGCTTTTTTTTTTCTTTACCCAGTGATCCTGCCACTTTGATTACTTTAGCTGCTGGGCAAATGACAGCTCCTTCTCCGAGTTATAGTGAAGAAAAAAAAAGCCAATACTTGCATTTAAAAACTGGCAATGACATTTAGCGGCTGCATGTGAGGAAGCCTGTCTGTATACACTGCTCCATCACTGTATACACTGCTCCACTCCTGCCCCCTCCTTGCACACTCTGCCTCCCTCCCCCTACAAAGAGGACCTGTCACTTATATGCTGTCACATATAGCAAGAAAATCATAAATCAAAAAAGTAAATATCACACATTAAAAATAAATAAATAAAAATTGAGCCTCCTCACCCCCACATACGCAGACATTTTGGTTTTGGATTTCAGCCAAGTACATCCTAAATTTTCGGTTTCGGTATCGGCACCAGAATTATGGTGCACCACTAGGCCTAATTGTACAATTTCTGTACAATGTTCCTTAGATTTATGAAAACTATGTATAATAAGGACAAACCTAGACAATCCATTCAATTTATATCAAATCAGACAGGCCCTTGCACTACATAATTGATGGTTTATTTAAAAGAGATTGTACAATCAGATGGTATAGGATATGGTCAGCTTAAAAAAGATCTGTAGTCACAGCATATACTTTTATTTTATAACATCAGCATTGTAATGACAATATAAACAATATTATATTTGACAATTTATGCCTACTTGAAACATTTCCTGTCATGTTTTGAGTTCTGCCTGCTTGTGGGCCATCTCTTTCCACAACTTCCTGGATTCCCTGCATGATTTGCAGCTTCTTCTCTGCTGTTCAATTTCTAAGGACTACATATCCCATGGTACATTGCTGCCTGATTCTTGTACTGACTCTGCCTCCTGAAACTCCTCCTCTCAGCAACTCTTTAGTTCAGAGGAACCCTGTGAGTGTTGGATTATCTGTTGAGTTGTTCTTTAGGGACTTGGGAACACTGTCCTTCTGACCCACTCCCATGTTCACAGACATTAGCTCATTCTCTTAGTAAAATATTTGCTTTACAAATCAATCTTGCCCTGTGTACATAATATGTCTCAGACAAATGCTGTTTAATTGCAAGCTCTGTGGCACCACTGGCTTATTTTTCAACACTTCTGCAATTGGTAACCAAATTTCAAGCCTAACCATATGGGGCCATGCACACTGGCTTAAAAAAACACCAGTGCTCTTGTCAGGAAAAAAAAATCCCTGCCTGTCATGCTAATTGTCTGACTTCATTGCATTCTGAGTCACTGACCTAAAACAAACACACATATACTATATTGCCAAAAGTATTGTTGGATTCAGGTGTTCTAATCACCTCCATGGCCACAGGTGTATAAAATCAAGCACCTAGGCATGCAGACTGCTTCTACAAACATTTGTGAAAGAGTCCAGTGAATTCAAGTGTGGTACTATAGTACTTGATAGTACAGCAACTCAGCCACCAATTGGTAGACCACGTAAAATGACAGAACAGGGTCAGCGCATGATTCATATTCTGAATGGTCTAGTGTTGTTAGTGGTGTACCCCAAGGTTCAGTGTTGTGATCCTTATTTTTTAATATATTTATAAACGATATAGGGTCTGTGATTAAAAATCCCATTTCAGTCTTTGCAGATGACACCAAGCTGTGCAGTGGAATAATGTCCTTACAGGGAGTCTCCAAATTACAAGCCGACCTCAATGCACTGTTTAATTGGGCAACTATGTGGCAAATGAGGTTTAATGTTGATAAATGTAAGGTTATGCACTTGGGGGCTAAGAATATGCATGCATCATACATACTGGGGGGGGGTACAACTGGGGGAATCAATGGTGGAGAAGGATCTGGGAGTTCTGGTAGATCACAAGCTTAATAATGGCATGCAATGCCAAGCTGCGGTTTCTAAAGCGAGCAAAATCCTCTCTTGTATTAAAAGAGGTATAGACTCCAGAGAGAGAGATATCATATTACCCCTGTACAAATCATTAGTAAGACCTCATCTGGTATATGCAGTTCAATTTTGGGCACCAATTTACAAAAAGAATATTGGGGAACTGGAGAAAGTACAGAGAAGGTCAAAGAAACTGACAAGAGTAATGGAGGAGATCAGCTATGAGGAAAGATTAGAGGAACTGAATTTATTCTCTCTTGAGAAGAGATTAAGGGGGGATACGATCAACATGTCTAAATACATCAGTGGTTCATATAGTGAACTTGGTGTAGAGTTACTCACCCTGAGGTCATCACAGAGGACAAGGGGGCACTCTTTCATCTGGAGGAAAAGAAATTTAATTTGCAAACACGGAAAGGTTTCTTCACAGTAAGAGCTGTAAAAATGTAGAATAGACTCCCTCAAGAGTTGGTTCTGACCAGCTCAGTGGATTGCTTTAACAAAGGCCTGGATTCTTTCTTGGATACACAGAATATAACTGGATACTAACATTTATAGGTAAAGTTGATCCAGTGAATATCTGATTGCCTCTCGAGGGATCAGGAAGGATTTTGTTCCCCTGCAGAAGCAAATTGGATCATGCTTTGCTGGGTATTTTTTTTTTGCCTTCCTCTAGATCAACTGGGTGTAGGATTATAACTTTTTTTTTTTTTTTAATGGTTGAACTGGATCAGCTTTTGTCTTTTTTTTTCAGCCAGACTAACAATGTAGCGCATGCTGAAGCGCACATTATGAAGAAGCCGCCAACTGTCTGCAGAGTCAATAGCTAAAGACCTCCAAACTTCTGTGGCCTTCAGATTAGCACAACAACAGTGCGTAGAGAGCTTCATGGAATTGGTTTCCATGGCTGAGCAGCCTTACATCACCAAGTGTAATTCAAAGCATTGGTTGCAGTGGTGTAAAGCATGCCGCCACTGGACTATAGAGCAGTGGAGACATGTTCTCTGGAGGAATGAATCACGCTTCTCTGTCTGGAAATCTGATAGATGTGTCTGGGTTTGGCGGTTGGCCAGGAGACCGATACTTGCTTGAATGCATTGTGCCAAGTGTAAAGTTTGGTGGGGGGGGGGGGGGGATTATGGTGTGGGTTTGTTTTTCAGGGTTTGGGCTTGGCCCCCTAGTTCCAGTGAATGGAACTCTTAAGGGGTCAGCATATCAAGACATTTTGGACAGTTTCATGCTCCCAACATTGTGGGAACAGTTTGGGGATGGCCCCTTCCTTTTCCAACATGACTGTGCACCAGTGCACAAAGCAAGGTCCATAAAGACTTGGATGAGTGAGGTTGGAATAGAGGAACTTGACTGGTCTGCACAGAGTCCTGATCTCAACCCGACAGAACACCTTTGGGATGAATTAGAGCGAAGACTATGAGCCAGGCCTTCTCATCCGACATCAGTGCCTGACCTCACAAATGTGCTTCTGGAAGAATAGTCAAACATTCCCATAGATACACTCCTAAACCTTGTGGACAGCCTTCCCAGAAGAGTTGAAACTGTTATAGCTGCAAAGGGTGGGCCAACTCAATATTGAACGCTACGGGCTAAGACTGGGATGCCATTAGAGTTCATGTGCGTTTACAGGCAGGCGTCCCAATACTTTTGGCAATCTAAGGTATCTAGTTCTGACAGCATTTTCACTTCACTTGCTTCACACTTCTTCCAGGTCTGTGGAAATGATTGAATCCAGTGGATCAGCATGACAGTCTCACAGTCTCGCAAGTAGTATTTGTAGAAGAGGTCGGCAGTGGCCGCCTGTGTATTTCTCCTAGCAGGACTTTCCTTTAATCATTCTTATATTGATCTGGAAATATCAGTATTTGCTATTTTTTTTAAAGTGGCTTAGTAATTTTTCAGTGTAATACTTCCCTCTCAGAGATCACTGTACTCCCCATGAAAATCTGTGTTTTTCAAAGATGGCAGCACCATCTTTGTTAAGGCATCATCCATGGTTGGTATGTACTTCCTGGACTGAGATGCTGGCTCAGAAATTATATTTTAATTCTGGTGTCTGTGCAGTTCTTAGCGTTGTTCAAAATTTTCTTCATGCATGTTCTGCATGTTCCCAACACACAAAGAAATATGCTGCCCTTTAGCAGATGGGCGGCAATGCCATTAATTGTTAACAGAACCCTCATGCAACTGCTAATGCGCTTGTTTTTGTGCATGCCAAAAAGCATGGTGCCGTAACACCATGCCATTCAGTGCAGTGTGATTTTGAAAAAGGGTCAGGCTCTTTGTTGCACCTGTATGCTGTGAACCTAGCCTTAAAGGATAAAATCACCTTTTATAACTGCATACTTGTTACAGCTGTATTTAGGGTGTAACATGCTAAATGTTACTGCTGCAGCTGCCCTTGCTTCCCCCCCAAGAGTCTCCGATTTGACAGTGGCTGGGTATCTTCTCCACCCATCTGATCACATCATTCATTCACAGAGTTCTGAGAACGGAAACTAAATCTGCCGACAGCCTTTGGGGCTGATCGCTTATAGTTCTAAATGAACTACCAGAGCACTGCCAGTTGTAGGTAGTTTGATTCTTCCTCTTATTGTGTAACTGCCTGCCCATACAATGTACAAGCAGACAGCCTATACTGCAGGAGCCCTGCATTGGACCTGCAATCTGTTGATTGCTGGTGCAATGCTTTTACAGGCTTCTAATAAAAAAAAAAAAAATGCATATTTGATTTATTTTTTAAAGGTGAACTTATCCTTTAAACAGATAAACCTCTTATGTAGCATCTCACTCTGTTCCTTGCTACAAAGTTGCAGTGCTGTCTGATCACAGGGGGAGAGCGAGATTGCTGAAATATGTCCTCCTGCCTGCAGCAAACTTATTACATAATCACAGCCCAGGCTAAGTCACTGGACTGAAAATCAATGACTCATGTAAAACTGTTTTTCTTGTCAGGAATTCATTTGTGATGGTTTTAAAGCGTTTTTTTTAAAAATAACATTTTATTTCTTACTGTAATGGTATTGCACAGATCAGCCCCGATCCTCTTGTTCTGGGGTCCTCCACTGGCGCTCTGGGCTTCTCCATGTGCCACCATAGGATTTTAATCATCTCTTTCCTTGTTCGCCTGGTTATCCTCTAAGTAAATACTCATACATCCAGGGAATCAAGTATTGTTCTGCTGCATGCCGGGTCTTGCGTTGCTTTCTTTTTTGCTGATGCCATAGAGAGCCGTATATTTTGGAGTCTTGCAGCTGCTCTCCTGATGAGCTACTGCAGTGCATGCAATGAAAATTGCCCCAAAGGTTCTTGAGATGCATGATGTGAGAATCCCAGGAGGATAAGAGCAGCTGGGATACATAATTTTCTCCTAGGTGAGAACACCAGAAGCTTGAAAAAAAAGATACTTAAAAAAAAAATTACAAAAAATTGCGATTGTGTGAACGGAGAGGCGTAAGAGTTTATGCAAAGTGGGTGAACAGGGTCTGCTTTAAACACAACAGTTGGTGTCGTGACTTGTGACCGGCCTAATCCCCAGAAATTATTCTCAAACCTTTCTTTTACTATTAACTACAGCTTAGATCTGCCGACATTGCTATGATGGGCAGGCAAGAGTGTAGAGGTAGGGCACACTTAGACATTTGAAGACTGGATCCAGCTGATACGGTTTCTGATCACTGTTAATAAGTAGTGCTGGAGATGTCTCCTTATCCCCTGTCCCACTTCTGTCCACAGGCCTATGTACTGGTCATAAGGATGCCAGGGATGGTGGTATTGCACTGGTGTGCCCAGCCATGCAAAGTTTCAGTGTCCAGCTTTACAGCAAGGCCTGTACATTGCATATTGTTTGGACAATGTCTGCTTGTCTGGCGGTGTCACCTGAGGTAGGGAGCGCTCTGCTTCATCACTCATTATATGACTTACACAAGACAGCAATTCAGGAAGTCATTCATTAGAATGATTAGCAAGAGTGCTGGACAGCGTCACAAGGCGACCAGTGTGTGCCTTCATTTTCACTTCTTGGAAATCCATCTCCAGGGTTGGAGACGTCTGATTCTAAAAGGTCACAAAGTGCTATTTGTATGTAAAGTGGTTGTAGAATAAAAAATGGTTGTGGAGTAGCACAATTTATAAGCTTGTTTATAAAAAAAACACTTACTGTGAGGACCATGTTCAGCAAATTGAATTGTGACCACACTACCTTAGTAAATAGTCTGTAGTTGTGTCGGAGAGGACAGGCCCAGACGCAGTTTGTGAGAGGGTCAGTAGCTGCTTTGCAGGCACTGGGTGGAGATAAAAGTTACTGTTGGTTGTATTTGATGATCACTAGGTTTCTATTTAGACTGCTAGGTGTAAAGTACACTTACATATAGAAATCCTCTTTCAGTGTTCTGACTATCTTCAATGGTTGAACTGTGACAACTGGTTGCTAGGGGATACAGTTCATAGTTGCTCTTTGCATTATCATAATAAATAAGCTTGGTTTTCCTTTCCCACCAGCTGGACATATTTATTTATCCAGGGTAGCCCCGAGGACTGAATCCTTCCAGTTGACATTTGACTTCTAGAGTATTTTCTGTTGCGTTGGATATAAAGGGTGAATTCACAGCTTCATTAAGGATAAGTGCAATTGTTTGCAGTAAAAATAAAACTTGAATGACTGCTTTTCTTGTTTCTTGTGCATTCAGTGACAGCACCTGCTTCAGTACAGTGCCAAAAACTGTGTGTATAGTAAACACGGATGATAGAAGGTCTTCCCTAGAGACTCTCTGGTCATCCCATGTGACCTCTGCCAGCCTATTGTGAGCAAGTAGAGTCATGCAAAGGATGCTAATATGTAATATTTGATGAAGCTTCTCATTCAGACAGCCCAGGGAAAGAGGAAACCAGAACCTGCAGAGCCCCTGATGACAGATCTGGGAGGATGGGGAGAGAAAGGTATACATTTTGCAGATTTCCTTTTGTTTTTCAGGTCATATTAACAAAGCTAAGTTACTTTTAAAGTGCACTGATCCCTGTAAGTGCTTGTAGGCTACTAGATTGGATGTGCCGGCTCCTGAAACTGTTTAGTTAGTTTTAGCCATTGTTATTGCATCATAGTGTTCTTGGTGTTACAGTTGTCTGGCCTCGCTATTCAAACAGCAAGTGTCATCATCGGAATTTGTGTTTTGCATTGGCATGCTCAGATTCCAGTCTGCTAAATAGTTGGACATAGACTTGTAGTAGGGATGTCAGCAGATATGCCCAGCATTAAAAAGGTTAATCTTGCCTTGGCTTGTCAGCAGCTTGCGTTGCACAGGTTGGGTGACCCCCGATCCAGGAATCTCATTGTCCGAGAGAGAGATGATGGAGACTGGATCTGGCCCATTTGCTGCAGCTGATCTGCAGCCTCCCTGCCAGTGATCCGATGCTCGTATGTGCGCGCGCGGGGTAATGATGCTGAAGAGGTCACGGAGTTGCAGATGATTGGCCCAGCTGTTCTACGACACGCCACTCTGTTGAGCATCAGTAGAGCTAAATTTAGCTTCTTTTCCACCTATTGGTTTTCCACACCCGCTCCGGGCTTTGCCACAGTTCTGACCAGCAGTATAGTACATGAGGTCTGCGGAGACAGGTCAGATGTGGTTCGTTCCAGCAGTGACCTCTTCAGTGATGAGTTTTAGGGCTTGTTCTCACATCGCCACTTAGAAAGTGTTATGCGATCTCTAAACCGCATTACTGTGCATTTTTCTGCATGTCTTTAACACTGGATGATGTGCATTTTGGCTTTGTTCACACCATATGTAGAGACTTCCGGTACAAAAACTGGTGTGAATAAGTCTAACATATTCTATGCTTGTCAGATCTGCACCTTCATTCTTTACACATGTATGGTTTGAACGAAGCCTTGTGTTATGAATGTGTCCTTGTGGGTGATAATTTAAAACGATGGTTCTGAAAATGTGCGTAATTCTAAAGAAATGCAGAGGTGTGTTCTGCCGCTGGAAACTGCATTAGTGAGTGGCCAAGCCAAACCAAATTCCTTTGTGAAAAGCCTATCGTAGAAGCTGCCATTCTAAGGCAAACCATAGATCATGTGATTTTCTTTCTTACAATCCTTCCCGCAGCGCTATTGTGTTCTGCCGGTGGGGAGGCTTCCCTGACAGCAGAACATGATGATCACTGCCGAAAGCTATTGCCACTGGCAGTAATCGTATGCAAAAAATCCAACAGGCTGGGTGCACTGAAGTTGATCAATGGATTAACTTCTGTACAACCAGCCTGCCCATAGATGAATCAATTCTTGATCCATCTATGGCTGGCTTTAGTTCTGAGATGTTGTCATTACTCTCACTCTTTTTCAGCATGTTACAATCACTTCTTTTGGTGAAGTCTTGACCTTTGGTGTACATTTGCTGAAATACACAAAACTCTGAGAAAAATATTCCTCTTCTAGTGGGATAATGAAACTGACTGATCTACAGAGTTTATTATAGAAGTGCTATATTTGGTTATGGACATTTTTGATGTTGTTCTGGAGGAATCTTGTGGTGCGATAAACATTTGGCCCTGTTGGCCATTGTGCTGTGCCTGGCCTCTGTGATCCTTGTCTTCACACCTTCCCTATCGGTGACATGAGCTCCTGGGATTGCTGGTGTCTTACGCTGACAATAAGCCTGCGCTCCCCCGCCATTTATCGTCCAGCGGAGAGGGGAATCTGCAGATAAGAGGCCTACAGGCCCAGGCCGAGAGCCAGATCCTGCTGAAAGCCACTTCCAGCCTGTCAGCGCCTCCGTTCTGCGTTTCAGCAGCCGCCTTGGCAGAAGGGTGCAGATTTGCCTGTGCCGGGGTCTTTAACTCTATGTAGCCCAAGTGAGTTTACACATCAAAGTCCATTCCAGCTAGTTTGCAGTCAGTTTAAAACCAAGCAATACTAATAATTATAACCATAAGCTGTCAATTTGCTGCACATTTTCATTTTTTAAAATGACACTAAACTATATCCTTATTCTCCAAAAATAATTATACACATCCACTACCTAATGATCCTGTAATCGAATTTTCATAAAATTGTTCTGTTTTTTGCCTCGTGTCTTTGCCTTTGTGCTCTCCCAAACCTCTTCTTTTCTCCCTCACTTCTGTTTGGAACAAGCAGTGTACGTTAGTTGCTGTCATGTGCATTGTTCTATGCACACTACAAATACCATAGTTCATAGTCAATCTGGGGAGTGAGTGGGAGAGGGTGGCTGTGTTCTACATACAGTGGGACCATGTAGAACTAATGTAGCCACCCTCTAACATGAATTAAAATAATTAATTTGGAGAAGACAGAGCTATGGAAGGTAAAGTTAAGAATATATACTGGGAAATCATTTATTTGTTTAACTACTTGCCTACTGGACACTTTTACCCCCTTCCTGCCCAGGCCAATTTTCAGCGCTGTCACACTTTGAATGACAATTGTGCAGCCATGCAACACTGTACCCATATGAAATGTTTATCATTTTTTTTCACACAAACAGAGCTTTCTTTTGGTGGCATTTATTCATCACTGGGGTTTTTATTTTTTGCTTGACAAACAAAAAAAGACCAAAAATGTCTTAGTTTCTGTTATAAAATTTTGCAAACAGGTAATTTTTCTTCACGACTGATGTGCGTTGATGAGGCGGCACTGATGCGCACTACTGATGGGCACTAATAGGCAGCCCTGAAGGGCGCTAATAGCCACAATTTAGTGGCACTGACTGGCAGCACTGCTGGGAACTGACTAGCAGCACTGCTGGGCACTGATTGGCAATAACTGGCAGCACTTCTGGGCACTGTTGGGACTGCACTGATAATCAGGGCACTGATAATCATAAGGTCATCATATGATGCCCTCTCAGAACTGGACGACTGCGCTGTAGCCGTCATTTAGCTATGGCGTGGTCAGCAAGTAGTCAAATCAAAGTTTTAGTGTCACTTTAAAGGCATAGTTTATCTTTACCAAAAATGCCTATGTAGGGAGCAGTATCTGCAGATAAAGTTAAACTGTGCAGTTTTGACCAGGGGCAGACTGACATCTCATGGGGCCCCCGGGCAATAGGGGATCATGGGGCCCCTGCGTCCTTGCCCACACTCAAAAAAGCCTATGAAAAAGGTACCAGGGGCATCTCATGGGGCCCCCTACTGACCTCGGGCCCTAGGGCAGTGCCCGAGTGCTCGGATGGTCAGTCCACCCCTGGTTTTGACCAAAGTTGGATAATTCCTTTGCTGGTTTAGGCCGTTTGTATACCTCCTGAACCCTGACTGAAAAATTCCCAGAGATCACATCATTCCATCCTTTCTTGTTGCTAAGAAGCTTCCTGTTCACATCTACCATCACAGGAGCAAGCTGTTGAATGCTGAGCTCAGGGTGGTTACTGCGTCAGGGCAGAGAATGGTTTGAATCAGACAAAGAGAGCTCACTCCTGTGGTAGTGGAGGCGAATAGTAAGAGCTAGGTGTCTTAGAAACTTGTTAGTAACAGGGCAGGATGGGATAATGTGATCTTTGGGAGTTTCTCAGTCAGGTTTTTGTCAGAACTGTAGTTTGTTTTTATCTACATGCACCCCTTACCTGTATAGGCAGTTTTTTGGTAAAGGTGAACTATGCCTTTAAGTGCGTTATGCTGGGTTTGGGCATTGTTCACAATAGTACTGCGCTACAAGACTCCGTTCACATCTGAGCAACTTAGAATTGTGTAATTCTGCAATCAGGTGCACTGTTGAAAAACACACCAAAGTGGGCTCCAATATAATGGTACAGTGTGTTTTTACTGCCCCTCAACCACTCCTTCTTTAACTGGAAAGGCCGCAGCTGGGGATGTATTCAAATTGCTTCAAATTATTCCCACTTTCGTGTTTCTGTGGGCACTACCGCCCAAAGTGACCCATTTGAGTAGGGACAGCACTGTAACCACCCCACAACCACAAACTGCGCACAGTAGTGCAACATTTAGGGGATTTGCTCTCAAGAGCGATCGGAATGTGGACTATTCTTCAAAGAGCAAAGCTGGTGTAAACGAGGCCTAAAAGCGGAACTTTACTTTCCTAATCAACATTGACCTTTTGATCTGAGGCTTTTTTTTTTACATTAATTCAGTTACTTCCTGATATCTGGCCTAGGGCAACATGATGTCATATACACCAGGAGGGGATTTTCTTAGCTAAGCACACCCTCCTGCTTGCATGCTTGAGCTAAAAGGCAGGTGGATTCCAGGAAGCAAATGCTACATGAATCATCTGCCCTTGAATATAGCTATGGCTAGAAATGCTGAGGGGTGGTTCAACAATATAAATACAAACAATATAAATCATAAGGACATGGATGAATGGTATGGTTTGCTTTGAAAAGTAAAAATGAATTAAATAGCATTTTAAGGTTTGTGACACTCAGATACAGTTCTGTTCTGTTTTTAAATTAGATTAGTGTGTTTATTATGATTAAAAGAATAATTACATACAACATTTTTATTCTAGTTTTAAATAGAGTTTAAACCTCTGTGAGGTCTTTATTGGTGCTCATGCTGGTGATTTTCACATATATCCTATTTCGGTGATCCTGTCATCCCCTAACATATATGGTGTTAGTGGGCTGGAAGCAAGGAGAAATCCCCCTGCAGGAACACCGCAATAAAACCTGACAAACATTCTAACCTTTCATCACACCATCCAAGACAGTTTGTGACGGAGCTCCACTTTACGTAGTAATGGTTCCCACAAAATGTTTGAAGACTTTTTTTCTCTTGAATTTTTATTTATGCCAGCAACATCCTTTTTTTCTGTTTATAACTAGTCTCATGAATATATATGTTTATGCTTTGTTTAATATTACCCCAAACAACAGCTTATCTGCGTCTGTCTTTCGCCATCTGCTCAGCTTTTTTTTACAAAACAGCTCCGTATGTCTCCGAAGCGTTCGTGACTTGCGAGATGCCCGGGACACAAAGCCTTGGATATTTCCAGCATGCCCCCAGCTTTGGCTGCAGCTGCTGCGGGTAAAGTTACGTACCGTTTTCAGGAAAATTCTATATGTATGGGAGATATCTGACAGGTGTAGTGTGTTTTTAAACATCACAAGCTTCCTGAGTTTTAGATAGCAACTCTGGCTAAAAGAGACGAAAAAGCTTTTTTTTTTTTTTTTTTTTTAAATTTGTATAAAGGCTGCGGCCCATCTGTAAATTCTTTTTATCTGTGCAGCCAATATATCCGGGAGTGTTTTACTGATATTTACTGCAGCTGCAAATATTCCTGTAGATCAGGGGTCTCCAAACATTCTGAACAAAGGGCCAGTTTACAGGCCTTCAGATTTTAGGGGGGCCGGACTGTGGCCATTGGGAGTAGAAACTGTCCTGGCGGCAGTGGGAGTAAAAAATACATCTTCAGGGCTGTGGAAGTTTTTAAAAAAAACTACTTGTCCAGGGACTAAATCGGCGTCCCAATCTACTTGTCCCTCATGACAATCTACTTGTCCAGATTTAAAAAAGTGTTTTTTTAAACAAAACTGTATTTAAATCAGAGATAATATTAGGAATTGTGTGGGGCTTTTAAAAACAAAAGGGACTTTATTTTTAATATTGCGCTGTATATCTCCTCCTCCCCGCCTGGCTCCAGCACCGCACCCGGGGACTAGCAGGGAGGGGAGAGTCCATGCAGTGTAATGAGCAGCAATTGGGTGCTCATCAGGAAATGGGGGGTGAGGGCTTATCCTTTATCCCTTTCGCTCCCAGAGCCATTTTTGCATTTTTTGCACAAGTTTAAAAAAATCATTGTAGGCCTGAAGATTACACAAACCCCCTAACATTATATATTTTCTGAAAGCAGAGACCTTACAGAATAAAATAGTGGTAGTTTCAATTTTTTTAATATTACTGCAAAATTTCAGTAAAAAATACAAATAAGTTCATTTTAGGGCACAAAAAGCAATACATTTTCCTTTTTTTGTGTAAAATATAAAAGATGAAGTTGCACCAAGTAAATAGATATCCAACTTGTCAAACCTTAAATTTGTGCGCGCTCGTCAAATTGCGATGAACTTCAGTACCCTATATTTTCTATACATTGGCATTTTAAAAGCTCCTTATAGGTCATCAGTTTAGCGTAACGGAGGAGGTCTCATGCTAGAATTATTGCTCTCATTATGGTGTGCGCGGCGGTATGTGAGGTGTATCACAATCGGTTGTTGTCATGTGTAGGCGCCCCAGCGTGTGCTTTTACGTTTGTACATGCGTACATGTGGGGGGGTCTCAATTTTTTTTTGGGGGGGTTAATGGTATGTGCTTGGGTGTCATTTTCATTTTTTACAAACACATAAGGGACAAAGTCGCTGTGTGGGAGCAATCAGGCGGCAGCGCTGCCACCCGAATGCTTCCACCTGACAGATCAGCCCTCTGCTTGCCCGCAGCAGGGCTAAAGGTTAAAAAAACTACCTGCCTGACTCCCGCAACTACATGTCCTGGGCATCGGGTGATAGGAATCGAACAACCCTGATTGGTATTAGGGGGAGGAATAGTGCCCCATTCTTGGTGTGAGTGGGAGAAATAGTGCCCCATCATTTGTGTCAGTGGGAGGAATAGTGCACCATAACGGGTGTCAATGGGAGGATTAGTGGCCTGTTATTGGTGTCAGTAGGAGGAATAATGCTCTGTTCTTGATGTCAATAGGAGGAATAGTGCCCCGTTGTTGGTGTCAGTAGGAGGAATAGTGCCCTGGTATTGGTGTCAGTAGGAGGAATAGTGCCCTGGTATTGGTGTCAGTAGGAGGAATAGTGCCCTGGTATTGGTGTCAGTAGGAGGAATAGTGCCCTGGTATTGGTGTCAATAGGAGCAATCGTGCCCTGGTATTGGTGACAGTAGGAGGAATAATGCTCCGTTGTTGGTTTCATTGGGAGGAATAGTGCCCGATGGTTTGTATCAGTGGGAGGAATAGGGCCACATGGTTGGTGTCAATGGGAGGAAGAGTGCCTCATCATTGGTGTCAGTGGGAGGAATAGTGCCTGTTGTTGATGTCAGTAGCCAGAATTATGCCTCATTGTTTGCTGTCAGTAGGAAGAATAGCATCTTGTATAAGGGGGAGGGAAGTTGCCCCAAGATCCAGATAAAGGCCATAGTTTGGAGACCACTGCTGTAGATGATCTCGAGAAAAATTCTGCCTCCTGATACATGTCTAGACTCTTTAGCCTGCCACAGCTTTTCCCTGAACTGTATCATGATACTGCCAGAGCTGCTGTGGGGTGAGATGGCACATAAAGTTATATTTCTTACTGCTCCTCTCTATACAGTAAATATTGTTGCAGGTCTACTAATACCCCCCCCCCCCCCGAATTGTGCTTCTATATCTACTCTGGAAGCTGTTCCTAAAAAAAAAGGCAGGCAGAGGGCATAGGATTAGTCGCCAGTATTTTCTGCGATCTTCCTGCAGGTGACATTTTCCCATTAAGTGTGACGAGCACTGATTGGGTGCTTGTCAGGAAAGGGGAGTGTTGGGTTCTTTTAATGCTCAGCAGAAGCGTGTCTGCTGAGTGAGTAAATGAGGTGCAGGCCCCAATGAGAAATAAAACCGTTATATGCCTTCAGGATACCCTTGCATACGGAAACATTTGGGTTCTCAGTACAAGCGCATGCTGAGCAGCCAAATCAAGCTGCGGTGTCCACTCCGTTATGGGGCAAAAAAACCCGCTGCAGGGCTAAATGTAAAAAAAACCCCCACCTGCCTGGCACCTGGAAATGTATGTCCTGGACGACAGACAATATGATATGCGCATGTGCATTACCAACATTGCCTCTTCTCATAATACTATGAATTAGCCCACAGCAATAGAACAGTGCACTCTCTGTGTAGCTCATGTCTTTGCTCTTAGAGTATATCTAAACCCAATTACTGCAGTAGCATTGTGCACAGCTTGAGGAAGGGATCTAATGCAGGCCATAGACGGGTCGAAAATTGTCCGTTTTGTAAAAAAACAAACAAAAAAAACGAAAAATCGGTCATTCGATTGGCCGAAGTTACCATCAACAGAAAAAAATCAGCTGATTTTCGTCCCGTCTATGGCCAGTATTTAACCCCATAATTACTTCTGTCCCTTGTAGAGATAGGGGAGCACACGGGGGAGCAATACATAAGAATAATAATAAGATTTCCAGTCCGCTATTATATTTTATATGAAAAGTCTTGTGGTTGCAACAAATGTATCTATTTGTATCCATTTCGGATACAGATGTTTTTATTTGGATACAAATGGATACATTTGTTGCAACCGCAAGACTTTTCATATAAAATATAATAGCGGACTGGAATTCGTCTTCTTCTTTGTCTTATTCTTTGTCTTTTTCTTCTTCTTCGTCTTTTTCTTCTTCTTCGTGTTCTTCTTCGTCTTCTTCTTCTTCTTGCAGGTCACGGCTCATGTGCAGATTTTTTATAGAAAAAATGATCAGCCAATTTGCCCATTATTGCTGGGAAAATCGGCCGCAAATTTTCCAACATGCCCGATAAAAAAAAATGTGCAAATAACCCGAAAAACGTCCGACCACCCACTAACGGTGCAAAAATCGGCCAATTTTTTTTTTCCGGCCGATTTTTGACCCATCTTTGGCCGACATAAGGGCCTGTTCACACCAGATGTGTTGGGCTGCCTTGCTCAAGCCTTGTTCCCTACCATGGCAGTTCACACCGCTGTGCTGCGCTGCTATGCAATACTTTTATTCTGTACAGCATGGTGTGAAGCTGCAGCCAATAGAATTGAATCCAATTGTTAAAATTTAAAGTATAACATTAGCAATGATGTGCAGCCACTGCTGGAGTGAAGTTGTGTCGTCAAGAAGGGCCTGAAAGAGGTCAAAGAAGATCAGAACAGTAAGTTGCAAAGGAGGATAAAAAAAAGGGTGAAAAGAATATTTATCTAAAAAAAGAAAGTTGTTTATTGCTAATTATTTATTCTGGCCATTGCAGTGAATGAAGGTTCATGTGCATTTATGCGCGCATCAAGTTTTTTGTCTGCTCAAATGTTCCTTTCCTGAACACACAAGTAATGTTTTTTTTCCAGCCTCTAAACAGAAACTATAAATAAAAAAAATCTAAATATTTACTCACTGAAAACACCTTGTACTTTCCCTTTAAAACTGAACTCTGGGGGAAAATACAAAGTTACTCTTCCAGTGGGTATTTAACCTTACAGGTTACCAATAAAACGCAGTCTTACTTACCTTATCCCTCGCTTGGGAGGAGGCCTTATCCAATCAAGTCCCTATGAGCATCCTCAAATCCACATCACTTTGTTTCTCATTGGTCGCACTCTGACATCTTAATCTACAATGCATGGTCAGCAGTCCTGCATTGCATGAGGACACTGAGGGAAAAGAGGGCTTCAGACCTGGCAGGTTTACTTCTAGTGACTCTGGGAAGAAGCTGCGATTCTGCCTGCAATCTTAAAACACAGTATAATATTGGCAAAATGAACCACGTGTGTTCAGGTGCCATTCATTTCAATGGCATCTCAATGTGGTATGGTTTTGCCGTAATTGTTACGTGATAAATTGCATTGCACGAAGCTTGTCGCCCAAAAAGGAGCAGGAGCTTGTTTGGGTGACAAGCTTCATGTGATGCAGTTTGCTACAATTGTAGCACGATTTATTGTGTGACCGTCATGGCAGAACTGCACCATGTTTAGGTGCCATTAAAAATGAATTGCACCTGAATATGCTTGGTGCATTTTGCCACTATTCAGGGCATTTTGAGATTGTAGGCAGAATTGTAGTGATTCTGTGTGAGATCCCAAGATCCCAGATGTGAAAGTGGCCTTAGAAATTATATTTTTGCTTTTTTACATCCGATGTTCTATATGTGTCAGACAAGGATCCTGCATCTGATTTATCCGACATCTGCTTCCTTGGGTCCATTTAAACATTTGCAAACATTACTCAGCCCTGATATGCAGGAGTGTGTTTTGCGACTGAAAAACATTGGCCGTTTTGAAACTCATTAAGGGCTTTTCTACAGGTGCTTTTCACTCTAAAGAAAAATCCATGTTCAAATTGCTCTTCAGAGAACATTTGACAGGCGGTGCAGAGGTGTTGTATTGCCTTCTCTGTTTTAACCCACTAAAAGCTGGACTACTGCACTGGAACCACATGCGGGGAAGTAGCAGCGCAGCCTAATTCACTTGAATGGGTCATGTTCGTCGTGTGGTAGAGCCCGGTGAGCACAGCAGGGGGGTATAATTCCTGCAATGACGTGTACACCCCCAACCACTGCCTTCCCGGATGATTGGCACTAAAAGCACGTCTCAACTGCAGGGTTTTATCACACCCCAACAGCAAGTGTAAGTAAACCCTACTGCTGTTTTGAGGTTTGTCATTAATTTGGCGTGTCTTCTGTTGGTATATGCGCTGAATGAGGTTCAGAGATGACACAGGAATTTGCAGTGAAGGGTTGTGACTAGTGGTGTCACCCTCTTCCTAGGGGAGTGAAAGTGATAAAATTGTTGAAGAAAATATGAATACTTTGGCTGATAAATTATGCATTGCAACAGTGTATTTGGCTGTTTGGCCCAAGTTCTGTTTCATTGGAGCGCTTATGTTTTTTTTTTTAGTTTTTAAAGTAAAATCCACCATTGTTGCTCATGCCTATTCAGACCAGACTGTCAGAAGATTGAGATGCAGTAATAGCACCCTGGTGGATTGTGGGAATTCAGTGATCATGTGACGCTCGTATGTAATTTTACTGGCACAAAAGAGAGAGAGGTGCTTGGATGAAACTAATTTGTTTCCTCCTAAATCCCTCCGTAGTCGTATTGCTTGCTGCCTCTCCGCCCCCCGCCAGCCATTTAAACTTATTACCGACAGTTTAAATTTATTTTTACATTCTTTGCTTCTCTCTTGAGTGTGACTGAGGAGAGATAAATCACCGCACTTCTCCCTGCCTATCCAGACAGCCATCTACACAATTAATTTCCCCCTTTTGCTTTTGCTGAACGTTTTATCTGATGCTGGAGGCAGCCGCGCAGATATGATACAGCCACAGTTTTATAATAGAGAGAACAAATCAATTTTAAAGAGTTAATTATATTCATATCAGTTCAATTCTCTGGCGCCAGGCGGCTGCTTGTTACATAACCTGGAGGCATATGCATATAAATAAATATATATATGTGTGTGTGTGTAATGTGTTTGTTGAGTACAATGGCCTCCCTGCCAAATATCAAACTGCAGATCTTACCATGCTATATCTTACAGGCGTAACATTGCCTCTTTCCAAATATGTTACATGTAATAAATGTGGCATCACTGCTTTTTAGATAAAGGTTCAATGAGAGTGACATCACCACTCTTCAGATATGTTATATGTGACAGGAGTGACATCAGTGCTCTCCACATATAATTTATACAAGAGTGACATCAACACTCGTCAGATATGCTATATGTAACCGGAGTGAGTTACTCACAACAGTAAAATCAATATGCGTATGCCGTAAAGCATACTTGTTCTACTCACTGTGGAACCTAAGGGGTTAATCCTCTGCATTGTGTAAAAAGGATGTTTGATCCTGTCTTCACTGATCCTCCCCTTCTACTGTCCACAATCCATCTGCTGATAGAACAGAGGCTTGTGGGCAAGCTGCACATGCTCATTTTGTTGTGTATTGCTAGATTTTTTTTTTCTTTTACTTGGGAGAGTGCATGTGATTAGCACAGGGCCAATCAACACTGTCCAGACAGCGGGTCAAGGGCTCTGCAGCCTCATAGGGGAGAATGAAAACTCCTCCTGTAAACTTTAACCAGTTCTCTGCTAGACACTAATAGAAGTCACAAGACTGCTATATACTGCTGATAAGAAAAGGCATTTAGCAGTTTATAACTACTAAAATAATTGCATTTCCATGTTATGTGTGCTGTGGGAGACCAGATATAGTGAACGCAGGATCCTGAGTTTAGTAACACTTTAATGCTCTTGACATATTATATGAGAGTGACACCACCGCTCTCCAGATACATTATATTGCCAAACGTATTGGGATGCCTGCCTTTACACTCACCTGAACTTTAATGGTATCCCAGTCTTAGTCCGTAGGGTTCAATATTGAGTTGGCCCACCCTCTGCAGCTATAACAGCTTCAACTCTTCTGGGAAGGCTGGCCACAAGGTTTAGGAGTGTGTCTATGGGAATGTTTGACCATTCTTCCAGAACTGCATTTGTGAGGTCAGGCACTGATGTCGGACGAGAAGGCCTGGCTTGCAGTCTCTGCTCTAATTCATCCCAAAGGTGTTCTATCGGGTTGAGGTCAGGACTCTGTGCAGGCCAGTCAACTTCCTCCACCCCAAACTCGCTCATCCATGTCTCTGTGGACCTTGCTTTGTGCACTGGTGCGCGGTCATGTTGGAACAGGAAGGGGCCATCCCCAAACTTTTCCCACAAAGTTGGGAGCATGAACGTGTCCAAAATGTCTTGGTATGTGGATGCCTTAAGAGTTCCCAATAATTTTCGCAATATAGTGTAGGTTATATGAGAGTGACCTCACCACTCTCCAGAAACAGTGCATCCAGAAAGTATTCACAGCGCTTAACTTTTGCCACATTTTGTTATGTTACAGCCTCATTCCAAAATGGATTAAATTCATTTTGTTCCTCAACATTCTACAAGCAATACCCCATAATCACAACGTGAAAGAAATTCGTTTTGAAATCTTTGCAATTTATTAAAAATAAAAAAACGAAAAAAACCACATGTACATAAGTATTCACAGCCTTTGCCATGACACTCTAAGGGCTCGTTCACACTTGGCTGTTTTACCAATGCTTGCCAAACGCCCCTATAGCGTTTGGCAAGCGTTGGTCCGGCGTTTGCGGAGCGTTTTTTAATGGTGTTTGGTGTTACCGCTCCGCAAATGCGTCGCAACCGCACCTCAAACGCCGCCTGGGCGTTTGCGGAGCGGCACCATAGACTAGAATAGGAGGCTTCAACGCCTCCTGACTTGACCGGAGGCGTCCGTTTTGCCGCGACGAAACGTGACGCAAACGCTCCCGTTAGAACAGCACCATGTGCTGTAATGTGCAGAATTGGCAGAGGCATTTGGGAAGCGGTAAATACGCTTCCCAAACGCCTCTCTGCCGCCTGCACACAACGCTAGTGTGAACGTAGCCTAACTTGAGCTCTGGTGCATCCTGTTCCCACTGATCATCCTTGAGATGTTTCCACAACTTGATTGGAGTCCACCTGTGGGAAATTCAGTTGATTGGACATCATTAGGAAAGGCATAAAGCTGTCTATACAAGGTCCCACAGTTAACAGTGCATGTCAGAGCACAAACCAGGCCATGCAATCCAAGGAATTGTCCGTAGACCTCCAAGACAGGATTGTATCAAGGCACACATCTGGGGAAAGGTACAGAAAAAGTTCTGCAGCATTGAAGGTTCCAATGAGCACAGTGGCCTCCATCATCCATAAATGGAAGAAGTTTGGAACCACCATGAATCTTCCTAGAGCAGGCCGCTTGGCCAAAATGAGCGATCAAAGGAGAAGGGCCTTAGCCAGGAACATAACTAAGCACCTGATGGTTACTCTGAAAGAGCTCCAGCATTTCTCTGTAGAGAGAGGAGAACCTTCCAGAAGAACAACCGTCTCTGCAGCACTGCACCAATCAGGCCTGTATGGTAGAGTGGCCAGGTGGAAGCCACTTCTCAGTAAAAGGAAGCCCGTCTGGAGTTTGCTAAAAGGCACCTGAGGGACTCTCAGACCATGAGAAACAAAACTCTCTGGTCTGATGAAACAAAGATTGAACTCTTTGGCCTAAATGTCAAACATCTTGTCTGGAGGAAACCAGACACTGCTCACCACCTGGCCAATACCATCCCTACAGTGAAGCATGGTGGTGACAGCATCATGCTGTGGGGATGTTTATCAGTGGCAGGAACGGGGAGACTAGTCACGATCGAAGGAAAGATGAATGCAGCAATGTACAGAGACATCCTTGATGAAAACCTGTTCCAGAGTGCTCTGGAACTTAGACTGGGGCAACGGATCATCTTTCAACAGGACAACGACCCTATGCACACAGCCCACATAACAAAGGATTGGCTATGGGCCAACTCTGTGAATGTTCTGGAGTGGCACAGCCAGAGCCCAGACTTGAACTCGATTGAACAACTCTGGAGAGATCTGAAAATGGCTGTGCATCAACCTGATGGAGCTTGAGAGGTACTGCAAAGAAGAATGGGAGAAATCGCCCAAAAATAGGTGTGCCAAGCTTGTAGCATCATACTCAGGTTGACTTGAGGCTGTAATTGGTGCTAAAGGTGCTTCGGCAAAGTATTGAGCAAAGGCTGTGAATACTTCTGTACATGTTTTTTTTTTTTTTCCGTTTTTTATTTTTAATAAAGTGCAAAGATTTCAAAACAAACTTCTTTCATGTTGTCATTATGGGGTATTGTTTGTAGAATGTTGAGGAAAAAATGAATTTAATCCATTTTGGAATAAGACTTTAACATAACAAAATGTGTCAAAAATTAAGCGTTGTGAATACTTTCTGAATGCACTGAATCAGTTAAATGAAGGTGAGATCACCGTTCTCCAGATATTCTACATTTTCCAGGAGTGACACGACCGGTCTCAAGATACGTTATATATTAGACATGTGATAGTGACACTACGGCTCTCCAGATATAAGTTATGAGAGTGGCATCACTACTCTCCAGATATCCTATATTTTACAGGATTGACGTCACCTTACTTTTAGATATAAGTTTTACACTACAGAAGAGATCTCCGCTCTGTAGATTTAATGTATGTTTTATAAGACTGACATTGCTACTCTCCAGGAGTGGCATCACTAATCTCCAGACATATATTTTACAGGAGTGACATCACCACTTTCAAGATGCACATTATATTATGCAGAATGAATCACTGCTGTCTAGATATCAGAGTCTATGAAATGCATTGTAGAAGACGTTTTCTATCCATTCATATAACCCATGTTCAGTCTGTAGTAGGGATCATATTCTGGCAGTATTATGGAATGACATGCTGAAAGTGCTTCATTTGTTCCAAGCTGCACACGTTGATTTTTACTTCTTTGCTTTTTTCTCCTTTGTGCTCTTAACTCAATTATCTGCGCTTCATGTTGATCCAGCTTCACACTCCCCATCATTAGCAGATAATCTGCTTTCTGGCATAACAGCAAATCGATGTGATTGGTGGTTGTCAAAGCGCTCACAGGCTGGTGGAAGGTGCACAGATTAGACAAGTAACAAATCAATTAGTGTGTGAGACAGAGAGAGGAAGGTGGGAACACAGCATGACAAAGGCAGCAGAAATCAAATCAAAGGGCAAACAGTTAACATAGTACTGAAATTCCTCCAAACATTCTATTGTGGAGAAGTAAATGCAGGACCTTATGGGGGATCTGTTGGCCACTGAAAGGGGTTCTGGTGTATGAGTGCTGCTGAAACCTTCACTGTGATGTCGCCCATTTAAAATACAACATATATGGAGATCGGTGATCTCACTTTTGTAAAATATATCATCTGTAGAGCAGTGATGTCACTCATGTACAATATAACTTAGATCTGAAGAACAGTGATGTCACTCACACAACATATAACTTGGATCTTTAGAGCAGTGATGACACTCACACACAATATAACTTGGATCTGAAGAGCAGTGATGTCACTCGCATACAGTATAACTTGGATATGAAGAGCAGTGATGTCACTACCGTACAATATAACTTGGATCTGAATAGCAGTGATGTCACTCATGTACAATATAACTTGGATCTGAAGAACAGTGATGTCACTCATGTACAGTATAACTTGGATCTGAAGAACAGTGATGTCACTCATGTACAGTATAACTTGGATCTGAAGAACAGTGATGTCACTCATGTACAGTATAACTTGGATCTGAAGAACAGTGATGTCACTCATGTACAGTATAACTTGATCTGAAGGACAGTGATGTCACTCACGTACGATATAACTTGGATCTGAAGAGTAGTGATGTCACTAACGTAGAATATAACTTGTATCTGAAGAGAAGTGATGTCACGTACAATATAACTTGGATCTGAAGAGCAGTGATGTCACTCATGTACAATATAACTTGGAACTGAAGAGCAGTGATGTCACTCGTACAATATAACTTGGATCTGAATAGCAGTGATGTCACTCATGTACAATATAACTTGGAACTGAAGAGCAGTGATGTCACTTGTACAATATAACTTGGATCTGAAGAGCAGTGATGTCACTCATGTACAATATAACTTGGATCTGAATAGCAGTGATGTCACTCATGTACAATATCACTTGGATCTGAATAGCAGTGATGTCACTCATGTACAATATCACTTGGATCTGAATAGCAGTGATGTCACTCATGTACAATATCACTTGGATCTGAATAGCAGTGATGTCACTCATGTACAATATCACTTGGATCTGAATAGCAGTGATGTCACTCATGTACAATATAACTTGGATCTGAATAGCAGTGATGTCACTCATGTACAATATCACTTGGATCTGAATAGCAGTGATGTCACTCATGTACAATATAACTTGGATCTGAATAGCAGTGATGTCACTCATGTACAATATAACTTTGAATTGATGAGCAGTGATGTCACTTGCATACAATATAACTGGAACTGAAGAGCAGTGATGTCATTCGCGTACAGTATAAGTTGGAATTGAAGAGCAGTAATGTCACTCATGTACAATATAGCATACAGTATCTGTAGAGTAGTGATATTGCTGCTATAGAATATATCCAGAGAGCAGTGACATCACTCCTGTAAATAACTTACATCTGTAGAGGGAGGATATACAGAAATAAACAGTTGAAGTCTATACTGTATATGGGAAATATTTTATCTGTTCTTCCAGTGCTGTAGTACAAATGTGTTGACAATGGCACACCTGGCTGGCTGTAAATAACTTACATCTAGAGAGTGGTGATATCACTCGCGTAAGTTATAACTTACATTTGAAGTGTGGTGATATCGCTCCTGTAAGATATAACATGTTTAGGAAGCAGTGATGTCACACCTGTGATATATAACATGTTTAGGAAGCAGTGATGTCACTCCTGTAATATATACAGTTGTGCTCAAAAGTTTACATACCCTGGCAGAAATTGTGGAATTGATATTGAAAATATGAGTGATCATGCCAAAAATGCTCTTTTATTGGAGGATGATGATCATATGAAGCCATTTATTATCAAATAGTTGTTGGGCTCCTTTTTAAATCATAATGATAACAGAAATCACCCAAATGGCCCTGATCAAACGTTTACATACCCTGGAATGTTTGGCCTTGGTACAGACACACAAGGTGACACACACGGGTTAAAATGCCAATTAGAGGTTAATGTCCCACATCTGTGGCTTTTTAAATTGCAATTAATGTCAGTGTATAAATAGTCAATCAGTTTGTTAGCTCTTACATGGAAGCACTGACTAGGCTAGATACTGAGACATGGGGATCAGAAAAGAACTGTCAAACGTACTGCATAACAAGGTAATGGAATCTTTATAAAGATGGAAAAGTAAATAAAAAGATGTCCAAAGCCTTCAATATGCCAATCAGTACTGTTAAATCACCCATTAAGAAGTGGAAAGTTTGGGGATCTCTTGATACCAAGCCAAGTACGGGTAGACCAAGAAAGATTGCAGCCACAACTGCCAGAAGAATTGTTAGGGATACAAAGGGAAACCCACAGGCAACCTCAAAAGAAATACAGGCTGCTCTGGAAAAAGATGATGTGGTTGTTTTTAGGGAGTACCAAGGCCAAACATTCCAGGGTATGTAAACTTTTGATCATGGCTATTTGGGTGATTTCTGTTATCATTATGATTTAAAAAGGAGCCAAACAACTATTTTATAATAAATGGCTTCATTTGATCATCATCCTTCAATAAAAGAGCATTTTTCTGCCTCTGCCTGTGTAGTGATGTCTGGAGGTTTGTGTTGTGTTATAAGGGGCTTCTGTTGGTGGCAGTGTGAATTCCTGTGTTGCTTTGTTGTTGGGAATAGTGTTGGTTTATTGTAGGACTGTAAAATGCAGCCTGGAGGTCAATAAACTTGAAACTGCTCACACTTGGGGTCTGTTCCTCTCACCTTCCGCTTCTCACTGTTGTGTTGCAAGGGAAGACATGGCTGTTATAACTGCAGAAGTCTTTCATCTCCCTTTCTACATGCTCAGCTGTCTCCAATAATAAAACTGCAGCCTGGACGCTATAAAAATCTCCACTTAGTCACTGGGGGCTTTTTTCCCTTCTTCATGCTAGAAAACATGACCTGCACAATTGGTGACAGTCACCTGTTTGGAGAATTTTGCAACAACGTATCAATAGATTGTGTTTATCGTATGATTGCAAGACATTTTGTACAGTTGGTTTTGAATGTTTAAAGGTGAAACTGCAAGGCACCAGCTAATTAAATATCTGAGGTCTATACTGTGTATTGGAGATAAATTATCTGCTAAAGGATGTCATTCTGTACTTCCAGTGCTGAGATTTGACAGCTTGGCCATGTTGGAGACCTGATTCCAGTGCAACTTGGGCACCTCCTTGCCCCCTGGTTTGTGACTGTTAGCTCTTATTCTGTTCCCTCAGCATGGTTTTTGTCTGCACACCCAATTGGCTTTTATGCTGCCCCTCCATCTTCCAGTCTTGGTGCTGGAAGTAGGAGGACAAAATGCTGATATCAAGCAGGTTTAGATATGTCTACCAACTGTATGTGTTTATTGAAACAGATATGTCAATTTGAAAATTATAGAGGGCCTCAAGTGCACCCCATGACTGTTGGAAAGGTGCACACAATAGCAGCACATTTGTGAGCTTGAACTGCATTGCGTTAATATATACAGCCTATTCAAAATGGACTGTTGTATACCTTTAAAAGTGGTTCAACACTCTTGGGAAAAAAAAATTAAAAGTCAACAGTTACAAATCCTGTAGCTGCTGACTTTTAATAAAAGGTCACTTACCTGTCCAAAGATCCTGTGCTGCCCTCACCCAGGCTTTTGGGTGAAATGTTGGTCCTACATTTTTTGCAGCATACAGCAGTGTAAAGAGTAAACCCATTGAGAGTTATAGTAAACCCCCAAAAATGGTGTCAGTGGATGTAATAATATCCCCAACATTGGTATCCGTGCTTGCAATAATCTCCCCCAACATTGGTGTCAGTAGATGCATTAATAAGTCCCAGCATTGGTGTCAGTGGATAGCATTGGTGACAATGGATGACATAACCCCCAGCATTGGTGTCAGAGACCAAAAGTATTGTTGTCCGTGTCAGTGCTCTAGGTGGCTGTATAGAAAGGAGCCCGAAGATACTGGTATATCGGCAGATATTACTAGCTGTGGAGTATGCCACGGTTGTAACACAGTAAGGAAAAATAGTAAAAAAAAAAACACACATAACTGGCAAGAAAAGGAGGTGATAAAACAAAAAAGTGGAGAAGTTTTAATTTCACCCCTTTATAAATAAACCACATAGCGTGTGACTCTGGAAGAGATCTCCATGGCAATATTTCAGCAAAAAAATCCCTGTCGTAAATTTAGCAGCGCACTCGGCATCCGGCCTCCTTGTGTGTTAGAGAAATGGTCAGCGGAGAGAGAGGATGTTTACAAATGAGAGGAAACCGTTTTATTGAGAAAAAAGTGAAACATTTCTCAGCACTTTGGCTAGAAAAGCTGGCTGTTCCCTGGCTGGTTTTTACTTGTACTGCAGTTGGTTTAAAGTGTTATTAAACCAACAACAGTAAAATCAGTCTCTCTCTCTCTATTTATGTATATATATATATAGTAAAGCATGCTTGTTCTACTCACTGTAGAACCTAAGGGGTTAATCTTCTGCATTGTGTAAAAAGGATGTTTGATCCTGTCTTCTCTGATGCTTTCCTTCTACTGTCCCCAATCCATCTGCTGGTAGAACAGAGCCTTAGGGGCAAGCTACACATGCTCAGTTTGGTGTTTAATGCTGAAGAGGTTTTCCCCCCCCCCCCTGGGAGAGGGCATGTGATCAGCAAAGGGCCAGTTGGCACTGTCCAGACAGAGAGGGTCAGGGGTTATGCAGCCTCATAGGACAATCAGGGGAGAATGAAAACTCATCCTACAAGCTTTGACCAGTGCTCTGCTGGACAATGATAAAAGTCACAAGACTGCTCTAATTGCTGATGAGAATTGCATTATCATGTTCTGTGTACTGTGGGAGTACCAGCTATAGTGAATGCAGGGTCCTGGGTTTAGTAACACTTTAAATGTTGTTAACTGTAGGGAAGCAGCTGGGAATGAGTGTGTGAAGGCAACCAAAGGCTGTAGCCATGGTCTGGTCCTTGTCCAGAATGCTGGAAGACTTATACAATAATGTTTTATCGTCCCTGACTCACCAAGTGGATTATCACCTTCATCAGCATTTCTCTTACTAAATGTATTTGACATGATGTCACATGAGATCACATGTCGGATACCCCTTTCTGAATGACATCCAGAGTACCCTCAGCAGGCAATGTGGGCTGTGCTAGATGTACAGTCTAGATATATAGACAGATCAAAGTGTTATCCTGAGATAGACCTCACTCACGTATACATTGAAAATTGGTGGTAGGGTCACGTTTTTACCACTTCCCTGACTGCCTATCAGTACTGTTCACAGTGATCAAAACAGGGAGCATATGATGGTGTACACATAGCACCTGTAGGATTCACCAGGAGTTGATGATTTGCAATTGTCTTCATTTACTTCTATTGAAACATACTGCAAACATTTTAGGTGCCCTTAAGCGGCGGTTGCAAATCATCAAAAAGGTTGTTTTCCCATTTTAGCACTGTAAAAAAATAACAACATATCACGGGGTGTTTTAGGAGCATCGCTTGATGCGTTTTAAACATCAAAAACAGTCAAAAATGCCTAATAATGCTGTAAGCATTTCATGCGCTGTAAAGGTTGCTTTAAAATTAAGTGCCTGTGTGAATTTAGCCATAAAGTGGAGCTCCAGCTAAAACATTTGTATTTGTGATTATCGGAGCATCATAGTTTTATTTTTATGTTTAAAAGTGACACTAAATAATATCCTTATTCTCCAACACATCCACTACCTGTAATCTATGTATTACTCTGTAATCTCCTGCATTTCTCCTTTCCCCCCCTCACTTTCTTTTGTTTGGAATGAGGAGTACTTTTATTTGTGGACATGTACACTGCTCTGTACAAACTACACATCCCATAGTCCATCGTCAAATTAGGAAGCGAGCAAGAGAGGGTGCCCACATTTCCACATACAGTAGGATCATGGCGTATGAACATTCTAACAAAGTTGGATCTCCGTAGCAAACAAATGTATTAAAAGAAAGGAATTTGGAAGGCTGAGAACAATAGAGGGGACTTTTAAAGTTAAGAATACATACTGGAATAGAATTATATATTTTGTGTTAAACCAGTGTCACTTTAACAGTTTAAGCACTAATGACATATCCCCTAAAGGTCCTCTACAAGAGAAAGTTATGACCTCTTTATATGTCAGTGTGTGTGTATATGTATGTATGTATGTATGTGTGTGTGTGTGTGTATGTGTATATATATATATATATATATATATATATATATATATATATATACATACACACACACACACATACTATATTGCCAAAAGTATTGGGACATCCCTCCAAATCATTGTATTCAGGGGTTTCAATCACCTCCATGGCCACATGTTTATGAAATCAAGCACCTAGGCATGCAAATTACTTTTGCAAACATTTGTGAAAGAATGGCTCGCTGTCAGGAGCTCAGTGAATTTAAGCGTGGTACCGTGATAGGTTGCCACCTGTGCAATAAGTCCATCCGTGACATTTCCTGGCTACTAAATATTCCACGCTCAACTGTTAGTGGTATTATAACAAAGTGCAAGCAACTGAGAGCAACAGCAACTCAGCCACCAAGTGGTAGGCAACTTACAATGACAGAGCATGCTGAAGTGCGCCGAAGTCGCCAACTGTCTGCAGAGTCAATAGCTAAAGACCTCCAAACTTCTTGTGGCCTTCAGATTAGTACAACAACAGTACATAGAGAGCTTCATAGAACTGGTTTCCATGGCCGAGCAGCTGCATCCAAGCCTTAAATCACCAAGTGCAATGCAAAGAGTTGGATGCAGTGGTGTAAAGCACGCCACCACTGGACTCTAGAGAAGTGGAGATTTGTTCTCTGGAGTGACTAATTGTGTTTTTCTGTCTGGCAATCTGATGGACGTGTCAGAGTTCAGTGCTTGTCAGAAGAAGGGTACTTGCCTGACTGCATTGTGCCAAGTGTAAAGTTTTGTGGAGGGGGGATTATCGTGTGGGGTTGCTCTTCAGGGGTTGGGCTTTGCCCCTTAGTTCCAGTGAAGAAAACTCTTAAGGAGTCGGCATACTAAGGCATTTTGGACAATTTCATGCTCCCAGCTTTGTGGGAACGGTTTGGTTTGGGGATGGCCCCTGCCTATTCCAACATGACTGCACACTAGTGCACAAAGGAAGGTCTACAAAGACATGGATGAGCGAGTTTGGGGTGGTCCTGACCTCAACCTGATAGAACACCTTTGGGATGAATGAGAGCAAAGACTGCGACACACTCCTACACCTTGTGGACAGCCTTCCCAGAAGAGTTGAAGCTGTTATAGCTGCAAAGGGTGGGCCAACTCAATATTGAACCCTACGGACTAAGACTGGGATGCCATTAAAGTTCATGTGTGTGTAAAGGCAGCCATCCCAATACTTTTGGCAATATATTGTGTGTGTGTGTATTTTATATATATATATATATATATATATATATATATATATATATATATGACAATTTATTGCTGTCTGGGTGCATGGAAAGATTTTCTCTCACTTCCTGTCCCGGTGACACCTTGTGTGACAGGTCATTTTTAGGAAAGGAAAGTGAAAGGGCTTCTTTCGAACAGGCCTCATAGACAGTAAGAAAAACATGCCAGAGGTTCTGACCCTCCATCCCTCAGAACTATAAAAAGGTTTGCACTGTAAAGCTTTAGACACTTTGTCTCTTGGGGAGTCTATTAAGGAAATCTCCCTGGTCTGCACAACTGCTGTGCCCGTTATGAAGGGTTCCCACCATCCCTGCCAGATTGCTGTTCATCTTATATTTTAGAGAATGTAACTGGATGAGCTGGAGCACACAAAGGTGGGAACACCTAAAGTCTGAGGTGGACAAGAAAGAGTCTGCAATTTTAGCAGGGTGATCTTGCTGTTGGAGGATCTAATGTATAGGGAAACCCATGGGTACACTTGCCGTTAGCTGCCAAACTGTGTTCTGCACCTGTCTACTCTGTACATTGATGCTCAAGCTACATTTTTAACAGAAAAGAAACCTAGTGGGCGAGCATCCTTGTAAACAACACAGTCATTTTTGTCATAAAGGTCACAAATTTGTGCCCCATGTTATGGCGTTTAATGGAGGATTACATGTCAGTAACAATTTCATTATTCCAGATAAAAGTAATTATTACTGAGGAGAGTAGCAGTAGTTTAGTTCTGTTATGGGAATTTGGTTGCATGCGTGCTTCTCTTAGCGATTGTACATTTCATCCTTCCAGCAAGGCGGTGGTGGGTGTTACCATGTCAGCAAAGGTGACCCGATACAACGTGATAGGGTTAAGCGTCCTGGTATTTAGAACCCCTGCCTTCCTAAATGCCCTCCGGGCCGCTGACATTTTTCTTGTTGTGAATCCTTATTCGTTGTGAAAAGGAAAAGTGTGACATGGCAGCTGGCGCAGGGCCGCAGGGTAGGATGGCAAGGTTGTAAGGAACGCTTCCTAGTGACAACACAGATCTACCCAACTCCTGGGATCTGCTGCAGTGGAGACTTAAAGGGATACATCGGTTCGTCTGTTAACACATTGTTGAATTCATGGTTCCTTTTTAGAAATTTGTAGGAATTTTTTTCCTTGTTTTATATCTTTTTGGGAAGATCATGTTAGGCCCCTTTAATTTTTTTTATGTTTATTGCTATGGAAATGAAAGGGCACACTGCTGGCAGCATTTATTCCTGAAGGAGAACAATTACATCTCTTAGCCTACCTATCAGGTCTGCATCCCTGGTCCCATAGGTATGAAATTTTACATTGTGACTGGCAGAATTCCTCTCTTGTCTGTGGACTACCTTTTTCTTGTAGCGGAATCATTGGTCCTACAGTTTTGTACAATCATTGCATAAACAGTAAAAATGTTGTCTACCAAGAACATTGTAAATTTGCAAAATATACAATCCTCTGTGCCAGATGTTATAAGAACGATGATACCAGATACAGATAATGCACATTTTTATTGTGTGAAGACTGTTAGCTTGGTCAGGCTATTGATAGTCAAATACTCCAGCTGTTGTGAACATAGAGGATGAATTGATCCACAGTGCCTGTAGCAGGAGAGGTCAGTGAGAGCTTGTTTTAGGCATGGTTCACACCTATGCGTTTTTTACTGCATTTTGCAAAAAGGTGCTACAGTCCATTTAACATGGTTTCGTATGGGACACGTTCCCATTTACACATCTTTCAGCCACTGTGTTTTTGGAAAAGGTCATGAACTTTTTTAAATACAACACAGTACATTTTTAATTCAATAGACTTAAACGGACACTCAGCAGAAACACTTGTAGTGTGTTTTTGATGTGTTTGTTTTTTTCTGCCAATAGGAAAGTATTGATTTGATGCCATTTTGATAAAGCTTTGATGCAACTTTGGATGGGTGCGACTTTTTTTTGTTAATTGGAAAGTATGACAGTTCTGTTCATGTAGTGAGACTTTGATGTGACTTTACACTCTCTGGCACTCAAGTAGCAGCCAAGTTGCACCCATCCAAAGTCGCAGCCAAGTTGCACCCATCCAAAGTCGCAGCCAAGTTGCACCCATCCAAAGTCGCAGCCAAGTTGCACCCATCCAAAGTCGCAGCCAAGTTGCACCCATCCAAAGTCGCAGCCAAGTTGCTTCCATCCAAAGTCGCAGCCAAGTTGCACCCATCCAAAGTCCCATCCAAGTGACATCAAAGGCAATACTTTCCTATTGGCAAAAAAAAATACCGCCTTAAAAAAAAACCCCATATTGAGAATTTTTTTTTTTTTTTTAAACTACTTGCCAACTCCAGCAGCTCTTGTCAAAGAAATGTAATCTTGTGTCACTTCCTGTTTTGGGGTGTGAATGCACCCTCAGTCCAGGGAGAGAAGAGGGAATAAGGAACTGAGTGCAAGCACTACATTTTACACACGTTAAATTAGCACATTTAACCCTTTGATCGCCCCTGTTAATCCTTTGATCACCCAACCAGTGCCATTAGTACAGTGTCAGTATATAGAATTTTTCACTGATCACTTTATTCCTGCCACTAGTGAAATCATGCTATAGGTTGCTGATCACTGCCATTACTTGTATAGTGTTTGTACGGATCAAGTATTGCCTCCTTTGTATAGTGTCCCCAAAAACACAGAGTTAGCATGAACGGCCCCGTTCACTGCCAGATATAGCGTTTAGCCGCTTGTGGGCCAAGGCAATTTATACGCACAACAATACATCGCTGCCCACCCAAATTCAGCTATTGCTGGACAATTTGCATGGAAACCTATCACAGTTTCTGAATTTAAAATAATGTAAGGGCAGAGGGGATATCTAGAGTCTGATAGACCCCAGATTTCTCAAAAAAGAATATATGACAATGCCCATTGATGTTATAGGGGATATTTGCATTCCCTGTGATAGAAGTAGAAGTAAAAGTGATAAAAAAAATAAAAATAAAAATGAAAGGGACAGTGTAAAAATTATTACAAAAATCAAAATAACTAAAAAAAAAAAAAAAAAAAAGCACCCTTGCACCCACCTTCTCCCCACTTTCGCGCACCTGCGTGAGCGAGCGTTGACCCTGTGCCAGTATGTAAACAGCGGTTGCACCATGCATGTGAAGTATTGCCGTGAACATCAGATCAAGGGCAGTTATTCTAGCACTAGACCTCCTGTGTAAATCTAAAATGGTAGCTTGTAAAGGCTTTTAAAGCGTTGCCTATGGATATTAAAAATGTATGCTGTTTGTCGCCATTGCATGGGGCACGTGCAGTTTTAAAGCATGTCATGTTTGGTATCGTTTTACTCGGCATACCATCATCTTTCATATTTTACCAAATAATTGGCCAATATATTATGTTTTTGTGCATTAAAAGTAAAAAAAGTGTGTTTTTTTTTTTAAATTGCTGTGCAAATACTGTGTGACGTAAAAAAATTTCAACACTCACCGTTTAATTCTCTAGGGCCTCTGCTTTAAAAAAAAATTATAATGTTTGGGGGTTCAAAGTAATTTTCTAGCAAAAAAAATGTTTTTTCATGTGAACAAACAGTGTCAGAAAAGGCTTGGTCTTCAAGAGTGGGTGATGTGTGGCATAAGCTTCTAATGTTGGCCCTGAAATGTCTGGATAGTAGAAGCATCCCCTCCAGATGACCCCTTTTTGGAAAGTAGACACTCCAAGGTCTTTGCTAAGAGGCATGGTGAATGTTTTGCCGATCTTATTTGTTGCCACATGTTTTTGGAAAACAAAGAAAGAAAACAAAAAATATATTTTTTATTTTCTTTTTTTTCAAAACCCTGTGACAAAAATATCTGTAAAATACTCACCATGCCTCTTATCAAATTCCTTGGGGTGTCTTTTGAGGGGGGAGGTGTTTGTACTGTTCTGGCATTTTAAAGCCTCCGAAACTGTGATAGGTAGTGGGTAAGTGATATGAAGAAATATGCCCTTTAAAAGCCTGGAGGTGGTCATTGGAATCTGGGGGCTTGTATGTGGCTAGGTTGCCAAAAAGTCTTTCACATGTGGTATCCCCATACTCAGAAGAAGTAGGAGAATGTGTTTGGGGTGTTATACCCATGGCATGCATCAACAATATATAATTTAAAATGACAACTTTGTGTAAAAAAAAAAAATGCCAATCACAAAATTTGTGGCAAAAAATAAACTCAACATAGACTCAACATAGACTCAACATACCTCTCTGCAAAATCCTTGGGGTGTCTACTTTCCAAAAAGGGGCCATTTGGGGGGTTTATACTGCCCTGGCATTTTAGCACCTCAAGAAATGTGATAGGCAGTCAGAAAGTAAAAGCTACATAAATTCCAATATATACAGTGGGGATCGAAAGTTTGGGCACCCCAGCTAAAAATTTGTATTAATGTGCATAAAGAAGCCAAGGAAAGATGGAAAAATCTCCAAAAGGCATCAAATTACAGATTAGACATTCTTATAATATGTCAACAAAAGTTAGATTTTATTTCCATCATTTACACTTTCAAAATAACAGAAAACAAAAAAATGGCGTCTGCAAAAGTTTGGGCACCCTGCAGAATTTATAGCATGCACTGCCCCCTTTGCAAAGCTGAGACCTGCCAGTGTCATGGATTGTTCTCAATCATTATCTGGGAAGACCAGGTGATGTCAAGCTCAAAGGTTTTAAATGCCCAGACTCATCTGACCTTGCCCCAACAATCAGCACCATGGGTTCTTCTAAGCAGTTGTCTAGAAAACTGAAACTGAAAATAGTTGATGCTCACAAAGCTGGAGAAGGGTAGGAGAAGATAGCAAAGCGTTTTCAGATGTCAATATCCTCTGTTCGGAATGTAATTTAAGAAATGGCAGTCATCAGGAACAGTGGAAGTTAAAGCAAGATCTGGAAGACCAAGAAAAATATCAGACAGAACAGCTCGCAGGATTGTGAGAAAAACAATTCAAAACCCACGTTTGACTGCACGATCCCTCCAGAAAGATCTGGCAGACACTGGAGTTGTGGTACACTATTCCACTATAAAGAAATACTTGTACAAATATGGTCTTCATGGAAGAGTCATCAGAAGAAAACCTCTTCTACGTCCTCACCACAAAAATCATCGTTTGAACTTTGCAAATGAACATATAGACAAGCCTGATGCATTTTGTAAACAAGTTCTGTGGACCGATGAGGTTAAAATTGAACTTTTTGGCCGGAATGAGCAAAGGTACGTTTGGAGAAGAAGGGGCACAGAATTTAATGAAAAGAACCTCTGTCCAACTGTTAAGCATGGGGTTGGATCAATCATGCTTTGGGGTTGTGTTGCAGCCAGTGGCACAGGGAACATCTCACGAGTAGACGGAAAAATGCATTCAATAAAATTTCAGCAAATTTTGGATGGTAACTTGATGCCATCTGTGAAAAAGCTGAAGTTAAAGAGGATTCTTGCTTCTACAAATGGATAATGATCCTAAACACACCTCAAAATCCACGGGGGATTACATCAAGAGGCGTAAACTGAAGGTTTTGCCATGGCCTTCACAATCTCCTGACCTCAACATAATTGAAAATCTATGGATAGACCTTAAAAGAGCAGTGCGTGACAGACAGCCCAGAATTCTCAAAGAACTGGAAGACTTTTGTAAGGAAGAATGGGCAAAGATACCTCAAACAAGAATTGAAAGACTCTTGGCTTGCTACAAAAAGCGTTTACAAGCTGTGATACTTGCCAAAGGGGGCAGTACAAGATATTAACTCTGCAGGGTGCTCAAACTTTTGCAGACGCCATTTTTTTGTTTTCTGTTATTTTGAAAGTGTAAATGATGGAAATAAAATCTAACTTTTGTTGACATATTATAAGAATGTCTAATCTGTAATTTGATGCCTTTTGGAGATTTTCCATCTTTCCTTGGCTTCTTTATGCACATTAATACAGATTTTTAGCTGGGGTGCCCAAACTTTCGATCCCCACTGTATACCATAGTTTGTAGACACTATAACTTTCACAAAACCCAATTAATATACAGTCAGGTCCATAAATATTGGGACATCGACACAATTATAACATTTTTTGCTCTATACACCACCACAATGGTTTTGAAATGAAATGAACAAGATGTGCTTTAACTGCAGACTGTCAGCTTTAATTTGAGGGTATTTACATCCAAATCAGGTGAACGATGTAGGAATTACAACAGTTTGCATATGTGCCTCCCACTTGTTAAGGGACCAAAAGTAATGGGACAATTGGCTTTTCAGCTGTTCCATGGCCAGGTGTGTGTTATTCCCATAATTATCCCAATTACAATGAGCAGATAAAAGGTCCAGAGCTCATTTCAAGTGTGCTATTTGCATTTGGAATCTGTTGCTGTCAACTCTCAAGATGAGATCCAAAGAGCTGTCACTATCAGTGAAGCAAGCCATCATTAGGCTTGAAAAACAAAACAAACCCATCAGAGAGAGAGCAAAAACATTAGGCGTGGCCAAAACAACTGTTTGGAACATTCTTAAAAAGAAGGAACGCACCGGTGAGCTCAGCAACACAGTTGTAATTCCTACACCGTTTACCTGATTTGGATGTAAATACCCTCAAATTAAAGCTGACAGTCTGCAGTTAAAGCACATCTTGTTCGTTTCATTTCAAATCCATTGTGGTGGTGTATCGAGCCAAAAATGTTAGAATTGTGTTGATGTCCCAATATTTATGGACCTGACTGTACATGTATTGAGATTTTGTTTTACCAAAGACGTGTAGCAGGATACATTTTAGCCTAAATTTATGACTAACTTTTAGTTTATCGGATATTTTTTATAACCAAAAGTGAAAAATATTGCGTTTTTGTTTTTTTTTTTCAAAAATGTTCGGGATATTTTTAGGTTTATAGCGCAAAACCGCAGAGGTGATCAAATACCACCACAAGAAAGCTCTGTTTGTGTGAAAAAAAGGCCATACATTTCGTTTGGTACAGCATTGCATGACTGCGCAATTGCTAGTTGAAATAGCCCAGTGCCAAACAGCAAAAAATGGCCTTGTCAGGAAGGGGGGTAAATCCTCTGGAGGGCAACTGGTTAAAGCTCTTTTACTGCTTGTTACTTAAATGGCCAAATCCTGTACACTGATTCACATAAAGATAAAAATGGTGATGGTAATATTGTTCATATAGCAAAAAAAAGTAAAAATTCAGTTTATTCAGCTTCAAGTATTAGTTTTTGACAGTCGGGCTGCTCTAAAATTCACTTTACTAAGAAATTAGCTATGTTTTTTTTTTTATATAGAGTTTAAGAACAGTTAACTATATTTCTTTTATAAGGAAATCAAAACCTCATGCATCTTTCGATCAGTACCTTATGGGCCATCTTCTCCTTAGCGTCTTATCATTGGCCAATATCACTAAAACAGCATCCTGAGATTTAGGAGATTATACTGTATTTCGGTGCTATCTGCATCTCTTCGTCTGGGGGGAGGGATTTTCCTAATGTAAAGTTTACAGTGGCTGCAAAGTGAGAATATAATTCATGGCGCTAAGGGAAAGAGCTTTAATACTGTATATCAGTAAGTGACACAGGGTATGGTAAATATGAATGCTTTTTCATTGTTGGTAAGTGTCTATTTACTTATATCCTGTTTTAGTGAAGCTGCTTTTTTACTTCTGCTCTGAAAGGGTTTAGCTTGTATGTCATCTGCTATTGGAACAGGGTACAGCGAACTAATAACCTATAAATGGAGGTCTGTAATTATCCGTAACTAACTAACTGACCAGAGCAGTTCATACGAAATTGACACCTGCTGCTCTCTGTATTACAACAGGAAGTGTCCCTGTAGATAAACACTCCTGAAAATTGCCTCTACAGTATATATAATAGCCCTAACAGGCCACCCTGCCATTTATTTAACAATGCAATAAACAAGTCTGGTTTGCATTAGGCAATTACTGGTACTAATATAAACATAACATCCATTTAGAGCACAAATATATATAACTAAATTATGTTTTACGTCTAACTTTCTTTATATAAAATTCCCATCATCCCGTGCTCAATGGTGCAAATTTCAGATCAGCCTGCCCAGGCAAGGGTCAAAGACTAAAATGGGAGAGGGCAAAAGCAGAAGTGGGTGACACAAATTTATGCAGTCAGCTGTGTCTCTTACAGTCTCATGTTTCAGGCACTGAGGGAGAGCTTCAGTTAGAATGCAGGTTTATTGCACATTGACAGATTGTTGCAGTTTCGGAGAACGGGAGTTTTGTTTTTCGGGTAAAGTTAATCTCATGAAGCAGGGGACTTATTTTACAAATTTGCTTCTGCTCCTTTAAAAAAAAAAAGAAAAAAAGAAAAAAAAAAGTTTTTACACATTTATTATGGCAAAACTGGCATGGACAAAGAAGAGACCTTTCAAAGAAATGACTGCTGAAATGTATAACAGGCTGTTTAGTTTTCAAAAATGTTGTTAGCTTCGTATGAGAGATGAGATGGTGCTCGCCTGTTCCACTTTGGCTGGGTTTTCGGAGAGGTCGCCTTCACGGCGGTCATCTTTTTTCTGGGAAATGTCACCCTGGAGAGAAGATTAAAGTTTTATGGCGGATATATAGACACTTTCATAAAGAGCATTGTCTCCCTTCTTTCTCGCTTTCCTTTTTTATCTTCCAGCGGCCCAGAAAAAAGCGAGCATAAACCGCTTCAGTCGGATAATGCGATTGGCCAGAGGCATTTCAGAGTTGTCAATTTGCCACAATGCACCGTAAATTTTGCCGTCTGAGGATTGTGTTGGTGAAAACAGGATCAGGGGACGTATCTGCCATTCTCCCTCTACGTCCGTCTCTTTCCTACCCGTCTCCTAAAGTAGAACAGAGCATCTCACAGTGAAAGCGCCATGTCATGATTTACACAGCCTGTCCTTCCCAGGCCAAAACTGAGCCAACCACCGTGACATATTTAAAAGGCTAAATGGAGCTGATTGACACATTGAAGAAAACCGCCCAGACCAGCATCTTGTATGTCTTCATATGGCTTTCACTTTCATCTGCCATCTGAAAAATATTTAGTACTTTGTATTTTTAGAGCTAAGATGTACAAAGTTGTTGCACACTTGGAGATATGACTCTCTCTTCTGCATGTGTGCAAGCTGTTGATTTTATATTTGTATTTTTTTTGTTGTTTGTTAAAAGAGAATGTTTATGTCTTTCTAAAAATTTTTTGGGATTGGTTCCCACATTCCCCCTTTCTTTTTCCTTAATTTGGCACATTTGCATAAAATTGTATTTTTACATTTGAACTTGATTGACGTGTTTAAAATTTTTAAGCCAGCTGTTTAACTTTAAAGTGGAACTCAAGGGATTGAAGGTTTTTTAAAAATGAGGTGGCTTATAAGGGGTCCAATAAGGTGTATTCCACCTTGTGGACGTCTCTCTTTTATTTACTGTTTACATTTTTACTGAGCACTGGGAGTACAGCCATTGCTATACTTCTGCACCCCAACACATGACCTTCAGGTCTCTGATCTTGCAGCTGCAGAGTCTTTTGCAGCTGCTCTGCCCACCCCTTATCTCCTCTTGCCCAATCATGGAAGGCTTTGTATTATGTGAACCCATTCCTAAAATACAAAGTATTCTGTGAATCAGGGCTTGACACATTTGCTTTGAATCTAGTAGCCAGCTAAAAAAAAGTTAGGAGCCAGTTTTTTGTAACCACTTGCCTACTAGTTACTTTTGCCCCCTTCCTGCCCAGGCCAATTTTTAACTGGTGGGACACGCAGGGAAGAAATCCCTGCAGTACTTTAGAAATCGCAGCCTGCACGGGAACCAAGGTTCCCAGTATGGTTGCGATATCCAGTGCGGGCGGCGTGTCATCAGGATTAATGGCACCTGCCTTTGGGTCCTGTATTCCTCCGTATGGGTGGTGTGGCTGCAGATGTTTGTGCGGCTCCTGCAGCGGCAACACCCGCACAGATGTGAACCGAGGGTAAAGAACAATTGCGCGGTCATGCAACACTGTACCCAAATTTAAATTTTTAGCTTTTTTTTTTTTAGCCAGAGCATTCTTCTAGTTGTATGTAATCACTTCTGGGGTTTTAATTTGTTATTAAATACACAAAGAAAAGACTGATCATTAAAATAAAATCTTTTTGTTCAAATAAGTAATATTTCTTCACTGATGTGCGGTGATGAGGCTGCACTGATGGGGCACTGATGAGGCTGCATTGATAGGGCCACTGGTGAGGCTGCACTGATGGGGTAACTGATGGGGCCACTGATGAGGCTGCACTGATGGGGTCACTGATGGGGCCACTGATGAGGCTGCACTGATGGGGCCACTGGTGAGGCTTCACTGATGGGGCCACTGATGAGGCTGCACTGATGTGGACACTGATGAGGCTGCACTAATGGGGCATTGATAGGTGGCCACACCGGCTGTCACGCTGCTGATTCCTGCTCCGAGGTAAGGCTGAGAGTCTCCCCAGAGCGGCAGGTGTCGCTGAGAGCCACACAGGGGACACTTTCTGCCAGCTCTGCTCCTCCTCTTACCAGTCCTTCCTACTAATGTAAAACCCTGCATCTCCACTAACCCGCCCTTCACATTTCCACTGCTCTTTGCCCTCACAGCGCTGCTCCTGCCTACCCCCCCCCGGCCTCACACACTTGACAGTGACACCTGCAGGCTGTCTGTCAGGGTTTCGCCTGGCTGTGCTCCCCTATGCTACACCACTGGGGCTGACAACAGCCCAGGCACCAGGCCTTATTTTCTAGTCGCCCTGGCTATCAGGATTCATTGAGCCCTACTGTGAATGGACAGTGTAGGGGAGGGGGACGTGCAGACCGGCTGCTGTGTAACAGAGCACATCTTTTCTGTCAGAGAGCTGAGAGAATAGCAATAGCTGTAGTCCCAGCACTCAGTAAAAGTGTCATTTGCAAATAAAAGATAAGTCCACAAGGCGGCATACACCTCATTGGCCCTAGTTCCTTAAAGATCAGCATATTTTTTTAATGGTGCTGTAATTCTTGGAGGTCTTTACCATGGTTATTTCAACTTTCAGGTATGCAACTGTCCTTTCCAGCTGAAACTTTTTTTTTAGTTTCTTACAAAACATGGCCACATGTTGCTTTGTGGTTGTTAATTAGTTCTTTCCATCCCTTTTCTGTCCCAGCCAATATCCACATTTTACCAGATTAGATCTCCTGGCCTCATCCCTTCCCCAGATTAACCTTTTAACACCTCTTCTGTCCTCCATCAATCCCAAGTTTAACCCAGATGTCTCCAGATAGTCGCTTAATACATGTATGGCTTCAGTAATCCTTGGCATCCCCCAGCTCAACCAAGGTATTTAGACATTTCCTGTATATGCATTTAATCAAGTAGCTTCAGCTTTTTGTCTGTCGTCACATATCATCAAATCATGGCTTAAGGTGGGTTTGTGCATTTTCTACAGGTGTTCCAATCACAGTTATATGTGGCACTGTTTTATTCCCAACCGTGTGATAGTTACTTGCCCATCATAGGTAGAAATTCCACTTCTGAAATGATTGCACTGTGGGTGGCACAGAATAACGACCACGTGCCAAGGCTCCTGTTGAGTGTTTACCTGCTGCGTGCAAGGCTTCTTTTTCTCTAGTGCCACATAAACATCTCAAAATAACATATAAACAAATGTGAACATAGAGCAGCACAGTAGTTTAGTGGTTATCAACTGTCTCTTGAAGCACTGTGGGCCTCATTTTTCATCTTCGTCAAGACATTATATGCATGTTGTTTGCATGTTCTCTCTGTGCTAGAATTGGGTTTCCTT
The DNA here is from genome assembly GCF_062004578.1 of Staurois parvus. Classification (NCBI taxonomy): domain Eukaryota; kingdom Metazoa; phylum Chordata; class Amphibia; order Anura; family Ranidae; genus Staurois; species Staurois parvus. The sequence continues at coordinate 4,436,900 of NW_028318148.1, read as the reverse complement.
CCACACTCCAAAGACATGTTTGTAGTTTAATTGGCTATTGTCTAAATTGGCCCTAGTAAGAGATAGGGGCCTTAGATTGTAAGCTTCTTGAGAGCAGGGACTGATGTGAATGTACAGTATATAAAAGCACTGCATAAATTGAAGGCTCTATATACATTGGTTATAGAAAAGAATCACCCACCTTAAATCAATGACATTTTGTTGCTTTGCCGTCTGAAATGAAGACAGACACAGTTTTTGTTTTATCCTAACCCTATTTACTCAGTGCAATTTGTAACATCCAAGTGAAATATATAACACATAATTTGTAGACTCAATCAGGTGTAGCTAATCACCTTCTCAGTGGCACACAAAGCCATTTGACTTTCAACTGTGATCAGCTGTGGTCATTTTGACTGGCTCAGCATGAAAAAAGCTTTCCTGGAGCCTTTCAATCCCTGATAGTGCAACTGAAGCAAAAAATCAACTCTCGGTGGCAAGGCGCTGTCAAAAGATCTGGAATAAATTTGTGGACAGGCACAAGTCAGGAGATGGATACAAAAAAATTCAAAGGCTTTATCAATGCCTGGAAGCACAGTGAAGTCTCTTATTAAGAAGTGGAAGGTATTTGGTACAACACAGACCCCCCCTGGATCAGGATGTTGCTCCAAACTGGATGAAAGAACCAGGAGGAAACTGGTCAAAGAGGCTACCAAGATGCCCAGAGCTTGACAATTCCTATGTGCTAGGTTGCCATGGCCACCAGAAACTGCGTCCTGGCACCTGGAACCTGCTAGTCCACATTGCCCCGTGCTTCCCCACCCCGCATACTTGGCCAGCTCCTCTTCCCTGCCCCACAGTGGAGTCCAGCCAAGGGTTCTAGTGTAGTGGCAAGATGAGTATCCCTTGAAAATCGGTATCCCCTGAAGCAACTGTGCATGTGCCGATTTAAGGCACGACAAGCCGATCACCAAAGTTGCTTCAGGGGATACTGATTTTCATGGGATACTCCTCTTGCTCCTACTCAGGGACCCTTGCAGTGTCCTCCATCCTTCCCTGTGCACAGGGAAGTCCCGGAGTCCAGATGAAGCAGGGGGTCCTGGAAAGTCCCAGAAAAGCAGCGCTCCCCCTGATAGACACCTCAGGCCCGCCCCCCCCCCCCCCACCACACAGCCACCCCTGCCAGAGATCCCATGGAGCAGAGGATGTGGTTCCCCCACACTGACCGCCCCATCCACACCACTGGACGAGTGCTCGGAGGGTGGCCAGCCGCGTACTGGAGCCTGTCAATGCTGCCTTTAACTGTGACGCTTGGTGTCCCCACTGGAGGATCAGAGTCAGCGGGGACACCAAGTCCTGCCACCTGTGTAACAACGGACAGCCCCACCTCCAGCACGGTGCCGACCCACAACAACAAGGCTACCCCTCCTGGCACCAGATCCTCTCCATTGACACCATCTGGAGGAGCCACAGCTGGACAAGTGAGATCCCCACTCCCGTGAAACTGCTCCCCTTTTGTGATGCTGCCCCTCACCTGTCTTTCTACCCCCCTCCTCTGGTGCTGCCCCTCACCTGTGATGCTGCCCCTCACCTGTCTCCCTACCCCCTTCCTGTGAGGCTGCCCTCTCCCCTCACCTGTCTCCCTGCCCCCCACATTTGACACTGCCCCCATCTGTGACACTGCCTCCCTTCTGTGATGCTGCTGCCCACCAGTCCCGCTGCCCCCCCACCAAGCCTGCTACCCTCCCTCCTGTGATGCTGCCCCCCACCTGTCTCCCTGCTCCCCCTCCTGTCCCTCTGCCCCTCACCAGTCCCGCTGCCCCCCTCCTGTGACCCTGCCCCTCACCAGTTCTGCTGCCCCCCTCCTGTGACACTGCCCCCCACCTAGCCCACTGCCTTCCCGTCATGCTGCCCCCCCATCTCCCTGTCCTCCACTTGTCTCGCTGACCCCATACACCCCCTCACTTTAACTTTTTTAGCTGGCTCCTAAATTCAAAGCAAATTTGTCAAGCCCTGATGATGCCTACAGCAACTCTGAAGCAGTTGCATGGATTTATGACAGAGTGGTCATTGTGTGCATGTGACAACTATATCACAAATTCTCCACAAATGTGGCGATAGGAGGTTTGAAAGAAAAAAGCCACTCCTCAAGAAAGGTCAAGTGCAGTCACAACTGAACTTTGCCAAAACGCACATTGAAGATTCTGAGGCCACATGGAAAAAGGTGTTCTGGTCAGATGAGACTAAAATGTAATGATTTGGCCTCAGCACCAAACAATATGTCTGGCAGAAATCCAGTACAGCTCACCATCCAAACAACACCATTCCTACAGTAAAGCATGGAGGTGGTAATATCCTGTTATGGGGGAGTTTCTCTGCAGCAGGGAATGGAGCACTTGTCAGGATAGAAGGAAAATTGGATATTGAGGCAAAATACCATCAAATTGTTGAGGAAAATTTGCTACCCTCTGCCAGAAAGTTGTGAATGGGAAGATTTGCCTTCCAACATGACAATAACCCAAAGCACACAGCAAAAATTACCACACAGTGATTGAAGGAAAAAAAGGTGAATGTCCTTACATGGCCTAGTCAGAGCCCAAACTTAAACGCCATTGAAAGTCTGTGGAATGACTTGAAGACTGCAGTCCACAAACGGTCACCATCAAATTTAACTGAACTTGAGCAGTTCTGCAAAGAAGAGTGGGCAAATATTGCAAAGTCTAGATGTGCAAGCTTAGCAGAGAGATATCCCAACAGACTAAAAGCTGTAATTAAAGCAAAAGGTGGTTCAACAAAATACTGACACAAAGGGGTGATCCTTTTTCCAACTCAGTGATTCTGTTTTTGAATTTGTTTCCCCGACATGTTGTTGCATCTTTCACTTGGATGTTAAAAGTTGCACTGACTAAATAGAGCTGGATAAAACAAAAAATGTGTCTGTCTTCATTTCAGGCTACAAAGCAACAAAATGTGATTATTTAAAGGGGGGGGGGGGGGGGGTTGACTTTTTTCTATACCCACTGTAAATGCCTATAATATTCATCTCAAGATTCTTTAACTTGTCTCTTATAGAATTTCCACCTCTGACTAATGCCTGGTGATGGAGAGCCAGTGAGCGGCCAGTCTCAGGCACATACATCCAGAGAGTCGAGAATAACCGCTCTTTTCTGTGATATATGTCTGAGCGCACTTTTGTTCTCGATGAAATGGCGGCAAGCATTTTTCATGAGAGACAGACACGTAGGAGTCATAAATCTCTCTGGGTTTTCTGAAATGGGTTTTATTCTCGGGTTCTGTCTGTCTCAGAGACATTCCCAGGCCTCTGAAAAATACAAGACCATCATTCATGGTCGGTCAGTCCTGGCTGAATAATGATGTGAGCCTCTGTTCTATACTGTCACGCCGCTGCTTCGTGACATGACGGGTATATACCCCTATGAACCGCTGCTACTGAATGTCGGCCCATGATTCCCACCTGTTCTACTGAAGCAGGACCTTTTTTGTTTCCACCTGTCTTATTCTACTGGGGTACAGGTGCAAAAATGTTAAAATGTATTCAAAGCTGAAACTTTCTGTTTAGTCCTGGAAAGAATGTGAAATGATAAAGTAAATCTCCTCTCTGTGACCCCTTCTCATCCTTGGCAACATGGACACTAAATATTCTGTATAAGATCAAGGAATGCTAAATAGACTCCTTGATATAACACATGAAGTGTGCACAGGAAAGCTCTGACATGATCAACAGGTACATTTTTGCACTTTTTAAACTGATAAAACAATATGCTTTAAAAATTATATTTATTGGATCAAAAGGTAGCAAGTAAGAGAAACTCATTGATAGGGGTCAATCAATTTTTTATTTTAGGTTTCTACATTGCAGTTTTGTACAACTATAAACTGTCCTTGAGCTGCAATAAAGAAGTCTGAGGACTACATAGAGCCTGCAAGCAGCAGTGTGCCATGTGCAGTACACCACATTATACAAGATCATAATGTGACGTCTAAGGAAGTGGTGACACATTGTCACGGCAGACGTTTTAATCTTGCTATGAATTTAACAGCATTGCAAGAAATGACATTCAGACCAAAAACAGCAAAGTAGAAATTGTAGCTGGGTGGGTAAAAATGGCACCAGGATGGCAGCATGTGCCTTTCTGCTCCCTTCTTGCTACGTAAGCAAAGTAAAAAAATTGGATCCATATGAAAATAAAGGTTGACCTAGCGAAGGCCAAACTTTTCCGACCGACCGGCAACCAAATCCGTCTCATTCCAATCCAAGCACGGGCACCCGTCACTCTACAGAAACAGAATCTCCCTCTTCTGAGCGGCTGAATATTTCATGGTGAGAATTAAATATTGAACAGTGCGGTCCGGCTGTCATCGCGGTAAGAGAAAGGAGACTGTGTCATGTTGCGTGCATGTCGTTCTCTTTGTAATGTAGCTGTGTCATTTAGAAAATGACATGCCTGTTTAAAATGCTCTTCTGCGGGCCACTTTAATTAAAGCAGAGACATAATACTAATCTGCTGTCATTAATGAATTTTTAACCGCCGCAGCGAAAGCGGAGTGACGCAGGGGGGGGGCTGCTCTTATTTTCTGGATTGAATTTTGAGAGGTTTTAACTCTTTACTGCAATCTGCAACAAAAAGGCCTGCCATGCTGGCAATTTTTTATATTGCAGGTAGAAATCTGGATTTTCATGTAGACTTGCCACATATTCTACATCATTTCCAGAAGACATTGCTTTCACTTCACTTGTCTTCATCCCTCTGGACAGTTACACACATGTGGAAGAATTCAAAATATGAGGAGCTGTGTGCCACCATTCCTATATGCACAGCGTGTCAAGGCTGAGCATCTCTGTAACAGAAACAGAACATTTCTCAGTGCATTTCTCCCCTTTTCTGTTTAAGCTGTGTTGTGAGCTTGCTCGTTATAGTGAAGGTAGAGGGCACAAAGTTTGTGGGGATGTCACATACTGGCCATGCCTGATGGCTACTCTGCCTTTGGAAGGATGGAAGTAAAAGTGTTTATTGGTTGTATATAACCATTTCAGCAAAAGTAAACCTTCACAGGAGGATCATGGATGCTGTGCATCTCTCCTTCTGAAAGTGCTACTTTCTGCTAAGTTGATCCTCTGGCTTCATTAACTTGAAACAAGTATCATAATCTGGACTTCTGACCTCCCTGGTGTGTAGACTTGTCCAGGGTCATTGACTTAACGCAGAAGCATGATGATGAACATCATAGCCAAGCAACTGGTATTTTTAGAAGAAAAATGGCAAAGCTAAGCCCCCTTATTCTCTCAGTATGGGTTTCCTTATTATTCTGTTGTTAGTTGGACTGGATTTCTTCCTTAAAGGATAGTACGCCAAAAACAAACAAACAAAAGTTTTCTTTATGTAAGCTAGATACAAATAATAATAAAAATATGAACAAATGTTTGTACACCCAAAAAGGAAATGAGATATTTGCTGTGGAGTCTCTTTTATATCAGCCATTTTAGCTAAGGAAGTATACAGTCAACCCATGGCCAGGTTATGGACATTGAGGTGCCTACACATTTCTAAGAAACTGTAAACAGAGAAAAAAAAAGCTGCTGCACTCCAGATATATCACATATGTCCTAATTTATTGTAAGAATTATGTATGACGATCCCTGCCTTAGGACCGCCCACTCTGACAAGTTTCACCGAATCAGAGCTTGGTTTTAGAGAAACTGTAAGTGAAGCTTTAAAACAAGCCCTCACTGACTTCTATGGATGCAAGCATTGTGGAGCAAGTCATCCTCAATGGCTGCAGCTGCAGATGACACTGAGGGCCTGTTTTACAGCTCATTTACAGCTTATGAATTTGTATGTAAATATCCATAACTTGGCCACAGTTTCAGTGAACTGGACATCACTTTTATGCCTAGAACAATATCTGCAAAAACTATACCAACTTAATTTTAAATTGTAAAGTGCGTCTTTCAGTTTTTCATGAAGCAGGGAATTCCTACAACTCTTTTCATTTTTTCTTTTTTTTTTTTTTGCTGTAAATAAAAATGTGCCGCACTCTAAGAGTAGAATATTTTTACTTAAATCTTGGTAGCAAAAGATTCAGTGTAAAACACCAACATCTGTCACTCTGAAAAAAGGAACATCTGTTTTTCTGAAACATCTCTGCTTTTTACTAGCCATTTTCATTTAAAGTTTTACATAGTGTCTCCATTGGCTGTGCATCCCTTTTTAGGCGTGAAAGATGAAATGTTTTGCTGTCTCATTCGCCTCTGTATTTGTTCTAGTGACCGATCATTTTAGTTTTTGATGGTGTGTGAAAGGGTTAGAAACTCTGTTGTGTTGTATTACTATCAGTATCCCAGCACGTTAGATTTCCCTTCACTACCTTTCTTGTAAAGCTGATCACCTCCTGAAGCCCTTAGAGCTCATCACACCTGTCAGGTTTACTGAGGTGCAATGTGGAGGTGTGTTGGGGTACCAATGTACATTCTTTTAGTTGTCTCCATTGTCTTTGCTGTTGTTGATAAACTGTGGCCACATGTTTCTGTTGCTATGCTGCTTCCCTGTTTACTCATCAAGCTCTGATTCGTGTTTTTATATTTGTGTTGCACAATCTTTTCTATGCTTTTATGGCTGTTTTTGGCTGTCCAGAGGCCGCTACGCCCTAGAACGTCGAAAGCAAGATTGTCCGTAGGTTAACTGCTTCAGCTCTTGAGGTGGTTGGAAGAAAAGAAGGCCTAAAGTACCGAATTTCCATCCCATCCATCCCATTCATTCCACCTATATTCTGGCCTGGACACCCATTTCAAATGTTCTCGTCACCTGGATAAATCCTTCTACTGCCAGACTGAGGGACAGGAATAGAATCCTAATTATATTTGTCCTCTTCTGTATATCTCCCCCTCCCTCTATAGCAGTCACTCGGGCGGCAGTGTGTGTCTGCTCATCACTTCGGGTAAATCTTTTCACAAGGAAATTGTCACAATTGTTTGTTTTTTATTTAATCTTTTTTTCAAAAGAACTCTGTAATGGAATGTTTTCATTACTGTAAATTATAAAATAAAGCCACAAACGCGCAAAGATAAAAGACCAGCTCTGCGCCATCCTTCTGAGAGCTCTGTAATAATGGCTGCTCTCAGTAGCGTGCAGAATATTGTGGAGCTGTGTGGCAGGCAGGGAGGGGGTTAATATCGCCGCCGTGCCCTGCAGAAACTTGCCTTACAACAGAGACTAATAACTGTTTATTTCACAAGGCTTAATTGCTTTCCAAGTATTAAATGATTCCAAATGATTTGCGTTCTCAAGCTTCAGCAGCCGGAACGATTCTGAGACAATGTCTGACAAACCCGTCTGTAGGATTCAGTGTCATTACTCACTGTGTATCTGACTACCACTCTATATGCAGTATCTTGGGGTAATACAATGTTCCATGTGAAGGACACCCACATCCACATATTATACAAGAACAATAAATTGCGGATTAAAAAATTCCTGCTTGGCTAGTAGAATAAATTAAAAACGAAACAATCCTAATGAATTTGAAGTGCAGAATTTCATTCAAGGGTTGAACATTAATATCAAGTGTTATTATATTATTATTATACAAGATTTATATAGCACCAACAGTTTGCTCAATGGTTTACAATATAAAGGGAGACAATACAGCAACAATACAGTTCAATACAAGAGGGTTAGGAGGACCTTACAATCTAAGAGCACACACTCTAATCTAAGAGCACAAGTACAAATTATAGGAATTGCAACCATTTTTATACACAGTCCCTCCATTTTCAGGGGCTCAAATGTAATTGAACAAATGAATATAATCATAAATAAAATGTTGATTTTTAATATTTTGATGAGAATCCTTTACTGGCAATGACTGCCAGAAATCTGGAACCCATGGACATTACCAGAGACTGGGTTTCCGCCTTTCTGATGCTTTGCCAGGCTCTAACTGCAGCTGTCTTTAGTTGTTCTTTGTTTGTGGGACTTTTTGCCTTCGACAAGTGAAATGCATGCTCAATTGGGTTGAGATCAGGTGATTGACTCGGCCATTGTAGAATATTCCACTTCTTTTCCTTCAAATGCATCTGGGTTGCTTTTGCAGTGTGCTTTGGATCATTGTCCAACTGTACTGTGAAGCACCGTCCAATCAACTTTGCTGCATTCGGCTGAATCTGGGCTGACAGTATATCTCTAAACACTACAGAATTCATCCGACTGCTTCTGTCTTCTGTCACATCAAAAAACATCAATGACCCAGTTCCACTGGAAGCTATGCATGCCCATGCCATCACACCACTGCTTCCACCATGTTTTACAGAGGACGTTGTTTGCTTTGGGTCATGAGCTGTGTTCCAAGCCTTCTCCACACTTTTTTCTTCCTGTCATTCTGGTACAGATTAATCTTAGTTTTATTCACCCAAAGAATGCTTTTCCAGAACTGGTCTGATTTTAGATGTGTTTTGGCAAAGTCTAATTTTGCTTTTCTATTCTTTGGGCTTATGAATGGTTTGCACCTTGTGATGAACCCTCTGTATTTGCTCTCGTGAAGTCTTCTCTTGATTGTAGACTTTGACAATGATACGCCCACCTCCTGGAGAGTGTCCTTCACTTGTCTGGATGTTGTAAATGGGTTTTTCTTTACCATAGAGAGGATCCTGCGATCAACCACCACTGTTGTCTTCCATTGACACCCATGCCTTTTTATGTTGCTGAGATCACCAGTGCGTTCTTCTTTCCTCAGAATGTACCAACCTGTTGATTTGGCCACTCCTAATGTTGCTGCTATCTCTCTGATGGATTTGTTTAGTTTTTGAAGACTTACAATGGCCTGTGTAACTTGCATGTGCAGCTCCTTTGAACGCATGATGTAGGTTCACAGCAATAGATTCCAAATGCAAAAAATACCACACTCAGAATCAACTCCAGACCTTTTACCTGCTTAATTGATGAAGTATTAATGAAGCAGTAGCCCACACCTGGCCATGAAACAGCTTTTGATTCAATTGTCCAGTTACTTTTGGTCCCTTGAAAAAGAAGGGATGGCTAATCTTAAGAGTTGTAATTCCTAAACCCTTCCTCCAATTTGGATGTACATACCCTTAAATTAACCCTGAGAGTGTGCACTTTCAGCCCATATCCATTATATAACTATAGCTCGAATATGTTTTGGTAAATAGCTGAAAAAAACTACAATTGTGCCTGTGTCCAAATATAGAGGGACCTAATTGTGTGTGTGTGTGTGTGTGTGTGTGTGTGTGTGTGTGTGTGTGTGTGTATATATGTATTAATGTGTGAATGTGATGGGTACATTATACGGTGCAGTGACTGATGTTAATGGCTTACTGTTCTCTGTGCAGCACTGCACAAATATGTCAGAGCGGTATAAATGTGTTCTAGTAATGGTAATAAAGGACTGTGTTGGGGACATTAGAGTGGAAGCTCCTTTGAAGCAGAGACTTGTGTGAATGGTTCAGTGTTCTGTGTACAACACTGTGGAATATGTCAGAGTTATAAAAATTAACAACAGTGGTTGACTGAAGTGAGACATTAGAGTGTCATCTCCTTTATTGCCAAGAACGATGTGAATGGTGCAGGTAGCAATAGAGTGTGTTTAGATTACTGACCACGTTGTATTTATTGATTACCACTCTAATAATGACATCTCGATAATCGCACTGCCAGTACCAGGTCAGTCTGAGTATTGGTGTTCTTGTTAGAAGCGTTATTGAAGTGCATTGATCTGTGATGTCATACAGGGATGTTTACAAGTCATCCGTGTCTAAAGAAGCCAGAGGCTTTGTCATCTGAAAGGTTTCAGCCGTGTACCTACCTGTGCTTTGTCCAGCACTAAAAATGTTTTAACTAGAGTTGTTCTATAAGTGGCATTTCTATTGTACTGGACTAATCAATAAGGCAGTCGGAGAGGTTCAGGGCACTCCATGCCTTTGTCTTGATGAACATGTCTCTGTCATGGTGAACTTCTTACCTCTGTCTTGCTGTATTCTATATTTCTGTCTTTGTTCACCTCATGCCTTGATCTTGCTGCACTAAATGTCTCTGCCTTGCTGCATTCTATAAGATTAGAACTGCAGCGATATTGAAAGCAGCTGTAAACCCAAAAGCAAAGATTACATTGTAACTTACCAATTATTAGATTTGATGGCTGCATTTGTGTTCTTTTTTAGGCTTTCTTTTATCTATTTTCATTAAATCTCTTGTTTTCAAAACAGGCTGTCTTGGAGATCACAGAGATGAAACAAACCATTTACCACTGACAGGAGTGATTACGATGGTCAACGTTTATATATTTATGTAATACCTTAATCCTAAAAGGAATAAAACTGCTGTAACTGCTTATAAAGTATTAGCTGGAGTTTGGCTTTAATTTGTTAGTGTAGCTAAATCTGCTAGTACAACACTCCCCTCCCCCCACACGGACAATGCTGCTGCCCAAAGGTGCCCCCTGTGCTCCTACTTTCAAAGTGGGGGCACTCTAATACAGGAGATGTGTTACCTGCCAGATCACCAGCTGAAAACAGAGGTGGGAAAAAGACTAAAAAACAAAAACTTATGCAGCCATCACATGATGTGATTGGTACACTGCATTATATTACATTTTTGGTTTTGGGTTTAATACTGCTTGAAGTCCAGTGTTACATCAAATGAAAGATTATACATAAAAGCCAATTAATTTCAGGGACCAAGCCTTGCCCCTTCATCTGGACTGTAAAAAGGCACACAAAATATCCATTGACTCAATACCTAATTGTGTGATGCCCATAATCCATAGTGAAATGCACTGCTGGTAAAATAAATAATATTCAAAATCATAGATTACTGCTAAAGGTTATAATGGATTGGAGAATTACCGATTCTGATGCTAAAAAAACATGGAATAGATTAAGTAAAATATATATTATGGGGTTGATTTACTAAAACTGGAAAGTTCAAAATCTGGTGTAGCTGTGCATGGTAGTCAATTCACTTCTAACCTCAGCTTGTTCAATTAAGCTTTGACATAAAATCCTGGAAGCTGATTGGCTTCTCTGCAGAATTGCACCAGATCTTGCACTGTCCAGTTTTAGTTACTAAACCCCTGCATGGATATCTTTCTGCATTCCACACTTCTGTCTCTGTGCACACTCCATGTCTGTGTCTTGCTGCATTCTGTCACTATTGCTTCAATCCACCGAATGAATTTACTAAAACTGGAGCGGCTTTGCTTGGCAACCAATCAGCTTCTAGCTTTCATTTTCAAAGTTTAACTGAACAAGCTGAAGCAGTAGCTGATTGGTTGGCATGCATAGAAGCATTGCAAAACCTCAAAAAAAAAAGCCCTGAGGTACCTATATGCGTAATCAGATAAACAAAGCGTAAACCGGGAGTCACTGGAAACCAAACTATTGAGTAACTACACAAAAAATATGACTAGCTATGGACTCAATCGGAATGAGGGATTTGTGTATATATGTATAAATATTAGTATACAAAATTGCTTGACCGGTCAAGCAATTTTTGAGCCTACCTCTGAGGCAGCCGGTTGTACCAGCAAAACCGGTCAAGAATGGGCCATTACCACACTCCCAGGTCCCCCAGTGAGCCCCTCACGGACTTCCATCTTATGAAAAGTACCATTGCTTGTTTTGGATGCTCATCATAGCGGCTTCAACCTGTTTTTTTTTTTTTTTTTTTTTTTACCCCTTGCTGACTTGCTGTTATACACCTGGAAGGATTGTCTATACTGCACTGTTTGCTTACATTTCATCCATTTTGCTCCGCCTGACTCAGAAGATAATTTCAATGCTTAATGTTCAAAGGGACTGCCTTGTTGATCTTTATGCATGTGAAGGGGAGTGTGTGGTGGCCATTCCATGTTTGAGGAGTTGCTGCACATATTGAATGCTCAGATGGACTGCCATGTTCATTCCTATATATTAAAGGGATTCCGTCTCCACTAAATACTATTCAACTCTGCATATAAGTCACTGTGCATAGAATGCTGCAATCCAATTATCTTTGATAAAAGGAGTCTCCATGCTGGCATGTTCACCTACACTCAAGGGACTGCACATTTGTTTATTGCTCTACTCTGTCAAGCCTGCAGGAGATAGCTTGGCTGCTGAATCTTGTGCCTTACAAAGAGTGTGCACTCTCCAACCAAATTCGGAGCATATTTACTTCCAAGAGTACGAAACGTACATCAGGAAATCTTTTAGCTGGATACCAATATCATGTCATGTATGAGGGAGGTTATATTGGCCTGCTAATCTCCCCTGGATGGTGCCCCACTGTCAGGCGCCTGAGGGAGTTGCACACGGAGTCCTCTGGACTACATGTGGTCGTTTTGTTTGGGACTGGATACTGTTACAACTTCATGTTTTAGTGCAAGAGGGAGATCCACTTGGCTCATTATGTCTTGAATATCACATCCTCCCCTGGATTGCACTAATCACTGTATGAGAGGTTCAGTGTTTGGTATTTTCTGGTGATCTCAGCCAGTCAGGTTATAATGTAGTAGGCACAAGAGCATACTTTCCTTTCAGGATCATATTTCTATATGTATTTTTGCATATTTTGTCATATGGAACAAATGTCACTGCTTATGAGGAGAGTCATCCTTATTAAGCAATCTATTGCTAGTCGGTATCCCCCTTTGGGGATCTTTACCTGGGATCTGTAGAATGTGGTATGATTTCTTGTGTTTTTGTTTTTAACTTTGTTTTTGTCAATAAAGAAGTGTTTGTGCGCCATTGACCACCATTTCCTTTTTCAGTTATTGTCCTGTGCATTACTATTTATGCATATATATATACAAATCCCTCATTCTGAGTCCATAACTAGTCATATGTTTGTGCAGTTACTTATGCATAGATGCACAAGATTCTTTTCTGCTCCAGTCTTAATCCTTTTACACATGACGAGAATATCAGACGAAAAAGACTGCTTTGGGAGCGATTGTCCAATAATGTGATCATTAGTACACAGCTTTCAGGAACCGATCACCACAGTTCATGAAAAATGATCTGAAGGGACCAGCACAAAATTTTTTCTTGTACGATACCAGAATGAGCCATTTTCGTTTAATCAGTACAGTATTTGTCCGTAAAAAAAAACTGAGTGACCAAGACTGCGCATGATTGGAAATGGAAGAATACACTACAATGCATTACATCACTTCCAAAGTTGTATTCTGTCTTTCGAGAACTTTAATAACATCTTCATTTTCAATATGAGACTGACATGCAAAAATAAAATTCCGATAATTCATCCGATATTTTCATTTTGTGAACGAGGCATTAGTTAATTTCCCTCCATGTTTTGCTGCACTGAATGCCTGTCTTGCTGTACTTCATATCTCTGTCTTGCTGCTGGTTCCTAGTGAACTTTGCAGCCTACCACTACACACTGCTATACTCCTGAAAGTGATGTTAAACTCTGATTAAAAAAAAAAAAAATCTGTTCAACAGGGATGTCCAATTCCTATCATCCGACGCCTGGGAAATGTCGTTCGGGGCGCCAGGCAGGTAGTTTTTTTTTTTTTTGCCCTTAGCCCTGCTGTGGGCAAGCAGCAGGGCTCACCTGTCAGGTATAAGCATTCAGGCAGCAGCGCTGCTGCCCGATTGCTTCCACACAGCCCACAGTGTCAGCCTCTCCCCCGCTATATGTCCCGGGCTCCGGTTGCCCATCTGCGGGCCCGAGACTGGTTTGGTGGGTGCCACGGGATATGGTATAGAGTAGGGAGGAGGAGAGCGGACACATCCGCTCCCCTCCCCTTCTTCTCCAGATCCGAAAGTGATGTTACGTCACTTCCGGGACCCCGTTCGACAGATTCCTGATCATTGAGGCCAGGGAAGAATGTAATGCGGTGCAATGTGCACCACATCACATTCAGTGTAGTACAGAGGAGACATGCAGGGTCTTTGAGACCCTGCATGTCTCAAAAAAGAGAACCTGTCACCTAAAATCATCACATAGGGGACTTTTTGTCCCTTATGTGATTAAAAAAAAAAAAAGTTAATTTTTTTTTTTTTAAATGGAAGTTACACCCAAGCATATAAGGCCCCCACATATGTACGCACGCACAAACATAAAAGCAAATACTTGGGCTCCTACACATGAAAACGTGGATTGCGATGCACGTTACATATCGCCGCTGATGCCAGAATGAGAGCAATAATTCTAGGACCAGACCTCCTCCGTACACTATACTGATGACCTATAAGGGGCTTTAAAAGTGTCGCCTATAGAAAATATAGGGTACTAAAGATTGTTGCTGTTTCACGAGTGCACACAAATTTAAGGCTTGACAGGTTGGATATCTATTTCTCGCTGCAATATCATGTGACATAAAAAATTGGAACTACCGCTATTTTATTCTCTAGGATCTCTGATTTCAGAAAATATATAATGTTTGGGGGGTTTGTGTCATCGTTAGGCCTAAAACAATTTTTTAAACGTGTGCAAATAACACAAAAACAGCTCTGGCCGCAAAATAGATAAAGGATAAGTCTGACACTCCCCTTTCCTGACGAGCAGCCAATTGGTGCTCACTACACTGCAAGGTCTCTCCCCTCCCTGCTAGTCCCCAGGTGCAGTGTGGGAGACAGACAGGCAGGGAGGAGATAAACCGTGCAATGTTAAAAATATTAAACGCTTAAGTCGCCATAAAGCCCCTTTTTGTTTTTAAAAGCCCCAGACATTACTTAAAGCAGATTTAAATACAGTTTTGTTTAAAATGTATGTTTTTTTTATCAGGACAAGTAGATTGTCATGAGGGACAAGTAGATTGGGACACTGAGTCCCTGGACAAGTAGTTTTTTCAAAAATTTCCACACCCCTGATTCAAGTATGTATGTGTAACTTAAATAAAAGTCTCTTCTATTGTTCTCTGCCTCCTGCTTATCTCCAAATTCCTTGTTTTTGTTGCTGTGATCTGACTTCTCTTAGAGGATGGCTCTGTTTGCTCTCTATGGCAGTACACATGATTGCAACTAACATGCACAGTTGGAAGTGAGGGGGGAAAATGAGAGGTTCAGGAGCTCACAGAAGGCATTACAAGGAGCTAGAAAATACAGTAAGAAAAAACTTCATGTAAAATAGACTATAGGGCCATTAAATTGGTTGTAAAGCCTAACCATTTTTTACCTTAATGCATTAGTTGCATTAAGGTAAACAATGTTTAGGTTAAAGTATTGCCCTCTTACTCCCCACCCCACCAATATTTACCTGAGACTGATCTCAATCCAGCGCTGTACACGAGAGCAGCAGCTCTTTACTCTTCTCCCCACTTTCACAGGCTTTGCTAAGAGCAGCGGGAGCCATTGGTTCCCGCTGCTTTCAGTCAAATCTTGTGATGAGGGAGTGGGGTGGGGCTGTGTCAATGGACACACACAACGCTGCTTGGGATCAAGCCTACAGGAGTGCCATGATAGGAAGCGGCTAGTATAACATGTTTGTAGAATCTAAAATTTTACTTTCTGTAAAATAACAATCACTTTAAGTGGTGGATATGTACAGTCAGGTCCATAAATATTGGGACATTGACACAATTCTAACATTTTTGGCTCTATACACCACCACAATGGATTTGAAATGAAAGGAAGTGCTTTAACTGCAGACTGTCAGCTTTAATTTGAAGATATTTACATCCAAATCAGGTGAATGGTGTAGGAATTACAACAGTTTGCATATGTGCCTCCCACTTGTTAAGGGACCAGAAGTAATGGGACAATTGGCTTCTCAGCTGTTCCATGGCCAGGTGTGTGTTATTCCCTCATTATCCCAATTACAATGAGCAGATAAAAGGTCCAGAGTTAATTTCAAGTGTGCTATTTGCATTTGGAATCTGTTGCTGTCATGGACCTGATTGTATGAATAAGGATATAATTTAGTCACTTTAAAGCTAAACTCCAAGCAAACTTCTACATACAGTGCTCAGCATAAATGAGTACACCCCAACAGATTTGTCAGAAAACCTTTGACTTTCCTTTCAGAATCAACATTTTCTATGAGACACTACACTACGAAATACTCCCACAAATGTAGGCCATTGATTGCAAACAAGGTTTGTTAATTTGTACACACAAAAAGTATTTTTCCTAACAAATTTATTCAAGACCATGTTGCAAAAATGAATACACCCCAATGAAAGCCTAAGGAGCAAAGCTGAATTTTAGAGAAAATCCTAATTGACAAGAATTTTACTGTATAATGAATAATTAGACTCACCAGTAGTTAAAGGGCATTGCTTAAACTGTTACTAAACCCACAACAGTAAAATCAGTCTGTATATGAAGTAAAGCATGCTTGTTATACTCACTGTGAAACTTAAGGGGTTAATCCTCTGCATTTTGTAAGAATGCTGTTTAATCCTGACTTCCCTGATCCCCCCCTTCTTCCAATGTCCCCCTATTATCTCCTAATAAAAGATATTGTGTGGAGTCACTCTACACATGCTCAGTTTGGTGTGTATTTCTAGAGAGGTTCTTTTTCTCTTGGGAGAGTGCAAGTGATCAGCATAGGGCCCGATAGCACTGTCCAGACAGAGGTCCTGCATCCTCCTACAGCAGAATGAAAACTCTTCCTACAAGCTTTAACATGTGTTCGGCTGGACATTGATAGAAGTCACAAGACTGCTCTAACTGCTGATGAGAAAGGGTATTTAGCAGTTTATATTTACTAAAATAATTGCACTTTCATGTTCTGTGTACTGTGGGAGACCAGATATAGTGAATGCAGAGTAATGAGTATAGTAACACTTTAACAAAGAAGACCCCTTCCCATTTCATGCTGCCAGCAATGACACCACATGGAAGAGAAATGTCACAAGATCTGAGAAAGAAAATAATTTCTTTACACAAGAAAGATGACGTTTACAAGAAGATCAGAAAAGCTGTATTTATTTTTCAGAATACTGTAGCAAAAGTGATACAGAAATTTAACTAAGATGGAACTGCAATCATCTCACAGAGATGTCCAGGCCATCCACGTAAGTTAACACGTCGACAGGAGCATCTTCTGATGAGAAGGGTTGAAGAAAATTACTATGCAAGTTCACTGCAGTTAGCTAAAGAAGTAGAAAGCCAAACAGGGGTGATTGTTTCCTGTGACAAAATATGGCGTACACTGTAGAGGAATGGCATGCATGGGTGTCATCCATGAAGGAAGCCTCTCTTAAAGCCCATGCACAGAAAAGCCTGCCTAGAATTTGCCAGGGCCCATGCTGAAAAAAGAAGACTACTGGAACTTTGTACTCTGGAGTGATGAGACCAAGTCAAATGTTTTTGGAACAGATGGCTTCAAAACTGTATGGCGTCACAAAGGTGAGGAGTACAAAGAAAAATGCATGGTGCCCACAGTGAATTTGGTTGATTAGCAGCCCTGGTGGGTCTTTGGCTTTCCTAAAATCGGCATTGGCAATACTAAAATGAACAGATTCCAGCTTCTTTCCAAAGGCATTGGGAGGGTAACAATGAGGTGGTCAGTGAAGTAACCCATAGCTCCCAAACCTCTGTTTACCAATTTGCTTAGTTATGCAGTGCACTCTGATTAGTCTAATGTGGAATTCAGGAAGACAGGCCCTCTTTATTGTGCTGCTGTCACTAATGCTGGATATTTGCATGTGATTCGTTTTGCTTTGTTGCGGTTGTTGAGTACATACAGACAGGTGGATGGATTAGTTTTAATAATAATTATGTTTGTATTTGAATTTCTAATTTTGGCAGAGTCAAGATTGAATTTTATTGTGCAAATGTTCTGTGCAAATTCTTATTTATTTTCTTTGTTTCCTTGCAAAGTCATGAGGCTGTTTCTTGGTGAATACATGGGGCAATGTCACATCGCTGTCTGCGCTATATATGACTTAGCTGGAAAGGCAGTGTTTAAAATGTAACCTGCTGTTAGATGAGTCTGCTGGCAGGATACATTACAATAAAAATACAGTTTGTGTAATATTAGCAGTGTATTTCCTGTGCTTGTGTGTGTTTTATTTGTGTGCGATGTGGTCCTGTCACACAAGTAGCAAATTGCACTTTGTTCCTGTGTGGCAGGGCACAGAGCTCATGCTTCTGACTCTCCGATATACACAACTGCATAGCCAGCAGAGTGACATCACAAGTCATCTGCAACGTCCATAGTTGTCTCTCCTCAAGGGTTTGTAAGCACTATCAGAATGCGGAGGTCTTCCTTAAGTCACAGAAACTCTTCCCCTAAAGATAGATTTACAGATGTTTATAAAGTAGTATTCTTGTTGGCCCATGGAACAGACCCTCCCATTATCAGGTTTATTTCTGGTATTCATGGAATTGTGGGAAGATAATATAAGAACAGATTTTAAAGCCCAACTCCATGAAACTCTGCAATTCTCCCTTGCAGTGAGGCAGCACACACACTGCAAGGGTTTACTGCTCATTTAGGTCTAAGAGACATTTAAAAGTAGATTTCCTTATCCAATCCTCAGCTCCTGTGCTCTGCTAGACCAGCCCCTGCAGAGTCTTCTCCCCCTTGCTTTGATGGTTTAGGATCCTGATGTTATAAAGACCAATGCATGGTCCCTAGTGATGACCTTGAGAGGCAGTACACCTCTGGAGTATAGGGGAGCACCATGTGTCAGAGAAGCATTGTATCAGGAAAGTTAAAGTGCTTCTCTCCCTTAGATGCAGCCCCACTGCAAGAGAGATTTGTTTAAGTTGGACTTTAACAAATGATTACACTTTTTTTTTTTTTCAAATACTGCTAGTAACTGCCTTAAAGTATAGCTAAGAGTTATACTTTTTATTATACTGGATAGAGTGGAGGGGGATTAATACCTGTCAGATTTTATTGCTGTCTGTATTCCCATTAGAGTGATTCACCCTCTCTATTTGTTCCGTTTACCAATACCACTAAAAGTGAAAGAAAATCCCTTTTGGGCAGCCACCAGAAAAGAAACAGAGGTGGCACCTTCCAATAGAGACATTCATTATGGTTACCCTAGTGGCAACTAGGGATTTCTTGACTTGGATGGATTTCTTCTTACTTCCTGTTGAAATGAAGGGAAATCTCCCCAATGGGACATAGATGGCAGAAAATGACAGCGATTATAACCCTCCCTTACTCCAAAATGAAAGGAAAAATGTTGCCTTTACTTCTACACATTTTTGTGTGTTTTTGTAATGTCAATGGCAAAGCATTGAAAATGAACTAAAAGTGTGATTATTATAATTTTTTTTTTTTTTTATACTTGGGACAGCTTTCAAGTCACATATCCATATTTGCTGTGTACCTGCAGGAAGATATTGCATGAAAAATGCATGCATCATGCTAAACACCCATTCTGTACTTTGAAAAAAATGTGTGTACACTTCGTAGTGCACTGGTGTGAATGGGCCCTTCATACCAGAACACAGAGTTCTGCGATGTATGTGTTATGGAGTGCTGCTGAAAAGCCTGATCACACAAGAATCTGGGGCATATGACATGTTTGCACAGAATGCCATGCGTTGTGCTGTAGTGGACTCGGGTGTTTTGGGTGCTGTTCACAATAAATGGCAGTGAACCAAAGCATGCAATGTGCATTACTGCAATACAAGTGGTGTGCAAGGGCCCTTAGAAGAAGGCAGTTGTGGAGGGGGCCCAGAGAAGCAGTTAGGAGTTGTAGAAGGACTACAAGTTCCATTGTGTTCAGCTGCCAGGAAAATTGCAGCTTTTTGTTTGTTCAGGAGGCGATGATGCTGCCTCCTGTAAATCCTCACAGCCAGCATAACACTCCTTTGCCCTCTTCAAGTTAGCAGGGCATGCTGTGTCTTAGTTCCTCTGGTGTTTTTAGGGTCACTGAGTGACATCCCCCCACCCCATGTCTCTTGTATGTATGAAGAGACCGGCATATTGCGTTTGCCCTAGTGGCATTCTGTTCTCCAGGGGCTGGTTCCGCCCTGCGGTCCCCCCAGCAGCCTGTCTTCCAGGGGTCTATAGGCAGACCTTGGCTCGTATTCAGGAATTCCCAATTATCTTCAGGCGATCTCAGCTTCCAGCGTGCAGGGAACAAGCCTGCTTCTGTCTCCACATCTGGAAAATGTTACACTGGGGTGTGCAGAGTGTCGTCACACACACAGAGACTGACATCCCCCCTCCCCACCTCTGCTGGGTCGCCATCACCTTAACCCTTCTCTTTCCTCCTCTACCCAACCTTCACTGCTCATTACCTCTGCCTATCCAACATCACTTTAAAGCCTTCATTTCCCCATCATTAGACTGCCACTGAATTTCATGCCCACCGACAGGCTGCCAGCTTGTTAACTCTGGTCCCCTGCTCCACCCAACCTACCCAACTTTAACTCTCTCTCCCCCCTTCCTTCACCAGACCAAAATAACTTAAATGCTTCCATCTTCCCCATCAACAGGTTGTCACAAGCCTGTCCCTTTCATTACATCTACTAGAAGACTGCCGTCACCTTGTCCCTTCCACAAACGTCTACTGGACCGCTAGTACCTCAACCCTTTGTTTACCTGCTTTCATAACTCCCTTCACTTGAACCCTTGTTTTTTTCCCCTTCTGACCATCATCATTTTAACACTCCCACCCTCCTTCCAGTAGTTGCCATTGGTTTATCTTTTTTTTTGACATGCACTAACAACCCTCTATTACGTTAAAGGCCTGTGTCATTGGTTTTGGGCTTCAATGGCATTGGTTTGAGACATTTATAGATCATTGAGAATTCATTAAGGTGGATATGACCTTCAGTTGACATCCTTCTGACCTGCATTTGACCTGCTTCAAGCAGAATTTGCATTTCTATAGACTTGTATGGAAATGCAAAACCTATCTGACAGGAACGAAAGCTTGTTCACACAGACCCCAACCCTTGCATAGTCTCCTTCATCTAGCCTCATCACTCTCTTCCCCCACCATCATCACCCTTAATCCTCCCATTCACACCATGCCCTCATTACAATCACACAGGAACGTACGCTCACTATCCCAATCCATTTCTTCATCTCTTCCACCAGGTCACCACCATAACTTCTCCTTTTCTCCCTCTTAATGGTGAATTATTATTGCCTATTCACTGGCTGATTTGAACACTACAATGAAATGAACTGAGAATATGAAGAGCAGAATGAGATTGTGTCATGGATATAAAACTTGTGAAAGCATCGTCTGACAATAAACATCACCTGTCAGTGTCAGCACACTCGTCAGAAAAAGTGATCAGGGGATTGGTGGATGGTTGATTGGCATTTGTCGATGTTGAGGAACTGGAGGGGGGCTCATGAGGTGAAGGAGAGAATCGGGAGGGGGGCTTATTAGTCTAGGATGCAGTGGTTGGTTTTTGGTGCTTGCTTAGAGAGCTGGGGTGGGTGGGGGCTCATGAGTCCAATGCTGGTGGCTCGTTACCATTTGTTGGGGTTGGAAAAGCAGGGGAAGGGTTCATCAGTCCAGAGGGTTGCTCATCAGCTACAGTGGGTCATCATCAGTTCTGATGGAGTGTACATGTGCTTGGTTATCAGGCTTATGGTGACCATACACACTTCGATTTTATTATCTGATCAATGTGCAGTTTGATCAAAGCAATCTAATCTGATTATTTTAGACTGGATTCGTTCAAACTGAGTCGAACGGCCAGAGTGGAAAATTATCAATTGTTTTTCATTGATTGGCAACACTGAGATACTTCGTGAATATGATCGTGTTTTTATCGTTTGGATGATTAGATTACATGTTAAAATCAGAGATACGATTAATAACTTACAATCAAATCTTGACCATCGATCAAAACCTACTTTTCCCATGTGTAGCATATTGATAGAAGGGTTGTCAACTATAGATTGATTATGCATATTCGGAGAAGATTGATGAGAAAAGAAATCGATCATTTATTAAAGCATGTAAGGTCACCATTAAGGGTCCTTCAGTCAAGCAGGTGTTGACTAGGGAGGAGGTTTGTTGTGGGTTACCAGGTCATCAAATCTTTCGGCTCTGAACTGAAGCCTAAAAGGTGTAAATTGTATGTTGGTGAGGGGGCACTATATGGGACTTCTGTGCAGGACTCTGAAATGTGCACATTACAAGGACTGTGGGCTGTCTGTTATTTGTTTTCATTCATTTGTTTTTGTTCCTAATTTATTTGTTTTTCAGAACGCTTTTGTGTTACACATATAAAAAAAATAACTTGTTTTCCTGGTCCATTTCTTCCCAGTCTTTTCCTGGGACTGTCAGTCCTGATGATGTTTCACACCCTCTTCTCACATCTGTCCTCCCGTCTGCTTTCGGCACCTCTTCACTCCTCCCTCCTGCTTTCTTCTGACAGTTCACCCAGTCACATTTCCTTTTACCCCCCTCTCCTGCTCTGGGGGGAACCTCTGGTTGGAGTTGTCACAGTGATGGTGGAGGGATTGCTTGTATTAGGTGTAGAATTGTAGTACACACGCAGCCCGGCCTTGTTGGCTCCTTTTGTCCGGCACACATAGGAATGTAGCTCTGTGACATATTTTTCCTGAGGGGCGGAGCGGGCGTGGACTCACAACTACCCCATGATGGGAGCACGTGGTGGAAAATGCAACACACATCAAAGGTGCCTTAAAGCTGTATTCCAGACAACATATTAGATACACAGATGAATTGTTTTGCTGACAAATGATTTGTTTTCTGACTATCCAGTCTGATGATTTACAATCTCTGCCACACAGCACAACTCTGTCTGGCAGGGCAGGAGGGTCCTCTCTTCTCTTCTGCAGTCATTTTGGATTAAGTAATGGAGAGTTATAACCCCTGTCTGTGTTTGTCCTCTGTTTCCCATTGGGGGGGGGGGGGGATTTCTCTTCACTTCCTGTTCCTTTGCCAGAACAGGAGGTGAGAGGGAATCCCTGAGCCCTCATGCACACTGGACGTTTTTACAGCAGCTGTTTTTGGCTTTTGATGTTTTTTCTACAGCTAGTAAACCCCCCAGCATGTTATCCTATGTGTCCATGCACACACAGACTGTAATCAACATTTTTTTGGCAGGGATGTTTTTGGCTGAAAAAAAAAACCCCCAGGACTAGTGGGTTTCTAGAGGAGTTTGTTACCTGTAAAAATGCTCTAATGCTGAAAATTGCAGTAAAACGCAGCAAACCAGCATTTTTGGAAGTTTTTTTGCCAAAAAATATTTTTTGGGTAAGAAAAACCAAGTAAAAACGCAAGCGCAGAAAAACTTTGCTAATCGTGGCAAAACCCTGCTAAACGCTAATGCAAAAATGCTAAAAAAAAAGCTGAAAAACGCACGTTTTTTAACGTAACCTTACACAGCTAACATTACCAGCGTTATCAAAACGTCCAGTGTGAGGGCTGGTTGTCACCAGAACTAGTGTCTTCATCGGAAGACGTACCCTCTACTCCTTTTTCTGGTGACAACCCCAAATGTGGTATTTTCTTTCAGTGATAACAGAAAAGACAGAGAGGGTGAATCTCCATAACAAGGACACAGCAATAAAGACCTGACAAGTGACTAATCCCTCTCTGATCTTTCTAAAACTAAAAAAAGCCTTTAGTTATATTCTAAGTAACACCTAGAAGGTCTTCTGTCTCCCCCAGCCTATATTAGTGGAATGTGAAGCAGCACACTGATGAGGTCCTCTCTCTCACTCTGCTCTCTCCTCCTATCAGCTTGCCCCTTGCTAGCACATGGGCACTGCAGCACAACTGATTCACCGCCTATGTTGCAGCTACCTCACACAATCTGAGCTCTGCTGTATGAGGACAACAGGAGCTAATACAAAGTCATATTCCGATATTTACACAGTTTGAATTAAAAATAAATAAAGTGGGCATGAACTGTGATGGTTGTGCTAGAAAAAGCCAAGAAGAGGGACTAGTCACTAGTATTGCCTGTAGGCTTTCAGTGGCTTTCTCTGTGCAGAAGAAACCATCTTGGTGGAAGAACAGGGCTTTGCTTTCTCTCTCATGACTGGTTGGGTGATGATAAAGAAGCAGCAGCAGAGCAGGTGCAGGACACACAGACTGGATACATAAGGAAGATCATTATATTGCAGCTTTTTCTCCAGCAAGGAAGACAGTGAGCAGCACAGTGGTGACATCCATCACCAAATCTCACTTCAGATCTCCTGAGACTAGCAGTCACAGGCACACTGCCTCTCTCACAGCAGGTATATAGCTGTAGGCACAGGAATGCCTAGGCACACACAATTGCAATGTTATTTTTCAGGAGGATTACAGAAGGTACTGCTTTGCAACAATAAAAAAATAAAAATTGAAGATATGTTATCTTACAGAAAATAAAGAAATGTTTAAGGTCTGGTCCAATTTAATGATCAGTTAATGAATACAGAGCTGTATTTATGTGTGTATCTGCCTGGAGTTCAGCTTTAAGCACTTAAAGGACCCCTCCATGTTTTTGATACTTTCGTGGATGTCTGAGCAGCAGTTAAGAATGTATGATAAACATGGAAAATCATATGTATATTAATTTCCACACTGTATTTCAGTTATTTCTAGCATATTCCCATTAATCTGAATGATCTTTGTAAACTTTAAGATCCCCACACATTTACTTCCTTGAATTCTATGATA
Source organism: Staurois parvus (assembly GCF_062004578.1). NCBI lineage: Eukaryota > Metazoa > Chordata > Amphibia > Anura > Ranidae > Staurois > Staurois parvus. Next base: position 4,412,366 of record NW_028318148.1, on the reverse strand, counting down.
CATATTCACAGTAGGCACTTCTGTGTCACCCATCCAAGCGCTAAACGCTGCGCCGCGTTTAAGGTTTTTCGACTAGGTGAGTTCATGTGTACACGAGGCCTAAGGAGACACATCTGTAGACTCTGCATGCAAGGGTGGCTTCACAGAATGCTGCAAGAGAAAGGAGCCACCGTGAAGCAGAAAACCTGAGGCAGTGATTGAGGCACCAGCTTAAACTGGAACATAGGCAAGGATTAAAAGATAAAGAAACTGCAAACTCAGTAAGTGAATAAATCAGCTGCTGAATATCACTTTATTTATTTAGGGGCTTTGAGTGATGACCCCTCCTCCTTAGCATGTATTGGCTGTGTGGTGGGAGCTCAGAAACAGTCCACCCCCCCTACTGACTGGATGTTAAACTTAAAGTGGTTGTAAACCTCAGAGATGAAATGAGAACAAAGCATATCCCTCTATGGTGTGCACTTGTCTCAATTCAGAGCACGAAGTGTCATTTCTGTCTGCGGCCTTGTTCCTCTGCTTTCATCATGAATCACTTCTGCCAAGATTTCCTGACACCAAGAGAAAAAAAGTGACAGGGGAGGGAGCTCCAGCACACAACCCATGATTGGCAGCCTCAGCTCTGTTCCTGTGTGCTGCGTGAAGGGGGTGTGTCCCTTCCCTTCCTTCCTCACCTCACTGATCTCTGCAGTGTGTAACTTCAGCTCTCTGCCCCTGATTTCTGAAAACTCAAACCAGCTATATAAATTCTGGACTTTGAACAGATTTAGAGAAGAGAAGTCTGCAGATGAGCAAGTATAACTTATGTTGGAGGATTTGTTTCATCTCTTTGTATCATTTGAAGCCACTCACTTCACTGGGTATATGTAAGGGTTTACAACCACTTTTAATGTGAAACTTCAGGCCACCTCCCTTGGTGGCTCTGCCCTACCACCATTATGGCAAGTGCGCAGATATGGTCATCGACTCTGTCCAGCCTTCGGGTACTGACAGACCCTGTCGGCACATCCACACATGAGCAAGTGATTTTCTGCACATGTGCAAAGAAAGGGATGGTTTTCGACTCCTCTGCTAACAGTCTTTTTTATGCATGTATTTGAACCCCTTGTGTGTGCAGATGTCTGGGAAAACTGGCACATGCGCGAATGTGCCCCAGGGCTCTCTTCAGACCCGGGCCATGTGGAACATCTGTGCACAGGGGGAGGGTAGAACTACTTGCCTAGGCACAAATAAAGTACTTTGAGAGAAGGTGTGGGGGGGGGGGGGCGAGCAGTGCGGTACAACATCACCTTTAGGGTGAAGGTCTGCTTTATCTGTCATCACAACGTCAAATGGAAGGACAGTCTTGTAAATGAAGCCCGTCTAAGCTTACCTTACTGACATCCTGGGTCTTCAAAATGCCAATGCTTCATTGCTCCCTGATTGGACATTTGCATGTGTGAGTACCTGCTGCTTACTCCGCACACAGTATTTCCTTACTCCGGCTTGTAGGTCACTGCAGGATGTATAAGCAGACAGGAGGAACCACAGTGTGCCTGGGGGGGCGCAGGTATTCAACCCACCTGGAAGGACCAAGTACCCGCAGTGTCCTGGGAACTGTGAAGTGATGGTACTTCAACACACAGGCCTCTGGAAAAGTAAGTATAGATGAGCTTCTATTGCAGGCTGGCTTTCTTTTATAAGTATACCTGTGGTCACAGCTGGAAAGGCTGAGACACAAAGTCACTGTGGGTGTGGTCTAAGATATATTCATTTGCATATTAGCCCCTCCCAGCTGCAGCAACAATATCATTAGGTAATCTTTGGAGATGTGTACAGCTTTGCCATTAAAAACTAGAAAAAAACGTTTTTTGCTGTCTGGTCAGGAAAAAGGAGAGAGATTTACGTGTATCTTGAAACTGCATTGTGTGTGATTGCTACTTTGCTGCTCATGGATAACAGAGTACGTTGCCTACATTGCATCTGATATATGGCCCTCCAAATGGTGCACAGCTGACAGAGAGATAGCTGTTCATGTTGCATATTTATTACAGAACCCTGTCCAGATCAATTTATGCAATCACCGAATGTGGCCCAATGTCTGATCAACTCGGGGGGGGGGGGGGGTTTCTTTTCACTTCTGACCCAAATCTACTTGGATTTGAAAAGTGTCTTCTCTGGAGTGATGCTGTTTTGGTAGGAAGAGGTGCTGCCGATGGTCTTTTTATAAGCAGGATGTTCTTACAGCAATTATGGCGCTCCATAAGGAAGTAACAGCCACCTTTCGACATCGACGTCCTGAAAATAGCTGTGCTGGAAGCAGCAGACTGGGATGGAGGAAAGGCCACTGGCAGCCGACACTCCACAGCTTTAGAAAGTGACCGTGATGTCGCCGGACAGATCGGCTGCTGTTTGCGTGAGAGCTAACATACTTGGAAGTAAACACATAAGGCTGGTGTCCCCGGCCGAGCAGGATGTGTGCAGCGCCTCCCGCTCTGTAAAGCTGCAAAATTGGATTTTATCTGTGGAAACATTCTGATCTGCAGTGTGAGGACGGAGCTGTTTATTCCCAGGCAGAATGAACTTCTTAAAGGCAATGACCTACATTTCTGATCGCTATAAAGCCGGGATTTCACAAACGGCTTATTAAAGAGGAACTCTGCTAATCTCTCCCAAAATGGCTACAGAATATTACCTCATTATCTTTTTTCCAACAAAAAAAAACTTAAAGTAGAACTAAAGGCAAAACTTTCTTTTTTCATTTTGGATAGAGTAAAGGGAAGTTATAACCGCTGTCTTTTTTTTTTTTTTCAATCTGTGTCCCATTGGGGTGAGGGTTCCTGTCTGATATACAAAACAGGAAGTGAGAAGAAATCCCTCCGAAGTTAAGGAATCCCTGGCTGTCACAGAACTAGTATCCCCGTTGGGGTTGCAAGGCGTTTAAACCATTAAACTTTATTATAGGCATTTGTGGTGTGGTTTTAATGCTTGGCAAACACCTCAGAAATGCGCATGGGGCTTTTGGAAAGTGTTTGAGGAATGTTAAAAACGCTTCCCTTACGCTTGCCTAACACCTGTCAAGTGCTGTAGGGGCGTTTGGCAAGAGTTAGAAATTAGTCAAGTGTGAACAAGCCCTAAGGCTTATTGCTGAAACGCGTAAGTCATTTTATTGTTTTACTTACTTGCTGTAAGAGCAGAGGGAAAAAAAGCCCATTCTTCTCTTTTAAAGGCAGTTGCTATGTAGGGCAAAGTACGTAGGGCAAACTTTAATGCCCTGTTATCTTAGTGAAAGAACATGTGACTCCTCTTCTTCCCTTATGGCGGCTCTGGTGCTTGACTATCCAAATGCCGGCAGCTTCCCTAGGGGTGGGAAGAGAGCGGTCAGCCCTATGTAAGCTCTGTCTTCATTTATCTTGGAGCTTACACGGTCTTCTATTCACTCCTGGGGGTGGACAGAGTGATGGGGGTCTTGGCCTTGAATTGATCTTGTTTCTTTACCCTGGAAAGGGTCACTTTAAATTGAAGTGCTCAGGAAAAGAATATGGCAGCTGCCATTGCAAATGTGTTTTTTAAGGTTTAGGATTTCAGGGTAGCCAGTTTGCCTCACTACTTAGTGAGCCACTGGCCTAGAACAACAAGCTTGTGTATATTATGTGTAGGGACAGTAGGTGTGCACACCTTTATTCCAAGCCAATGAGTGAAGAAAGGATGAGGATGACAACTCTGCAGTTGCCGTATTTCCATCTTTGTACTGCTGTTGTTTCATGGTGTAAAAAGAAGCATCAGATTGCTTGCAGGTGGTTAATTCCCTCCGACTATTGGGGCCACTCTCATGTCGCCCCCACCTTCCTGCTCGTTGGCTGCTGAAAGTTAACTTTGAAGTTCTGCCAAAATATTTGATTAATCTCCTTTACACCATTGCAGAGACACTGTGTAACCAGGCTGTAAGCGCCGTTAAAATGCCGCTTTCAACTTTTAATCTTATAAATATTTTTGCACCCTTTTTTCTTAGGATAGATTCCTCTTTTAATGTTTCCGTCACGGCTGAACACCTCAGCTTTTTATCTGGTGCTTTTAGGCCAGATAAATTCGTTCATCTGTGTGAAGTTTCTGAGTCTGACTTCAGGGTTTAGAGAGATGGGGAGGGGGTGGTGAGCAGTGAGCAGAGGCCTAGAGCATGGACCGACTTGGCACATCAGCACTGCTTAGGACAACATCTTAATTCCTGCCCCCATCTTTCAGGGGGCGTTTAAGCACTCTCGGCATGTGGCTGGTTATCAGGGCTACCTTGTCCGGCAAGCTCGTGTCCCATTATGTGGCTGTGTGCTATTAGAGGATTAGCCGCCTTTAGGCCTGTTTGGAGGCTTACGCAGATTGGCATCCCCTGTACAGCCATGCTCATTAAAGAAGCAACTGAGGGCCTTGAAATGTGCCGTTATCCCCCCCCCCCCCATTCTGTTATGTTCGGGGCCCCCCACCAGGCATTGGAGTATGGGCCTCTTTATTGCAATGTGGTAGGCACACAAGTGTATAGACCCTTTGGCAATCCTTTAAGGGATGCTCTCATCAAGGTGCATGATTAATATGTCGCAGTTTTCATTATGACCTGAACACACTAAGATTCATACACTATATTGCCAAAAGTAATGGGACGCCTGCCTTTACACTCACCTGAAATTTAATGGCACCCCAGTCTTAGTCCGTAGGGTTCAATATTGAGTTGGCCCACTCTTTGCAGCTATAACAGCTTCAACTCTTCTGGGAAGGCTGCCCACAAGGTTTAGGAGTGTGTCTATGGGAATGTTTGACCATTCTTCCAGAAACGCATTTGTATGGTAAGGCAATGATGTTGGACGAGAAGGCCTGGCTCGAGGTCTCCGCTCTAATTTATCCCAAAGGTGTTCTGTTTGGTTAAGGTCAGGACTGTGTGCAGGCCAGTCAAGTTCCTCCACCCCAAACTCGCTCATCCATGTCTTTGTGAACATTGCTTTGTGCACTGGTGTGCAGTCATGTTAGAACAAGAAGGGGCCATCCCCAAACTGTTCCCACAAAGTTGGGAGCATGAAATTGCCCAAAATGTCTTGGTATGCTGACGCCTTAAGAGTTCTCTTCACTGGAACTAAGGGACCAAGCCCAACCCCTGAAAAACAACCCCACACCATAATTCCCCCTCCACCAAACTTTACACTTGGCACAATGGAGGCAGGCAAGTACTGTTCTCCTGGCAACCGCCAAACCAAGACACATCCATCAGATTTCCAGACAGAAGTGTGATTGGTCACTCTAGAGAACACGCCTCCACTGATTTAGAGCCCAGTGGCGGCGTGCTTTACATCACTGCATCTGAAGCTTTGCATTACACTTGGTGATGTAAGGCTTGGATGCAGCTGCTTGGCCATGGAAACCCATTCCATGAAGCTCTCTGTGAACTGTTGTGCTAACCTGTAGGCCGCACAAGGTACAGAAAAGCGTGATTCGTTACTCCAGAGAACACGTCTCCACTGCTCTAGAGTCCAGTGGCAGCATGCTTTACACCACTGCAACCAACGCTTTGAGTTACACTTAGTGATGTAAGGATGCTTGGCCATGGAAACCCATTCCATGAAGCTCTCTACGCACTGTTGTAATAATCTGAATGCCACACAAAATTTGGAGGTCTTTAGCTATTGACTCTGCAGACATTTGGCAACTTCTATTCACCGTGCACTTCAGCATGCCCTCACCCCGCTATGTCATTTTACATGGCCTACAACTTCGTGGCTGAGTTGCTATTGCACCCAGTTACTTCCACTTTTCAGTAATTGTGAACTCCAGGAAGAGTATAAAGTCATAAAACGTATTATCCCAATCAAGGAATCAAGAATCAATAAATGCAGCTAATTGTTCCAGTTCAAGCCAGGCTAAAATGTGTTATAGTTTTGGATAGAGTGAGGTAGGGTTAGGATCCCTGTCGGTTTTCATTGTTGTCTGTATCCCTGCTGGGAAGTTTTTTCCTCACTTCCTGTGTGGTCCGTGAAGATGCTGACTTACTGTGAAAAGTCTTGCATTATTATTTAATAGCCATACTTTAAAATATGACTCTACAGTGTTTTTTCTTTAAGGGCTTATTTAGACAGACGATTAAGCCTATCCTCCAAGCAGAGCCACTGGCAGATGCGTGTGCATCCACCTCGGAGCTGCGTGTAGTCATTCCGTAGTAGTGGATGCACACACAGCGGCTGCAGGGACACAAGCACATGTCAAAGCATGCCATGCAGGCAGGAGCGGGTGCATGAATTCAAACACAGAGGCTGTGCATTCAGATATTCTATCTAACGACTTCTGTACAACCAGCCTGTCATATTTTTTTTTTTAATCACTGATTGCAGCTATAGCCGCAAGCAAAGATCATTGTATTGTGATGGCTGGGAAACCCCCATGCTGTCAGAATACAATAGCTCTACAGGAGGGATTTCCCCCATCAACACTGAATGTATGGATGGGGGAATCAAGCAATTTTCTTTTCTTAGGCTATGGTTTAAGCAAAAGAAATTGATTATTGTATGGCTAGACTAAGAGGGGAGTTCAATTCACTTTGAGAGATTTCGTCTAACTTCCTGTTGCATATGTGACACAGGGAAGTCATCCCAGCAGTACGCAAACAGCAAAGAAATAACCTGACAGAGCTCTTAACCCGTCACTGCAAAATCTACAACTACAAAATAATGTTTGTTATACATACACTTGAATTGTGTGAGCATCAAGACCAGTACGTTCATCATCCAGTGATCACTACGCAAATGTTACTTACATTTAGGTGCCCAGGAAGAATTTATAATATTAGGAGTGTCATGTGTAATTATCGTTCTGTTTATGGCCACTCTCAGATTTATAACTCTGAAGTATTTCCCTTTAAAGATGTTAACAGGGAGGATGGAGGGGTCCTTCAGGGTTGTTTGTATGAGGGACCTTTGTTACCCGAGGCCGTGGAGAATTTACTCTGCCTGTATACTTCTGGAACTCTCATATAGTAGGTATTCTCACAGTCACGTCCCGGATATTTGCCACAGGGCGCTGCATGCCAGCTGTTTCCAGTAATATGGCAAAGCTGGCAGAGACTACCAGTGAGCTCGCAGTGAGAGTAAAAACCCAATTAGTGTCTTATCTCTTGGCTTATTCCTGGGAGCCCATTGAAGGAAGCAGCAATTTAATGTACGTTCCTTGTACTGTAAACGCTCACCACGCAATTACATCTGTCTGTTACAAGTTATCTGTCAGAATGCGGCGCAGCCATCTATCTAGGACCGCTGTGAAGTCTTCTGCAATAGGCAATTATCTTGGCGCGGCCTCCGCTAATGACCGTACCGCAAAGTTCTACCTAGTGGGAGGTGGATGTTTTTCATCTAATAAAGGGATTTTTCTATTGGTCTGTAGATGTATCTGATTCTCTCATTGATTATTAACATATTAATTACAACAAGTCATATGAATTCACATTTTTATTATCACTCATTGTAAATAAAGCCATCTTTCACATTCTTCCTGTATATTGGTGGGTGGGCAGCTCAAGAACAGTTTCTTCTGCCATCAATGAGCTGTGGAATTTTCTAACTTCATTACATTATCTCACCAGCAATTTATTGGTTTTGTATGTCATGGGTGACGTTTGTATTTTTTTTAGCTTAAAGTGGTTCTAAAGCTAAAACATTTTTTTACCCTAATGTGTTCCCTGCATTAAGGTAAAAACATTTTAGGGCTTGCCGTGCCCCCTTCCCCCTCTAAAAACTTGTCTCACTCCTGGATCGATCCAGAGCTGTGCCCAGCTGCAGACTTCTCTCCTTCACACAGGGACTGAAAGGCAGCAGTGGGAGCCATTGCTGCTGTCACTCAAATTCAGTGAGTGGAGGGCTTGCTATGGAGGCATTCGGTGAAGAGGAGGAACTGAGAGCACCAGCAGGGGACCCCAGAAGAGGTGGTTTGAGGCTGCTCATTGCAAAACTATTGCACAGAACAGGAAAGAATAACATCTGTTACTTTGGAAAGAAAAAAAACAAAAAAAACGGGTGCCTTTACAATCACTTTAAAGTGACACATCTACAGAGGTTGGACAATTGAAATACTACATGATTTTCAGGTGTGAAAGTGAAAACATGTTTCACATTGAAAATGGAAGTGATGTAACTTTCTTTTGCTTCTGCTGTGTGATGAGACACCTAGCTAACAGGTGGGAAGCGTCATTTTTGTCATTCACTGCATGCGCTGCTAGTGATATGTAATCATGTCAGAGCTTACTGAGCTTCAGAGAGGGGAAATTGTTGGTGTCCGCTTAGCTCGTGTCTCTGTGACTGAAGTTGCCAATTTATTTGACGTGTCGCAAGGTACAGTATCAAAGATTATGACAGCATATACGATTTCCGGGAAAAAAACATCTGGTAAGCATAAGCTCAGTCCATAAGCATAAGCTGCCATGATCAACTGTCCGAAAGAGACAAAAGGACATTGGGCGGGAGTATGACCCGGAATAGGAAAACAACTGCTCCAAAAGTGACTGCAGAGCTCAATCTCAGTCCCCCAGGGCTGGTTCACACTATAGAAAATCAGTCCCAGATGCGATCCAGATGCATTTTTGTATGCACGTTTTTTATGCATTCCAGTTAATTTTTTTCCTATCTCTTTTTCTTCAATTTAAATAGGGACATGTGCATTTTTGGTGCGTTCTGGTATGTATTTGATGTGGTTTACCGTGTTCCAGTACAGTTCTGTGCTGAAAAAATGCAGCTTTTTTTTTCTGCACCCGGCACGCACTGGAACTGCAAGCACTGATGTGAACTATGACATTGACAACCATATAACCTACTTTCTGTGCATTTTGGATGCAACTGAAACGCATGTAGCATGAGCCGGGCCTCACAGTGTATATAATAGACAGCGTAGTTTTGCCACTTTGAAGAGAAATTCCTGTTGATAACATGCCAATTTCCAATGTTACATTCCCTGTGGTACGCCGTAGTGAGCCCAGCCATCACTCGGGATCTCAGACATTGTCCTGTAAGTTTACTGCCACTTCTGGATAGAGGTAGGGATTTTATTGGAAGATATTAAAATTATACAGCAGAATTACAACCTTTCTGTCTCCACCTAAACACATAAAAATATTGTATTACTGGGTTATATTTTCTTTATGTGCAGAATGGTTTTGGCTGAACTTGTGGATGAGTTGACCATTCTGTGTTGTTGTTATTATTATTATTATACAGGATTTATATAGTGCCAACAGTTTGCTCAGCGCTTTACATTATAGTGGGAGACAATACAGTAACAATACAAATCAATACAAGAGGGATTAGAGGGCCCTGCTCCTTGGAGTTTACAATCTAGGAGGGAGGGGATCAAGAGAAGTCCTCCACAGTCTGCTGATAGCACTTGCACCTATTTGAGTGCCTTTCCACAAATGAATATATGTTGATTCTGTCGTCAAGTTTAATCACTCTGCCTTCTTCTGTCTGCAAGCTTGCACAAAAATGTTGATTGTTAGTCTGGATTCATTCTTTGCTTTTTGTATAAATCCTAAGCAGGTTTTCCCATCAATGGTTTATACAATGTATGAGCAGTATGAATGCACTTGCCTTCTTTAGTAATTGATGGATAATCCTGCCGGACCTACGCACACCTGGCAGTTGCAGTGGAATGCTGTGATATCAGGAGAGGCAGTCTTCTAGATTTGCAGAATCTTGCTGTAACAGACAGAGGTTTTTGGAAAATGCAGATGAAGATGGAGAATGCATCCTAAAGTGTAGTTAAACCCAAAACCAAAATTGTAATATGTGGCAGATTACTATCCCTTGATGTGGTGGCTGCCTTTTTTTCCTCCTGGTTGTCACCCTAGGCTGCTCTCCTGATACGGACTACACACGTCTGTGTCTCTTCATCTCTATTACATGAGGGGCAGGGCAATTGGTAGTGTACAAAAGATAGCTAGGAAAAAAGACATTCTTTGGTGTGGCTCACAGGATGGAACAAGAACATCGCATTACTGGCAGGATCAAAAAGTATTTTCTGTACTTCCTGCAAATGTTCTTAGCTTGAAAAGAAAAACAACGACAGCCATCACATCTATGGAATGTAAGCTGCAACATTCCATTTTTGGTCTTGGGTTTAGGTATTCTTTAGGCTGTCCATAGACTGATCAATATTTGACTGGTTCAGCAGGGACACTCCAAATTTCAATCAGTTTTTGCTCATACCTCTTCATTAGATTAACTTTTGTTGGAACTCTTTATGATCAGCGGCTGCAGCTGCTGATCACTGTGTTCTGACAGCATCAGGTCTCGATGTCAGAATACAGCGTCCCTTTCAGGAGGTTTCCTCTGTCCATCTTGCTTGTGTGGATGGAGGAATCTGTTAGCTTCTTTTTTTATTCTGCTATGTCTAGTGTAACACTACCCTCTCCCCAGATTGACAGTGCTGCTGTCCAAAGGTGACTCTGTTGCTATTCCATTCAGAGTGGAGACACCCTAACATCAGAAGCATTTCACTGGCCAGATCTCCAAGCAAGAATAAGCCAAAAAATAAATGAAGGCAACACATTTATGGTTTGATAAGCTGCAATATATGAAATTGCTGTTTTGGGGTTTAATAGCACTTTAAACCCCCTTTATAACATGATACATCTATAGAGTCTGCCAGACAGACATTGCCCGACAGCTGCCCTAGAATGCCTTTAGAGGGATTTTGCACTATGCCGTGAGAAATTATGCGGAGATTTCCAGGGGTGGGAAGGAGGGTGGAGGGGGTTTTATCTGCAAATTTCATGTCTTTTTATCTGCAAATTTCATGTCTTTAGGAAGAAATCTGATCCTCACATCTGTTGGAGAATAGATTTACAGATTCCTTGTCCATCCCATTTCCGGTATCTGTCCTGTTGCTTGAGATACCCTCCCAAATATATACCATCACGTAACACTTCCCTCAAGTCTCTGCTTTAGAATGTTATTGCCTGGGGAGACCCTGATAGTTTACAGTGAACTGGGTCTTAATGCTACAAGGGATTTTTGTAATTTAAAGATTTGCCCTCTTTATTTGTTTTTGTCACCATTGTGACTGTGACAAAAAATTATGGGAAATCCAAAATGTTATTGTTGTCAAAGAAACAAGAGGTCTGATAAGTTGGCCTGAAACTATGCAAATGTTGTCTGGGTTTTGATGAAGCAGCTGAAATTTGCTGGGTGGGCAGCCTGTTGCCACCCTTCCACCTGACTTAATTCAGCTGCAAGATCAAGGGAGCTGGATGGAAAATTATCACATGAGCAGCAGCCTGCATCTGATTGGTGGGACTGGATGCAGAAACACAATAGCTACAGCTAAAAATTCATCCATCTATGCTGTATAGTGTGGATGTAGTAATCTGTTCCATTTTTTTCCTTCAGCCCGCAGATGAAAATATGTGTAGGGATTTCTCTTCACTTCACCAAGGGATGTAAAGTTAAAGGATAAGTTTACCTTTTGTAAAAAAAACAATACCTGCACATATTTTTGCTGGTAAAAAAATTTTCATTTATTATTTTTTTTTTACATTGCAGCCTGTAAAGTTTTGCATTTGTGATCGTCAGATAGCGGGTGCAATGCAAGGATCCTGCAGGCTTCTAAGTAAGCTGTATTCCTGTACGGGCAGGCAGTTACTGAATGGCAGGAAGAACCAATGAACTATGAGAGCGCTCACCATCTCCCACTTATGATGTCCCTCATGCAACTTCATTATGTCCCTCAGCCTCCCATGCTCTTTACATCTTGTGATTTACACAGCCTGACTGTGTGCACTTTCTGATGACGGATTGAACAGTGCTCCGTGAGATGTTTAAAGCTTGGGATATTTTTTTTATAACCTATCTCTGCTTTAAACTTTTCCACAACTTTATCCCTGACCTGTTTGGTGTGTTCCTTAGCCTTCATTATGCTGTTTGTTCACTAATGTTCTCTAACAAACCTCTGAGGGCGTCACAGAACAGCTGTATTTATACTGAGATTAAATTTCATATACAGTAGGTGGACTCAGATATTTATTTGTAAAAATAATAATTTAAAAGCCATTTATCATTTTCCTTCCACTTTACAATTATGTGCCACTTTGTGTTGGCCTATCACAAAAAATCCTGATAAAATACCTTTACGTTTTTGGTTGTAACATGACAAAATGTGGAAAATTTCAAGGGGTATGAATACTTGATAAAGGCACTGTACTTTTATCAAGACGTGTGTTATATGGCTGTTTAGAATTGAACTTACACTTTAAGGGTCAGACCACACAAAACTGACACTCTTTTTAAATACACTGGGGGTTGGTTAACTATTGATTCCACCTGCTCAGCCTGCCTTTAATGGCAAATTCTGCTTCCCACGCCAGATCTCTAGATCACTCCCCATCCAGAGAAACCAGCGGGTCAGTTGTTGCTTGCGTGCCCTGGTGAGAAACCGGTTGTTCTGGTCATGTTTCAGCCCAAGTGTATCAGGTATTTTTTTACGCATCGTCATTGAGGATATTCCAGTATTGCCACATAACAGACAACCCTATCCCAGAAGACTCGCCATCTCAGACACTCATATATGTCCACTCTGTTTATTGCATAGCACAGTCCTGGGATTCCCTGACACACAGTAATGAGGCTTTGGGCCTCCATTCACTCTTAAGCATTTTTCTGCTCATTTCCCTGTGCTTGACTACGCAGAATTCCTTTCTTTCTAATTATCCCTGTTCACATTTGTATGCTCAGCCTCCTTTTGCTCTATTCCCTATGCTTATAAATGTACCTGAGCTTTTTTAGAGCCTGTGCATTTGTTTTTTGTCCCATATACTTCAATAGGATCACCTGAAAAAACGATTTTATGCATTTTTTTTTTGCCTGAAAAGATTTTGCCTATAAAATTGTTATTTTCCCCTTGTCTTGTCCAGGAAACCACTATAGAAACTTAGTAGAACTATAAATAATTTTCTTTTTTATTTTGGATAGAGCAAGGAAGGGTAATAACCCCTGCCATATGTGGTTTTTTTTTTTTTTGCCATCTATGTCCCATTTTGGGGATTTCCCTTCACTTTCTGTCCCATAGCTTAACAGGAAGTGAGAGGAAATCCCTGAAAAATAAGGGAATCCTTAAAGCGGAGTTCCAGCTGAAAAAAAAAATAAGTCAGCAGCTACAAAAACTGTAGCTGCTGACTTTTAAAATAGAGTCACTCTGCTGTCCCACGATCCCGCAGTGTCCTCGCCACAGTTGGTTTCACCAGCTGTCTTCTCTTCCTGGCATCTGCAGTGTGGGCACCCGGCTGTGACAGCTTGCGGTTGCACAGCCAGGTGCCTACTGTGCATGCGCGAGAAGCGCTGCACTTTGTGAATGGCCCTGTAGTGTTCTGGGACCTGTCACATGACCCAGAAGACTACAGGGAGGGAGGGGGGAGGACAACTTCCGCTTTTGATCGCCGTTGGTGATCGGTAGCGGAATTGGGAGTGGGTACCTGTCAAATTCGGGTACCCGCTCCCCAAAGGTGCCAATCCTTAATGGGGAGCGGGGGACAAAGACAAAAAGCGGAACTTCCCCTTTTGGGTGGAGCTCCGCTTTAAGAGACCCCCAGAATTAGTGTCTCCATTGATAGATTTCCCCTTCCATATTTTTCTAGGGACCACCCAAACATTCAATGATAATGGTAAACAGGACAAATAGAGAGGGGAGGGTGGAATCTCTATAACTGGGGTACAGACAGCAATAAAAATTGAGAGGCGTTCTAATCTCTCTACATTCTGTCCAAAACTAAAAAAAAGTTTTGCCTTTAGATATACTTTAATACATGTGCGAAAACACCTGAAATACGGTTAAAAAAATAAAAAAGTTTCAAAATCACCAGGAATGCGCTGTTTTTAGTTGTGAATGTCTGCTAAAAGATAATTTTCTTATAGACTTCATGGATCTGTAAATACAACTATGTGGATTGTCTCTCTTTCTTGAGCTGTGACTGATATTATGCTGAATAATATATGTGAATCCTGACACCATATATTATGGGTAGGTTCACACCAAGTGTAGTGGGGGGCTATTTCAGTGCAGTCCTACCACAAGACAAGCCTTGTCTCTGGTTAGGCCAGTACAAGCACTGTGCTGCGGTGGTGTGAGGACAGCAACGCATGCAGCGCTTTTTTCCCCAACATAGAGCAGTTACCACATGCCAGTCAATAGGATTTTATTAAATGTTACTTTCAATAAAGTTTATTGAAAAAAAATGTGAACAGTGTGATGCACTGGGATCAACACATCAGCTGCTGCAAGAAATCTCATCTATCAAAAATAGCTGCACTTTTCTTTGGTTTTATTAAACAGTCACAGGTAAGACCATCACACAGGATGGAACAGAAGGCAATAGAAAATTGATACGTTTTGAAAAGTGGTTATAGTTGTATTTCTCTGATGTTCTTTTTTTATTTGTTTTTTTTTTAATGAAAATGTGAAATTTATAAGATAATTTTTGTAATAACTGCTTGTTAGACTTTGGAAAATGATAAGAAAAATTAAGAAAAAAAAAGAAGCCGATTGGTTATCAGGCATAGCTGCACCTGGTGTTGCACTCTTCAACTTTAGTAAATCAATCCCTTAGCGTCCATGCTCCTCGGCCCTTTCTTCTGGATGATTAGCTTAGTGACCCACATTAGTATTTGGGGGTTGATGTAACTGGTGATGGTCTATTTCAGAAAACACCTGCTTTTGAAGCTATAATCTGTATGACGCCCTTAATTTTTTTTTTTCTAACAAAATGATGAGGGGTCTCCAAACTTTTTAAGCAAAGGGCCAGTTTACTGTCCTTCACACTTTAGGGAGGCCAGACTCTGGCCCGTGTTAGTAGGAAATGCCCCAGTATAAGTGGGAGTAAACCTTATCTCGGGCTTTGGTGGTCAGTGTGAGTAAAAAAGAAAAAATCACATAGCACCTGTAGTCAGTAGGAGGAGGATTACTGTCCCATTCATTGGCATTAGTGGGAGGAATAGTCCTCCATTATTGGTTATTAGTGGGAGGAATTGTGCACCATTATTGGATTTGATGGAAGGAATAGTACCCATCATTGTGTCAGTGGGAGAGCCCGCATTACCCCCCAGCTCATATCTCTATATCACCCTGTTGTCTGATAATGCACCAGTTCACCCAGAAAATTGTTGCAATTACAAATGTTTAGGCATTGTCATGTTCTATTTCTTTTGTTTGTATTGGTATGACACAAAAAGCGGAGAAACAAAAATTCAAATCTGACACTTTCCAATCAAAACCCCAAAAATGGACTGGACAAAATTATTGGCACCCTCAATTTAATATTTGGTAGCATACCCCTTGGAAAAAACAACTGAAATCAATCACTTACTGTAACCATCAATTCGTTTTTTACACCTCTCTACTGGAGTTTTGGAGAGCTCTCCACAGGTGCTCTATGGGATTGAGATCTGGATTCAAAACTGGCCAGTGCAGTACTCTTCAGTGCTTTGTCTGAAACCATTTCTGGGTGCTTTGGGTCATTGTCCTGCTGTAAGACCCATGAACTCTGACGGAGGATCAACTTTCTTACACTGGGACCTACATTGCACCCCAAAATTCTTTGTTACACTTCAGATTTCATAATGCCATGCACACGGTCAAGCAGTAAAACAACCCCAAAACATAAGTGATATCTTCACCATGTTTGACTGGAAGGACTGTATTCTTTTCTTTAAAGGTCTCATTTCTTTTTCTGAAAACCGTAGAATGATGGGCTTTACCAAAAAGCTGTAATTATGTCTTGTCTGCCCACTGTACATTCTCCCAAAAGGATTTTGGCTTCCTCAGGTATGTTTTGGCAAATTCCAATCTGGCTGTTTTATGTTTCTGTGTCAGCAATGGGGTCCTCCTGAGTCTCATACCATAGCTTCTCTTTTCACTCAGATGGCAATGTATTGTGTGAGCTGACATAGTTGTACCCTGTGCTTGAAGGTCTGCTTGACTTTGTCTGGAAGTTGATTGAGTTTCTTTAGCCACCATTCAAACAATTGTTCATTGCAATCCTTGATCAATTTTTATCTTTCGTCCACATCCAGGGAGATTAGCTACAGGGCCATGGGCTGCAAATGTCTTAACAATGTTGTGCACAGTGGACACAGGAACAATAAAGTGGTTGTAAAGCCTGAAGGCTTTTTCATTCTATGCATGAAGGTAAAAACCCTTCTGTGTGCAGCAGTTCCCCCTTAGCCCCCTCAATACTCACCTGAGCCCCATCACGATCCAGCGATGTGAATGACAGCTTCAGCTGTCCCAGGCCTCATTGGCTGAGATAGCAAGTGGGAGTCATTGGCTCCTGCTGCTGTCCATCATAGCCAGTCAGCCAATGAGGAGAGAGGGGGCGGGGCCAAGCCACGGTTTCGTGTTTGAATGGACACACAGAGCAGCGGATGCCCCCATAGTAAGTTGCTTGCTGTGGGGGGCACCAAAGAAGAGGATCCAGGCTGCTCTGTGCAACACCACTGCACACAGTAGGTAAATATAGACATGTTTGTTATTTAAAAAAAAAAAATGAACCTTTAGAATTGCTTTAAGATCTCTGGAGATGGACTGGTAACATTGAGATTGTCCATGCTTTTCCACAATTTTGGTTCACCAATCTTCAGATACTTCTTTGCTGCTCTTTCTCTTCTCCATACTCCATGTGGCACTCAGAGACACCCAACAGCAAGGTTAAGTAAATTTTTCACCATTTTACCTGGTTGCCAGTGTGATTTCTATATTGTTAGCACCTGTTAATTGATACAGGTGAGTTTAGTTACAAATTACAGAAGCATCACAAACTTGGAATGCAATTATTTCTTACAATTTTGAGAATGTTCCAATAATTTTGTCCAGTCCATTTTTGGGGTTTTGCGTGGAATGTGTCAGATTTGGCTTTTATGTCTCTACTTTTTTTAAAGAAACATGAATATGCCTGAACATTTGTAATTGTAACAATTTTCTGGGCGAAATGGTGCATTATCTGACAGAAATGCAGGGGTGACAATATTTTTGGCAATGACTGTAGATGATCCAGTAATGTTACAAGTATAGCAGCTGTGGTGAGGTGCTAAATGAGCAGCAACTCTACGGATTTGACTGAAATAACATTAAACTTCTTCAGACTTATTAGTAGGTGCCTACACTAAGGCTCCATTTATGTTTGTGCAACTCCAAAGTCGCACAATTTTCATTGTGACTTTGGAGCAACTTTGATCTAACTTTACACTCTCTGGGTCAAGTCGCATTTAAGTAGTGCAGGCACCTTTTCAGAGTCACTGCAAATGGGTGACATTAAAAAGAAAAAGCTGCGACTTTGATCTCCAAAGTCACATAAGACACGTAACTGTGAATGAAGACTGAACATTTTACCAAATCAAGTTGATCCATATTCTGTGTAAGTGATAAATGCTGTTCTTGCCATCTTTCAGTTTCCAATTTGTCAGTAAGGGGGACTTTTAAACTAGTGTTTCCTCTGGTAAAAGAATCTTGGGCTATATACACTATATTACAAATGTTTGTGGAAATTTCAGTATCCCTTCCAAATAAATCTGTTGGGTATCCCATTTCAAAACGATGGGGATTGACATGTCAGAGCTCTATGTAGGCAAACTATTTCTCAATGGAGCTGGTTTTCCGCAAAGGGTTACAGTTATACTGGAACAGAAAAGAGCCTTCCCCAAACTGTTGTCACAGTCCTGGAATACATACTTTATATGAAAGTTCATTATGGTTATATGGAACATAAAGTGTGTGGTTTTTTTTTTTTTTGTTTTGTTTTTTCTAAAGAGAGAAAATAACTTAAAAAAATTGTGTTCAGGTCCTTTTTTCAATAGTCACTCTAAATTTGTATTTGGAGACCATGCATCAGAGTTTTCCTTAAAATTATACATCTTGCTTTATTTTATGTTCTGGAATTCCTCCACTGTGGCCGTCATCTTCATTCCATCATTCCTGAAGGTTGCACTTAGGGGATGCTACAGACCTGTGCAATAGGCCCCAAAGGACTCTGGGTAATGTGAATCAGGCTCCATTGTAATTGGAAGCAGACGGAGGGGAGAGATTATGCAGAATGGGATGTGATGGATTCAGAAAGGCAACCTGAAGACTGATTAATGGCACCGCACAGAAAACCGATGTGAAAAATGACTTTACTGAGCGCAGTCAGGAGAGCCATGCGTGAGTCATTGACTTGGCAGCAGACCACACCGTGTCACCTGAAGGTCACCGGTTCAATCCCAGCACACTTCTGATCCGGCAGATAATCTGTGACATTGGGTGGAGGCTTGCTGGCATACACTAAAAGAGTTAGGAGAAATTAAAAAAAAAAAAAGTCCCAAAATAGAAGTTTTAATTGTTTATTTTTAAAAACATAAATCTACTTCATTGCAGTCTTAAAGAGGGAATAGTAAGCTGCCCAAATACTATTCTGACTTTGGCCAGTTCCTATTGTCTGACATTCTTTGACTGAAAAATCTGATTATTGTTGGCCAAACAGCAGCTGCATCCAGTGAGATGCAGTTGCTGTTTGGGTATTCTGACAGCTGCTGCCATAATACAATAGCCCAGCAGGACCATTTGTGCTGCTAAACAAAAAACTGTAATTGCCTATAAAAATATATCCATAAAAATCAAACAATTTTTTTTCTTTGCGCTGTCGTTTAAGAGCTCTTGCAGGATCATAAAAGGTCTGGCCAGTCTAGAGGTTCCTGTATTTCTTGATATTATCTATACAGGGCATTCTGCATAACTCAAACAAGATGTTCTTTGTTTAGATCGTTAGATTTGTATACTCCTTCTATAGCTTATTGATTAGTTGTCAGGGATCAATAGAGACCTTTAAAGATCCCAAAGGAAAACTAAGCATGCCTTTTTCATACATAAGATCTTCCCTGTGTCTGCATATGACTCGGTGACCTAAATTCAGCTTACAGACAACAATGGGAAAAAGGGAAAAAAGTCAATGATTGTGTTTTCAAATGACTTTTCAGAATTTCCATTGAAGTGTTTGAACAAAAGTCTACTCGTGTATGGCCAGCTGAAAGCGGAGCTCCACCCAAAAGGGAAAGTTCCACTTTAAGGCCCCTTGCCCTCTCCTTACGTAGTGGTACTTTTTTTAAGGGGGGGGGGGAGTGGGTACCTGGTGTCAGTTTTATTTTAGTTTCCATACTATTGTGAAGGCTTGGTTGCAGTCAGGCAGGTCTCTGCATCTGTCAGGATAATTCTGTGTAACTTGTAGCATCAGGAAGATGTCATCTTAGGACACCTGAAGAGTTTCTAGGGATTTGCGGGGGATTAGGTGCTCTTGAAGATGCGTCTCTCCTTTTTGTCATTTGAAGGCGTGAAATGAGTGTGTAGTCACTCACTGTTTGACAGTCGCTGGCGTAACCACAAAAACATGCACTGATTCACCCTGCTGCTTGAACTGGGGGCAGACGGTACCACCCATATGAGCTGGCCCATTAGAAAGCTATTCCTGTATAGAGGATATGGAGCAATTTAACTGCCAGAACAGGTAAATGAAAGTTTACAGAGGAAAGAGTTAGTGACACTTCTAACAGATCTAATTGTAAAAGTTTTTGGAATTTATCAAGAAGTGCACATAAGATGATGAAGTTTTCTCAGGTGACTTCCTGCCCTGTAATTCTGTTGAAAGACAAAGTGGGCTATTAGCAGTGATCTTTATGTAGCTTAACATGGCCGATAGTTAAGGAAACAAGGCTTCACGTAGCACGTGTAAATATAAAGACAGTTGTCTTAAAGTGGAACTATGGGCAAAAGCAAACATTACACATATGATGCAATTTGTCCATAGCATTAACACAGCAGTCTTTTGGAGTCCTTTCTATAACATAGTTTATTACCCCTTGATCTTGCCAGTAAGTCTGTTATTTTTCAACTATTCCTGTAACAGAACAAGCTGTCCAGCAAAAGTAGCAGTAAGTTTGAGACAAACCATGTGCACTAACAGTGGTGTTTACATTGGTCGGCTTTTATGTATTAATTTAAAACTTCTATCCCCAAAGGAAAAATAGCATTAGCTGGAGTTAGGATTATATAAAGCTCATGTAAATCTACTAGTCCACCTAAAACTCCCCTCTTCACAGGTTGACAATCTTGCTCTGTAAATATGGCTACACTACTCCTCCATAGATACAGTTGGGGAATGAGGGTAGCCACTGAGACAGGTAGTGTATTATTTGCCAGATCACCAGATGAGAATAAAGGAAAGAAAAATTGTTAAAAGAAAACTAATACAACAACCTCATCTAAGGATTGCTAAAATGCGGTTTATGACATTTTTCTTTTTGGGGTTAGGTACTCTTTAGCTTCTGTTCAGATATTTTTCTTTATACATCCTAAAAAAGATCACTCTTAAAGTGAACCTACTACAATCGGATACTTTTGCATGTTCAAGAGGAACTTCAAAAAATAAAAGTTAGTCGCTTTCTGACTACTCAGTTGGCCCCCCATCATTGCATAGGTGCAAACTTGCAAGACTGGAGGAGGGGTGAACCAGAGGCTGCATTGTCCTTGACTAGACAAGTTATGAAGAGATAGGTGTTAGCACCAGAAAAAAAAGGTGCCCCAGTTCCCCATTCCCCAATGCCCAACAAAACTACCTGCAACTGTGTAAGGCGGGGAAAGATTAAATAGATGCCAAGGATGAGGAAAATTGAGGATAGATGAGGAAATGTGTCAGCCATACAGTGACTGGAGCCAATTAATAGCCATAGCAGGAGATGAACCACATTGTATAATGTAGATGGAGGAACCTTTTGGATGTTTTACATTCAACCCACAGGCTGAATGAAAAAATCTTAACAGTGTATGGTCAGCAGGGACACATCATTTTTGCCTAGGCGAGAATGGGGATGGCTGGATGGGGCCAGGCCTAAAGTTGGAAAAATAAAAGTGCTGATCTATATTGTGGAACGCAGCAAGCCTGCAGAGAGCTTCCGTTGATCTGGGTGGGTGAAGGTCTACTTTAAAGTATTACTAAACCCAGGACCCTGCAATCATTATATCTGGTCTCTCACAGTACACACTACAATCGAAACCGCTAAATACCTTTTCTCATCAGCAGTCTTGTGACTTCTAAGTGTCCAGCGGTCTTTAAAGCTTGTAGGAGGAGTTTTCATTTTGCTCTAGGAGGATGCAAAACCCCTGACCTGTCTGGAAAGTGCTGATTGGCCCTGTGCTTATCACTTACACTCTCCCAAGGAAAAAAAAAACCCTCTCTAGCAATACATACCAATCTGAGCATGTCCAGAGTGACTCCACACGATATGTCTTATCAGGAGATGGAAAGAAAGGGAGGACCAGAGAAGTCAGAATCAAACAGCCTTTTTACACAATGCAGAGCATTAACCCCCTGGGTTCCACAGAGTATAAAAAGCATGCTTTATTGCACATACAGACTGATTTTACTGTTGTGGGTGTAGTAACACTTTAAGTAATGTGTGAGCATAAAACATTTAGGTATTTGTTGCCTCTTGCAGAGCTGACAGTACTCACTCAGACAATGCATTCATCTGGTTTTCCCAGAAGATGGATGGCTCCATAATTGTTCAGGCATCATTCAGGGCCTGTATCAACTTCCTGGACTGAGAAGCTGGCTCAGAGATGGCACCACCCTGTAAAACCTGGTGTCTGTGCCATTCTTCACTATTTTCACAAATGTCTAGCACAGATCAGCCTTCTCCTTATGACTTTCAACAAAGTTACAATGTGCAGTTTGATCACTGCAAGAAGAGGTTGAGGAAATGCTCCCTCCTGCCTGCAGCCTTCGTCCCATCCTACACAAAGTCACTTGTCTGCAGCTCAAGGACTGTTTTTTGAAAATGCATATTCTTGCTGTTTTATTGGGACATGCCATGAAATTGTTCATGCAGACTTGTAAAGTTTGTGAAAGTTCCTGTTCAGATTTATTCTTTAGCTGATGTTTGTATTTGCCATAGACTTTTTACATCAGCTCTGTTCAACTTTTAGTCTATGACTTCTAATGTTGTATGAGTAATGCTAATCCTTCCATGATGAGACTTAATGTAGACAAATTTATGAAAATGATGGCGTTATTGCTCACAGCTTATTAATACTTCAGTGTGTTAGGTTGACCAGATTTACCTCAGGTTTTGCATAATAAATATATTCTGAAAGGTTTATCATGGAGGAGGTAAAGCTCAGAAGTTTATTTCTACAGCTTTTAAGTATAATCAGGGTGACAATCGGCAGGAGATGGGATAATTGCGGCAGTTCAGTGATTCTAGTTATGAGAAGTAAACTTCTAAAAGCTCAGTGAGGTTTGAGTGCTGTTGAAGATCTCCAAGTTCAGAAAAGCTAAAGTTTGTAAACTTTGCAACTCAGAAATACCAGTGAAGAGACTCTCCCTTTGTACTTTTGTTTTCATATCTAATCACCTTTCTGATTTAGTAGCGGACAGTAGCCAAGGGCTTGACCAATCTGTGGAGCTTGGGAGCCGTGCGCCTAAAATCATACAGCTGGTGCCTGACTTTCCAATATTTTTCCTTTTGCTGGATGCTTATGTTCTTAAAGGGAAACTCCAGCCACACATGAAACAGAGACAAGGGGCTCATCTGATCTTCACAGTGGCTGTAATTTCTATCTCAATATTCATCTTCTGTAGCTGACGGTATTCTCATCTTCTACTGACCCTTAATGTTAGTCTGGGAAATGCAGCCAGTGACCCTTCTGCAGGTCTCCCCTCACATACTGGAACAAAAGAGGAGGTTTCACAGCACTGTGATAATGAAATGTAAGAGGCTATAATCTAAGAATCACTGATTAAAGTTATTTAAAGCCCAACTCCAAAACCCAAAAGGGATCATTATGCCTAGAGGGGGTTGCATGAGAGCTCTATTACTTACCTTTTCCTTGCTCTAGCAGGCTTCCTCAACCTGTGCAAATAGTTCCCCACAACCTTCTCTGTGAGCTGCTCCCTGCCAATGGTCACATTTCCACCTCCACCACATTCTATATAGAATTAATAGCCCTGCACTCTTAATGATGACACAGAGGCTTTGCCAACAGATGGGTAGAAGAGCACTGGAGCCACTTTGGATTGGTAGTGAGGTAGGTAATAGAGCCTACTCTGCAACCCTCTAGACCTAAAGTGGTTATCAAAGTAGAATTTTTTTTGCTTTTATACATTCTCTATATTAGGGTAAAAACCGACTTTGTGCAGCAACCCCCCATCCTCCCCTTATACTTACCTGAGCCCAATCTTGATCCAGCTCTGTGCACAAGAGCAGCAGCTCTCTCCTCTCTCTCTCTCTTGCACAAAGGCGTGACTCGGGATCAAACCTGCACAAGTACCCCCATCACAAGTCGACCTGCTATGGGTGCACACGGCAGGAGGAAGAGCCAGGGGTTCTTGCAAGGGACCATCTGAAGAGGAGGATCGAGGCTGCTCTGTGGAAAACCATTGCACAGAGCAGGTAAATATGACTATTTTGTTTAAAAAAAAAAACCTCCCAGGTGGTAACCCCGAACCACACTCGGGATTATACTGTAGTGTAACTTACCTTGTCCCTGCGATTCCCCGATGTCCTCCCACTGTGTCCTCTGGCCGATGCCGGCATCCGTCTTCCAGGTTCCCTTCCCTGCGAGCGCCATAACACGGGGGCGGAACAGGTGGGAGATTCAAAAAAGTAAACAAAACATTACATACATGCAATATATTGTAATCTGTTAGGATTACATTACTGTATCAAACCATTTCACCTCCGTTTTGTCCAGTGCCCTGCCTGCACTTTTACCATTCTTTCTGCCTGGAAACTTGAGTCCATGGCATCCAAAAAGACCCTTTAGGTCAACAACAGTTTTAGACCAGCTAGAAAATAGTGATAGTGAATTAGAATAACTTGCAGAATTGAGCGATAGTGATTCGTGGGGAAATTTGTCATCAAACACTGAAAGTGATGACAGCGACGATTTTGTGACTGAGCTCAGTGATGTGCAAACTTGGTGCTCTATTGATTGTGGTACAGATCAGGCAGCGCTCCCAAGATTCCCATTTACAGGAGCATCTGGTATGAAAGTAGACATTGAACATGATAACCCCTTGGCATACTTACAATTATTTCTGATCGATGAGGTTATTGAAAAAATTGTTACTGAGACAAACTGGTACCAAGAGCAATAATTGGCTACTCTGCACCGGAAGTTTCCAAAAGCATAGAGTGGGAACCAGTGACCAAAGATGACATTTGGAAATTTCTGCACCTAATAATACTTCAGGGAGTGGTGGGGAAACCCCTGCAAAAGTGGTATTGGACAACTAATAAATTATTTGCCACTCCATTCTTTGGCACGGTCATGTCAGAGTACAGATTTTCCCTGATCATTAAATTTTTACACTTCGAAAACAACAAAGAATTTGATGAAACTATTCATCCTGCACCAAAGCTAAAGAAAATTTGGGAAGTATCTCAAATGATTCTAAAGAATTTCCAATGGAGCTATATGCCTAGAAAGAGATATCAGCATAGATGAAAGTCTAATGGCCTACAAGGGAAGGCTCAGCTGGGTACAATACATTGCATCAAAGAGAGCACGATTTGTCATAAAATCCTACATGCTATGCGAATCGTCAACTGGCTACATTTGGAATTCAGTCATATACACTGGAAAAGGAACAAATTCAATCCAAAATACAGCAACTATGGCATGGCAACATCTTTGTTTCTTTCACTCATTGAGCCATTGCTAAATCAGGGCTATTGCATAACAACTGACAACTTTTATACGTCTCCTGAACTTTATCAGTTTCTTCTGCAAAACAAAATCGATGCCTTTGGAACCGTTAGGGCTAACCAGCGTGACTTGCTGCCAATGTTTGGTAATAAGAAGCTGAAGACTGGAGAAATGGTTGCCTGGCAGAAAGGCAAAATGATGGCACTGCGATTGCGTGACAAGAAAGATGTGTGCCTAATGAGTACAATTCATAATACCTCCACTGTTATGGTACGCACAAAAGGTGGGAAAGAAATCATGAAGCCACAAGTAGTGACAGACTACAATAACACCATGGGAGGTGTAGACAGAGCGGACCAAGCAATGACATTCTACCCAGCAATGAGGAAACAGCAAAAGAAGTACTACAAGAAGATCTTTAGGCATCTTCTTGAGCAATGCTTGTGAAATGCCTACATTCTGCTTAAAAAAAAGAGACAAGCTTGTGATTCATTCTGACTTCATTTGGAAAGTTGACGAACATATCTTTGTGAACCACCAAACACCATCAATGGCTGTGAATAGAGCTAGACGTCGTGCTGTTGGTGTTGTCAACCCGGAATGCCTGACTGGTTGTCACTTCATGGACTACATCCCACCATCCAAGAAAAAGTCAGCACCTACAAGGATACAAGGATGTGCGTGGTTTGTTGCTCGAAGCGAGATGACAGTGGAAAGAAAAATCAGAAAGGAAACCAGGTTCCATTGTCCTGATTGTGACATCTGACTTTGTGCAGTCCCATGTTTCAAAATTTTTCATACCCGGGATGTTTACTAAACCAATATGCAGTGTCTAGTAATATTGCACCCTTGTTTGGACAAATTTCAGTGTTTTTGGTTTGATTACATTAATTGAATTAAATGTATTATTATTATATTATTTTTTATAATTTATTATATTATAATGTATGATTTTGTGTTTCAAACTTTATCATACCCGAGATGTTTACTAGACTCTTGTTTGGACAGATTTAAGTGAGTTAATCCTAAGGCCTACAATATAAAACAGCAAATTTCCATGCAAAACAATGTACTGCTTTGACATTCAAAAATATTGACATAATTAGACCGCCAGGGAGGTTAATGAGTATTTAACTCTCAGCAGGCTTTGACTACAGCTTCCTGTCACTTGATTCTGTGCAGCATCCTTCTTATGCTCCAGTGTGTGTGGGTAGACAAGGCTACCTATTTGAAAAACTGAAGGCAAAGTTTGGCATAAGCACTGGTTCTTCAGCAGCATTCGGAGATTCTGCTTGTTGTTTGGAGTTGATATTGCATGCAGTCCACTGGACAAACTGGCCCAAACTTCTGCAAAGATAGCCAGAGCTGCATTGAGCCCCCTTACAGGGAAATTCCTTGCTTCTTTTCTATTCCCCTTTTTGTGGTCTGTTTCTCTTTCCCCCTTAGAGCATTTCATGCAGAGTACCCCTTTAACTACACTAACATCCCTGCTTATTTTAAACTGCTGAGATGTGCTTCCTGGCTACATTCGCCTCGGAATAATCCGTTTAGTTAAGCGTGAAGAATGCATTGGAATCGTTTTTACTATTTATTGTTGTATAAAGCAGCACAAATGCATTCAGTAATTGCGGAATATAAAATGAGCCTTTCAGCCGCCGCCTGATGCCCCATTAGCGACTTTAAAACATTTGCGGAAGGTTTGTTTGGAAGTAACCATCATATTTATTTTCTCATTTCTCTTCTGTATAAACAGCAGCGGTGTACGATTTTATTTATGCATATCAAATTAATTCGCTATCTGGTAAGATGCTGAGAATGATTGAACTGCAAGCCAAAAAAAAGAACCCTTTAATGGCTGTCCCCTTATATTGAGTTGATATGAGGCAGATAGTGTGGATGTAAACCTGCTACATGGTTAAGGGCATGTTATTGGGTTAAAGTGGGAAAGACAGACATTTTAATGTGCCTATGTTGAAATACAGGGTATTTTCAGATAAAATCGCAAAATACAATCCTTCTTACTTTCTTTCTCTTTTTTTTTGTGTCTGTACTGACCCCCTTCCTTTGCATCATACAACTCATGCAGGAGGAGAGCAGATAAAGCTGTCATCCTGGATCCTAGTAGCTGTTTTATTCTTTCCTAATTCTTCTGAACTGTCACATGTCGAGTAGATAGAAGAACTACTACTGCATTTTTTAGACCTCTATTGGTAGTTTTATGCATGGGACATCAATAATTTTCTCACAGAAGTAATTTCTGATGATGAGGTTTCAGGCCATCATTTTACATACAGTTGGTTCTTAGTGGGGTATTTTAAACTGATATTTTTATTCACATCATCTCCGCCTTGCTGATAATACTGTATAATCCTATAAATCACTTCACTGTAAATTAGATTGAAGACTATTATCCTGATTATAAGTGTTCTCTATTAAATTCTTTGTGTGAAGCAAAAGTCTGAAAGCTCGAGCACACCAGGCAACTGGTGAGTACCTGTCATCACAGCGGTGAGAGGGATGAGTGGCACATAATAGTACACAGAAGACGCTCACAGATTCGCTGAGTGCTACAAAGAGCTTTTCCATCAATATTCGGAGCATAAACAGTTTTCACAGCCACTATTAGAGCTGGAAAGTAACATGAGTGGACAGTGTGATCTTCTGACCTACCTTGATTCTTCCTCTCCTATGTAAAGTTTATATGAAGTCAGTTTTCTTTTACAAATGGGGAAAGCTTCTGTTTTTAGCTATGTATCCAATAACTGCCCTTTTTCAAGTGGTTCTGGTGCTCCTAAAGTTGGGTTCCTCTCCCTTTATCCAGTCTTCTTCTTTTTACAAATACTAATGGCTCTTGGTGTCGGAGATTCTACCAGTAAGTGACAGAAGGCACAAACAGGCTGAAGATCTGATCATTGCTGAGCTGGGACATTACTCCATTGTCACAGGCAGCTCTCCTACCTGTTGTATCGCATCAAAATCCTTCATAAAAGAGGCTGAATTGCATTGTACTTGTTTTTATGTTTTTGGTATACATTTATTTGTGACATTGACTCTCTGGATGGCGAGATGTTTTTTGTCTTTAGGAGACAAGAGTTAAATAACTCCCCTCTCCTGGAAAAAAAATGTCATTAAATGGATTCCTGAAACTCTGCCGGATGATCTGTCTAAGAACGATGCGTCTTGTTGGCGCTCTGCTGTAAACCATCCATCAAAGGTCTCATATAACTTTCCTGTCCATTATATGATGCTTTGCAAACAGCATTAGTCCACCTGCCCCAAACTGGTGGAGCTTTAGAGGAAGGACCAAAGAGCCAAACACACCTAGAAACCTTCTAGAACCTCTCAGAACTCTTCTGCTGTCTTCTTTCCTCTGGATTGTCTTGTGATTCTCATACAGTGGCAACATCGTGTGGCTATGTACTCTCTGTCTGACATATAAAAAGATATCTTTTAGGACAGGATATCTAATCCAAATCAGAAACATTTTCTGATCTATATATTTGACACTTTAGAATTTCTACAAACAATGATTTTCTCATATTTGCTCTGTTTTGGTCTGTTAAATATACCATTGAAGAAATGTATTACATATGTTCAACAAGTTCAAAAGTAATAGGTGTTTATCCAGCTAGAAATCTTGTGAGCTGATAACTTTCTGTATTCTCTGCCTTTGGACTGTTTTCAGTTGGCATTGTTCCTTTCTATCTATAACTATATCTACCTACCTCCCCCAGTTATAGGGAGATGTTATGTGGTTCTAACACGGTGTTATGTAGTCCTAACAGACTTCCTATCTTCGGTAACACTACTGCTCAGTACAGTTGTCAACCCCTGTGTCAGGCAGTTAGTTAAAGCGGAGTTCCACTCACCCTGTCAAAAAATAAAAGTCAGCAGCTACAAAAACTGTAGCTGCTGACTTTTAAAAAACAGCCGCTTACCTGTCCCTCGGTCCCGTGGTGTGTCCCCCTCAGCCCGTTTCACCGGCCGTCCTGTTTTTCAGGAGGCCGGCATCTTCAATGTGGGCACCTGCCTGTGGCAGCTTGCGGCTTCACAGCCGGGTACCCACTGCACATGCCCGAGTACTGCTGAACTTCATGAATGGCCCTGTAGTCTTCTGGGACCTGTTACGTGTCCCAAAAGACTACAGGGAGGGATGGAGGACACCTTCCATTTCTGATCGCCTAGGCGATCGGACTGGAAGTGGGAGCGGGTACCTGTCAAATTTGGGTGCCCGTCCCCCAAAGGTGCCAATTCTTAATGGGGAGCAGTCCTTAAAGAGAAACCTCCCCTTTTGGGTGGAGCTCCGCTTTTAGGACAGGATTACCAGATCAAAATAAAGGAATGAATAGTGTGGAAAAGGAAAACGAAAGTTGGCCATACATGGCTCAGTATTTTTCTTTCAGCCAGCTGGCTGAATTAAAAAAACTGAACCAATTTCCCCATTCACACATTCAAAGTGGACATGGGAAATCCTCCCTGCTGTGCATTTGTATTCGGACAGCGGGACTCCCTGGCCATCAGAATACAAGGACACTCACTGTAGTCCATTGGCTGCATGTGCTGATCGAATTCAGGTTTTCCAGCAGGACCATTCAACGGGAGCTGACTTCACATGGTTCGAAATATGCCTAGTTCCTGCTGAACCTGACAAATTTCGATTCACTTATGGTCGGCTTTATGAAGCCAGTGCATCCACGAACCAGCAAGGTTCAGTACTTTTCATTTTTGTTCCTTTGTTTAGATATTCTTTAAAGCTGAACTCCAGGCACAAAAATGTTTCTTTAAACATATTCCATAAAAGCCACTATCAATATAAATTCACTTCACGTGCAACAAATGCTGCACACCAAGGCAACGTTTCGGAACAATCGTCTGATGATTTGATTGTTAGTACATGGCTTTCAAGAACCAATCGTGACAGTTCATGCAAAATTATCCGACGGGACAAGCATGTAAAAAATTGTCTTCTACGATGCCAGAGCAAGTGATTTTTGTTTAATCAGTAAAGTATTCGTTTGTAAAAAAATTGAGTTACCAATACTGCGAATGCTCTGAAGCGAAAGAATACAATACATTACATCACTTCTGAAGTTGCATTCTGTTGTACAAGAATTTTTGTAACTTTAGTAACCTCTTCATTTATGATATAAGACTAGCATGCAAAAAACCCAAAACGGATGATCATTCAGCCAATATTCTCATCATGTGTCCGAAGCTTTAGTCAAATAAAAAATACTTTTTAAAAAACACTATAAAATTGTTTGTAAGACTGTCTAGAGCTAAGTGATACCCCATACAATTGCATAACTGTTCATATTTGGTTTGATTTCTTTTTTTTCTGGCCGTGTGTGTTATATAAGTTGCAGAAACACAGACCTCGAGAGAGTCATCAGATCTTTTTACAGACATCTATATCTTTCCTGACATAAACTTGTTTTGTCTGTTTTTTGGGGCTTTTTTTTTGTTTCTCAAGGTTGTTGGCGACAGAAGACATGTCTGTTGTGTAAACTCCTTTCAGTCCTTTATCACTCTCTGTCACAACACAAAGGAGTGGAGTAGTATAACATTCTGTGCTTTGGTCACTGAATGAAGGACTCACTCTGGTTCCCGTAATGTCCTCACAGGGTGACAAGCAAGACATATGCCCCAAGCTGAGCCAGTCCGGTGAAATATTGATTTTTCTTTAACCGATAATCGGATGTGGCAGACGCAAAGGATAAAAAGAATCTGAGCACATTTCAGCCACCTGTGCCACCACGCTGAATGCTAATCATTTTATTGGGGTTTTTTAATCCTAAAAGACAGAAGATGACAATGGAGGTGACAGTTAGAATTACACAAAAGATGATCAAGAGCCTGGCGACTTCTGAACTAGCTGTACTCTGCAAACAGTAGAAAGCGCAGTAAAAAACAGTAGAAGCCAGTGGTCTGACTTCAGGGATGTCTGTAAGATGCATCCCTCTCCATAAATTTTATTTTGGACATTTGTCTGATGCAAGCATGCATGTTTGTACTGAAATCTTTTTTATGTTTAAGGCCTGTATACATTCTGCCAAAAAAGTAATGTATTGCAGTTTACCAGCTAGATGTGGTGGCTGCATTAGTTTCCATTTCCAGGCTTGTTTCCCTTTATGTTCACCTAGCAATCCTGCAGATAACACACTTCCTGTCCTAGGGTGGCTGCTTTCACTCCTCCATTGCATCTATGAAGGAAGCCATGGTTGCCACAATGGATGGGCTTCAAAAACGTCTGCCTTTTTTTTTTATCCCTGTTACATGTGGTGTGATAGGATTAGTACAGTAGTTTTGTATTATTATTATACAGGATTTATATAGCGCCAATAGTTTGCTCAGCGCTTTACATTATAAATGTACAGTACATACATTATAGTTTACAGAATCAATAAAACATTATTTTGCTTCTACTCAGAGGAAGTGACAAGGATACTGTTTTTCTGGCAGGATCAACAGGTATTTTCTGTGCTTGCTGAAAATGTTCTTAGACTGAAAAATGAAAACGAATGCATCCACCATATGTAAGGACTGGTGTGCTGCAATATATTATATTTATGTTCTTGGGTTTAGTTAATGTTAAACTTTTTTGGCAATAGAGGCATTCTGGACAGGTGGTCATCAGAACAATACTTTTGTTGGTGGATAATGAGGAACTTGGGGTTGTCCAGCAGCCAGTGATTCCAGAGCTGACAGCTCGGATGATGTCATTGTGGTATTTGGAGGTCTGTGTGTAAACACACGTGTATAGGCGTGCAGGAGGCAGGAATGTGCAGGTGGAAGCTGTACGATGTTGGAGTGAGAGGAGCACTGTGCCTTTCATCTAGCTACCATTCACATACTCACAGGCAGCAACATGTACTAATGCTCCCCACCCGGGCTGAGGACTGTACACATTTCACTTCACATTCCGGCTGACTGTATAAAGCAGAAATGACCTGTCACTCATCTGATTCCAGCAGAGAGAAATTTAGATCAAGATTCGCTACATACTCTGTGCTGCTGGAAGACACCTTTCCCTTTGATTTACTACTTTCCTCTCCTTATATATTCTGTGCTGCTGAAGAATTCTAATCCTTCCTCTGTTTAAAACTTGCCATACATGGATTGAAATTCAGCTGATTCAGTAGGGATTGTATAAAAGTCGATCAATTTGTGTACAACCAGCCTGTTTGAATTTTCTCGAACAATCAGTGCCACTGGCTATGGTCGGCGACACAGCAGAATAAAACATCTTGACAGGAAGGATTCCCTTATCCTCCACCTCAAATGTGTCAGGGAGGGAATCAACTTTTTTTTTTTTTTTTTTTTATTCTAACTACTGGTTGAACAAAAAAATATATGAATCATCCTGCCTAACACTCCTATCCTAAAATATACTGTGCTTCTGAATGAATGTGCTCATTCTGTTATCAGACTCTTCTGAAATGCAGCATTAATGCAAAGCTGGAGGACTCTGCTCCTTCTCTTATTTATCTGGCCTCCCCTGAAACACTCTGTGCTGCTGGCAGACTCTGTTCTTTCCATGATATAGCTCTCTTCTCCTGAAAGACTCTGCGCTGCTGGCAGACTCTTTCCATGATATAGCTCTCTTCTTCTGAAAGACTTTGCGCTGCTGGCAGACTCTTTCCATGATATAGCTCTCTTCTCCTGAAAGACTCCGCGCTGCTAGCAGACTCTTTCCATGATATAGCTCTCTTCTCCTGAAAGACTCTGCGCTGCTGGCAGACTCTTTCCATGACATAGCTCTCTTCTCCTGAAAGACTCTGCGCTGCTGGCAGACTCTTTCCATGACATAGCTCTCTTCTCCTGAAAGACTCTGCGCTGCTGGCAGACTCTTTCCATGACATAGCTCTCTTCTCCTGAAAACTCTGCGCTGCTGGCAGACTCTTTTCATGACATAGCTCTCTTCTCCTGAAAGACTCTGCGCTGCTGGCAGACTCTTTCCATGATATAGCTCTCTTCTCCTGAAAGACTCTGCGCTGCTGGCAGACTCTTTCCATGATATAGCTCTCTTCTCCTGAAAGACTCTGCGCTGCTGGCGTTCTCTGCTCCTTCCACTATCTTTTCCTAAAATACTCTGCACTGCTAGAGGTCTCTGCTTATTCCATTATATATAACTCTCCTCTCCTGAAATACTCTACTGCTGGAGAAGCTCCTAAAGTTTATAAATATTAAATTGTATTACAAAGTGTTAAAATCTCTGTCCCTATTGAGAGATTTCCTTTTACTTGCTGGCAGTTTGATGGATGTCAGACAGAACTGAAAATGATTTATCCCCAAAAGGACACATTTAGCAACATAAACCTTACATGGAAACTATCTTTAAAATACATTTTAAGATCATTTTTGAAATTATAATTGTGTCTGAAGTTCTATGTAAGACTTGTTATATGTATCTTCTGTACATAAATAATATGACCTTATGAGAAAACTGCAGTGATTTAATTCCTGTGTGGATTGATAAGGTAGAGTCCCCCTTTAGGTCCTGGCAGTGTGGTGGGTTCTCATTCAGCGGATAAGCTCTGATATTTCCTTTGGGATGAGTACGGTTTCATCTGAAAAAATAACGATGATGTTAATGTATTGGTGTGCCTATTATAGCTGAGCATGCGGTGGAGCTCAAGTGCAGCATTTTCTGTCTGTTTGTCTCCTGATATATATGAGGTTAGCAGACTTCTCAAGGAATGTTCAGATTGCAGGGAGTGGGGGATCGGAAATTCATATACTTTTCAACCTCCCTCCAGGACCATGTGGAGGGGAGCGGCTCTGAGTATTAACCATCTATACTGACTCACTGCTTTCCTACGGTACATGCATACTCATGGCAGTCGACTATACATTGCTGCATGTGTCCTGCAATCTTCCAGCAGAGGATTGCTGCAGAAAATTTGACATATCTGCCAGTGCAATCAGGGCAGGGACTGAACAGGGTAGAAGGAAGCACTGAGATGGTGACAGAGCTGTAACTCCATTCAATAAATGGAGCCCCTATAGATCTGCTTCAATTGGCTGTCATATCAAAAGAGGTAGCAACCATAGACTGGCCTGTGAAAGGATAAAGCTGCAGATCATCAAGGCCTCCAACTAGATGTTATGTCCCATGATTTCCTGTTGTTATAGGTTAAGGACTACATATGCCATGGTAAAAAAAATACAATGTATATAGCTCTGCGCCTTGGAAAAATTTGTGATAAATAACAAAAGACCATGACTGCTTGTAGTTAAAAATTGTGCTATATCACAGTCCATCGGCTAAAACTATACAGTATGCAAACCGTGCATGCTACATAATTATAACTCATATTTCATAAACTATAGCAAACTGATAAAGAAAGTCCAATATAATGTCCCAATTTGTGCAAAGTGCCCATGCGTATCTATTCATATCTTGGTGCTCCACTTGACAGTGCAGTTTGTGCCCCATATGGACTAACACTCACCATATGTACAGTGCCTTGAAAAAGTATTCATACCTCTTGAAATTTTCCACATTTTGTTATGTTACAACCAAAAACATGTATTGAACTTTTACATGATAGACCAACACAAAGTGGCACATAATTGTGAAGTGGAAGTAAAATGATAAATTGTTTCCAACATTTTTTACATATAAATATGTGAAAAGTGTGTCGTGCATTTGTATTCAGCCCCCCTCAGTCAATATTTTGTAGGACCACCTTTCGCTGCAGTTACAGCTGCAAGTCTTTTTGAGGATGTCGCTACAGCTTTGCACATCTAGAGAGTGAACTTTTTGCCCATTCTTCTTTGAAAAATAGCTCAAGCTCTGTCAGATTGGATGGAGAGAGTCTGTGAACAGCAATTTTTAAGTCTTGCCACAGATTAGGTCTGGACTTTGACTGGGCCATTATAACACATGAATATGCTTTGATCTAAGCCATTCTATGGTAGCTCTGGCTGTATGTTTAGGGTTGTTGTCCTGCTAGAAGGGGGACCTCAGCCCCGGTCTCAAGTCTTTTGCAGACTCTAACCGGTTTTCTTCTAAGATTGCCCTGTGTTTGGCTCCATCCATCTTCCCATCAACTCTGACCAGCTTCCCTGTCCCTTTTGAAGAAAAGCATCCCCACAACATGATGCTGCCACCACCATGTTTCACGTTGGGTACGGTGTGTTCAGGGTAATGTGCAGTGTTAGTTTTCCGCCGCACAGAAGTGTTTTGCTTTTAGGCCAGAAATTTCAATTTTGGTCTCATCTGACCAAAACATCTTCTTCCACATGTCTGCTTTGTCCCCCACATGGCTTCTTGCAAACGGGACTCCTTATGACTTTCTTTCAACAATGGCTTTCTTCTTTCCACTCTTCCATAAAGGCCAGATTTGTGGAATGCATGAATAATAGTTGTCCTGTGGACAGATTCTCCCACCTGAGCTGTGGATCTCTGCAGCTCCTCCAGACTTACCATGGGCCTCTTGGCTGCTTCTCTGATTAATGCTCTCTTTGCCTGGCCTGTCAGTTTAGGTGGGCGGCCATGTCATGGTAAGTTTGCAGTTGTGCCTTACTCTTTCCATTTTTGGATGATGGATTGAACAGTGCTCCGTGAGATGTTCAAATCTTGGGATATTTTATTATAACCTAACCCTGCTTTAAACTTTTTCACAACTTTATCCCTGACCTGTCTGGTGTGTTCCTTGGCCTTCATGATGCTCTTTGTTCACTAATGTTCTCTAACAAATCTCTGAGGGCTTCACAGAACTGTATTTATACTGAGATTAAATTACACACAGGTGGACTCTATTTACTAATTAGGTGACTTCTGAAGGCAATTGGTTCCACTAGATTTTAGTTAGGGGTTTCAGAGTAAAGGGGGCTGAATACAAATGCACACCACACTTTTCAGATACTTATTTGTAAAAAATTTTGAAAAACATTTATTTTCCTTCCACTTCACAATTATGTGCCACTTTGTGTTGGTTTATCACGTAAAATCTCAATAAAATACGTTTGCACTTTTGGTTGTAATATGTCACAATGTGGAAAATTTCAAGGGTTATGAATATTTTTTCACGGCACTGTAGGTGACCATCTTTCTCTAGTATGGACAAAAGTGCTTGTTGGGCATTCCCCTGTATGATCACCACCGCTCTGTTTTATCAGAAGATATACAGCATTCAGGATGAATCCATTCAAAGGGAAGAAGACCAGTTCTGTGAAATGTGTGACACAGCAGTGCCTACTTACAGGGCATAGTGACTATGTTTCATAGAATTTAAGAAAGTAAATATGTGGAGATCAACGTACAATATGGTAATGAATATATGATGTTACATGTTGACCTTAGGTACACTTTACAGCGGCATTAAACCCGAAACCAAAAATACAATGTATTGCAGCTTTCCAATCATTAGAGTAGATGCCTTAGTTATATTTTTTTTAAGCTTCATATCCTTTTTTCCCCTGGTGATCTGGCCCATAACACACTCCCTGTGTTACAGTGTCCTTACTCTGGATGAAGGAGCAACAGAGACACCCTTGGACAATAGTATTCTCTGGGGAGTGGGTAGTGTTGGATATACTAGCATATTTATATACACTAACAGCTAGAAGCCAAACTCAAGCTCACACTGCATTTACACAAGGAGTTACAGCAACGTTTTCTTTTTGGCGGGGTGGGGGGGGGTAAAGGATAAGTTAACCTTTTGTAACATGTTACCCCCATATTCTGAGTGTAACATGTTACAATTGTGCCAGCCCCCTGGACCCTCCCCCCAGTTGTGACAGCTTTGGGGGATCATCTCCCCCTTCTAGCTGTCACAATTAAAAAAACAAAACACAGGGTCGTGCGGGGCTCTGGCCGCCCTGCCACGTCATTCATTTACAGTGTCCTGACAATGGGAACACTACAAGTCCAGCCTTTGTTGTTGTTGTTGGCTTTTAGTTCTCAATGAACCATCACAGCACTCTTGAGCACTGTGGTAGCTCATTAATTCTTCCTATCGGTGTGTAAAACTGTCTGCTCATAGGAGGTACAAGTAGATAGATTACACCAACAGTCTGCAGGAGACCTGCATGACACCAGCAATCTGCTGATTGTTGGTGCAATGCTTTTCAGGCTCCTAAAACAAAAAATAGTAAATGCACAGCCACTGCAGCCATCACATCTAATTGGTAAGCTGCAGTACAATAAATGTTTGCTTTTGGGTTTAATACCACTTTAAGGCCTGTTCACCCCACTGTACAAGCATGCTTATGCCTATTCACCCCCGCATTGTTTACGAACATGAACGTGCAGTCTGACACCCCCATTGGGTCTTTATTTTCATGGCCTAGTAACATCTGTGTCCCAATTTCTTCAACTCTACTGTACATCAATGGATGGGTTTAAGCGCCTGGTATAACCAATTTAGTCCTCTTCTTAGGTGGAACCTGAGGCTGCCATTGCTGTCCTCATTCTGGAAATGCTACTTAGCTAGCTGTTATTTAAACCCATGTTTTACAGCACTTTTACAGTCACTTTGCTGAATCAAGCGATGCAGATAAGCAAAGTTGAGAAGTCATATTTGTTTCAGGTTATTGGATTTAAAGTATCGAGGCAGGGGGTCATAATGGCAACCAGGGGAATAGCATTTTCAGAAGGAGAGATCAACAGATTTTTAGGCAAATGATAGACACGCCAGTCAGACATGAGAATTTTACATTCAGATTGACTATTAGGTAAAACTTATGTCACCTGTGGCTCTGTCCTCCATCCAACATCTCCTGCAATTGGCAGATCCGCTCTCTGAACCCCTCTGTCTGAAAGTGTCCTCACCTTCTGATTGGCCAATGTGTTCCCTGGTTGTAGCCTTGGTCACACCAAGAGCAGTATGAGAGGGAGGTTGCACAGCCCTGCCTAAAGGCAATGTAAATAAATTAAATACAGGGAAACTGAGCAGGCTTATTTTATTTCATGTGCCTGGTTGGGTTGAATCATGTGTCTCCTGATTAGCAGTAGTGGTTACCTTGTGGTTACAAGTGTTTTCACTTCTCTAGGACAGTACACTGCTAAGCAGAGATGTGTCCTTCAAAGTGATTTACTGAATAGCTCTGTCATTTTATTTTTAGCACTGCAGGTTTCAGGGGAGGAGGACATCCTGCAAGGCAGGTG
Source organism: Staurois parvus (assembly GCF_062004578.1). NCBI lineage: Eukaryota > Metazoa > Chordata > Amphibia > Anura > Ranidae > Staurois > Staurois parvus. The sequence continues at coordinate 4,374,538 of NW_028318148.1, read as the reverse complement.
ACCATTGTAGGTGGTAGCACAGAAGACGAACTGCACCATCCAGCTCTTCAAGATACAGTGGCCCTTCCACCCCTGGGGGGTAGAAAGAAGTTTCCTTTATAAATCAGTGAAGTGATGACAGACTTAAGTGATTGAAGAAAAGCCCCAAATCCCCGTCAGCCTTTTCTCAGGAGGCCATGAAGAACTTTTACTTAGGGCAGATGCACACCTACACACTGGGGTGTCCTGTCATGCTCTCACACCCTTAGTGGTGGATTTTTAGGCCATTTCTATTTTCTATGCATTTGTTTTGTTTGGGGATTTTAGCTTTGTGTGGAATCACTCCAGCACTTCTGTAGTTTTCATAGACAGCTTTCTTTATGCAGAAAAGCTTGTTTCTTTTAGAGAAAGAGGGAAAGTGTGCGTCTATCTGAATAATTTTTTTGAGAGTAGAGCAACTTGTGAGCAGCATGTTGTTGCCTTACAGTCGGCTCCTGTATGCAGTGTGATGTGGATTCAGGCAGCTACCGTTATTTTTGATACAGTGACACAATTTCATATCTAAATAAAATAAACAAGAGCAGGGATAAATCATGTAAATATGATTGGAAATTCCAAACATCAGTGTCTAAAACCTTGTATACTTACTAGTACTTTAAAAGATTAGTTCGCCTTTACTAAAAAACTGCCTATAAGGGGGCGTCTGTAGATAAAAACAAACTGTGCAGCTCTGAGTAATGCCCTTGCTATAGATGTAGGCTATTTACATAGCTTGCAAAGTTTGATTAGAATACTCCCAGGACATTGGCAATAATGTGACACATGCACATTACAAATGCATATCCAAAATGATCATCTGATCTATATTCATACCTGGTGGGTGACGCACCAGGTATATGCAGTTTTCAATGATTGTAAAAAATAATATAATTGTAATAGGAAGTCTTACAATCAAATTGTAACATTTTGCAGGCACCTGCTGTTAACAGACATGAGACACTAGTGCTACTATGTAGGCATTTTCACCAACTCCATGACTGAACATTCTGGGGGGAGATGATTTGTTGGACAGATTAGAAAACCTTTTCCAATAACTTCTGTTCTTCCAGGTGGGTGGGGCTGATAGCTGCACCTCTTTTGATCTTTGTCAAATTTCTGGCTACCCTCTTAAATCTGTAGTTCCATATAAGTGAACCTGTGGCCAGACTGAACATATTTAAGCATTTTTAAAAAGCAGCTAAAGAGCAAGCCCTCACTGACTTCAGTAGCTGCAGACACGGTGAAGCAGTTCATTTTCAAAGTTATTAATGGAGGCAAGGTTACAGCAGAAGCAAAAGCTATTTGCAGTGACTTGGTAGCTTTCCAGCCTTCTAATGTGAACACGGTGGGATTTATTTAAAAAAGCTGGACAGTTCAAAATCAGGCTCACTTCTGCATAAATACTAATCAGCTTCTAACGTCAGCTTGTTCAGTTGAGCTTTGGCAATAACACCTGGAAGCTGATTGGTTTCTATGCAGAAGTGAGCCTGATTTTGCCCTCTTCAGCTTTAGTAAATAAACTCCAGTGTATATGCAAAGGCTTTGTAGCACAGGAATCCAAAACACAAATGAAATGCTTCTCCCACCGTCTCTTGCTGCCACTTCTCCAGACAGTGAAATTAAGTTGAGGCTCACGTACCCAGCCAAATGTGTGGTGCCGCAGTATTTCCCATAACGCATGCAACTTTAGAGCCTAAATGTAGGTAAAACATTTTAAATCTGAAGTGTTCCTTGTGCTGGTACCAGCCCCCCTCCAATACACTGCAGCCATAATGTTCCATAATAGAGCGGGGGGAGGGGTTTGGTGTCCGCACTTATCAAGAGTGCTCCACTATGTCTGCCCTTTCCGTAGCCACTCCTCCATTCATAGAAGCCATACTATAGCTTCCATTAATAAGTAAAAAACTCAATGAATTTATGAGGTTAACCTTTCACTGTAGTTTTCACTATAGTTCAGTGGATTGATCTTCCCATCTACATGTCTGTAAAGATTAACTCCTCATGCACACTGGACATTTTTACAGCGGCTGTTTTTGGCTTTTGATGTTTTTGTCTACAGCCAGTAAACTCCCCAGCATGTTATCCTATGTGTCCATGCACACATAGACTGTAATCAACGTTTTTTGGCTGGAAAAAAACCCCAAAACTAGTGGGTTTCTAGAGGAGTTTTTTTTAGCTGTAAACATGCTCTAACGCTGAAAAACATGGCAAAACATGGTAAATCGCAGCAAACCAGCGTTTTTGGACCTTTTTTTGACCAAAAAACCCTCTGGTAAAAAAAAAAACTTCTAAAAAACGCAAATGCAAAAAAGTGGCAAAATGCTAATACAAAACACTGTAAAAAAATAAGTCTGAAAAACTCACGTATTTAGCATCACTTTACACAGCTAATGTTACCAGCGTTATTAAAACGCCCCATGTGTATGGAGCCTAAGTCACATTTACACAGACATAGGACATTTTATACCACGATCCAAAGCTTACAGCAGTTAAAGTATGACATGCAAATTTTGTGGCAGCTTTACAATTCATTTTGTGTAATATTTGGTTTCCATTGCTGATCACATGTGTAACTTGTTGACACAACACACCAATCTCAGGAAATAAGAGATCAGATTGTTGTAGCAACAGACAGGAGATAATTAAATGGTCATTTTAATTAATCTGGAAAATGTAGGGATATGAAACTGCTGGGTGCTGATGTTTTCCATGCCAGCATTCACCTTTTGCACTGTTTGCCCCACTCGATGTAATAATAATCTTGTATCCTGGAAAAGGTAGCCAGTGTGTTCCCCGATTCCAGGTCTGCCTTCTCTGTGCTCACTGTGGCTCCACCCGCTCACACTCTGGTAAACTGTAGGAAGGTTTTAGTTTGAGAAAAAAAATCCTTCAAACAGAATTAAAGGCAAGTCCTTTTTTTTTTTTTTTTTTGGATAAAGTAAAGGAGGGTTTTAACCCCTGTCATTGTTTGCCATCTGTGTCCCATTTGGGAGATTTCCCTTCCCTTCCTGTCCCATAGCCAAGACAGGAAGTGATCAGAAATCCCTTCAAAGTGAGGGAAATCCCTGGTTGTCTCCAGGGTCACCAAAACTTGTGCCCCATTGGAAAATGTTTCCTCTGTTCCTTTTCTAGTAACCAGCCAAAATTTGGGATTGCCTTTCACTTTTAGTGATGACATAAACAGGAGGGTGAATCCCCCTAAAAACCTGACAGCCCTTCTAATCCCTCTGCACTCTCCACTTTTGCCTTTAGATATACTTTCAGTTTCAGTGCACAGTGTGCTGTAACTCCATTTTTCGTGAATCACATTTTGGCAATCGTTGACATGCTCCGGGCCAATGATAAACATTTAACCTGCAAAGAAAACAAATATTCATTCAGTGAATAAGCCGCAGGTCAGATTTAGCTGGTGACTGTGAGGTTTGTCCCTGAAACTTGACTTGGGACAAGTTTATCATCCAGGTTGGATATGTCCTTAGGTAGTAAGGATAAAGATGACGGCTCTCGAGTCAACAGGGGGGCATACTGTCTCTATTGTCACCTAAGGCAGAGGAGGGGGGCTTCTTCATGATTTTCAGTGTTTGATTATACATGCAGCTGGGCAGAAAATTTGGTGTCCTCCCTTCAGGACAAAACACAGGAAAACAGCAGCAGAATTCCCTCGAAGGCATTATTTCCCTTTTCCCAGGAAGGGTTGTGGTTTTTCTGAATGAACACCGGTCAGTTCAGATGTAAATAGTGTCTAGTGGGGTTATTCTTGTTTTATACAAAGCTGATGAACTCCATACAAATAACTAAACACACAAATAAAGATGATGCAGTTAAGTCACACTTAGGATCTCTTCCTACTGGCAAGAATTTACAGAGCAGAAACTTCAACCCATGTCATGTGATGATGATGTGTGTGAACGGCGTGACCAGATTTGCACCCTGTATGAACGAATGGTCGCTCTGCTGTTGTTTGCATGTAACCTCTCCTTTCAATGGTTACATGTGATTAGGGGCTCTGCCTGGACCTGGATGCAGACAGTTTGCATCCAGGACTGACATTTCTTGCCACAGGCAATTGTCCATAGCAATGGAGTGCTGCGCTGTTTAACCTTCTCTGAATGCAGCAGGGTATTCACCCTCAGTCACCTGTCGGAATGAAGCCTTATAGGACTTGTCCCTTCTCCAGTCTGTGACTGAATATTGAAAGGAGAAGCAGCAGACTGATAAGCTCATTTCACTGTCTCTCTGCTTTCCCCTACTATCAGCGTGCTTTAGTCATTGTAGCAGTACTGATTGGCGTTTCTGCTGCTTTGTCCTCTCCTAGTCTGAGCTCTGCTTTACAGCGACTGCCAGAGGCTGATACTAAGTTACATAATGGGACTCACACTAAACAATACATGGCATTCTAGATTCCTGGATCAGTGCAGCTCTGAACTTATATTCGTCATTTTTCTGAAGACCGTTCTAGGGACAGATCGTCAGATCGTCATCACCTGGAGCTGTCTCAGTGTCACCTCAGCAATGCATTTCTTGTTGTTTAGCTCTGTGGATATTTGCCTTCCATGATTGAAACAACTGACTTTCCATGCTGTCAGTCCTGTAGGCTGTGGCAGGGAATGGGTGAGCGGCTGGGAGTTCTTATCTGCAGATGTTGAAGAGGGGGAGGGGCCAGGCTGGGGCTGGGCTGGAACTTTCTGCCTCTTCTGTCACAGCTACAGGAAGACCTCCAGTCTTTGTACAGCCGTCAGCTGCTGAGTTTAACCCCTTCTAGCTCTGCCAGGATCCTACAGCTGCAGGGCACCCCTCCTGCTCCTCTCAGAACTGTTCTTCTTGGATCCCTGCCTGCATCCCTGGAGGATCCTGGGTAAGTCTTGCTCTTTCTCCATCTTTGTCCCAGCAGGATTTCACAGCTTCATAATCACCAGTCAGACCAGTCTGCCTTCTCCACCTGACCAAGCCTGCCTAGAAAGTCAGATCCTGCAATGGGAGCTCTAATAGTTTCTGGATGTTCCAGTTTTCAGGGACATTCTCAGTGTGCTTAGCACTGTCCCTGACCATGCCAACTTCGCAGTTGGTGCTTTTCTCATTGTAGCCTTCAGATCTTACCACTTGCTTAGATTTTAAATAGAAGAATTGTGTTTTCTGATCAGTAGGGTATCCAGTCATCCAAAAATGTACTTTGCTAAAGTATGTTTGTGCAGTGGCTGAGCCTTACTAAAATCTCTGGCATGGATTGGTACATGTTGGCACCAGTTGTCTGAATTCCCAGGACAATCCAGAATTTGGAGATTTGTCCTTGGAAATCTCCCTGGTATTCATAAATCTTCTTTTTACCTGGGGTGCTCAGTCTTTGTCACCTGATAACAATTTAGGTTTTTTGAGTGATTTAGTATGCAGAAAAATGTCAGTGATTTATATCAGCTCAGCATCCCTGGAAATGGATTCATAGTAGTCACCATAGGCTGCAGAATCCCAGCTTTGTGCAGGAGATAAACAGAAGTAGTCAATGGAAGTGTAAGTCCCCGTGTCCAGTGGTGCCTGGAGACAATTTTAATTTGTTGGGGAATCACAGCTAGAACCTGTAGAACCACAAATCCCAGCAGAGCTCAGCAGACATACTGGGGGTTGGAGTTGCACAAAATGAAAGGCCCTTGTGTGGTAGGATGAAGAGCACTTCATATCCTTTGTTGCTCTCTTGTTAGGTAATTAGCAGCTAATTGTGAAGAGGATCTCCGGTGTGACACACAGTGACATACTGAATGTTTCTTGAGGATGCAAGCGGGATTTTAGGACAGGTGTGGAAGGCTGTGGGAATTGTTCAGCTAATTGTCACTGGGGGGAATTTACTAAAACTGAAACAGACAGAATCTGAGCATTTGTGCATAGTAACCAATCAGCTTCTACCTTCAGCTTACTTAGATACGCGTTGAAAATGTATGCTAGCAGCTGATTGGTTGCCATGCACAGCTGATCCAGTATTAGTAAATTTCCCCCTCTGTCTTTTGAATGTGATAAGACACAACAGCCCAGACACAGGTCCACAATCACATGACCAGTTTTTCTCCATCCTTCTTTCTGTATGGCCATCACTTCCAGAGCTCGTCTGCTCCACTGGACTTTTCTTTACTATTAAAGAGAAAAAGACTACCACGCTCTTCAGTTTCCAAGGACTGTCCTTGGAATTATTGCTGATTATAAATATTCAGCAACTTTACAATAAAATCCATATTTGGAGTGTTGCTCTTGGTTTTTACTGTCTATTCCTATTATCTTGTTGCTTTTGCCCACAAATTTCCAGGGACAATGCACTTGCTTTACAACTCAAAAGATCAAAAGTGCCCTCCAGTTCTGATTCTTGCAGGTGTACTAAAGTTAGAAGGTTTACTTATTCTGAGATTAATGTAATGCACTGCAGTTGGATTCAGCAGGATTTTTAGAGTACTGCTAGGTAACACTGCAGCCTCTTGTTACTCCCACCTTTGTCCGAGTATAGATGGAGTGTTTTTTTGGCTCGGGGAGGGGGGCAGAGTCTGAACCAGAGAAACAGGCTGGATGTCATTTCACAGATTTGGGTTGAGGTCCAGCACTGCTGCAGTTCACAGTAAATAGGAAAGGACTGCTTGCACATAAGCTGACAGTACATTAGCTTACTGGGGAGGATTATCTGGGGTGGATTTCTGCTGATCTCATTTCATGTTAATAAAAAAAACCTTTTGTTGGAGGAATCTAGAATATGAAAAGTCATTAGCGGGATGTAGAAATGATCCTTAGAATGGCCACTGGCATGAAAAGTATCCTTGCCCTCTGGCAGGATGTTATGGATTGTTTGCTGGGGATGCTGAACCACTGCTTGTGTGAGCTGCTGTATGGTGTTGCTATAGGAACGGACCACAAAAGGGATGAGGATGTTGCTAGCGCTGGTTTTGCCCTCTTCGCTGCCTGTCAGCCACAATAGATTGCGACCTTGAGGAAACACGTCCCTGCACACACGCAAAGGGGAGGGGGAATGTGGGGTGACGGGAGGTTGCTGCATGACCAGACATGACGCACGGGAGGAAGCAGAGGGGCCAAGCGCATCATCCAACCTGCTCTGTGCTCTCTGCTTATTAAACGGGAACAACTATCAGCACTCTTGGAGCTACCAGTATGTATTGGATTAGCCAGTTTGTGTGGGTGAAATGGGCACAAATGTGAATAAAATTATGAAATCACCTTAAATCTTGTATCACTGGAGATTTTACAAGACACAAATTATTATTATCACACTCACATTGTAAACACATACTGGTTAGTGACTAGGACATTTATTTCTGCAGATCTGTATGTATATATCTGGTTCTTGCCGATTCCTTGGGCCAGCTCTCTGCACCATATTGGATACATTCAAAAGTCTTTTCTATATCCTTTCTTGGCAATTTTTTTTTTTTTTTTTACACGAGGTAAGTCACCAGGTCTTTTCTTAAGCCCCCCACGCCACCCCACCACAGCCCAATTGATCGGCTTGAGACTGGGAAACATAATGTGATAGCAGATAGTCATAGCCAACCTGTACACACACAGACACACACACTAGGACTAATTTAGATAAGATCCAATTAACCTACTGGCGTGTCATTGGCATGTGCGAAGAAATCCATTTGAACACAGGAAGAACATGCATATTCCATGCAGACAGTGTCCTAGCCAGCATTCAAATTGAGGACCCCAATGCTGCAAGGCATAGCCACTGCACTTCCCCACAAATCTGTACACAAGAGCTAAAGGACAAACGGAATAGGAGGTGTGAGACAGTTGTGAGCTGTGGAGCTGCCAGGTACATGTGTAGGAATTTTTTGTTTTTGCGTGTGTTGTTACTTCTCATTGTTAGTATGTCTGAACCAGGAAAGACAGCTCTGCTCTGATGATACAGTGGAAATTCTCCTGCTCTGCTTATGTATGAGCTGCACAGTCAGCCAGCAAATGATGGGCCAGGGCACAGATATATACCGGTAGTTTAAAAGAGGCCAGTCTGCATATTCGATACCTTTCTATTGCAAAGGTAGAATTGGGAGTTGGTTGTGTTTGGTGTTTTCCAGATTATAAAACAATATCCTGAGTCTTACTGGGTCTGGAGTCCTTCTGCCAAGTCAGTGAAAGCAAGTTTGTGTTGAGTGCCAATTGGTTTGGAGCTAGTGACAGCTAAGGCACAAAATCACTTCATTGGAATCCAGTTAGTTTGACATTATTCAGTCTTTCTTTTATTGTCAGCTCTTCACCATTTCTTTCTCATAAGAAGAGTCATTTATTATCACAGAAGAAGGAGCTAAATAGCAGCCCTACAGAGAAATGGTGAGGTGGAAGGGAAAGATCTATAGAGGACATTAGTAGGCGAGCAGAGGACAATAAGTCATCTTTTTTTAATTTTGGTTCCTGTTTCCATCCAGGCCAATAAGAAATTTTTGTGCTTGTCCAACTCCTTCAGTTTTAGATTTGGGTGGATCTGTAGTCCTTAGGTGTGAAATATTGCAATAGAAGGGATGGAGCTCCAGTCCTCAGGGGTGGCATTTTCAGATCAGTAAGAGGAGGCAGATCTACAGTCCTTACGGATGTAATTCCAATACAGAATGAAATTTTCTTTGATTAGCAGACAACCGTAAAGTAAAGCAGGACTCCAGGTAAGTCTATAGATCACCCTTCAGTTCATTTTTAAGGATTTTAGGTAATCCACTGTAATGATCTTAAAAGTCTTTTTAGTGAGCTGCTAGCCGCAGTTGAACTAGGACTTGCTGTGGAAGAAGCTCTTCTAGAAGCTCTGAAACTTGTTGGGATTACAGGATGGAATAATTTCAGGGTTGTCACCAGTATCACGAGTAGTAGCTGCCTGGTTCACTTTAATGACATATTTGCATGCAATGGCTCCATCCTTTATTGTGGCGCATATCTCGCCACACACTTAGAGCGCTATTAACTTTCAAAGTTTCTGACAATGTTCTAGTGACAAGTTCTGACTCATTCCTTTCACTGTGGAGGTGACCGGAGGACAACTGCAACTCAAATATACAGAAAAGTTTTAATGTCTGGTGTCCCTAAGTGTGCAGAATATTCATTCCACAGGAAGAGATATCTGCTGGTGTTTTACACAAAGTGTTGCTGTTACTGAGATAACATCTCTTCATTAATTTAGTAAAAGCCTAAGGAAGCTCATGGGTCACATGATTTCTAATCAACTGCCATCAGTGACTGCCCCTTTAGACTTTGCTGAAAGGGCCTGTAAGCCTGACAAAAAGCGACTTTACGTAAATACATGGCACTTTGTATCAACTTTGCTCGAAAGCCAATTTAAATTTAGCTGCCAATTTAAAAGGTTATTATGATATTTAAAGTGCAATCAATGGATACACTTCGTTTACGACTCATAGTGCTGTTTAGAGAAACTGAGCTGTGTTTAAATGACTTATCTGTAGAGCAAGTACAGCTTCTGCAAAGCTTGGCCAAAATAAAGTAGCACATGAGTGCATTCTCCCTCCCTACACAAGCAGATTTGTGGACGAGGGAGATTTCTTATTCCTGTGCTGATGGGGGAATGCTCAGCGGACCATCTGTCCTAGCCTATAGGCTTTTTTTTGGCCTGGCTTTGCATAAGCTGTTTTTGGTCTACAGGTATGTCATTTAATCAATGCTCGGTTTCTCCAAACAGCACTATGATCTGTAAACTGATGGTGCCCTTTGACTGCACTGTAAATGTATCCCTTTAAGTAGATGTGATTTTACAAGGGCATGGCAGTGCTTTTCTATGGGATTACAGGTCAAGAGGATGACTCTACATGATAAAATATCTTTCGCCAAAATGCCTTCTCTTCTGATAATCTCAGAAACCATTTGGAAATTGTTTCATGAATGTTAGCAAACTCTTTTTAAAAAGCCTGCTGATAAAACAATGTTTACTAGTATTTTAGGCAGCCCATAGGTGATGCAAATTTCTTTTCTTCCACCATGGGTGAAAGGGCACAGGGAACCCTCCCGGCCTGCAAAATACAATGGTCACTGCTAGTGGCTATAGCTTTTGGCAGTAATCGCATGCAGAAAAATACAGGCTGGTCAATTGATGGATCGAATTGGGTGCAATCAACCTGCCCATACATGGATCGAAATTTGGCTGCTGAACGGGCCGAATTTCAATCCATGTAGGGGCGGATTTAATAACGTGGACAATTACAGTAGACAACATTGAAATGGGAGTCTAAATACTCAGGGCAGGCTGCAAAAAAATAAAAGCACAATTCCAACCATTCTGCTTTAAACTATAGTTGTAAATCCAATCACCAAATCTCATATAATCTTTAAAATGTTAGTGTAATTTTAAAAATACATTATTTTTTTTTATTTTTAAATCTGCATCTTTTATTAAAATAATACCCTGATTCTGCCATGGAAGTACATGTTCAGACATTTATTGTTAAGGGTGACAGTGCTCTGTCCCTGTCTCCCATTTGTGCTTCTGCCTTGTCACCCTGTCCATTGCACTGTCATCACCATCAGCAAAACCGCTGCCTGAAATTCCATGCTGCCATCACTGGAGTGCATTTAGACAGGACGTGGCTGCAAATGGACTGCAGGAGATAGACAGCCCTCAGATGCAACAAAGGTGAGAGAATGAATATCTAATTAAAAAAATCACAGTTGCTTAGGCAGTTATCATACGTAGGGATTTAACAAACCAACTGTAAGTCTGTTGGGGTTTACATCTAATTTTTCTATAGAAAAACCTTTGGGGATGGGTGAAAACCCCAACTGGCCTCCCTTCACTCCCTGCCCAAGGGAAACAAAGTGAAACCACAGGAGGTGAGAGGAAACCACTCCACTAAACAGGTTCTGGTGACAACTGTAGTATTCTGAATTTTCATCACATTTCCAGTTACAATGGTGACAGATAAAAAGGGTAAATCTCCCAAGCAAGGATACAGCAAGAAAAAAAAAAACAGACACAGGCTCTAACCATTTCTCATCCCAGTCAAAAACTGACAAGCCGTTTTTGGCTTTAGATATTTCATGATTGAATGTGGGATGTTTCAGGAACTTATCACAAATGAAAGTATTTGACATATATATATATGGTGAGGAAGGGGGTGAAATTTCCTAAAGTGCAGTTACTTTCTCTTGTAACCTGCAGGATAATACAGCCAACTGTCACTTAGACATGAGAGTGCAATACAATAAGGGTGGTATAAACATGCACATTCATGCTGGCCGGGCCCACTGACAATCATCTCTACACAGTACAAAAGGACATGCTGAAAAGTCATGTCAGCTGTAAATGTGTTTGTTTTTTGTGTTGGTGGGAATTGTGCATGTAGATTAGCAGTCTTTGTTCTAAGTGTAGCTAGGTGTAGGGGGTGCATGTTGGGGTTCCACTTATTTATTTCCAGCCAGCCAGTCCACATAATGATGGCTTGGGTGTTAAACCAAAACTTGGCGTTCCTCACCATATATATATATGTCAAATCTAGTCCCAACTCTGTCCAACAACACTAGAGACATTGGGGTCATCGATGAAGCACTGCACCTCCTTTGCCCAGTTATACCAGCTCCCATCTGCGAGCAATCGACCCCTCATTACAGGCCCGAGCCACAACAATGCCACACTGGTAAACTGATCCAGGCTCCGTGCTGCTGCCTGGGGTGGCTGGACGTTTGTTACAGAACATGTGGAGGCAGCCAGGGATGATAAGGGAGTGCCAGAGCCACCAGACGTCCTCCATTCCCAGAAATGGTCCCAGGTTTTGCATTTTGTCAATGGAAATATCTCAAATGTTTAACAAATATCACTATAAGGGTAAAATCTTCAGTTGGAAAAGTAATTTCTGGTATCGTACTTGTCTCAGAAGACCAAAGGGTTTTGCAATCCTGTTGTGACAGTCATTGCATTATATGATACATTTTATTTCCTTTAAGGGCTCCTTCACACCAGCCCCCTTTGGGCATCGTTACCCAATGAAGTCCCAATGCAGAAACAAGGCAATTTGCCATATATCCTTTGCATTGGTGTACACTGAAAAAATTGCGTTGTGATGTGGTAGAACACATTTGTTACATGAAATGTACCTGTAATGTTTGTGCCGATTTAATAAAGAAAAAAAAAGTAAACAATGTGATGCATTGTAATGGTGCCTTTTACCGCTTCTGCACAACACACATCACTGGTCAGCATTTATACAGAGCATAGCATATGCCCACTGGTGTGAATGCACCCTAAGTATAATGGCATTAAGAGTGCTGTGTAACAGCAGCTTCAGAGAGGAAAGGCAACAAGGAATTGTGTGTATCCTCCTGATACATTGTAATCCCCCACTTTATAATTCACTGTACTCTTGATGCCACCACTTGCCTCAGTGCTCACCGGTGTGGCTGCAGTTTCTCATCACATGATACATTATTGAATATGTTCTTTTTTTTTGAGACCTGCAGAAGGTGGAGCTGGGAAATACCATTGGCAACCATAGAGTGAGAGGAATAAGCAGAGAATGAATGCCTGCAATGAGAATAGGGCTCACTCCCCTACAGAGGAATTCCAGGTGTAGATAGTGTATAGCTTGGACCAGTGTAACTATGTATATACCAGGGATCTCCAAATAAAGAGCCGATTTACTGTCCTTCAGGATTTGAGGGGGCTGGACTGTGTCCAGTGGGAGTAGAAAATGCCCTGGGGTCAGTGGATAAGAATAGTGTCCGGTCATTGGTTTTAGTGGGGGAATCGTAGCCATCATTGGTGTCAGTGGGGTGAATGATTTCCCATCATTGGTGTCAGTTGGAGGAAAAGTGTCCCAAGGGCGAGATAAAGGGCTGCATCTGGTCCCAGCGCCACAGTTTGGAGACCACTGGTATATACTATACCTGGCTGATGTCCCTGGAAGATGGAAATCACTATAGTAGACTTCGCTACTCCAGGGATTTCCACTTGCCGCATGTTGAGTGGCTGCCCTGCTGCATTCTGAACACAGGTGGTTGGCCTCTCAGGACAGGCACCATTTAGAGAATGCTTTGCATTTTCTGAATAAATGCAAAGCGTTCTCTGATTGGATGAGGTAGAGAGTTGGGGTGGGAACATCATGCTCTCCACCTCATCCAGTCAGTGAACATGTTTGTCCCAGCATTCACATGAAAATGGCACTTCCTCTGTCCAGACCTGCTTCTTCTGCTGCTATAGCCAGTGCTCCTGGGCTCTCTTCCGTCCATGCCGTAATTATGTAAGGTGTGGGTGGATGCTGATGGGGACCCTAATGTAAAGGGAGACTTTAATAGGGACCCTGATTTAAGGGGGGTAGCTCTGATTGGAGACTCTGATGGGGACTTTCATATAAGGGGGGGACACTGATGTAAGGAGGGAACGCCGATGCTGACTCTGATGTAAGGGGAACACTGATGTAAGTGGGACTAAGAAACATGTATTAATTTATGTAAATTGTATTCATTTATTAAACTGATTTTTTTGGCCTGCACATGTTTGTAAAATATAGTTGGTGGCCTTGTATTGAAAAGTTTGGAGACCCCTGTCCTAGAACATATTGGTGGAGGTTTTTTACTGGGTAAAAGTTCCACCGCCACCCGCTCTGCTGATTACTGTGTTCGCCTCAGCGTCGGTCATATCAGAATTGTGTGCAAAACAAGCTCATTCCTAAGGGCGCTTCAGAACCTTTCACTGGTCTCCATGGAAACGCTGCTTCCTTACATCTTTAACATTGAAAGTGATTGCAGCTCGTGCGTGCCGCTGCGAGAGGTCAATCTCTGTCGCTGAGGTCCATATTTCACATGGATACTGTATGCCGCATTCATGCTGCAGGCCGGGGTCATGGACGACCATTAAATCGTCCTCCGCCTTCCTGACAAATGTGATTCTGTGAGTGGGATCAGGAAAATTATCGACTTTGTTAACTGTATTTATTACCCACCTTATTTCCTTTTGTCTAAACAGGCTCTTAATATACCCCCATACAGTACGTTCACATCCTGCTTTTGGCCTGAGAGGTGTGTCTGCATTTGTCTATAGAATCCAAAATGTGAACAGGTGGAATAAATTCTTCAAGAATCATGAAACAAGGCGGATAATGCTTTACATATAAATGCCAATGATTCTTCTTTCCAAGCTGCAAAAGAAACTTGGGAACGTGTTGTTTGGATTTCTACATATGCTAGTAGATTCTGGGGTGTTTTTCTTATTAAAGCACAACTTAAAACAACCTTTTTGTAAACTGTGGATAAATTAGGGAAGGGCTAAAACCCCAGCAAATAGTTTTTTCTGTCTGTACCCTGCTGGGGAAATTTTCCTTCACTTCCTGTATCTGAGACATAACAGGAAGTGAAAGTAAATGTCTCAAAGGAAGTTATCCCTTAGGCTTCATGTACACGAGCAGCTCCTAAACTTGAGTTTTTAGGAGCTTTTGGCATTTTTTTGCCAAAGCTCCTAAACTCAACTCTTTGGAAGCCTATGTGTCCATGAACGCCGAAAAATCACGTTCAGCATAGGAACGTTATGACTGCGGAAAACGAAGGCTGCGGTTGCCGCATTTTGCTGCGATTTGTGTTTTTCTGCGGTCAGGGTAGGCTTATGTACATGGAGCCTTATTCCTGTTCTAACTCAACAAGTTGGATTTCCCATCACTTTGTGGTTCCACTGGGATAGCTAGAGTTGGTAATTCACTCCAGCAAAAACAGAGAGAACAATAAAATACCAACAGGGGACTAACCCCTTCTAAATTTAATTTTATGTAAAGAAAAAAAAGAATGTTTGGGCCTTACATGCGCATTAAGCGATCTGTTTATAAGTGACTTTTTTCACGAAAGATTCAAACAACTTTCACCAAATATTCACACATCTTTTCTTTTGGATGTAGCTGGGAAAGTGTGAATAGTGTGTAAAAACATATATGGATAGAACCCTATCAGTGAGTACAAGGAGGTTGGAGGATCCTTCAGCTTTCCAGAAATGACTGTGATATGATGACAGAACTGATCTCTGATGCATGTACCCGGAGAAATTCACGGCTCTGACCATAGACTACAATTAAGCTCTAGGTGCGTCAATAGACCCGTGTCCCGTCTCACAGACAGAGGTCTCTCACCACATGTCTGGCGGACGTCGCTCAGATATTTGACGCACATCCAAGCACCAGCTTCTCCAGCTGTAAACTAAGATGCATTTCAGACGTCTATTTCTGATGATGAAATTCTCATAAAATTGGAAGAGGCTGCTGACTGAAGTCCATGCTTGCCGTCAGTTAAAATGGAAATGTTATTTAATGTAAAAGAAATCAGTTTTTTGTTTTGTTTTTTACAACTAATCTTATCTGAGTGTGTAGTTTTGGGACTGTTATCTGGAATCATGGAATCGACATCACGAGACTTTGAAAGCATCATTTCTGTAAATCAGACTGCCTGTGATCATTATTCCGGGTATCCTAACAAAAAAAACACTTTGTACATGGAAGCAGCTCTTATTGCTCATTTCATATTCAAGCGCTGCTTCATGCTTATTAGTGCTGCACATTGGTTGTGTCTTGCTGATTATCTCATTTGTCTGCACAACTGTTAAGGTGGCCATATATTAGGGCTTGTTCACACTTGACTCATTTCTAACGCTTGCCAAACGCCCCTATAGCGTTTGACAAGCATTAAAACCGCACCACAAACTCCTATAATGACGTTTAATGGTATGGCCAGGTGTTTGTGGAGCATCACCATAGACTTGAATCGGGGGCTTCAGCTCCTCCTGACTGGGCATGAGGCGTCAATTTTGCCGCGACGCTGACGCTTCTGTGTGAACAGCACTGTGTCCTGCCATGTGTAGAATTTTCATAGGCGTTTGAGGAGCGTTAAAAAACGCTTCCCAAATGCCTAACGCTTGCTAACAAAGCTAGCGTGAACATAGCCTTATGCAATTTTCTTTCCTTCTACCATGAGTGGAGGGAAAGATAATTGCTCAGTTCCCTTATCAACACAGTCAGTGTTTCAGTGTTGAAGGGGGAATCACTCTCAAGGTTATAGCTGCTGGTGGTGTTTGCACAAAAAAAACCCTTGTACTGAAGTTGATCGATAGATTGGTTTCAGTGCAACCAGCCTGCCCATAGATGGATTGAAACTCGCCCAGTTCCCGCTGAACCAGTCAAATTTTGATCTGTCTGTGGCTGTCTTTAGACTGTCTGCAGCTGCTAATGATGTGAAACACTCACAGGTCTTTTGGTATGATGTGATTTATGCAGGCTAGGGTTCACATGAGAGAGCTCAGAAACTGTGATTTGGTTTTATTCATGAAAAGAAAGACCTATTTTTCCCCTTAATTTAAGTAATGTGATTTGTAATGCTAAAGTGCCCTAATGATTCATGGGAATGACAGGTCCACTTTAATCAGGACTGATTTTCTGGTCACAAGTTTTTGTTTTTATAACCCTACCTATCAGTTTCAGGCCACCTATCTTTTTTATTTGAATTTACTTTGAAATTTTTTTCTCATTTATACTTTTTAAAATTTTTATCAACATGTTTCTCAGTTGATGAGGGGGACGGGGCAGCTCGGTTGCTGAGCGTCTGTTATTTTCATCTATCAATCATCTCATGCACATGGCTGCCCTGCCTCTGGCTGCTGTTATCCTCGCTGTCTAAGTCTCGGAGAGAGCAGCCAGGGTGTTTCTTGGTTGTCTTTAAGAGTCAACATCAGCCCCGCTTACAAACACTGGAGCATGAGGGGGAGGTTGCACATGATAATGTAACAGGTTGCAGTCTTCCTTACATGCATTGTGAAAAGCCTGCAGAATCTGGCTACAGTTGATTGTATAAAACTTACTGATTGTAGCACAGCTTCAGTGCTAGCAGGAAAGAATTTGCAGGTTGCCAAAAGGATTTGCGCGGTCTGCATTTGCTGTCTATCATGTATTACTTTATTTTTAGGTGATTGTGTCCCTGGACCAATCATCCACTCACAGATCCTTTCTAGAACTCTTGTCTCGCTATTCACACTTCCTGTTTTCTGATCTGCCTGCTCATTGCCACATACCCTTCAGACTGGCGTCACGTCCTTTCCGACATAAAACCACTATTTCTACTTTCTCACTGACTATGAAATGTTGCTGTGAAAACCTAATTTCCTTTGAAATAAATAGCCCACAACCACTCCTGATGTGAGATTACACTGCCCGGTATACAGGAGTCACTGCAACTGCATTCAAATTGGAAAATCTGTTCAGTTTACATTTATATGTGCCTTTTGCTGTGCAGTAATATCCAGCAGGGCTTGCATAGTGCATCTGGGTGAACCTGCATCCCCTTGTTAAAAAAATTCCAGTAAAAAAAAAAAATAAATCCAGCAGGAGTTTTTTTTTTTAACACCCATTTCCTTTTTTTCCCCACTAATGGTGCCTATATAGAGGTGATATTTAAAAGCACAGGGGGGACTTTACATCCATCAAGTAGGAAGCTGCACTAGCAAATAATGGTGTCACCTTCTGGCTGTGCAGTGTGGCAGGGTTATGTGAATCACAGGAACAGGTATTTTGGCAGGATATTTCACATATATACAGTATTTGTTTTAGAGTTGTAGTTATTTGTTTTGCTTGCATTTCAGTCTTATTTTCCTATGGGTGGAGACAGGAGGTCCTACTTACCTCAGAGAGCATTGTCTGAATTTCTGTCAACCATATACAACTGCTGGCAGTCCACAACATATAATCAGAGTGTGTGTGTGGTGTATGTGTGTATAGAGAAGTTGTAGTTTATCAGAGATCGGAAGCTGAGGTCATTAGTCATCTTCTTTGGCACTTTGATGCATCAGAATAAGGAACACTTTTGTGAAAGCAACACAGGGCCAGACGGTGGTATAGTTGTGTGGTTTATGTAGAGGAAGGTATAATTTATGACAGGAGCATCTATCTATCTATCTATCTATCTATCTATCTATCTATCTATCTATCTATCTATCTATCTATCTATCTCAAAACCCTCCTTTATAGAAACCATGGTTTCTATGCACTGATGATGGCCTGAAGTAGCTGTATGCAGTTTGGAATAAATAGCTCTATAATATTAGACAGTATCTGTGCTGCATACCAGCCATTCTAAAATGTACAGTTGGCCAACGGGCAAAAAAGACTGATTTACATGGCTTTCTCCACTATCTTTTTTTTTTTTTTGTTTATGGAAGTGAGACATGCAGATACTGCAGAACGGATCTGGTTTAGTGGAGGATTTTGGTTCCTTTTTGCCAACCTCAGCATTACCTGTCTGATTATACTTCCTCAATTCCAGAAATTTCTCAGTGAAAATAAATCATCCCTCATTTTCGCTTTCACTGTCAGGCCCTGGCGCTGTTTATGGACATACAACGGCAATTTCACAATACGAGGATATCCTATTTCCTGCCTTATTTTATTTTTATTTCCCTGTGATGACATATACGCCACAAGAATATTTGCGCTGGGAAAGTAGCGCTGACACTTCTGCTTGCCAGTATTAACGGATATAATTTGCGCTGTAACCTGTGCGCCGATACATAAATGTATTGCAAAGAGCCTAAACTGTAATACCAGTCACAGCCTCTTCTACGAAAAGCCTCTTTTGTGAAAATTATAATGGCACTCTCTGTAAAGCTGGCCATATACTTTTTTTTTATATCAGATTTTATTTTGAAAGTATTTTATACACATATACAAATAGACAAAATAAGCATATCCCAAAAATACACACAAAGCCCAAAAGGAAAAAATAAATACCAACATAGAGCATACCTAAAAATAATCAAAAGTTGGCCATATACTGATCAAATTAACTATACTGATGAATTTCAGTGTGTGGCCTCTCTAGGTTGACAGAAGTCAAATTTCTTTTAGGGCTCCCTCGCTTAGGCATACATGTATTTTCTGCATGAAAGGTTCTTGCTGGCAGAGCTAGAGGGTCCTGTGTAAATTATGTGCCTGAAGTACTCAAGTTTATGCGCACACCCTGCAGATCTACTCACGTAATATCTGCATGCAGTTGTGTCCTTTTTTTTTTTTTTTTTTTTTTTTTTTTTTTGTGCTTAGCTAAACGCAGTACACATTTTCATATGTGGACACAGCTATGTGTAGGGGCTCATTGATTACTATAGTGCTGTGTTTAGATGTATACAAAACTGTCTGCTGTTGCATCTGAAAGCATCATATTTTCTGCCCATGTGAATGAGCACTAAATCAGCTAATTCTGTATTCCGAAAACCAAAGATAGGGCAAAGAATAAAACAAGCAAAAACAGACACACAACTCAGCCCTAGCACTCATCCCTCATATACATGGGGTCAGAGCTCCTATCAATCTTATACAACACTGCAAAATGTATTACTAAAGAAAAAAAAACATTTTGTGTAGCAGTGATCATGCTAGCAAGATATAAAATGTTTATTCTCAAACAAATATAATTTACCCCATGATATTATTTGACCAATTTCAGTTTATTGCATCTGCCTGTTGTCTCACGTTAACACTGGAATATGTTTCCTTCTTCAGAACCCACCCAAACGAGTCAAGGATATACTATGAATGTGTTTTATCTCTGACTAGTGCAAATAAAGCAATTCAGTGAGAGAACCAACTAAATTGTATGGGTACATTTGTTTTCTTTCGCTCACCATGTATTTCATATATATGGGACTTTACAAGGAATTGCTGATAATTCTCGTAATCTAAGAGTCTGTCTAAAAACAGCTGGGTAGGTAGTAGACCTGGAATCTCTAGTCAATTTTTCATATTTTTAGAAATGTATTGGTGAAACCTTTATGTTAATATACCAATTTTTCTTGCATTCCATAGGTTAGAGGTGTGGGAGAGATCCATTTTTGTGTTATAGGTTTGCATGCTAGAAATAATAGTCAAAAGATGCAAGTGTAAATATGTGGAAAATATTTTTACACATCCAACAATCCTGTAATGCACATTCTTGGATCAAGAGGTATTTTAGTGGAGAAATCTTCATTGATAGTATCCAGGATTTGTTTCCAATACCTACAGAGTTTAGGGCATTTCCACATCATGTGTAATAAAGTGCCTGTCTCTGCTTCACATCTCATGCATAAAGGAGTCTCCCTCCTATGCCAGTGAAAAAAAAAGTTTTTTTGGGGGGTGTGGTAGGATCTGTGTATAATGAAGAGTTGAGTGAGTCTCTGTGTTGGGGAGAGTGATACTTGTAGAACATCATTTACAATATCTGACCATTTGGAGTCTGAAATAGGGCCGGAACGGTTTGCCACATTTCCCTACAGCTAAGGGCTAGGCTCTGTAAGGTATGTCATAGCATGGATGTACAGTCAGGTCCATAAATATTGGGACATCAACACAATTTTAACATTTTTGGCTCTATACACCACCACAATGGATTTGAAATGAAACGAACAAGATGTGCTTTAACTGCAGACTGTCAACTTTAATTCGAGGGTATTTACATCCAAATCAGGTGAACGGTGTAGGAATTACAACAGTTTGCATATGTGTCTCCCACTTGTTAAGGGACCAAAAGTAATGGGACAGAATAATAATCACAAATCAAACTTTCACTTTTTAATACTTGGTTGCCAATCCTTTGCAGTCAATTACAGCCTGAAGTCTGGAACGCATAGACATCACTAGGTGCTGGGTTTCATCCCTGGTGATGCTCTGCCAGGCCTCTACTGCAACTGTCTTCAGTTCCTGCTTGTTCTTGGGGCATTTTCCCTTCAGTTTTGTTTTCAGCAAATAAAATGCATGCTCAATCGGATTCAGGTCAGGTGATTGACTTGGCCATTGCATAACATTCCACTTCTTTCCCTTAAAAACTCTTTGTTTGCTTTTGCAGTATGCTTTGGGTCATTGTCCATCTGCACTGTGAAGCGGCGTCCAATGAGTTGTGAAGCTGAATATGAGCAGATAATATTGCCCAAAACACTTCAGAATTCATCCTGCTGCTTTTGTCAGCAGTCACATTATCAATAAATACAAGAGAACCAGTTCCATTTGCAGCCATACATGCCCACGCCATGACACTACCACCACCATGCTTCACTGATGAGGTGGTATGTTTAGGATCATGAGCAGTTCCTTTCCTTCTCCATACTCTTCTCTTCCCATCACTCTGGTACAAGTTGATCTTGGTCTCATCTGTCCATAGGATGTTGTTCCAGAACTGTGAAGGCTTTTTTAGATGTCGTTTGGCAAACTCTAATCTGGCCTTCCTGTTTTTGAGGCTCACCAATGGTTTACATCTTGTGGTGAACCCTCTGTATTCATTCTGGTGAAGTCTTCACTTGATTGTTGACTTTGACACACATACACCTACCTCCTGGAGAGTGTTCTTGATCTGGCCAACTGTTGTGAAGGGTGTTTTCTTCACCAGGGAAATAATTCTTTGGTCATCCACCACAGTTGTTTTCCGTGGTCTTCCGGGTCTTATGGTGTTGCTAAGCTCACCGGTGCGTTCCTTCTTTTTAAGAATGTTCCAAACATTTGTTTTGGCCACGCCTAATGTTTTTGCTATCTCTCTGATGGGTTTGTTTTGTTTTTTGCCTAATGATGGCTTGCTTCACTGATAGTGACAACTCTTTGGATCTCATCTTGAGAGTTGACATCAACAGATTCCAAATGCAAATAGCACACTTGAAATGAGCTCTGGACCTTTTATCTGCTCATTGTAATTGGGATAATGAGGGAATAATACACACCTGGCCATGGAACAGCTGAGAAGCCAATTGTCCCATTACTTTTGGTCCCTTAACAAGTGGGAGGCACATATGCAAACTGTTGTAATTCCTACACCGTTCACCTGATTTGGATGTAAATACTCTCAAATTAAAGCCGACAGTCTGCAGTTAAAGCACATATTGTTCGTTTCATTTCAAATCCATTGTGGTGGTGTATAGAGCCAAAAATATTAGAATTGTGTTGATGTCCCAATATTTATGGACCTGACTGTATATATCATGGAAAATAAGCTTTGTTTAGTCACAGTGGATGTTTGCAAGGTGCCAGTCCATATTCCTTCTGTAGGATTTAAAAGGTTTTGAGAACCTGACTGCTATAGAGTTGCGTTATGTAGATGAATCTATGTTCAATTCAAGTAATTTCAGAGGTTCGAGAAAACATAGTATACAGTGTAGAAGTTGAATCGACTTCTGTCAGAATGCAATGTCTTGGCAGGGGAGACTCCTTGTTTGTGTGGATGGAGGAATCTGTTTCAGGCTGAATGAAAACTTCTTATTCTGGAAAATGGGACTTCATTTTGTAAGCTTGCAGTTACTGTATTCTTATTTTTTCTTCCTTTATGATTTTCTTCATTTTAATAGTATTTGTATTTGCCTGGAATGTGTGGGCTATCTGAAGAAACCTCTTCTCTATCTAAAGCATGCGACTTTTAGAACTGCAGAAAGCAATTGCGATACACACTCCCACTGTCCACTCCTCTCTTATTCCATAAGCTAGTGCAGGCGCTTCTACTGTTTGCCAAATTTCAGCCAGTCTGTATGGAGAGATAATGTAACACAAAATATGTGTCTACAGGTACACTTCAAAATCTTTAATTGAACATAGATGTCTGTGTGTGAGCTCAGCACAGAAGCTCGGTATCATTTTAACAAAATGTGCAACTTTTATGGGAATAAAACTTTAAGGGTCCATTTACATTTGTGTGCACTGTTATGTCGCATGTTAATATGCGTTGGATTAAAAGTTGTACCAAAAACGTCCAAAAATCATACGTGACACAAAATTGTGATGGAACGCATTGTGATGCTTTGCCTTCATGCACTGGGGTGCCATTCAAAATCAATAGAACCAAAACAACACATGTAAAGTTCGTTGTGATACACACATATTCCCACAATGCATAGATTTAAGTCGGCCCTAATTTTTATGATATTCTCTCTAACCACCAGCTGCATAGCTTTGGATTTCTGCACAATGCATGTGTGATCTTGGTGTAATTGAGCAGCTCTGACCCAGAGATCCCAAGATGCAATGGGGTTTTCTCTTCTCTACTCCTGTATGAACATTGCCTTCAGAAAAAGTGATGATGGGAAGGTACAGTAGGCACAAGGTGTGACAAATATGTAACGGTTATAAAAGTGATCTCCAGCAAAAAGCAAATAGGTGTTTAAGAAAGTTTGACTGGTTCTGTGTGGGGATAATAGATTTTACAGGGATGGAAGAAAATGAAGCACAGCAGCATAGCAATATGGTGAGGCATTGAATGGAACCCAGCTGTGCCCCCCCCCCCCCCCCAGGGGTCAGGACCCCTAATCCTTTCCCGTTGTCGGCCACTGTAACCCCGATGATGTCATCTGTGCAGGAAAGTAGGAAATGTCAGGAAACATAAAAGGGCGACACGTTGAATGAGAATAGGCAGGACGAGCACTGATGTCATTTATATTTCATCAAGGGATTTCACACCACTGTCATGGTGGTTTGGTGTAATCACTGTTGGGCTGGCATATGTAACAGCATTTCCCTGTCTTATGTGATCTGCTTACTGATTGACTGCGGAGACTCTTTATAGGTTGTATGCTCAGTCTAAATATTCACTAAAATCTGATGACATCATTGAAATACAAGGTGCTGTTCAGCCTTTACCCCACTGGTTCTTTGTGATTTGGTAGGTAAATCATTCAGCAGTAGATCAGTAGCTCCAGCTGAGGTTACTGACAGGTTACTATATTAGAGATATCAGAATGGTTTTTGGTGATGTCATTGGTTCCATTTGATTTAGGTGGTTGAATATTACTACTAGAGACAACGTGATCATTACTTTGTTCATTGTTTTGTTTTATTTATTTTTTTTATTCCCCCCGATTTGTCTTTATTTTTAATTTCGTTTTCTCTTTTGTCTCTGCAGATTTCTCCACCCAGGTCAATTCCGCGGCTCTGAACTCTCCGGGTATACGTGGTTCTATGACCGCGCCTCTGCTCCATCCATCCCTAAGCAGCTCTGGGATCAACCCGTCCCTTGGATCACCCACTCAGCTTCACTCACCCCTTAGTTCACCCATCAATGGAATGGGCCCACCATTCTCCGTTATCAGCTCGCCTCTGGGCCCATCAATGCCCCTCTCCTCCAACCCTGGCCTTGGGTATGGCACTGGCAGTCCTCAGGTAAGTGCCTGACAATATATTTGTTATTGTCTTTATGTGGGATACTTCCAGTATAACAGATGTGCCTGACTGCCTTTATTTTAGTGGAAGTCTATGGAGAGCTTAGACCATAGGGATTTATTGACAGCTGTTGGAGTGTCACTGGGAAAAACCCTTCCAGACCAGGTAACATACAGTTTGGATTGTCCTCTGAAGAGTCTCACCTTTTATAAGGCTAATAGAATTTATACTTACTGAAAATATGGCGCTGATTCCCTTGGAGATGCTGGCTCTCCATGTTGGGGAGCTGGAGCTGATGAATATTGTGCTACTTTCTGCCCAATGATTTGTTGGGATGGCGGGGTATCCGTCAAGACATTTATACATTCTTCATATGAGAAATTTATAAAAAATGGGTTTGGTAACAAGCTCAGGTGGGAAACTTGTGTGGGTCTATTTTTATTTGGGGTCCCTCAGTCTGCTTTTGAACCCACTTTGAGCTCCAATACGACCTGCAGAATTTGTACCTGAAATGTCATTGCAGTAGTAGAAGAAATTTCCATGTTAAAAAGTACTACAAAGATTTATGAAAGTTCTGTTAGAAGAAAAAGCTGCTGCATCGCAAAATTTATGCTGCGTGTTTTTAAGAGACTTATTTTACAGGGCGCTGCATGCTAAAAGAAACTGCCATGGTGGCGATTTCTGCTGTTTTACTGGAGACTGTTACAGACTAAGAAAATAAAGGCAAAATTCACATGCTCAACCCTCTCTTATTGCCCCTATACCTGCCTGGAATCAGAAGAAGATATAAGGATATAAGGATAATAAAAGAAGGCAATGCAGCCCAAACTGGTGGAAGGGTATACGGATAAGTCGAGCAAGTACATACATTCCGGGAAAATAGTAGCCTGAAGTGAACAAAAACCCCAGTATTAGTAAAAAGATGAATAATGTTTATACACAATAAATAAATAAGCACTGTCAAAAACCAATCAGGCTAGGGCTCTGGACAAAGTAATAAAAGTTCATCAACATGTTGTAATGACGCAGGAAGCCCCAAGCACTAGACAATGGTATACTGATACAGTTACTGTAGAAAAATGCTGCCGTGCAGAAAAACAACTGTTGCATGATACAATGGACTCTCATGCTAGAAATATACATGTTACAGGAGACTACTGTGATGTTATGAGAGTCTAATGGAGATTATGGTCATGCTACAAAGGGACTAGTTTGCTATAAACCACCGCCTGTCCGGCCGTTGTATATAAACGGCCGGACAATGGCAGTGCAGGGGCGGGTGGCCGTTTAAAAAATGCCTCCCCGCCCCCTGCTTGTGCATGCTCCCTGGGAGCGCGCAGCACCGTGATCCGGTGCCCGCTGTGTCCGAACACCGATCGTCATACAGGACCTCTGTGCGAGGTCCCGATCATGTGATCACTGATTGGCCAATCAGTGATCACATGCAGAGTAGTAAGCAAGATGTCACTTCTGACATCATTGCTTACTATGTGTGAAATCTGTGAATGATCACAGAGGTCACATGGTACAAGGCTATTCACAACAGCCGTGTACCATGTGACAAGCTGTGACTAATCACAGCTCACACAGTATTTCTCAATGGCCTAAAGAATGCAGCCAGAGAGAAGGAGAAATTATTGCTTTTACAGCCTTTATGGGTGTAAAAGCAATCAGTGTAAAAAAAAAAAAAAAATCATCACTCCCCACAAGTAGCACAGTTTCACTGTGACAGTTTCATGGTGACACTGTACTGCTAGGGTGACAGTATGTTTAAAAAAAAACAAAAAAAAAACATAACTAATATAAAAATGTAAATCATTTTTTTAAAAATTATAATTTTTGATTATAAACTAATTTGGGTTATTTTTTTTTTTTTTTTACTAAAAAGATAACTGAATACATTTTGGCCAAGATTTATGAGGAAATATTATTTATTTGCAAAATTTTATAAGAAACACTTTTTTTTTTATATTTTTTTACTTTTTCATTTTTATAGCAAAAAAATTAAAATCCCAGTGGTGAATAAATACCACCAAAATAAAGTTTATCTGTCTCAAAAAAATGCTAAAAAATTCATATGGGTACAGTGTGGCATGACCGCGCAATTGTTATCCAAAGTGTGATAGTGCTGAAAGCTGAAAATTGGCCTGGACAGGAAGGGGGTAAAAGTGTCCGGACTTGAAGTGGTTAAAGAAGATATCATGTTAGAGTAAGTTGCATATCACAAGAGACTGCTGCCTTGTTCCAGGAGACTGCTAGAGGCTTCTGCTGTTTGTACCTCCGTGCCCAACAGGTCCTCTTCTCCCCCCCCCCTTCCTCTGGAGGTGGGCGGATCCTAAATGTTGCTGAGAGTGGCATTATGTCATGATATGGGGCCATTCTCTGCAGCTTTCTGCTGTGAGTCCAAGGTGGTGGGGGAAGCCTTGACCCCCTTTGCTGACAGGGAGGCTGGACATCATCCAACCTGGAAAAGGAGCAATGCTGAATCAATGAGCGGGTGAGTTTACAGGGAACAGCACCGCAGAAAAAGCTACTTTTTTTAAAAATTTATTACCCATGCTAGTTAGTGATATTTTATATTTTTTGCCCAAGCTGGGATTTAACTTTAAAATTTGTTGAGCACTAGATAGCTTTTCTGCATGCTCTGCCCAGTAAACAGAATCTCATGCTCTACCAGCTTGCAGCAAACTTGCATCTGGATTCTTTTGTCTTGTTTTATCGGATATTATTATTATACAGGATTTATATAGCGCCGACAGTTTGCTCAGCGCTTTACATTATGGTGGGAGACAGTAAACGAGACAGTACAGTAACAATACAATACAAGAGGGAATCGAGGGCCCTGCTCCTTGGAGCTTACAATCTAGGAGGGAGGGGATAGTGGTACAAGAGGTAATAACTGTGGGGGATGGAGTGGTTGGAAGAGTAGAGGATTCCAGTATTAGCTGAGGGCGGGGTAGGCTTCCCTGAAGAGATAGGTTTTCAGAGTGCGCCTAAAAGTGAGCAGAGTAGGCGATAGTCTGATGGATTGGGGTAGGGAGTTCCAGACGATGGGGGAAGCCCTGGAGAAGTCCTGGAGACTAGTATGGGAGGAGGAAACAAGGGAGCTAGAGAGTAGGAGGTCTTGTGAGGAGCGGAGAGGACGGTTTGGGTGATATTTAGATAGGGCAGCACAGTGGCTAAATGGTTAGCATTTCCGCCTTCTATACAATAAACACAACAAGAGAATGAATATGGTTTTTACTTTGACCAAGAAAGACACACTATTCTACTCCACTAGCAGGCTACAGCACAGTGGCTAAATGGTTAGCACTTCTGCCTGGCAGTACTCGGGTCGTTGGTTTGAATCCCAGCCACGGCACCACCTGCCTGAAGTTTGCATGTTCTCCCTGTGCCTGTGTGGGTTTTCTCCGGGTACTCTGGTTTCCTCCCACACTCCAAAGACATGCTGGTAGGTGCATTGGAAGCCAGTGGAAGGATTGCCAGAGAGGGGTGGCAGATACAGAACGGTTAGTAAGGTGGATGAGTCTGGCAGCAGCATTCATGATAGACTGAAGAGGGGATAGCCTGCGGTGAGGTAGGCCTGTGAGGAGGGAGTTACAGTAGTTGAGGCGTGATATAATAAGGGAGTGAATGAGTTGCTTAGTGGTTTCTGAGGTTAGGAACAGTCGTATCTTGGAGATGTTGCGGAGGTGAAGTCTACATGAGTTTGTCAGCGATTGGGGCTGGAAGGACAGATTGGAGTCTAGGATGACACCTAGTACCCTGGCTTGAGGGGTGGGACTGATGATAGTGTTGGTCATGATAGAGAAGTTGGGGGGGGGGGGGGGCGGGCTGGGGGGAATACTAGGTGCTCAGTTTTGGAAAGATTGAGCTTGAGGAGGTGGAGTGACATTCAATCCGATATGTCACTTAGTAGGCTTGCGATACGAGTGGAGACTGAAGGGGTGAGGTGAGGGGTAGAGAGATAGATTTGCGTGTCATCAGTATAGAGATGGTAATTGAAGTTGTGGGAATTTATCAATTGACCAAGGGAGGAGGTGTAGATGGAGAAGAGAAGGGGTCCGAGGACAGAACCTTGAGGGAGCCCAACAGAGAGAGGGAGTGAAGAGGCGGTGGCAGTGTTATAGGTAAACACTGAAGGTGATATCCTCTCTCTTGCCATGGTGGTGACTCTCCCATGCTGCACCCTCTAATTCAGATGTTGAATGAGGTACACAAGTGTGCTCTCCCCATGGTGTCTAGAGAAGAAGAAATAAAATGGCAGAAAAAGTTTCTGGCTCCACTGTCATTACATGACAGTAACTATGGGAACAGTTACAGAACAGAAATGTTTTTACTGCTTCCCAATGTCCTTCACATCATACAAGCAAAACACAAAAGTCTTCTCTTCAGATCTGCCAAAAGGGTAAATGGTATTTTATCAATATATCCATTTTAATAAGTAACACTGTGGG
Organism: Staurois parvus; assembly: GCF_062004578.1. Lineage (NCBI taxonomy): Eukaryota > Metazoa > Chordata > Amphibia > Anura > Ranidae > Staurois > Staurois parvus. The sequence continues at coordinate 4,345,965 of NW_028318148.1, read as the reverse complement.
TGCATATTACTCTTTCCCTAATACTGGAGTACCTGTAAGACCTTGTTTAAGTGGTGATGTTTGAACTGAATGCTGTCTTTTACACCACAGCTCTCATAATAAATGCCATCCCATGGTGTGGGAAATTCATGTATGGCTGTTGTCAGATTTTTCTTGTGTTATGTGAATCTTTGAGAGAGTGTACCAGTTTGCCTTTTTCATGGAACTATTAATGATAATGATGGTACTTTTTTTGATGGAAAAACTTTATCTGGCAAGTAATAGGGTTAATGGACCTGCTCACTGCCCCTCTGCCTAGAGAGGAGGGGGATCCTGCAGAAAGATTATCTAAATATCTAAATCCCCTTCTTCTCCTCCCCCAACCCCCCCCCCCCCCCCCAAGGTAAAGAGATTACGCTATATTAAGCAACAGGGAGACACCAGCTGATCTGCACCTGCTGCTCCCCGTCCAGATGCTGGCACCTTATAGCTGCCGCTCAGGAGCATAATAATTCTTTAACGCTCTGCCAGCTCACTCAGATGCCAGCAACAAGTTGTAAATAACAGATTTATCTTTTATGATGCTTTGATTAGTTTAAAATGAATATGGCAGCCACAGAGCAAAAGCTTACAGCACAGCATCAGTAGAAATACAATTTATCCAGGTGCTACCAGACTCTCCATTGTGGCTGGCTATACATGCATAGTCCAGTCGCTGAACATTCTTTTTGAAGGAGATTGCTGCATGTGTAAGTGTGTTTGCAGTGCGCAATATGCATGCCATAGCTTGTGCAGGAAAGAGCAACTAAATCCAACATGTTCCTGAGTGAAAACAAAATGGTTGGCTGGGGACATCCATCCTGGACAGGAACTTTGCCTCCTGAGACTAGATGTTGTCACATATTGCAAATGTCTACAAACATGCAAAGCTGGGGAAAGTTCTCTTATGTCTGTAGGAACCTTCAGAGCAACCTTTTTCAACCAGGGTTCCATGTAATCCTAGAGTTCTTTCAGAGGTTGCAAGGGGTTCCTTGGGCAATTACTTCCTCTTAGATAAGTAACCACTGATGGCATTATTTTTTTAACTTTCTAAAAGCCCCGGTTCACATATATGCAGTGCGGGAAAGACAGCGAATCCTGAGTGTTTCCCACACCGCATTGAAATTCCACTCTGTTCATGCAATCTTCCACCTTTGTTACTGTTAAATTAATGACACCCCAAAACAGGTTGCAAAACTCAGTGCGATTGCAAGAATCAGATCGCGTGGGATCCAATTCCGGCGCAGTAAAGAAAAATATATGCCTGCATCTTTTTCGTGGGCTCAGCGCAAATTCAGTCCATACAAAATGAATGGGCCCAAATCGCACGTGCTTTGAATAGGAATGCTGTGTGCATCCTATCCAAATCACATGGGATGTCCCGCACCGCACCAGGGTGAACTCAAACTAGGGGGGGTTCTTCCCAGTGAGCAGTAATGTAATCAGCATCCTTCCCAGTGATCATACCACTAATCTACCATGAACTGTAGAGCAATTATTAGCAGGGGTCCCTGAGACCAGTTATTTCAAGGTTTCCTCCATGCAAAAAAAAAAGGTTGAGAATGGCTTCTTTAGAGGGACCATTCGCCTATAGGGTCCTAGCATAAAGAGTTGCCCAACTACAGAGGGTGCCCCCCATCTCACTATTTGGAAAGGATACTGTTTGGGCTGTTTTTCTGAATGTTAGACTGGCAGAGAGCTGTTTATGGTATTTTCCATGCTGCCACTTTTTTTGGGGGGGGGGGGGCATCTGATTGCTGAAATTGTTAAGCTATAATGCTTGACCATCTTGGAGTCTCGTTTCTTTCCTGCAAAGTGGGTGTACCCTTCTGTCACATTCTTCCTAATACAAAAAAAAACATACAATCAGGCAGGTATGATAGGAACCCTTCATAGTGGCCACAGCAGATGTGCTGATCTGTAAATTCACACCAACAGAGTCTGTTAGTTGTAAGAAACGATCAGGGGATTTTTACAAATGTCACTTGTGTCCTGGCCGACCATTTGTTGGTGTAGTTCTCTGGCACTGAGAATTTATTTTTTACATCTCAAGGCTGAGCGTTGCCAAACTGTCTTTTTCTCATAGACGGACTTAAGTGATTAAAAAGAACAAGCCAATAAAGACTGTTCACTTCTGTCACGCTTGGCCATATGTGCCTGGAGAGCATTAGTGATGACAGACACCTGAGTCTGGCCAAAGGCACGACAGAGGCAGTGGACACGTTCAGGGATCTAAAAGATTTTAATAGGGACGACTCCTGTCTTCATTTGAATGAATTTGCTTTGTGCCGAAGCCAGATAGAGCTGCAGGTTTAGGTTTCCTTGCTATTACATATCCTGAGTCGGCTTTGTGATCAAAAAAGTGGTGACTTTTTCGGAGGCGGTCTAATGGTGATCCAGGAGAGCACTGCATGACATAAGGGAGCATTAACCTGTGGGTCTGCAGTATACAGTGACCTGGCCATTTTCAGCACTTTGTCTTCCCTCCAGAGTGACAGAAAGCCTAATATAAGCTCGTCGGTTATTAGTATGTTGTACTGGGAAGAAATGATCCAGGAGAATGGAAGAAAACAGCCAACATTTTAAGTAAGATGTAAAGGAATCTGATGAAGCAACCCCTCTCAACCTGAGAAGAGGATGTACTCTGGCGCCCTCTCTGGACATGTGGTGGTAATACAGCTCTCACTCCTTATAGTTGCCCACCATCTTGCATTGTTATTTATTTCAGGTATTTATACAGTGCCAGAAATTTACGCAGCGCTTTACATATATTTTGTACATTTACAGTCCCTGCCCTCAAGGACTTGCAAATAAAGTCCCTAACTCACATGCATGCATGCATACACATATATGGGCTTTAGAGTGTGGGATGAAACCGGAGTACCCGGACGAAACCCACACAGGCACAGGGAGAATATGCAGACACCATGCAGGTATTGCTGTGTTTTTAGAGACACTTTCATGTTCAAAGTTTCCCTGACATTGTCCCTAACTTTCCTATTTGACAAATTGTACATTAATATCCCACCCTCACTGCAAGACACGTAACTTTCTCAAAAAGCTTCATGTGGGTTTTCTATATGTAGTTTTTGTGCGTCACTGTTATTAATTTAACACTTGTTCATTGTTACAGTAGTACCACTAAGAGATTGTGGTCGGCATTGGTGTGAATTTCATGTTTGTTCATGATTACTTTTCTCCAGTCATATGTCAGATTAACACTTGCTGAGATTAAAAAAACATTTACCAAATGAGCCGCCAAGGGATTGTGTTTTCTTCAAGTCTGGACAAAAGAGGAACAGTATGGCTGGGGTTACACTGACGAGTAAATCACTTTTCTGCTCCAAAATGTAACTACTCCTTCTCCGTATTCTCATACTCAACAGATTAAAATAACGCTCTGCTAATGAGATGATGGACAAGGCTTTAGATCTCTTAGTAGCTAATAGATTTGCAGTGTTGCATTGCCATTTATTTTGACACCCCAGCACACTATAATGTCAGGCACCTCACTGCAGGACACCACAGTAGCATTGTGGTGTGCTGTACTAACAAAAAAAAAAATGGTGGTGGGAGTCTTAGTTCCAATTTTTGGGTCATTACCACGTGTTGCAAGCCAATTTCTAATGACTCGGGTGCCTTCATGCTATGTGCAACATAGCACACTTTCCACTGCAATGACTATAGCCATAGGCTAAGGCTGGATTTATGACTTTATGTGCAAATTTTTTCATGCGCTTTTATATGCATCGAGAACAATCATGCTTTTTCTTGAGCTGTCATCAATAGGCCATATAATGTACATTTTTTGCATCAAACAACAGGTGTGAAACAGAACCATTGAAAAAAATGACTAAACTGAGTACATGCATTGATGTGTGTTAAACACATGGGTTAGAACCCACAACCACTTTGGGAAGCAGAGTCGGCCTATGTAATATACATATAGAAACCGTGTTTACTAAAATAGAACTATAGGCATTTTTTTTTTTTTTATAGTAAGGGAGGGTTATAACCCGTCAGTTTATTTTTTGCCAAATATGCCCCATTGGGAGATCTCCCATCACTTCCTGTCCCATAGCCAAAACAGGAAGTGAGAGGAAATCCCTGCAAATTATGGGAATCTCTTGGGGACCCCAGGTCACCAGAACTAGTGTCCCCATCGGGCGAGTTCCCTTAATTTTCTGAGGACAACCCAGAATTTGGGATTTTCTTTTACTTTCACCTTCGATGATAATGGTAAACAGGACAAATACAGAGGGCAAATCTTTATAATGACACAGACTGCGATAAAAATTGACAGGTGGTCTAATCTATCTCCACTCTATCCAAAACTAATAAAAAAAAAAAAGAAAAAAGGTTTTGCCTTGAGTTGTACTTTAAAACTTGTACATAGGATTATTAGGGTACACATAAATATGTAATATCTCTAAATGAATAAAATGCTATAGACTATTTTAGAGCGTGTGAGATAAATGTTTTCAGCTAGTTGGGATGTCCTTGGAAATATCCCTGTATGTTGGCAGCTTTGTTAGAGTTACTGTTGGAGTTTTCGCTGTGATGTAATTTGTTGTGTTTTATATACTGTGTTTTTGTGAGCTGTTAACCGATTTTTGGTGGTCTGTGAGGTTCCACAATAAGGCCTTGAACAACCTAGAGCTTGATTTACCAGGAAACGCAAACAAATCTGGTACAGTGATGTAATGCTAAAAGCTCCTTCTCAATAAGCTGGCAATTTCAGTTGCTTTCATTTCATTTTAAAAGTACATTCTTGCTCTGGCCACACATCCTGACTGCCCTGAACTCTCCACTGGGCCAAAAAATAAATGGAGGTATAGGGTTGTGACCCTGACTGTGTTTAGTTCTTTTTGGCTTATCCTCCTCAAAATAACCTGGGTATGAGAGAAACTTTTATGCTGCCAGTACTGTCCTCTGTCTGAAAACACTAGGTGTCTGGCTGTATCTGTCTCAAAACAAGCATGCAGCTAGTGAAATCAGAGGAAGCTCAGAACTCTTGATCCACATTCTTGTTTTCGGTCAATAATTCGAAATGTGTTGAAGGCATTGGATCAGCAGCCAGGCAACTAATATTTTCAAAAGCAGAGTTCAGCAGTAGCAGCTTCCATATTTTCTCATTAGATATTTAATTTAAATGGCTACAAAGCATAAAAGGCAACTTTATTAATGCACATTTGTTATTTTCTTTTGCAGTTGTTGGATACAGTTGTAAACGGTTGTAATAAATTTTAGAACTGATTTTTTTCTTTTAAATACAGTTTGTTTAGTTGGGGTAGATTGTTCTTTCTATCAGTTTCATGTCTATCTATGTCTGTCTGATATCCCTCCGATCCTGTCTGTCTTTTTCTGATCAGTTTCTAGTCCTGGCACAGTCAGGGATTTTTTGCCCTTTGTCAAATAAAACATGTTCAGGTCAGTTGTCATGTAAAGCCATTTATTTTTTTGGCTGCTATTGGTTTCTTGCTCCATCCTGCTGTTTGATGTTGCTGCTTTGCCTGCTGGTCAGGCAGATTAGGTGAAGAGTTTGTGTTACACATTGGGTTCTCTCAACTATGTCTCTTCCACTGTTTCTCTTCAGGGGGTATTAAAGTGGTTGTAAAGGCAGAAAAGTTTTCTTTGCATTAAGGTAAAAAACCTTCTGCATGCAGTTCCTCCAGCCTCTCCTTATACTTACCTGAGCCCCATCTCGATCCAGCAATATGCATGAGAGAGCAGCTCTCTCGGCTCTCTCCCTCCTGATTGGCTCAGAGACAGCATCAGGAACCATGTAGCCAGAGAGGAGGGAGGGGCCAAGCCATACCCTGTGTGTCAGTGGAACGAGTGCCCTCATAGCGAGCAGCTTCCTATGTGGGCACTTGGGCCAGGGGGGGTGCCCGGAGCGCTGGTGGGGTCCGAGAAAAAGAGAAACGTGCCTGCTCTGTGCAAAACCATGAGCAGGTAACTATAGCTTGTTTGTTATTTTAATTTAAAGAAATGGAGTATTTAGAATAACTTTAAAATTTAGATCCCCTAATACGGGGAAGTATCCTCTGCGGTCCACTGATTAAACCCAGAAGTTCTGTACCCTGCACTGCCCAGCACACTCACTAAGTGTAATTTTACAGGTAAATCAATCTTGTCTTGATTCACTCAGCCAAATTGTGCTGACAGTTGGATTGTCATGTTTTGAAACAGATGGAAGATGACTGAGCTCAAAAGAGAATTCTAATATATATACATTTTTTTTTTTAAGCGGGAAGAATGTTCATTGGAAAAAAACTGGGGGCCCATACTTTCTTGAATTTGTCTGGACAGCCCCTATGCTGGTAAATATATCTTTGCAGTCAGAGTGTATCTCCCATATATCTAATCCACTCTGCATGTGTGAGTGGGTCTACAGATTTCTAGTGAAATAGGATACGTCTACGTGCTTGAAATAAAGCCCTTGCAGTAGCTTCTCTGGTAAATTTTTGTCATTGTAAAATGTCTAGGATGGGTCTGTATGGATCGTTACTTGGAATGCTGTATTTAGCGTTTGAATAATCCCCATCCAATATACTGTATCTGTAGTTTAGGGCGTTGTCCTAGTAAAGGGATTAAATCTCCATGATCCCTTCGACATTTGCTGCTGAAGGGGTCATTTCGGATACCCATCTTAAAAAGTTTTCAAGGAATGTGATAAACATGCATTAGGATATATAGTTGCATAAACTTCTGGGTTACATTAAGGGAGCACCCCTGAACTGCCTCCTCCCACTGATCATCAACAAAAGGTCCAACATCTGTAGTCCAATAGTTCTCCACTCTAAGTGGGGGACTATCAAGAAATGTAACTAGTAGCATAGCATAATGTTAAGAAATAAACTCCTTAGTGGTGGTGGTGTTTTGCAACATAGTAAAAATTGTAGTTGGGGATTGGCACCATCCAAGGCGCTTAAAGTGATTCTAAAGACCTAATTTAAATGAAAACAAACACACACGTCTATACTTACCTGCTGTGTGCAGTGGTTTTGCACAGAGCAGCCTGGATCCTCCTCTTCTCAGGTCCCCTGCCGGCGCTCCTGGCCCCTCCTGCCTGTCGAGTGCCCCCACAGCAATCAGCCTGTTATGTGGGCACCTGAGCATGTGCACTCACTGAGGCTCGGCTCCGCCCCTCTCTCTTCTCCTGGGCTCACTGGCTGTGATTCACAGCAGTGGGAGCCAATGGCTCCTGCTGCTGTCTCAGCCAATGAGGAGAGGGAGTCCTGGAATAGCCTCCAATGCACAATACTGGATTGAGCTGGGGGGAAGCTGCACAGAGAGGTTTTTGTTACCTTCATGCATAGAATGCATGAAGATATAAAACCTTGAGTCTTTATAACCACTTTATGGAGATGTGATTTAAGTGTGTGAATCCAAACTTTCTCCACCTATGGCTATATTGGAATTTGGCTATTTCTGGATACGTGATATTACCTCAGATTGAGTTGTGAATAGTAAAACCAGAAACTTGCTGAAATTGTTTTACCTTATGCCAGACTTTTTGCATTAATGCAAAAGTGGGGGAAAGCGTATTTACTGAGTGCCTGTGACTCCATACCTGCAGGGATATCTACCACTTTGTTAGTATGCTGGATAAGCAGTGCAGTCTAATACAGTAGATTCAGTCCCTACAATTGCACCAAGCAGCCCACCAAGTGTTGTTTTGCAGTACACAATATAGCTATAAGTTTGGCTTACACCAGGCCCCCTTCGTCCTTGGGTCTCTACAGACGCTCTATTTGTACTCTAGGTGCCTGATAGTGCCACAGCAGAGATAATCCAAAATACTTTCAATAGAATAACTATTGAGGTATCGTGGAGAACATATGCAACCCCTTTTTCAAACAAGTTGGGACGCTGTGTAAAATCTACATAAAAACAGAATGTAATGATTTGAAAATCTCATAAATCCATATTTTATTATCAATTGAATATAGATAACATATCAAATGTTTAAACTAAGAAAATGTACAATTTTAAGAAACAAAAATAGGGTAATTTTGAAAGTGATGGCAGCAACACATCTTAAAAAAGCTGGGACTATGGTGTAGCAGCCCCTCTTCTTTTAACAACACTCTGTAAATGTCTGGGAACAAAGGAGATCAGTTTCTGGAGTTTTCGGAGAGGTATGTTGTTGCATTCTTGCCTGATAAAAAACCCAGGATGTGGACATGCCTCAATCCATGGAGAGGCACACTTCTTGGCCCGGGGCATCAGGGGCTGTGCTGGAAAGTGAGCCAGGATCCGGGGGTGACGGACCTCCCGGACACCGCCATCCCTCCTCTGTGTGAGGGGGTCCCCGGGGAACAGGACACCAGGAGACACCCCATTGCGGGGCGGGATGAGTCGGTAACCCAACCAGCGGATATTGCAGAGTGGATTGCATAAATCTTTTACATTTGCTATCTGACAAGTAGCCTTCTGGTGAGTGCATAGTGGTGGTGGATCACCTATTGGACCCCAGGTACTGTATGGAATTGGACATTTTTTGTTGTGATTAACAGTATTGCATCACCTATACACTGATTTGACATTGGAAGGACTTTTTATGTGATATTGTATTGATTGCACTGATATATTCATTGTTATTTTGATTTAAAAATGATATAATCTTGTTTCAGTTGTCATATCATCTGTTTGACCTGACTCAGCCTTTTTTTACCCCAGAAATGTAAATGTTTACCAACTTTGGGCTATATCAGGGTGATTATTATGAAGTTAAAAAAACTCCCTAATCTTTTGTTCAGTGTTATCGTGCAACTAGAAAGCATTTAGCTTCCAATGAGCATTGGGTAATGTGGCCAAGGGTCTTCCATTTAGTTATGTAAAGCCAGCCATTGATGGTTCGAATCTTGGCCGGTACAGCAGAGCGGTTGAGATGCAAACCATCTGTCGGCAGGCTGATTTTACCCTATTTGATTGTTGTACGACTTGGGTACACCCAGCGGAACACATGTCAGTGCTCGCAGCCATTAGCTGAGAGCGCTGATCAGATGCTGATCGGATGCTGGTTTTCCAGCATGCCTGTTTGACAGAAGCCAGCCTTGAGACATTCCTCTCCTCCCCCTCCTGCAGCTTGTTGGCATCACTGAATGGTAGTTTCATTTGTATCCAGCCAGAAAGACGCTTCTGAGGTTGTTAAAAAATGTGGGACTAGCCCCCAGCAGTATTACGAATCTTAGCAGGATATAACACAGCATAGGTTACTTGTAGGTGTTGGAGCCCTTTCTTGACCACAGATTTTGCCCTTTTACGATGGACCTTTACAGAGAAGTCTGGGTAGGACGGTACCTTGGTTCCATTGTAATGGATGTTCTGGCAGTCATTTACCAAACGTAGAATGATCTCTCTTTGTAGTTTAGCAGATGAGCTAACATAGATCTGGGTGGGTGACCTGATGGAAGAGGACAAGATGGCGTTCTGTGGGCCCGTTCCAGAGAGTAGAGGCGCGTAAAGGCTTCTTTACCAAAGAGCTCTATCAGCCAGCGTTCTAAAAAGTCTGTCAGGTCTCTTCCGCCAACCTTTTCTGGTACACCAATAATGCAGACAATGTTGTGCCTCAGCCCATTTTCAATATCATCCATGCTGAGATTGTGAGCTTTAGCCTGTTGTGCTGAGACTGAATGTCAGGGATCTCCTCGATCCCTGCCGCGATGGTCCCGGCGCAGGCGCACTGCTCCACCTAGTACACGGGCACTAGGTCCGGGCCGGCCGCGGCGTTCGAGCTCGCGCATGCGCAGTAGAAGCCGCGGCCGCCCGCTGGTCACCAATGGCAGTGCAGGGCGGGATATTTAAAGGTCCCTGAGCTGTCATTTCGTTGCCTTCTGGTCTTACCTGCTTCCTGTGTTCCTGTACCTGTGCCTAGTAAGTTATTGACCCGGATTGCTCTTGACCTTGCTGATTTCTCCTGCCCAGACCCCTGCTTGCCTGACCTCTCTCCCTGGATGCCCCTTATTAGATCTGATCTCCTGTTGCTGACCTGGCGTGTGACCCGACGATTCTCTGCCTGCTCCCTTGTACCTTACCGTCCTCTACCTTACCGACTCGGCCTGTCTGACTACGCACTTGCTCAGCCATCCATCCATCCATCCCATCGGGCTCACCCGACCTCCTCACATCTGGCTCTCCCTGGTTGGAACCCCTGGCGAACACCCCTACCACTGACAGGTGTGCTCAGTAGAGGCGACCTGGTCTCGGGGTACTACAAGTCCATCCCCACCATCAGGGGCCCTGGTGAACAAGTACCCTGGGGCTTAGACTCCGCGCTCTGGGCACACCTGACCAGTGGAGTGCTAGTGGTGCCGCTCGGCGGTCCCTCACAGTACCAGAAGGCCATGACTGAGCCTCGAGGAGGACTCTCCCCGTTGGACAAGGTTTGCAGGCACCTGGCCACCCTGACGCAAGCAGTAAACACATTACAGGACAGATGTCTGCAGATCGAGAATCGGTTTCAGGCCTGCACCATATCTGTTCCTGTTTCACAGGCCCCGGTTCCCGCACCACCGGTCGCAGCAGCCCACGAGCCGGCTCCTGGGCCTCCCACATCACTCCCTATGGCGGAACCCCGAGTACCCTTACCCGAGCGCTTCCATGGGGATCGCACACGCTTTCGGTCATTCCGGGACTCCTGTCTGCTCTATTTTGAACTGCAGCCATGGACCTTTTTGACAGAATCGGTGAAAGTGGGGTTTGTTGTCTCCCTGTTGCAGGGTGAACCCCAAGACTGGGCCCACCGACTAAGGGGAAACAATGACCCTCACCTGGTTACGGTCGACAGCTTCTTTAACGCCATGGCCATCTTATATGATGACCCACAACGGGCGGCCTCGGCCGAGGCCACACTATACGCACTCCGACAAGGTCGGCGTGCGGCTGAGGAATACGCCTCTGACTTTAGGCGCTGGATGGGTGACACCCGTTGGAACGAGTTCGCACTTTTGCACCAGTTCCGTATGGGCCTTTCTGAGGCCCTGAAAGACGAGCTCGCCCGGGTGGAGGTGCCCGAGACATTACAGGACTTGATTGCACTCACCATTAAAATCGACCGTAGGCTACGGGAGCGCAGATTGGAGAGGTCTGGTCAGGGTCGCGGAAATCCCTGGGGGTCATTTCAGGGATCCAGTCAACATACTAGGCCAAGCATCCAGAACCTGCCGTTTGAAGATGCTCCCGAACCCATGCAGCTAGGCCTGGCTCGGCCTAAACTATCGCCTGAGGAACGCCAGCGCAGACGCTCCCAGAATCTGTGCCTGTACTGCGGTGAAGCTGGTCACATGGTGCGTTCCTGCCCGCAGAAGCTGAGTAAGTTCACCTCATCTTCTTTATCTGTTGGCAATATGAATCCGTCCCAGTACTTAGTTGTTCCCCTCTCCTTTCAGCTTTCAGAAAGGACCGTGGAGGTGACGGCCATAGTTGATTCGGGGGCATGCAGCTGTTTTGTGGATATCAATTTTGCTCACCAGCAGGGTATCCCCCTCCGCCCAAAGGAGAAGGGGTTTCACATCTTTTTGGCTGATGGTTCCCGGATAAAGTCAGGAGTTGTTAACCAAGAGACCCCTTCCATTGTGACTTCCATTGCCGGTCAGCACCGGGAACTCCTCCGCCTGGATGCTATTGCATCACCCCTTTTCCCAGTCATTCTGGGGCTCCCTTGGTTGCGGGCCCATAACCCCCAAATTGACTGGGAGACTGGGGTTGTCTCGTTCCCTTCCCCATATTGTCGGGAACTGTGTCGAACTTCGGGCCCGGAGGTCCCCCAGGTCCTCCTGTGCTCTGAAGGGGATGACAGCCTAAAACAAGTGATTCCTGCAGCCTATCATAAGTTTCTTGATGTGTTCAGTGAACGGGGAGCAGATGCTCTACCCCCCCACCGCCCATATGACTGTCCTATTGATCTGTTGCCCGGTTCTGAAATTCCGTTCGGGCGAATTTTTCCCCTTTCTGAGCTAGAATTAGGGGCCCTGAAGGACTATATTGAGGACAGCCTCTGAAAGGGATTCATCCGTCCTTCCACTTCCCCGGCAGGTGCAGGGATCTTCTTTGTAGAAAAGAAGGACAAGACTTTGAGGCCATGCATTGACTATCGGGAGCTGAATAGGGTCACCATTAAAAATCGTTACCCATTACCACTGGTACCTGAATTATTCCAGAGCTTAAAAGCTGCAGTAGTTTTTACCAAGCTGGACTTAAGGGGAGCCTACAATTTGGTTCGCATAAGGGAGGGGGATGAGTGGAAGACGGCCTTCCGCACCCGTTTCGGCCATTTTGAATACCTGGTCATGCCGTTCGGGTTGTGCAATGCGCCAGCCACCTTCCAGCACTTTGTAAACGACATCTTTAGGGACTTCCTGGACATCTTTGTCATCGTCTACTTAGACGACATTTTGATTTTCTCATCCTCCCTGGGGGAGCACAGGGTACATGTAACAAAGGTGTTGGGGCGGTTGCGGCAGCACGGGTTGTACGCTAAAGCAGAGAAATGCTGCTTTGAACAGGCTAGCGTTACATTTCTGGGTCTGATTATCTCCACCACGGGGGTCGCAATGGACCCTCAGAAGGTCTCAGCGATCCTAGATTGGCCTGAACCCACGGACAGGAAAAGTGTCCAACGTTTCATTGGGTTCGCAAATTTCTGCCGGAAGTTCATCAAGAACTTCTCGGGTCTGGTCTTCCCCATCACTCAGTTAACTAAGCTTGGGACGCGATTCAGATGGACGCCCGAGGCACAGGAAGCTTTTGAAGCACTAAAAAGGTTGTTTACCTCGGCACCCATTCTGGGTCATCCCGACGCCTCCCTGCCCTACATCTTAGAAGTAGATGCATCAGAAAACGCAGTTGGCTCCATCCTTTCCCAGCGGAAGGGCGCCAAGGAATTACTTCACCCAGTAGCATTTTTCTCACGGAAACTTACCCCGGCGGAGAGGAACTACGACATTGGGGATCGCGAGCTACTGGCTATCAAAACCGCTTTAGAAGAATGGAGGTACCTGCTGGAAGGTGCCTCCCATCCCATCCTGATATTCACGGACCACAAGAACCTGGAATATCTGAGGACGGCCAAACGTCTACGTCCACGACAAGCAAGATGGGCATTGTTTTTCTCGAGGTTCCAGTTCCACATCACATACAGGCCCGGCTCGAAAAACACGAAGCCTGACGCGTTGTCGCGCATGTACGAGGACACCAAGGAGATCCCAGTACCCGACACTATTCTTCCTGCAGGAAATTTCTTGGCCCTTCAGACAAACCTTCGCTCCGAGATCCTGAGAGCGTCCACAGCGATGTCTACCTCCGATGGGGCCCCCCTCCAGAACAAGGAGGGACTCCTATGGAGGGAGGACCGGATTGTGGTGCCGGAGGATGCCCGAACCTTAGTCTTGGGACATTGCCATGACCATCCACTGGCAGGACATTTTGGGCCGGTCAAGACCCTGGAACTTCTCCGACGTTCCTTCTGGTGGCCGGACATGGCCAAGGATTGTAAGAACTACGTGGGCTCCTGTGCCATCTGCCAGCGGAACAAGCCTTCAAGAAATAAGGCGTGGGGCCTGCTACGTCCATTGCCCATCCCTGAACGGCCCTGGCAGAAAATCTCTATGGACTTCATAGTCGAGCTTCCACCTTCACTGGACCACACAGCAATTCTCGTGGTCGTGGACCGCTTATCCAAGATGGCCCATTTCATCCCTTTACGGAAGACTCCATCAGCAGCCGAGACAGCGCAAGTCTTTATTCGAGAGATCGTTAGACTACATGGGGTTCCCGAAGACATCGTCTCGGACCGAGGGGTGCAGTTTACCTCGCGGTTTTGGAGGGCGTTGTGCAAAGCCCTGGATATCAAGCTGTCCCTTTCCTCGGCATTTCACCCTCAGACCAATGGCCAGACCGAAAGGACCAATCAGACCCTGGAGCAGTACCTGCGATGCTACACATCATTCTCTCAGGACGACTGGGTACCACTCCTCCCTCTGGCAGAATTTGCGTACAACAACGCTTGCCATTCAGCAACTGGGCAGTCCCCGTTCTTCGCCAACTATGGGTTTCATCCTGTCTTCCTCCCGGACTTAGTCCCGGAATGCCCGATTCCAGCGACACAGGATGCACTGACCTTCTTCACCTCCAACAATAAGAAACTACAGGAAGCCATCTGTCAAGCCCAAGAAGACTACAAGAGGGCTTTTAATAGGAAGCGAAGAGGGGATCTGGTTTTGCAGCCCGGAGAGAAGGTTTGGCTGGCTACGTCTAACTTGAGGATGCTCTGCCCGTCAAAAAAGTTGGGACCTAAATTTATAGGCCCTTTCTGCATCAAACGGATGGTCAATGAGGTGGCCTATGAACTTGTTCTCCCTGAGACACTCAAGATCCACCCTGTCTTCCACGTGTCCCTGTTGAAACCAGTAGTCCCTGATGCCTTCCCAGAACGAGAATCCAGGCCCCCGGAGGCCGTAACAGTTGAAGAGGAAGAAGAATTCGAGGTGGAGGCAATCTTGAAGTGCCGACGAAGGGGGGGCCAGACCCAATTTCTCATCAAGTGGAAGGGCTACGGCCCTGAGGACAATTCGTGGGAACCAGCCCATAATGTCCATGCACCTAGGCTTGTCCGGAGGTTTCTTTGTGATCACCCGTGGTGGAGAGATCGGGTGGGCATCCGGAGGTTGCCCGTAGGGGGGGGGCAATGTCAGGGATCTCCTCGATCCCTGCCGCGATGGTCCCGGCGCAGGCGCACTGCTCCACCTAGTACACGGGCACTAGGTCCGGGCCGGCCGCGGCGTTCGAGCTCGCGCATGCGCAGTAGAAGCCGCGGCCGCCCGCTGGGCACCAATGGCAGCGCAGGGCGGGATATTTAAAGGTCCCTGAGCTGTCATTTCGTTGCCTTCTGGTCTTACCTGCTTCCTGTGTTCCTGTACCTGTGCCTAGTAAGTTATTGACCCGTATTGCTCTTGACCTTGCTGATTTCTCCTGCCCAGACCCCTGCTTGCCTGACCTCTCTCCCTGGATGCCCCTTATTAGATCTGATCTCCTGTTGCTGACCTGGCGTGTGACCCGATGATTCTCTGCCTGCTCCCTTGTACCTTATCGTCCTCTACCTTACCGACTCGGCCTGTCTGACTACGCACTTGCTCAGCCATCCATCCATCCATCCATCCCATCGGGCTCACCCGACCTCCTCACATCTGGCTCTCCCTGGTTGGAACCCCTGGCGAACACCCCTACCACTGACAGGTGTGCTCAGTAGAGGCGACCTGGTCTCGGGGTACTACAAGTCCATCCCCACCATCAGGGGCCCTGGTGAACAAGTACCCTGGGGCTTAGACTCCGCGCTCTGGGCACGCCTGACCAGTGGAGTGCTAGTGGTGCCGCTCGGCGGTCCCTCACACTGAAATTGTCTCATAAGTTGGGGCAGTTATCCTCTGTGTTACTAATACAGCTCTTAGTGGCTATGATATGCTTTCTAATTTTCTGGAGATCTTGGCACAACAGGGCTACTTCAGCCCGCCATAATCATCTGTTACTCTCCATGCAAACTAGCAGGTTTTTTATTTTACGCTATAAAAAACGCTCGTAATAGCGTTTTCAGTAGCGTTTAGGAGCATTAGCGGTTTAATAGCATTTTTACAGTACATGTCGAGGAAAAAAAAAGCTAGAAAAAAGCTGATAGGAGAATTTTAGTAGAGTTTAGCAGTGTTTAGGAGCACTTAGCACTGGTTTTCTGCTGGAAAACCGCTCTAAAAAAACTATAGAAAACTACAGTTGCAAGAAAAAGTATGTGAACCCCTTGGGATTACGTGGAGTTTTGCATGAATTGGGCATAAAATGTGCTCTGAATGTCATCTAAGTCACAACAATGGAAGAACACAGTCTGCTGAACATAATACTACACAAACATTAGATGTTGCCATGGTTTAATTGCACATAACATGTAAACATTCACAGTGCAGGGAGGAAAAAGTATGTGAGACCCTAGCTTAATGACTTCTCCCAGAGCTAATTGGAGCCAGGAGTGAGCCAACCTTGACTCCAATCAGTGTGATGATATTGGATGTGTTGCTGACAGTTGTCCTGCCCTTAAAAAACACACACCTGTTTTGGGCTTACTGGTTTCAAGAAGCACTGTCTGATGTGAACCATGCCTTGCAGAAAAGAGCTCTCAGAAGACCTACGATCCAGAATTGTTGACTTGCATGAAGCTGGAAAGGGTTACAAAAGTATCTCCAAAAGCCTTGATGTTCATGTGTCCACGGTAAGATAGACTGTCTACAAATGGAGAAAGTTTAGCACTGTTGCTACTCTCCCTAGGCGTGGTCGTCCTGTAAAAATGAGTGCAAGAGCCCAGCGCAGAATGCTGCATGAGGTAAAGAAGAATTCCAGAGTGTCAGCTAAAGACCTACAGAAATCTCTGGCACATGCTAACATTTTTGTTGACACATCTACAAGAAGGAAAACATTAAACAAGAATGGAGTACATGGGAGGACACCACGGAGGAAGCCATTGCTGTCCAAAAAGAAGATTGCAGCACGTTTGAAGTTTGCAAAAGAGCACCTGGATGTTCCACAGCACTACTGGCAAAATATACTGCGGACAGATGAAACCAAGATTGAGTTGTTTGGGAAGAACACACAACACTATGTGTGGAGAAAAAAAGGCACAGCACACCAACATCAAAACCTCATCCCCACTGTGAAACATGGCGGAGGGAGCATCATGGTTTGGGGCTGCTTTGCTGCCTCAGGGCCTGGACGGATTGTTGTCATTGATGGGAAAATGAATTCCAGAGTTTATCAAGACATTTTGCAGGAAAACGTACGACCATCTGTCCGCCAACTGAAGCTCCGCAGAGGATGGGTGATGCAACAGGACAATGACCCAAAGCATACAAGTCATTCAACAAAACAATGGCTGCAACAGCACAGAATATGCCTTCTGGAGTTGCCCAGTCAGAGTCCTGACCTCAACCCGATTGAAATGCTGTGGCATGACCTTAAGAGAGCGATTCACACCAGACATCCCAAGAATATTGCTACACTGAAACAGTTTTGTGAAGAGGAGTGGTCCAAAATGACTCCAGATCGTTGTGCAGGTCTGATCTGCAACTACAGGAAACGTTTGGTTGAGGTTATTGCTGCCAAAGGAGGGTCAACCAGTTATTAAGTCCAAAGGTTCACTTACTTTTTCCTCCCTGCACTGTGAATGTGTACATGTTATGTGCAATTAAACCATGGCAACATCTAATGTTTGTGTAGTATTATGTTCAGCAGACTGTGTTCTTCTATTGTTGTGACTTAGATGACGTTCAGAGCACATTTTATGCCCAATTCATGCAAAACTCCACGTAATCCCAAGGGGTTCACATACTTTTTCTTGCAACTATATAAAGTAGTCTGCATGGACATATAGGATAACACTATTTAGCTTTTAGGAGCAGAACGAAATATGCTGATAATAGCTTCTAGGAGATTAAAAAATGCTAGTGTGCATGGAGCCTTAGGGTATTGACAAAGGCAGTGCATTTGTTGACTGTCTGTACATTCCCTGCTAAGGTGGGTTACTCTCCCTCCTCAGTATTCTCTTTCACTTCCTCTCAAGATGGGGAAACCTGTGTTGTGTTCGTAATGGCGCCAGGGAGTGCATATGTTGAGTCATGTCAAGTCCTGCAAGGAGTCCTATTGATATCCAAAAAATGTTTGTATCCAAATACAGTATCACTTCACTCTTTCTGATGATGCAGACAAATGATTTGTGTTCAATTCACTAATTTGGTCTGCATCATCAGAAAGAGTGTGACGTCACGGATTGAATATAGACACTTAATTTTGGAAAATGATACTGTATTTGGATACAAACATTTTTTAGATACCATATTGTTTTTGGAATTAATTCACTTGTCAGTGGAGCATAACACTATTATATTTATTTCAGGTACTTATATAGCACCATCAATTTACGCAGCGCTTTACATATATATTGTACATTCACATCAGTCCCTAACCATCAAGGGGCGTACAATCTAAGGTCCCTAACGCGCATTCATACATACACATACTAGGGACAATTTAGACAGGATCCAGTTCACCTACCAGCATGTCTTTGGAGTGTGGAAGGAAACCGGAGTACCCGGAGGAAACTCACGCAGGCACAGAGAGAACATGCAAACTCCAGGCAGGTGGTGCCATGGTTGGGATTTGAACCAACGATCCTAGTACTGTCAGGCGAAAGTGCTAACCATTTAGCCACTGTGCTGCCCATTATTTTATTTGTTTTGTTATAACACAGCAGTATGGGTATGTGTGATGTGTAGGTGATCACCTGTTACAATTTAACTGTTTTATTATCTCACAGTACTTTATTGGTTAATATAATATTTTTTGGCACCATAGTAGCTCGCAAGACCCCACATATTATTATTCTCAAAAAGGGACTGTCTCTGGGAGTCTGCTAGCTTATGTGCATAAAATTACATATCCCTGTCAGGTTCCTTCCCTGCAGCATAACTACATGAGTATGCCCCCAAAATTATAATATGAATTTATTTTTTATATGACATATGTGTTCTGTGTATGTCTGGTATGTCAGACATGTCATATGCTATTTAGACTGGAAGCAAGTCATTTCTAAATATAGATCAGAGTATGCCGCATTTTGTGACATAATTTAACAGTGCTCCTCACAGTGCTTATAGCAGTCAGTAATGTTGCATCCAGAATATACATTGAAAGGGAACTGTTCTCTACTTGCATAATTTGAATGAACTTGTTCAATAATGTTCATGGATGTTTTGACATTTCGCTTGTGAATGGAGTCTGGTGGTTTGGCTTAATTTCTTCCCTTCACAATTTTAAAGTGAACCTGTATTGATAACAAAGGACCTTTGACAAGTATGCAATCAATCATCTTCCATGTGGTGAAGCATGGATGAAGATGGCAGGCCCTAGCCAGCAATTTAAGAACAAGTCTGTCATAGCAATATGAGTATGGGTAATGAATGCGTGAAACGCATTTACCTGCCAGTCCCCCACTGTATTTCCATTGTCTGTATTGGTTTTATCTTGGTTTAATAAAGTGATTTGTTTGGAGTGCAGCTGGTCGGACTTCCTTTGTTCTCAAGTCTGTCATAGCAGTTCCCATATTTTCTTTACTTTAAGGCTGCCAAGCACGACTCTTGTCCTGCCATTTTGGATGTTCAGACATTATTTAAAGTCATCTCAAAATGACAGTATCACACCTGTGTGTCTGACAGTCCTCTGATATCTGCAGGCAGCTTGACCTCTCCTGCTGCATTGTCTGTGCAGTGAAAAAAGTCCAGTAAATAGAATGGGATTCCAATTGTAGTGGACACATTGGATGGGCAAAACTAGGAATTCAGCAGAGTAGTCCCTAAAAGATAAGATTCAGTCTGCCTAAATCCTTCCATATCTGTTTTGTTTTGTTTATCATCAGTAAATAACAATGAATCTTAACTGATAACCAATCTACTTATTTTGCAGCTTCATTCCCCCATGAACTCAGTCACCAGCTCTGAGGACATCAAACCCCCTCTAGGAATCAACGGTGTCCTGAAAGTGCCAGCACATCCCTCCGGCCCCATGGCAGCCTTCACTAAACACATCTGCGCCATCTGTGGGGACAGATCATCAGGTAACTCCCTCCTAAACCTCTCTTTCCATACAGTGGCATACATCCATGTGCTTAATGCTATTGGAGAAACTGTGGGCTATAGGTTGATGGAGAAACTATGGGCTGTACCATTATAAAGAACCAATGGTCTACAGGATAATCGAGATCCCATAGGCTGTAGGATAGCTGTAGCATATTTATGACAAAGGCAGTGATAATAAATATCCCCACCTCTTCAATGATGCTATGTGTGAATGGCATGGTGTGCTTGAAATGCAGTGTCATTCAACAGAGGACACCTGGTTTGCTTTGTGTGTCTCCCTACAACACAGACATCATTTTTCTGGTACTTTGCAAACTGTCAGTGAAGCTAGCTGCTTTCAGTTATGCCCCACTTTGCGAAGGCACTCTGCAGTCACTATGCTTGAGCAAAAACTGACTGATCTGCGCTGTAAACGATTGCGTTATCTGGCCTCTCTGTGAGGGTCTGTTTGGCGTTCGACTTCAGGCTGTTTCATCTGCTTTTCTTTTGATGACATCTTGAAAGGCTGTCGTGTGTTGCTTTGGGAGTTGCAGTACAGGGCACACCGAGAAGGCTAGGAACGCTTTTTTTTTTTTCCAAATGTCTGTCTCCGACATGTCTGGCGTGCGGTTAGGAAGATGGAGCTCGAGTGTCTATTGTTTTGAGTTCCTTCAGCTTGTCAGGAAGCAGATGTGACCCTCAGCGAACTCATTTGAGGGCTGGAAAGTGAAACAGTTGGGTTGGTGCTTGGTGGTCGGGCAAAACGGGGAAGAGTTTACATTAACAGAAAAAAATTACATTTGCAGGTCTCCATTCTAGCTTGAGAACTGGAAGACAGTGTTAATAAATAGCAATCACACTGTTGACTCTCCGAGCACTAGAATTAACACCTCAGTTCAATTAAATGTTAAAGAATGTTAAATCATATTTAAGCCTAAAACAGACATTTTGCTATATTAAAGCTTACCAGTCCTTAGATGTGGGGGATACATTTGTTTTCTAACCTTTCTAGCACTTTTTCCTTTATTTTCCTGATTATAATACCCTCCCAGTTCCTGGATAGCTACACTTAGTATTTCACTGTATCTGTGGAGGGAGCCATGCTAACCAGGCTAGACTCCAAACATGTCTACTTTTGTTCATCTACATTACATTAGCACTGATAGAGATATAGTCAATTCACTATGTAGCGCATGGTGGAACTGTGTGCCGACGTCAGCAAGTTAGTATTATTATGGAGTACTCGCTAATCATTGTTCTCCATCCCAAGATAGTCATTCTGCCACAGTGTGTTTTTTTACATTGTGTTTGCAATTGTTTTCTTTCAGTTTACCTTACCCAGGTTTCATCAAAATTACACTAGATTTCAATAAATCTTCCTTTGAGTAATTATCTTTTTGCATGCTGTAAAAACTGTTGCAATGAAGAAATCCACAAGTCATTTGTAGTGTAGCTCTAAAAATGTTTATTATTAAAAAAAATTCTTTTGTGTCTCTTAATAGAACCAACAAAGGAATAATGCAAACCAAAGTTTGTTTAAATGTCTGTTGTATTTTGGATATTTATTAGTAGATTTATTTGTACATTCTAAGCTCATTGGTGCCCATGAGGTTATGGAGGATAAAATGGAAATATTGAAAGATGCTAGAATATACTCAATCTAATTACAGTATATGTGTACAGTGTGCTTCTGCATTTACACAAACATTTACATTATTCTTTGAAACAATTCTATATTCATGTGCTCAAATGTTTGCATACCCTGGCAGAAATTGTGAAATTTTGGCATTTATATTCAAAATATGACTGATCATGCCAAATAATGCTCTTTTATTGAAGGATGATGATCATATGAAGCCATTTATTATCAAATAGTTGTTTTCCTCCTTTTTAAATCATAATGATAACATGAGGGATCAGAAAAGAACAAAGTCAAAAGTCCTGCGTAACAAGGTAATGGAACTTTATAAAGATGGAAAAGTACATAAAAAGATGTCCAAAGCCTTGAATATGTCAATCAGTACTGTTAAATCACCTATTAAGAAGTGGAAAGTTCGAGGATCTCTTGATACCAAGCCAAGGTCAGGTAGACCAAGAAAGATTGCAGCCATAACTGACTGAAGAATTGTCTGGGATTCAAAGAGAAATCAACAGGCAACCTCAAAAGAAATACAGGCTTCTCTGGAAAAAGATGGTGTGGTTGTTTTTAAGGAGTAAAATACGGTGATACTTGAACAAAAATGAGCTGGTTGGTCGAGGTGCCAGAAAGAAGGTTTTACTGCACCAATGCCACAAAAGAGCCCAGTTACAATATGCCTGACAACACCTTGACATGCCTAACCAGGCCTTTTTGTGTCATTGATGCAGTGAAGGCTTCTTTCTGGCACCTCGAGCCATGCAGCTCATTTTTGTTCAAGTTTCATCATATTGTGCTCCTTCAAAACAACCACACTGTCTTTTTCCAGAGCAGTCTGTATTTTTCTTGTGGCTACCTATGGTTTTCCCTTTGTATCCCGAACAATTCTTCTGGCAGTTGTGGCTGCAATCTTTCTTGGTCTACCTGTACTTTGCTTGGTATCAAGAGGTTCCTGAATTTTCTACTTTTTAATGGAAGTGATGAATGGCATATTCAAGGCTTTGGACATCTTTTATGTCCTTTCATCTTTATAAAGTTCCATTACCTTGTTATGCAGGACTTTTGACAGTTCTTTTCTGATTCCCATGGCTCAGTATCTAGCCTAGTCAGTGCTTCCACGAAAGAGCTAAGAAACTCATTGACTATTTATACACTGCCACGAATTGCAATTTAAAAAGCCACAGATGTGGGACATTAACCTCTAATTGGCATTTTAACCCGTGTGTGTCACCTTGTGTGTCTATACCAAGGCCAAACATTCCATGGTATGTAAATTTTTGATCATGGCCATTTGGGTGATTTCTGTTATCATTATGATTTAAAAAGGAGCCAAACAAGTATTTAATAATGGCTGCATATGGTCATCATCCTTCAATAAAAGAGCATTTTTTGGCATGATCAGTCATATTTTCAATATCAATGCCAAAATTTAACATTTTCTACCAGGGTATGCAAACTTTTGAGCACAATTGTATGTTTGTTTAAAAGAACAAATGTTTGTGACCCACAGTACAAAAACTTTGATTTACCTGATTGAGGGCCGCATTCACTGTTAGAATTTTGTTTGTTTAGGTAGAAATCAAGAAAACTATTTCTATCCTTCTCTTTTGGCATTTCGTCCCACTATGGTCGTTGATTTATCCCCATCAACTGTCAGAAAGTGAAATGATCGCAAAAATTTTTTTTTTAATTTTTCATGTAATTGTGTATTGCTAGCTTTAGTTCCTGCAAAGAGAGATCAGTCAGCTGCAGTATTGATGATGTGATCCTATACTTTATAGGCTCCATTGTCATCAAAATCCATTCTAACGAGTACACTGTGGTGCGTTGTGTTAATGTATGCATGTTAATGCACTTTGAATTATGGTAGCCAGTTCATCTAAATGGGCAAGCGCCACACCAAAACAGATCAAGAATTAAACATGAGCTATTTCCTGCAATGCAGCGTACCACAACACACGGTAGTGCCCTACAACACATTTGATGAAAGTGCATTGGGTTAGTGGTTAAGGGCGCCAATGAAAATGAATGACACTGAATTACGCTCACACATTTAAGTGCATTGTAGTAACACACTGCACTGGTAAGGTGTCAGTGAGTATTTACAAATCAAGCCACATATTGGGTTGTGTTCAATTAAAGCTGACTGAGGACTTATACTGAGAGAGAGAAGCAGTAACAGCGCAATCTGTTTGCAGAACAGTATGTGTAACCAGTGAGTGCAGCTACACAATGCACTTTTATTTGTCAAGACGAAGCCATGCAGCGAAGCAGGAGAGTGCCGAATGATCCTAAAAATGAGGTGTAGGGTCACTGTTGTTTATTATCACTAATGTAATTTCTTAGGCCAGCAGAGAGAAGCAATACAAACATCCCATATATGCCCAGTATTGCTTTCTCTGCCAGCAGAAATAAGCCCTCTGACATAACAGAAGGATGAACCATCAGTAAACATTAGCAGGATTTATTGTGTAATTACTGCAAGGATGCAAATTGAATTTGTAGCAATTGGATTTTATAAGTCTTCCATTGATTCCATATTTCAGGCACCTCGCACATTCACTGTAATCGGCATTACTCTTCCAGTGTGTCTGTTATTGTTTTCTTGCTGGTCAGTAACTTAACAGCTTCATTTACTGGCTTCCACATTAAAAACCAAAGAGCAAATATAGTAGCTATGTTAGCCATAGCAAGCAACTGCCCTTTTGCAGCAACTGAAAGTTGTAGAGAAAAGATAGGAGTCACACCTGGAAACAAAAAAAAAAATCATTCAAATTGGTCCCATAGTTGTTATCTGTCTTCAGAATGCCTTCAGTTTCATCAGGCATCAGGTTCTTTTTAAAGAGATCCTGTTAAACCTCTACCTACCTGTTCCCTGCAAGAGAAGATGTAGTATACTCGCCTTCCTGGTGGTCTTGATACCCTATCCCCCTCCATTCCTAAGGCGTCCATAGATTTCCGATTTTCTTGCCGAATTATCGG
The DNA here is from genome assembly GCF_062004578.1 of Staurois parvus. NCBI lineage: Eukaryota > Metazoa > Chordata > Amphibia > Anura > Ranidae > Staurois > Staurois parvus. The sequence continues at coordinate 4,321,677 of NW_028318148.1, read as the reverse complement.
CCGATATTTGTACCGTTAGTGGGGAAAAATGTTGGCCGTTTTTCTTAATTTTAAGAGATTTTGAAAATCGTCCAAGGTGGAAAATCCTAGGACGATTTGTTAGATCGGCCGATTTTTTTTGCAGGGGGCACAGTAATCCAACATTCCTGGAAATGCCAAATGTCATTGACACTGAGGCTGCAGTGCTGGAATGGAGGGGAATATGGATTTGGATAGACACCTGACAGAGTGTCTTTTAAGAAGAAGCAAGTCTCTATCTGCTCTTATTAATGGCTATTTGGCCTTTCTCATTTGTGTACCCCTTTCCCTCTACACCCTGACAGCAATCTGGAGGCTACCATAGTATTGCTGGTATTGATGGAAAGGAAGTCAGCAGTGCACTAGAGAAAATATATCCCTCAGTAAAGCTGACCATAGACTGTACAGTCTGAGTTTACAATCTCCTTTAGATTTGTCATCAACTGTGTAGTGTAAGTGTCTGTTTTATTGGATGCAAATTGAATGGATCGTTTAGGTTTGTCCTTTTATTACAAAGTTTTAGAAAATCCAAAGGAGATTGTACAACCTGAGTGTACAGTGTATGGCCAGTTTAACTTGCACTTAAGCTGAACTGCAGGTATGATTTTTATTGCATAGTTATATTGACCCAATTTGGAGTATGTATATAAGAAATGCATACTGTATGTCATGCCAGAACCATCACTGAGGAAGCTGCAAATCACTGTTTGTGGTCATTGTCATTGCTGCTACAGTGATAACAGCAATCTTGCAGGTCCTGCATAGTCACCACAATTATTCACTCGCTCAGCACTGCTGCCATTCACAGAACGGTTTTTGTTTTTAATAAATACAAGGCACTGTCTGAGTGAATAGGGTGGAGAGGCAGAGCAGTGAAATCAAGATCTCCACCTTGTCCAATCAGAGAACACCAGATCTGGCAGCAATTACTACAGTGATTTGCAGCTTCACAGCAATTGCTCAGATATAAGATATGCACACTTACATTTCCCAAGCTAGACCAATGTAACTAAGAAAAAATAAAAACACACACTTAAAGTTCAGCTTTTATTTAAATATTTTCAACTCTGATATGATACTGTACAATAACTGTTACATATCTCCATGAATGATAATTGAAATGTATTTAAATAAACTCACAACTGTTTAAAGTGAACCTAATAAAGGCCTGAGCAAATAAACTGAGCATGTGAAATAAAATCATAAGAAGAGGATACCATCAGTGACAACTGCATGCCAGAATAATCTATAGATCCAGACATCTTGGCAGCTGCAGTTCTATGCAAATCTGGTCTTTGCCTAAAATAGCTGAACTGGACTCTTACCTTTTGGGCCTTTTAAGTACCATGTGGTCTCACTGTTCATTAGGAAGGTGAGGGCGGATCTAAGCGGAACTGTTTAAAGAACATTTGAGATTTTCATATAACTTCAGCTGTCTCCTTCCATGGATCTACAGATTCTTTTGACATTTGGCTACCATTTCAGTTTATACATTTTATCCTTTGCACAGTTTGAATTGCTCATATTGTCACAGGTTCACTTTAAGTTAATGCAGAACAGAGATATATAGGTGAATTTGGATAGCCTAATGTAAGAAAGGGTATCACTATAATTGTATACATAAATCTTGCTGCTATATTCAGTATATTACAATTCATGTGGTGCCATTTTTATTTGCTCATTACACGTACAGTGTTTGCTTCCTGCTAAGCAGTGTTGCACAGTGATTGTGCTGATCTTTACTTCTGATCTGTCTGATCAGGTCTACTTGTCTGTTCTGTCAAAATATGGAACAGCAAACCTTCAGAAATGCAAACTTCACTTTAAAAAAATTCTGTAATTTAATAACTTAGATGTGAATTCATTGAACATACTAGATGAATTCCTAATAAAGACCAATTCCAGACAATATTATTTTTTTGTTTTGCAGTAGCGAAGGGTTAGAACCCCTGTCAACAATTTATCACTGTCTGTGTCCCGATTTTAGAGATTTCCCCACACTTCCTGTCTATTTGATGGGTGTAAGACAAGAAGAAAAAGAAAATCCATCAACAGGGACACACCAATGTGTTTTGCATGTGAATGAGGATTACAATTGTACTAAAAGAAGTGATAGCGCATCAGAGTGTGGACATAGTTGAAACAGGTTAGAAGTGATTGTACTGAATTCTCTATCATCCTTTCTGCCAGGTAAACACTATGGGGTCTACAGCTGTGAGGGCTGCAAGGGCTTCTTTAAGAGAACAGTTCGGAAGGACCTTACATATACCTGCAGGGACAACAAGGACTGCCTGATAGACAAGAGACAACGCAACCGCTGCCAGTACTGCCGCTACCAGAAGTGTCTGGCCATGGGCATGAAGCGTGAAGGTAAAGCTCTTTCTACCTTCTAATGACAATTTTTAAGTTTTGTAAAGAACATTTCTATCTGCTTTGGGTGACCAGAGGGAGGGAGAGACATCGAAATTGATGACAATGCTTTAGTATATGGATTGGGCAGACATTCCTCCTGACACTCGTTTTAAAGGACTTCTGCAGCTGCCATGATTTAGACTTGAAATCGGCACAAACATGAGGTTGTAGGTATAAATCTACAATAGATGGTTCTCTAATATCTAAAGTATACTGTATACAGGCAACAAGGATTATTTGGGAGGCTGTATTTTTTTTTAATGAGATTGGAGTTTTACTTGAACAATTTTTTGATTTTACAAATAATTTCTGTATTGTTGAGAAGTTTTGAATCTGTTATTCTGCATTTGCTGTGTGATGACTGAACTGAGCGCTGTGTGTAGAATTGTCTTTCTGGCAGCTTTGCCCCCAGCACCATATTTAGACTGTAGAGAATTGTTTACCAATGCCAACCGGTTATGCCAGACTGTCGGCTTATCCAGTAAAACCATGTAAAGTACTATAACTCGTCACAGCCAGGTTACTCTGGTCACTTAAAATAATGTATCTGATGGGTTAATATACTTCATTATGTAACGCTGCATTGTCTATATTTCTCTATAAATAACACCTTGTCTTACAGGGTCAGCCTACTCAAAATCTTTTATTATGTTTTTTACTCTTCTATGTTGCTTTGGCATATAGAATAATTCAAATCAGTCTGCACCAGGGGAGCTTAAACTCTAAACTGCCCTACACAGACAGATGCTATTATTATTTTATACCTATGAAGCTCTGACGTTTTCTGCAGTGCTTGATTGTACAAAAAATGCTGAGCCATTCACATCAGTCTCTACATCAGAGGAGCTTGCACTTTAATGTCCCCACCACAGTCCTCCATTATTATTATACATTTATATAGCTCTGAAATATCCTGCGGTGCTGTAGAGAACCTTTAACTATTTATATCAGTTTCTGCAGTACAGGTGCTCACAATTTAATGTCCTCGGCACACACACAATTAAAAAAGGATAAGTTCACCTTTTTAGAAAAAAATAATAATTGCACATGTGCATTTATTATTTTTTCTTGCAGGAACCTGGAAAGCAGTGCACCCGTGATCAGTAGATTCGAGGTGCAATGTCAGGCTTCTACTCACAAGCCTTGAAGCTTTCAGTCCATACCTCCATACGAAAGCTGCAGGGCTTTGCGAATGGACTACAAGGGCGCTCATCAGTGCCCTTGCAGTTCATTTAGAACTACAAACTGTCTGCTGCAGTTGCTGATGGTAGTTGTAGTTCATTCATTCACAGGAAACTGTGAATGAATGATGCAGCCATGTGGGTGAAGCCATGCTGTTTTTGAATTGTGACAGCGGGTGCAGGAAGAAGATCCCCCGCCTGCTGTCACAATGAGGGGTGGTTTGGGGGGGAAGAAGAGGCAGGAACTGGAAAATATTACATGTTCCACCAGAAAAGGTTTTGGTGAAAAGGTTGGAATATTTACCGGCTGACATAAATGACTCTGTTGATAAGCATAATAAGGTTTGGAAATTGTGGTACTGTATTTCATAGAATACCCTCTCTGACTATTCTTAGCATCATAGGTGTATCTTTATGTCTAGAGATTGGGTGGAGGAACCTCGATTTCCAGTTGGCCGTCAGAGGGCACTGGGCATTTATATTCCCTTTTTTCCCTCTCTTCTTTCTCCTTCTTCTCTCTGCTTCTAAACTCTCTTACCTTTTCAGCATTGATTCCTATTGCTGTATTAACAGTTTACTGTTCACTATGGTATTATTTATTTATTATAGGTACTTATATAGCGCCATCAATTTACGCAGCGCTTTACATACATATTGTACATTCACATCAGTCCCTAACCCTCAAGGGGCGTCTAAAGTCCCCTAACTTACATTCATACATACAAATACTAGGGCCAATTTAGACAGGAGCCAATTAACTTACCAGCATGTCTTTGCAGTGTGGGAGGAAACCGGAGTACCCGGAGGAATCCCACTTAGGCACAGGGAGAACATGAAAACTCCAGGCAGGTGGTGCCATGGTTGGGATTCGAAACAATGACCCTAGTACTGCCTGGCAGAAGTACTAACCATTTAGCCACTGTGCTGCCCATGGTAAAAGCAGACTGAATACATCTCTAACTTCACGTTGGTTATTGCAGTCTACTGTTTCTCATTGAGTTACTTATATCTGAGCTTCTACATTTTGTGAGTTATGATCTTTTACTTCATCATATTGTTTGACCCATATTATCTTCCGTGTACCCGTTATTCTGTCAGTACTCTGAAATGTTCTACTGAACCTGTAATACTTTCTCTTAAGATGTATTTTATGACTGCAATCTTTTCCACTAGAAATTTACTCTGATCTTCTCCTTCTCTGTTTTGAAAAATTTATTAAGTAAAAACAGGCAATTATAAAAAAGAAAAAAAAAGTTATTGAAGGGTAGTGCTTATTTAAACACAAAACAAACTGATTTCTCAGTAATGTTGGCTATAGGATGGTAACCTTCTTCCCTCAGGATGATATGACAGAGTATGAATCTGAGAACGTCTCATTTCCTTCACAGCCATTGTCAATTTCACAGTCGTCATGCACACACAGCAGCAGTGGAACACTTTAATTGCTGCTTCATTCTAGCTGGCACGTAGAGCCCAGATACCTGCAATGAGCATAAGATAAAAGTTGTAGTGGGCTGAGGACAGTTATATCTTATAAATCTCTGTGGGGGGGATGGAGGGAGGGAGAATTTGTCAGTTGTTGGTGTCATGTGGTTGTATAGATCAGCACGGATCAGCCCTCAGCACAGCCGATATCACCTATTGTGATAAAGATTGTTCCCGCAGCTTGAGAATATTTCTTTGACAAGACTCTCTGAACCTAAGTACACCTGTCTGGACATAAATATAAAAGCTGTCACTTGTTCCTGGACTGTCATCCTTATTGTTCTTTCAATACATAGTGAGCCAGTAAAGGAGTGCCTGACTTGCGTGCATGTTTTTTGTGTCTGTGCCCCGCTGGGCAGTTCAACAAGGATCAGGATGACCGTCCTGAAGCGGGAACCTTCAGAAAGCATTCAGCAATGGCAGCTTCTATATTTCCTTCTTGCCAAGTTCCCCTTATTCATTTGACTGTGTGAGATTGAACCTGGTAATGATAGTAGCCTCATATTCAATTCATCCACGCCAGCCTAGGTATATGTGTTGTGTACGTACGTGTTTTTGTTTTGTATTTAACTTTAGAATTCTGCATCTTTATTAGGAAAGGATGAACACTAATGGTTTATCTTATAGTGCATTTCAATTATGTTTTAAAATATATCTAAACTAAAGAACAAAAATGTAATCTATTACAGCTTACCAGTCTTTAGATGTGGTGGTTGCATTAATCTTCATTTTTTTAGACTGAGAACATTTTCAGTGAGTACAGAAAATACCTGTTGATTTTGGTAGAAATGCAGAGACCTTGTCACTGAAGCTGCACTGAAAGCAGATGTTTTCTTTTCTATTTTATTTTTTTTTTTTAGGCAAACTATTTCCCCCCCTCCCCCCATAGATACAGGTGAGAAGTGAGCTTTGCCACACAGAGGCAGGCATTGAGTTATTTGCAGAATTACTAGGTAAAATTGAAAGGAAATGCAGCCTGAATAAAGAAATGCAGTGCAGTCTTTTTGTCTCAGGACTAGTAAGGTACAATGCATCACAAAAAAACATCAAATGCAGGAAAATGTCAGTTAATATACGTATAAAATCAAAACCTTGGTATACCACGTATAAACTGACATTGAGGAGCCCCTGGTGCTGATGCCTGCAGAGGGATGCAAAGGATGTGTCCAAGGATTTGGAACCTCCCGGAGGTCAGGGAAGGTCACACGCTGGCTTCTGAATGTCAGCTGGGTTAAGTGGTGGAGATTTATGTGTGTGAGGTTGTCTGCGGAACGTGCCTGAAATACAGTGTGTCATCCCTGCTAATATGGAGGATTTATCCTGCCACATCTTCTTTGTTCTCTCAATAAAGTTATCAGATGTCAACATACTCAGAATCATCAAGAAAAAAATAGGCTGTGCGGTACAAAATGCGGCCTTTGCTGTGAATAATCATGAAGCACAATTTTTAAATTATTTTTGATTAAAGAGAATCTGTCACAAAAGAGTTGATACCAAATGAAGTGATACCACATTGCTGCAGAGAAGGCTGAAACAATGTAGAAATCGTGATCTTTTTATATTCCTGTCTGCATTGCCAAGTAACCAACAGTGGAAAACTCACATTGTCACAGACGAAGAAGAGATTATGGAAAATACAGTTAAATGTGGCGTTTTCCCTTAAGATATTGTATATGATGAAAATTTTCCTTTTTTTCACTGGAAGCTGGAAATTAGAAAATCCTCTGCCTGCAATCGATCGCTTCATGAAATGCGTGTCTCACCACGCTGATTGTCCTCATAACATAACGACGCAGATGAGAACATTGGATATTACAAGATAAAAAGAGTCCACAGCACAGCTCCATTCCCCGGGGCTGCCGAGCGCAGAGGCAACAAAGACGGACAAATTGTTTTTTTTTCTTTCCTTTTTCTAAGAACACAGAAGAAAAACAGCCATTCCTGTCGCCCTTGGTGTATCCGTTTTTTGTCAGTCGCATGGGATGAAACTCTATTAGCATTGTGGGGACAAAATGATCTTTAAGCGCAGGGCCCACACGAAGACAGGCGGGTGATTACAGCACTCAGGCAGTCGATATTACTTATGCTGCCCCATAAAACGCAGGACTCGGGGTCAGCAGAGAGATTCGCTGGCCGTAATTGGATGAGTCGTCTACATCACACAGCAAAACGTTTGTGGAAAATAAAAGCACAGCAGATAATTCCAGCTTTTATTAGCCGGACCAGTCTCATCTTCACCCACAGCCACATACATCAGCTTGAGGTTAATTGTTTAATGGCTCATTGGGCCATCACTGGGGCCACAGGAGGAGCAACACTGCCCCTCACCAGGGAAAGTTTGCTGGAAGATGTCTCTGGTGAGGCCAAGTTAAATTGTGCTGTGTGTCGGGGTCAGGCTAACATGCAGGAACAAATTTCTGTAAAATTAAGATGTGGATATTTTATATAAAAAAAAAAACCAGAAAGCCGGAGATGAGTTTTTCTGGAAGAATTTAGTGCATCTGGCACAGATTAATTTATTACATTAAATCACATTTGACTGCAGTTATATCTTTCCTGACTAGTGTATAATGCTGTCTGTGTAATGTTATAGGAAATTATTGTATTACAGAACAGTCTGACTTTGGGCTTGAAACTCATATTTTTCTGTTTGCTGTTCCATATTTTATGATTCTATTTCCTGGGCAGAATTGGAGAGTCTCCCTTTAGTGACTGGCAGAAAGTTAAGTACAGTCCGCCAAACAGATGCTGAGATAAAAAGTTAGAAAATAAGTTGCATAGAGAGTGTACTGTTTTTAGCAAGAACATAATGTATTTAAACCCGAACATTGCACTTCTCCTATTTGCCCCCTTTTGTTTGTTAAATCTACTATTGAAACAGTTTTATTATGTCTTTTCAATAAGAGAAATAAAATGCCTATTAATCCCACCAGAAATCTTAGCTAATAGTTTCCAGTGCTCTCTGCTTGTGTTGAAATCAAACTACAGAACAATCCCCTCTATATTATGGAGAAAATGAGAGGGGCAGTTTGTTCTGTACTCCTGTTCTAAGGGGACAATGCTGCTGCTCTATAGATACAGTACAGTGAGTAAAGCCGGCCATAGATGGATTGAAAATTGTGTGGTTCAGCAAGGACCTACTGAATTTTGATCCTTCTATGGCTGTTCCTGCTCAAAAGAAGTCAATCTAATAATCTGCTTCTCTTGAACAGAAATGTTGGAAATTTTTCCTTCAATCAGACAATTGACTGTCAGTGCCGATCAGTGTTTTCTGACAGAGGAGTCCCCACTGTCAGAATACAATGGCACAGCATGGAAGATTTCGTTTTTGTTTATTTTTTCATTAAAAGAAAAAACATTCATCTATGGCCAACTTAAAGCGGAGTTCAACTCACACTGTAAAAAAATAAAAGTCAGCAGCTACAAAAACTGTAGCTGCTGACTTTAAAAAAAAAACAAAACAGCCACTTACCTGTCCCACGATCCCGCGGTGTCCTCCCTGCAGCCCGTTTCACCGACTGTCCTGTGTTCCAGATGTTGGCATCTTCAGTGTGGGCACCCGGCTGTGACAGCTTGCGGCTTCACAGCCGGTTGCCCACTGCGCATGCGTGAGTAGCGCTGTGGTTCCTGAATGGCCCCGTCGTCTTCTGGGACCTGTCACGTGTCCCACAAGACTACAAGGAGTGAGGGTAGGAGGACAACTTCCGGTCACATAGGCAATCACAGCAGAAGTGGGAACCTGTCAATTTCGGGTACTTGCTCCCACCCCCTGCTCCCCAAAGGTGCCAATCCTTAATGGGGAGCGGGGGACCAGTCTTTATGGCTGAGCTTCCCCTTTTGGGTGGAACTCCACTATAAGCGTTGTCACCCTAGGACAGGAAGTATGCTTCTGACAGGATCACCAAGTGAAAAGATATGAAAAAAAAGGGTAAGAAAAAGGATGAATGCAGCTAACACATCTAAGGATTGGTAATCTGCAATATATAACAGTTTTGTGTTGAGTTTAGATAACAGAAATGCAATAGGTCAAAGAAGTAAAACCGGTAGGAAGGGCTGTACAAGGCAGTAGAACAATGGCAGCCAATAGCAGAAAGTCTGTAGAAAGGAAACCCTTCAAGACTGTGTAATTAAATTACAATCAGGCCATTAGAAAGCTGCAGAGTAAACTTCCAAAAGTGATGTGCAGGAATCTGACAGATAACAATAACAAGTGAAGTTTCTGTAGCTTACATTTTTTTTACTCTGCCAAAAGAGCGAAAGGGGGGTGCTGATATTGGACCCGGCTGGCTGGTGACATAAATCTCTCTATTATCTGTCTATTGACACAGTGTTGTCATTACAGAAGACACAACAGCTGTTGGAGCAGATTAAGGGAAGGATTCATTGCCTTTTTAGCACATAATTCAGCTTCTGTCCCACAGTAATTAGTGGGGGGGTCACGCATTTATCTCCCATGCTGTGGAAGTTCTTTTAGTAACTTAAGATGCCCATCGTCCAGCCATTGCCATTCAGGGGGTCATATGGTGACACGCGCCTTTCTGTGTTAACGTCTTCCATACATAAGGCATTTGTACAGCACTTCCATCTATTGCCTTTTTATCATCAGTCACGTGAACTACAGTTAAAGCTGAACTCCCAACAAGCGCAGAATTTCCAACTGGACTGTCTTATCTGCTTAAGGATTTGTAATTCTCTCTGGTTGCTTTTGTGATCCACTTACCTCTGCCAGACAGGGCAGCCAGGAAGGGCGACTTGTCCTCTGTTACAGTTAGGGAACAGAGGGGGTGATTCAGTAAGGCATGTACAACACACATTCAGCGGTGGGGATGTAGTTGGAAGCCTTGCGCCAAATTCATGAAACCCATGTGACATCATTGTTAGCACTGATATTTACGACAAAGTGATGTCGTTTTGTATTTGTGACACTTTTACGTCAACAAATTCAAGCAGAACTTAACTGTCTCTAAGCACCACAAAATGAAAACATGATTAAGGGTCCATGCACACTGGCATAAAAAAACACTGCTCCTGGAAGAGTTTAGCATTTTGCCTGTAGAAACAACTAATGTTATCTTATGCGTCCATGCACATTAAGTCGTTTAGAAGCAGAAATAAAACACTGTTTTGCGTTTTTATGACAGAAAAAAATGCTAAACGCTATTGCAAAAGAAGCACAAAATTAGCATTTTTGTTCTGCCAAGAGCACTGGTGGGTTTTTTTTTTAGCCAGTATGCATGGACCCTCAAAGTAGAACTAAAAGCAAAACCTGTTCACCAGAACTAATGTCCTCATTGGAAGATTTTCCCTCTATTACTTTTCTGGGAAAAATCCTAAATTTGGGATTTTCTTTTACTTTCCCTTTCAATGATAATGGTAAACAGGTCAAATAGAGAGGGTGAATCTCGGTAACAAGGGCACAGACAGCAATAAAAACTGACAGGGGTTCTAATCCTTCTTTAAAAAAAGGAAAAAAAAAAAGTGTAACATTATTTATTTATTACAGGTGCTTATATAGCGCCGTCAATTTGCGCAAGAATTTACATTCATGTAGCATTTACTTCCTGGAATCCATCTGCTTAGTCATGCAGACAGGAGGGCGTGTTTAGCTGAGAAAACCCCTCCTCCTCTCTTCCAGATAAAAGAATAAAATGTCCATAAAGAACTCCTGGGATGTATGGACATCATTTAGGCCTACGCCAAAAACCAGAAAGCAACTCAAGAAATGATAAAAAAAAAAGTTTAAAATAATTAAATACAATAAACCTTCCAATCTATTTACTAAGGCTACCAGCATTAGATTTAAACACTTGGTAATATTGATTGAGAGAGTTTAGTTCTGCTTTCATAAAGAAATAACACCATAACAGTGATTTTGAAAGTGGAGTTAAATAAGACCTCTTCCATGTTGGAGTAAATTGAGTGGCATTTGTACATGTGTTTTTTTCTGAGACAGTTCAGCAACAAATTTATATACACCTCACTTACAAAGTTGCAAATATTTAGCAAATGATGCCATTTGTTACATGCCACAAGGCAGGTCTCTAATTAGAATCTATGACACTGTGTATGAATTTCACAGCTGGTGGGGTCATTTCTCTTTCTCCAGTTTGCTGATTGGCTAGAGAAGAACTGACACTCTGATCTGTCACCCTGCTTTTTTCTCCTGTCAGTACATTGGCTCCTAGTCATACCTCGCCCTATATAGGTAGGTAGATATAGGTACTTTTACTATCTGTTTATATGAAAATATATTTATTTTATGATTTCCCTGGAGTTCAGCTTTGATGAACAATCATCTTCCGTGCACATTTTAGGAGACACTGAATGATGACAGCAGAAATCTGACTGACTAGCACAGATTTTTATTTTTTCCTATGGCTATGAATGAGTCCGGTTTATGGAGCAAACATTGCATAATTCAATAAGTTTGGCAGCTCAGCCAAATAGCAAGTTCTCCGTATTTCAGAAGATTCTGCCTTAACCTGGCAGGGATCAGAGTATGTAAGCAGGAAATGGCCCAACGAAGCCCTTTCCCAGGACTTGGTGGCCTCCTTGGGAGGTCTGCCATACATCAGCGCGATCCGATTTCACGAAGATCGCCAAGCTGGGACACCCCAGCCTCTTCTGCAGATCTCCACATCTCAGCCACACGTGACAGGAGCCCAGACAATCCCGGCATTGTGACTGACTGACAATTGTCATATTTAACACAGTGACACAAGGCCTTCATTATTTCCCTTGCCAGCGCTCCTCTCCTTCTTATCCTGAAGAGTTTATACTGTGTTAATTTTATATAGTTGAAAGACAAACTACCAAAGAATTAACCTTAATGTCGTTATTGAAAATCTTAGCATCCATATTACTCATGCACAAAGATTTGAGTTTTAGCTTCTGTGTGTAGCCACTCCTCAGCAAGTATTAGCTGAATAGATCTCAACTAGTAAGAATAAACTCAAGCTCCCACAATGCAACTTGTTCCTATTTTAGGCTTGGATCACAATACTATGTGGGTGTGTGCCCCTTATGCACATTCCCATGCATTGCGTGTAGGGTAGCTCATTCATTTCAGTGGGCTGCCATACATGCGAAAAATGCAGAAAAGAAGTCCCTGACTCTTTTCCAAAAACACACTGCAAGAACAGCATGCTGTTTTGCGCACACAAAAACATATACATTTAACTACAATATAGTGCAGCGCGTTTCACTACGCATAGCAGTGAATCTAGCCTAAAAGAAATAAGTCATTGACCAGCACTTTCCAGGGGTAGGCAAGCATAATTTTTGAAGGTTGTTTTTTTTTTTTTTTTTGTGAAAGTATACATTCCTTATGGTATTATTATTATACAGGACTTATATAGCACCACCAGTTTGCTCGCTTTACATTATGGTGGGAGACAGTACATGAGACAGTGCAGTAACAATACGATTCAATACATGAGGGGTTCGAGGGCCTTGCTCCTTGGAGCTTACAATCTAATGGGGAGGGGATAGTGGTGCAGGAGGAAATAGCTATAGGGGATGGAGTGGTAGGAAGAGTGGAGGAGTCAGTAATTAGCTGAGGAAGCGGTAGGCTTCCCTGAAGAGAGAGGTTTTCAGAGTGTGCCTAAAGGTGAGCAGAGTAGGTGATAGTTTGATGGATTGGGGTAGGGAGTTCCAGAGGATGGGGGAAGCCCTGTAGAAGTCCTGGGGACGAGCATGGGAGGAGGAGACCAGGGAGCTAGAGAGTAGGAGGTCTTGTGAGGAGCGGAGAGTATGGTATTTGGAGACAAGATCGGTGATGTAGTTTGGGGCAGTATTATGAACAGCTTTATACATCAGTGTTAGCATTTTAAATTTTATCCGTTGGGCAATCGGGAGCCAGTGGAGGGATTGGCAGAGGGGTGTGGCAGACACGGAGCGGTTAGTAAGGTGGATGAGTCTGGCTGCAGCATTCAAGATATACTGAAGCGGGGATAGCCTGTGGTGAGGTAAGCCGATGAGGAGGGAGTTACAGTAGTCGAGCCATAATATAATAAGGGAGTGAATGAGTTGCTTAGTGGTTTCCGGGGTTAGGAACAGTCGTATCTTGGAGATGTTGTGGAGGTGAAGTCTACATGAGTTTGTCAGTGATTGGACCTGGGGCTGGAAGGACAGATTGGAGTCTAGGATGACACCTAGTACTCTGGCTTGAGGGGTGGGACTAATGGTAGTGTTGTAGTATTATTTGTGGTAGTATTATACATATCTTCGTCATTATCCTGCAGTATATCAAAACCCAGGAACAAAAAATTTAGATATTTCAGCTTACAAGTCCTTAAGCCATCCATAGACGGTTTGAATCGAACCAGATTCAAACCATGTATGACCAGGCTGAATGTAGCCAAGTTGATGGATCAATTAACTTGGGTACAACCAGCCTGCCGGATTCTGCATGAGATTATCACTAGCACGTGTTCTAGCCGCTATCAATAAATCACTGTCTTCTCCTGGCAGCTTTCTCAATGGCTCAGCAGGAGGGATTTCCCTATAAACACTATCTGTGTTGATGAGGCAACCTGTGGTTGCAGGAAATAAGTTCACATTCTCTATGGCCTGCCTTAGAGCAGAGCTGTCACCCTTGGAGGCTGTCCTTATGTGGCCACAAACACTTCTCTTTCTACTTCTCTCCATTACATGAGGAACTGTTGCTTTGTGGTTCACAGAAGATAGCTGAGAAAGCTGATAACATTGATTGGAGATTTCTGCTCAGTCCACAGGAAGATACAAAGATACTGGATTTCTCGCAGGCTCAACAGTTAGTTTTCCGTGCTTGCAGAAAATGCTCTTAGCCTTTAAAGGAAAACTAATGCAGCCAGCATGTCTAAGGACTTGTAAGCTGCAATACTATCAATTTTTGTTCTTGGGTTTAGATATGCTTTAAGGCTGGTTCACACCAGAGCCAGTCCAATTAATTTTTAATTAATTGGACTGTAATTAATGTATCAAAAATACATTCATACATTTCCCTGCATTTTTATGGCCCTAGTTCACACCAGTGCAGTGCATTCAATAACAGTAGAATATGCTGTATATTTCCTGTATGGAATACATCTGAAATGTGGCAAACGCATGTAAAAGCACCAGAAATGCACTGGAACACACATGCTAAATTGAGATGAAGAATAAAAGAGAAAAACACATTGGAACGCATCAAAAACACGTAGGCACAAACGCATCTGGAACACAGAAATTGTGGTGTGAACCAGCCCAGTGGAGTAGTAAGCTGAATGTGTTACATTTTTGTTTTGGGTTAAAATCTAAAGTGTAAAGTCTAAACCTTTTTTAGTTTTCAATTAAAGTAGGGAACAGCTCAGACGCCTGTCAGGAGTTTAATTTTTATTGTGCCCAACTAGGGAGATTTACCTTCACTCCCCATTTTAGGGACAGCAGGAGGTAAGAGGAAAGCTAAAAAGTGTTTGGCTTTACATTCAGTAAATACAAGCAGTATTAAACCTAAAACCAAAAATGTAACATATTGCAGCTTACCAATCATTAGATGTCTAAACAACAGATACATTACTATCAAACCTGTGCCTCCAATACATAAAATTCCAATGTGCGAATCAATATATAACGTGGTATATAAAAAATATACAAAAGAACATATAAATAAAATAATAATTAGAATATATAGTGGCTGCAAGAAGGGAAGATTGTGTTCCCAGAACTATACAAATCAAAGCAAAAGTGAAACAATGCTGGTCCAGCCCAACACTAGCTCCGCCTCCTATTTAATCTCGCATAATCCCTGTGTGTATCAACACTCCTATATGTAACTATAGTATCACATCATGTATTGTATACCATACCAATATCATATATATGTAAAACATCAATAAACATACAGTAAATCATAGATACATCTACACCAATCACTGTGTTATTAAATGACCCCTTATAGTTGTTCTTTTTTCACTTCCTCTTAGATTCTACCTTGATTTTAATATATCACAAGAAGTGGAATATAAGAATTGGAAAACTATATAATGTGTTCATTGTAAGAGACTGGAATCACTATAAGGGGACATTTAATAACACAGTGATTGTGTAGATTTATAGATGATTTACTGTATGTTTATTAATGATTTACATTAAGATAGATTATATTGGTATGGTATGCAATATATGATCTACAGTTGTGTCCAAAATTATTCAACCCCCAATGCTGTAAAGGGGTTTAGGGACTATAGTGTACATTTGGAATTGTATTCAGAATCAAATCCTACAAGGACGTTGTAACTACCCAAATGCAACTAAAATGACATCAATTGTTTATGTAATACAGTAGTAAATGGTTCTTATGTGGTTTCTTCATTGCCACAATTATTCAACCCCTTAAAGACTACCACTCTGAAGAACAGAGGTTCATACAGGTGCTTTCCATCAGGTATTGAAAACACCTGTGGATGTCACCGAGCAGCAATCAAGCATAATAAGCACCAATTAGGCAGCTTTAAAATGACTGTGATACTCAGCTCCTTCTAGACATTTACTGGTGTGGTTACAAACATGGTGAAGGCAAGAGAATGGTCCAGGAAGACAAGAGAAGAGGTGATTTCTCTTCACAGGAAGGGCAATGGCTATAAGAAGATTGCAAAGATGTTAAACATACCAAGAGACACCTTAGGAAGCATCATTCGCAAATTCAAGGCAAAGGGCACTGTTGAAACGCTACCTGGTCGTGGCAGAAAGAAGATGCTGACTTCGACTGCTGTGCGCTACCTGAAGCGTAGAGTGGAGAGAAGTCCCCGTGTGACTGCTGAGGAACTGAGAAAAGATTTGTCAGATGTGGGTACAGAAGTTTCAGCCCAGACAATAAGACGCACACTGCGTAATGAAGGCCTCCGTGCCAGAACTCCCAGGCGTACCCCCTTGCTGTCTCCAAAGAATAAGAAGAGTCGACTGCAGTATGCCAAAAGCCATGTGGACAAACCACAAAAGTTGTGGGATAGTGTTCTGTGGACTGATGAAACAAAATTAGAACTGTTTGGGCCCATGGATCAACGCTATGTTTGGAGGAGGAAGAACAAGGCCTATGATGAAAAGAACACCTTGCCTACTGTGAAGCATGGTGGAGGGTCAATCATGCTTTGGGGCTGTTTTGCTTCTGCAGGTACAGGGAAGCTTCAGCGTGTGCAAGGTACCATGAATTCTCTTCAGTACCAGGAGATATTGGATGGAAACGTGATGCAGTCCGTCACACACCTGAGGCTTGGGAGACGTTGGACCTTTCAACAGGACAATGATCCCAAGCATACCTCCAAGTCCACTAGAGCATGGTTGCAGAGGAAAGGCTGGAACATTTTGGAGTGGCCATCGCAGTCACCAGACTTAAATCCGATTGAGAACCTCTGGTGGGACTTAAAGAAAGCAGTTGCAGTGCGCAAGCCTAAGAATGTGACTGAACTGGAGGCCTTTGCCCATGAAGAATGGGCGAAGATACCCGTAGATCGCTGCAAGACACTTGTGTCAAGCTATGCTTCACGTTTAAAAGCTGTTATAACTGTAAAAGGATGCTGTACTAAGTACTAAGATTGAATGTCACTTGGGGGTTGAATAAAACTGATAATGCTGTGAGCACAGAAAAGACATTTGTGGTTATTTCATTATAACTGTTATGTTATATTTGTCTGACCTACAAGTGCCTCTTTAATGTAAATGTAAGCAAGATGACTGAATGATCAAAAGCAATGTCAAACTGGCCAAAACACTCAATTTCAGTGGGGGTTGAATAATTTTGGACACAACTGTATGAATCATTAGATGTGATGGCTGAAATTGTTTTCTTTTTAAGGCTTTATTCATTTGGTGATCTGGCCAGTAGCACACCTTCTGTATTAGAGTGCCCCCACTTTGGATGAATGAGCACAGTGGCACCTTTGGACAGCAGCACTATTAATATGGGGGAGTTAGATAGACTAGCATATTTAGTTACACTAAATAAAACGAATAAGAGCCCTAGCTCACACTTTATAATCAGTTGCACCAAACAGTTTTGTTCCTTTTAGGATAAATGTTTTACATATATAAATAAAAGCTGATCATTGTAAGCACTGTTAGTACCACTGTCAGTGGTAAATGGTTGTCTCATCCCTCTAACTGCTACATCTGCAGAACAACTTTTCCTGTTGAAAAACAACAGAGATACTGGCCCGATCAGCAGGCGAAAATAAAGGAAAGAAAGGCAAAAAAAGAAAACTAATGCAACCATCACATCTGAGATTTAGTGTGCTGCAATATAATTGTTTGCTTTTGGGTTTAATAACACTATGCTTTAAGTTCTGGCTCAATTGAAATTATACTCCTGGCACTGTGCACATGATTGTGAAGGTCGATGTCTACATAACAGAACAGACAGATGTAAAACAATGGCAAAGTGATGGCAGAACATCAAGGAGGAAAATGTCACAGACCTGAGTGCTTTCTGCATCAATCCCATACAGTTAGGACATGCTGGCCTTGTGTCTCATATTGTGGCAGCTTTTCTGTAGTTCGTTTGGCAGCTTTTCTGTAGCTTCTTTAGAAACTACATTGTTTTGCTAGGATTTCAAGACGTCCTTTCAGCGTAGAATACATACAGACACAATCTGTTTCAAAATGCAGGTTTTCTGGTGAAGTAAAACTAAGGCAGTGAGCAGGAATGGGTCACTGTGTAGTCTAGTGTAGTATCTTCTGTCTACAATCAGGGAGAGAGGAAAGATATGGCATTGGAGTTCTGGCAGAGCCTAGGCATGTGTAAAGAGGGAGGGGTTGTGACACAGGGAAATAACTGCAGCCGCAGAAAATGGAGTCTCAGTAAAAAGCAAAATGGGGGAGACAAGGGTTTTCCATTCAGAAAAAGGAAATCTTTAAAGCTGAACTCCAGGTATGATCTTTATTGCATACATCCAATGAGCCATTATGGCATCACCTCCCCTCCTCTCTGCCTCGTTCATCTCTGTTCAAGAATGTCTTTTTACTGGCATGTTGGTATTTGTTTACCTATGTCTTCCAATTAAACAATCTGCTGTGCATTCTTCATGCTTTACCTTCGCCATCCACTGACTGAAAGTTGGCCGGTTCAGCAGAGACTGACTGAAGGGACATGTTAGAATACACTGATCAACATCTGTAGCCGCTGATCAAGAACATTTTTCAGACAGTGGCGAGTGCCATTATCAGAATAGTGTCCTGGTGGGGGAGAGTCTTTCATCCACCTTGTTTGTGTGGATGGAGGAATCTCTTTGTTAACTAACATTGTATGGCCAGCTTTAGACTACATTTGTGTAGTATCTGGACACCTATGCCAGGTCTATGTCAAGCACGGAGACTGGTCCCTTCAATGCCCTTGTTTAGTGTTCTTTGAGACTGCATACCCTCCTCCTGGCATCCTTATACTGCAGTATTATCGGACACTTGTTCTTGACGCCATTAGTAAATACTTTTTTTTTTTTGCTGACTGAAGCTTGGAAACGGAAAATTAATTAAGCATACCAACTGTAATTGTGAAAAAGCACAGTGGTATACCTGGAAGCCTAAATCCTGGAGATGAGCTTTAACTGGCAATGGCCAACATAACTGCTTGTGCAAATAATGGATTTTGCAGAGTAAAATGCAGTTCCTGAATGATGATGTTCTTGGAATTCACTTTATTCTTAAAAAAAAGTTTTGTGTTTCCGGAGGGGGTCGTCGCGACATCGTCACGCGTCTGTGAAGCCTGCGGGAACATTTGGTTTCCGTCCAAGTCACATGTGTGAAAGAGAGGATTAAAAGTGAATTATACCAGAAAAGAGCTTCAGAATTAAAGTATGTCGTGAAAATCGGCAGGACGACAGCTGGGCCATTAAAGACCCAAAACTCCCACTTCTGCCTGTTAGAGCCAGACAGGAATACTGCGTTAATCTCAGCAGATCACGCTATTCGCTTCCTCTAAAACTAAAACACGACTTGTCTGGCATTGGACGGAGATATATGATACCGTGTTCTCGGATTATGTCTACTGCTTAAACTTTTGTAGCTTATGGTGGCAGTTGTTGAAATGATAGAATCGAGGTGGAATTCGGAAAACGAATGTTTCTGCCTGAGATGACTGACTTGTGCCAAAATAACCAACTTGTATATGTTGTTAAGGGAACCTTTCAGAGAAATAAAAGTGTGGAAATTATTGCCCCTGTTCTGGGAACATCAGTCTTCACTACTTACTGTAGTAAGTCAGTGACCCAGAATGAGTATGCAGGTGGTATGGTTGGAGCTCCCTAAGTAGTGTGCTTGGAGGTGATTCCCCAGTTATTATAGACTTCTTTTTATTATTAATATACAGGATTTATATGGCGCCAACAGTTTGCGCAGCGCTTTACAAAATGAAGGTAGACATTACAGTTACCATACAATTTGGTTCAAGAGGAAACAGAGGGCCCTGCTCGTTGGAGCTTACCAATAATTTACACCAAGGTGGGGAAGCCATTATTTCTAGTGGGGGGGGGGGGGGAGCAGGAGATTAGAGCCTGAGTAAACAGTGTAGTCTGGCAGTGGGAAAATCAAATACTATACTGAGGGGACATCACCAGAGAGATGATCAGCAGGAGAAAGGAGGTCCTGATTCCACTACCCAGAGCTTTAAAGCTGAACTAAACTCCTAAAAATAGCCACCTCTTCATTCCAGTGATGAGGTGGTTAAATCCCTCACCGGGATTCTGGCCTATTGATTGGCTGGTCAAAGAAAGGCATCATCTCACGCATGCGCTCAGATGTTTCATGTCGACACAGCTGGGAATGCACTGTGCATTCAATAGATGACTGTGAGCAGTTTATTAGTTAAGTTTAATTACGCTTTAAGCTAGCCATAGACAAGTGTTTTTGTTTTTTTTTCATTCAACCAGTTGGCTGAATGAAAAAAAAGAGGACCAAAAGATTCCTATAATAACAGCTTTAGTTAGACCCCATTTAGAGTACTGGAGACCTTTCTAACAAGTAGATATTGATAAGATACAAGAAGTTAAAAAACTGGCAACAAAAATAGTGCAAGGTGTGAGGGATAAAACATGTCAGAAGAGACTGGGGCAAGGTAATATGTATAGTCTCCAGAAAAAGAAGTGAAATGGACATGACTGAAACCTTTAAATACCTTCAAAGCCCATTCACACAGATATGTTGTAGTAACACACAAGTGGTGGTGGGTTGTGGTATAATTAATTTAGAATAGCTCCCCAAACACACAGATGTAAACAATCCATGGCACAATGCATTTAAATATAAAACAAAAAGGTCTGGTGCATTTATTGTGTTATCATGCAATGTCAGAATGCATGGTCTGCTTTAGCATACTGCACCTTATTTATTTTATTTATTTTAGGTACTTATATAGCGCCGTCAATTTATGCAGCTCTTTACATATATATTGTACATTCACATCAATCCCTAACCCTCAAGGGGCGTACAATCTAAGGTCCCTAACTCACATTCATACATACACATACTAGGTCCAGTTTGGACAGGAGCCAATTAGCCTACCAGCATGTCTTTGGAGTGCGGGAGGAAACTGGAGTACCCGGAGGAAACCCACACAGGCACAGGGAGAACATGCAAACTCCAGGCAGGTGGTTGGGATTTGAACCAAGGACCCTACTACTGCCAGGCGGAAGTGCTAACCATTTAGCCACTGTGCTCCCATACCTTAAAGGTGAACTTTACCCAAAAGAGGAAGTTCCACTACCCCCTCCCCCCCTTCCTCTGCCACATTTGGAACAATTTTTGGGGGAGAGAAGGATACCTGGTTTTGACAGGTACCCGCCCCCACTTTCAGTTGGATCGCCGCTGCAGATCCACCAGAAGTTCTTCTCCCCTTCTCCTCGCCCACAAGCTTCTGGGACATGTGCCAAGTTCCAGATGTCCACAGGACCATTCACAATGCGCAGCAAAGAGTCACAGCCGGCTGTCCACAGTTAACATGCCAGCGACATGGACCCGAAGACTGGTGAGGATGGCGCTGGATCGAGGGACAGGTAAGTGGCAGTTTATTAAACGTCAACAGCTACAGTTTTTGTAGCTGCTGACTATTCATTTTTGCAGAACTGACTGAAGATCCTTTTTAATTCACATAAATCTTTTTGTTAACATACTTGCATTAATGCAAAACGTAGAGGGACATTTAAAGGCAGTGGTATGGCTGTACCGTGGCCAAACTGAGGCTTTAAAAGGAAACACAGAAGTGTGTATTGCGTTCCGAATGCTTTGGGTGTCAATAGGTGGTGGTGCACAGCAGAAATAAATTAGTAGGGAGAGAGGGGAAAAACCGTGAGAAACATCCAGTCATGTGACCTGTCAAAGAAACGTGAATGAGTCTCTTTCAGTTATAGAAGTCCAGAGAGATCTCTGTGGGGTGACATAGGTGACACTCCATGGTCTGCATTTTATGAATGGGTTGTAAAATGCAGTCTGGAACTTAAGTATCACAGCAGAATAATATCAACTATCCCTTTTAAATGAGCCCTGTAGTTTGAAGGACCCTAGGAGCGTGAATAAGATTCAGCAGGGCAGTATTTTCAATAAAAAGCTGAGATCTAGAACACGGGGCTATAACCTCAAACTTAGGTAACTGCAAAAATTCTGTAGTTTAAGTCATGTTTTATTGGCTAGCTCAAATGATTAAACATGCAAGATTTTGGTATCCCTCAGATCCCTTTTACAATTCTTAACTAGGTAACCAAAAGTGCAGTGGATGCTTAGAACAGAGGTCCTGCAGGGGTAGTAAGTCCATCACTAATGGAAAGTCAGTTTAAAAATTTCTGGGATAACAAGTATAGGTATATTCTCAGACAGAAAAAAAAAACCAGGGAAGGTTCAATGGACCTTTTCGTCTTTCTCTGCTGCCAGTCTTCTATATTTGTGTCTTTGTTTTTATTTTCAATTTATGGCAGAGTATCCATAGAAATAAGTAACTTTTGTATTGTAGACTTCTGCATTTCAATGAATACCGATCAGTCTGTGCACACAGCAGTTGTTTCCTCCAAAATTGGCTGTTTTGCCCTGTCCACAATATGATTCTGTGAATGTCTTTTCGTGTTGATGTCACAGCGCAGTCACTGACCACATGAGCAAATTGTGTAAAATCAAAAATGTTGACCTTGTTATTCTGCGACAATGGAAATGCAATAATTGCTGTAAATTTTGCTGTGTTGCAGGGATGGAGCATCATCCATCCCCGACTACAAGAGATCGCCCGTATCCGGCGGATAAAGGTATTTCCAGACGTTTACTGTTAATGACACTAACATGGTCAGACTAAGGGGGTTCTCAACTTTTACATTTATCCAATCCCTTCTGGATTCAGTAAACAATAAAAGCATCACTGTCTGCAGGATTCAGGTTTTCATGCTATCTCTCTAGTTAACCTAGCGTTCATATTTGCTTGTTGGTAGATGGGCAGCTGAAGCAAATCAGTGCAATTTCTGTGTTCATTTCTTACAAGGTATTGGCAGAAAGAGTTCTCAGACAGACACCACCAGACTTGCATGGATCAGCAAGGCTCAACCATTGTGCGACACTGCCACGCAGGAATGTGCAGTGTGCTTATGTATTGAGCAATGTGACTGCCCCATGTTCACATTTAACGCAAAACTTCAAAAACAAATAATGCACATAAAATATTCATACACGCTGATAACAGTTTCTATTAGGTTTCATGTACACTAGTGTTTTTTGGGGGGGTTTTTAAGCTCACAAAACGCTGGGAAAAAATCTGGATTAAAAACGCTGATAATAGCGTTTTTTTTAATAGCGTTTAGAAGCATTTAGGAGCATTACTGTTTTTATTTTTAGCATTTTCACAGTACATGTAGGGGGGGGGGGGGGGAAATATCTAGAAAAAAATCTGTGTTAGGAGCATTTTAGTAGTGTTTAGGAGCCTTCAGTATTTTTTTTCTGCCAGAAAAAAATGCTCCCAAAAACTTAAAAAAAAACCCAAAAAACTTTTTTTTCTCCTCCCAAACGCTGAAGCTTGAAAAACGCTTCTAGTCTAAAATAGTGTGCATGGACACATAGGTTAACACTAGTTAGCTTCTAGGAGCAGAAAAAAATTACTAATGGCTTCTAGAAGCTTAAAAATACACTAGTGTGCATGGAGCCTTAAAGTGTATCTATAGACAAAACTTTTTTCTTAGCTTTGGATAGAATGTGCTATATTTCAGGTTTTACTAGTATCTGGAACTCCATTAGAGAGTTTTTTTCTCACTAGCATTCTCCTCCTTAACCAAAAAAAAAAAAAATTCTGTCATTTCTGCCTCTGTCTGGTGAAAAGATGGTCCCAGGACAGAAAGGGAATTACATCTTTGAAACTGAGCCCCAGACAGCAGTAAAACCTGGCAGAGGTTCTAACCTTTCCCACTTTATATAGGTATAGATACACTTCATCTCCTTTACATGTATATCCAACAAAAACCTTAAAATACTTCTGTTCCTTCTTGTTGCTTGATGTTCCTTCCTGTTGCTCATTGTTGAACTTATTTAAGATATTAATGACAAAAAAAAAGAAAAGTAAAACAGTGATTTTTATGTTCATTCTGTATGATGTGAGAACATTTGAATTTTAGTCTCAGTGTGTGTGGTCCCTCTTCCTGCTGTGCGTAAAGGGTAAGTAGTGTTATTAAAGGCATATTCCATGTTTGGTAAAAATTTATCAATGCGTTCATATTGAACGAAGAAAAAAAAAGTGCATTTTTTAATTTTCTGCAGTCTGCAAAGCATTACAACTATGATCAGTTTATTATGGGTGCGATGCACAGACTTCTGCAGACTATTCCTTCAGTTCCAGGCTGCTACTGAAGTACAGACCTTCATCCTCGCTGGAGGAAGTAAACAATGGACTTACAAGTGTGATAATGTCACCTTATTGGTGTTCCATTGATATCTTTGAGCCCCTTTTCCATGGGACTTGTAGTCTTTCGCTCACAGATTCATGTGAATGAAGCTGTTAATGGATGACACGGCTGTATCGAGCTGAGCCATGCACAGGTGCCCTGAATTAGAAAAAAAAATACAAAATGCTGCAAGATGTAACCCCACGATCCAGGTAGGAGAAAAAGTAGTTGAGGATGGGGGCTGTGGAATGTGACCATAGATATGGGAGTAAACAGAAAGTATGGTCAGAAAGGTGGGCTTAGCAATTAAATGATTATCCTGTAGATCTGCTTGGGCTACAAATGGCTGACACTTTCAGCACCTGTCAATTACCCTCCAGCCTCTGGATGTAAAGTCAAACTGGTTAGTACCCTCATTGCGCCAGTCATTGAGACCAGCAGACCCAACCATTGTTGACAGCACTTGGACCACCCTGTCCCTTTT
Source organism: Staurois parvus (assembly GCF_062004578.1). NCBI lineage: Eukaryota > Metazoa > Chordata > Amphibia > Anura > Ranidae > Staurois > Staurois parvus. Next base: position 4,297,246 of record NW_028318148.1, on the reverse strand, counting down.
TATTGCAATATCTGCTGAGAGGAGCTAAATGTGGGTTAAAAGGGCTGGGAGAGGTCATACCATAACCTCGAGCAAGGCATCTGCCAGAGCCAGGGAAGGGTTTAAAATAAAAAAGCAAAATCGCTATGGGACATGAATGCTGCTATTTATCTAGAAAAACTACTAACCTCTGTAAAACAAGCTCCCTTTTAATAGTGTCTTGAAGGGCTCCTTCAGATCTGCGGCAGCCCTTGCCTTCCCTCTGAAAAGCAATCTACACTTTTCAGAGGGCGATTGACAGACACCTGGGAGGCAATATGTTGCCTCTTCACCACCTGTTTGCATTGCACTTGGTTGCAGGGCAGTTGTGGTGTGGCCCCATGCACTGGAATAGTTTGTGTTTGGTAGCAACACTGCCTGACAAATGTGACGGAAGGAGGGGGGTTATACATTTTTTCTGCAGCATTTGTACAGACCTGAGCTGCTAAATGTCCTTGTTGAGGTGGGCAGTCAGAAGACACGGTAAGACTGCAGCTCAATTGTGTGCTTTTTTTATCCCTGGCCACCTTTTGTGACTGAGTATGTGTATTCCTCCTTCTCAGTATATCACAGTTGAGTAGGTCTGAACCAGGAATAAAACCCTCCTCTGCAGTATATGTTTTCCCCACTGTGAGCAGGCCTGTAATTCGGCATGGTGCTGTTGAGGGCAGGTAGTGTGCATAGTTTGTGAGGGCGCTGGGCATGGGCTTCATGGCTCCAATCCTGTAAATTCAGGAAACCAAAGCATGTGTGTATCATAATATGTAATGTTTAAGTTGGTTCCCTGTGTTGGTTCTATTTACCTATTTTCACTTAAAAACAAAAAAAATCTTTGTCATGCAATTGTTGCTGTTTTTTTTTTTTTCTACAGCGGAGGGGTGATCCTTTAAATAGGCATCATGGTTACTTTTTCAGTAGTTAATGATGTGATTGCGGCCTGATATCTGGTGCTGGATCACCAGTGACATTCTCTGTAACTCTGTAATGTGATCTTTCTGCTGTGACAAAGGCATTTTATTACAGCCACAAAGACACTTTTGTGCTTTTACTTCATCACACTGAAAACATACAAATCTTATGGTAAAATTAGTGCAGGTAAAGGCTAACATGACATAGGTGTCTGTAGTTCACAGTGCTGCATCGCTGATCATTACCTACTTATTGTACACTGTATGACATCAGATTTTAAGATTTTTGTTCATTGTGTTCTCTCCCTAGTAACACTATATACAAGTTTGCTTTCAGATCAATATTTATGAGAAAACAAACCCCTCTGGTGCAGAGACTGATATAAATAGTTCAGTGTTCTCTGTGCAGAATATGTCAAAGCTATTAAAATAAATGTATAATAATAGTGTGTGACTGTGGTGGGGACATTAAAGTGTAAGCTCCTCTGGGGCAGAGGTGGATGTGAATGATACAGTGTTCTCTGTACTGCACTACGGAATATGTCACCACTATATAAATGTATAATAATACCAGTGTGTGACTGTGGTGGGACATTATAGCACAAGCCCTTTTGGTGCAAAGACTGATGTAAATGGCTCAGTGTACTCTGTACAGTGCTATAGAAAATGTCAGCTGTATAAATGTATAATAATAGTATATGACTGTGGTGGGGGCATTTGAGTGCAAGCTCCTCTGGTGCAGGGATGTTAATGGCTCAGTGTTCTTTGTAAAGTGTTGCAGAAAATGTCAGTCCTACATAAATGTATATTATAATAATAATGGGGTGTGACTGTAGCGGGGAGATTAGAGTGTAAGCTCCACTAGTGCAGACAACGTTTACTGGTTTTATGTTCTGTGTACAGCACTTCAGAATATGTTAAAGCATGGGTGCTCAACCTATGGCCCTCCAGGTGTTGAGGAACTACAAGTCCCATGAGACATTGCATGGCTGACAGTTACAAGCGTGACTCCCAAAGGCAGAGGCATAATGGGACTAGTTGTCCGCAACAGCTGGAGGGCCCCAGGTTAAACACCTATGTGTTAGAGCTATATTGATGTATAATAATATTAGTGTATAACTGTGGTGTGGACTTTACAGTGTAAGCTCCTCTGGTGCAGAGACTGATGTGAATGATTTGGTGTTTCAAATGGCACTGAATATGAAATACACTATATTGCCAAAAGTATTGGGACACCCCTGCAAACCATTGGATTCAAGTGTTCCAATCACCTCTATGGCCACAGGTGTATAAAGGCACCTAGGCATGCAGACTGCTCAGTGACTTCAAGCGTGGTCCATGATAGGTTGCCACCTGTGCAATAAGTCCATTTGTGAAATTTTCTTGCTGCTAAATATTCCACGGTCAACTGTTAGTGGTATTATAACAAAGTGAAACAACTGGGAACAACAGCAACTCAGCCACGAAGTGGTAGACCACGTAAAAGGACAGAGCAGGGCCAGCGGATGTTGAAGTGCACAGAAGTAGTCAACTGTCTGCAGAGTCAATAGCTAAAGACCTCCAAACTTCATGTGGCCTTCAGGTTAGCACAACAACAGTGCGTAGAGAGCTTCATGGAATGGGTTTCCATGGCTGAGCAGCTGCATCCAAGCCTTACATCACCAAGTGCAATGCAAAGCGTCGGATGCAGTGGAGTAAAGCACTTCGCCACTGGACTCTAGAGTAGTGGAGACGTGTTCTCTGGAGTGATGAATCTCCTTTCTCTGTCTGGCAATCTGCTGGCTATGTCTGGGTTTGGCAGTTGCCAGGAGAATGGTACGTGTCTGACTGCATTGTGCCAAGTGTAAAGTTTGGTGGGGGGAAGATTACGGTGTGGAATTGTTTGTTGTTTATCAGGGGTTGGGCTTGGTCCCTTAGTTCCAGTGAAAGAACTCTTAAAGCGTCAGCATACCAAGACATTTGGACAATTTCATGCTTCCAACTTTCCAACTTTGTGGGAACAATTTGGGGATGGCCCCTTTCTGTTTCAACATGACTGCACACCAGTGCACAAAACAAGATCCATAAATCCATGGATGAGCGAGTTTGGGGTGGAGGAACTTGACTGGTCTGCACAGAGTCCTGACCTCAACCCAATAGAACACCTTTGGGATGAATGAGAGTAGAGCCTGCGAGCCAGGCCTTCTCGTCCGACATCATTGCCTGACCTCACAAATGTGCTTCTGGAAGAATGATCAAACATTCCCATAGACACACTCCTAAACCTTGTGGGCAGCCTTCCCAGAAGAGTTGAAGCTGTTATAGCTGCAAAGGGCGGGCCAACTCAATATTGAACCCTATGGACTAAGACTGGGATGCCATTAAAGCTCATATGCATGTAAAGGCAGGCATCCCAATACTTTTGGCAATATATACTATATGTCAGTATTATACAAATGTATAATAATATACTATAGCAGTCCACTCAGACAGACTCTCTAGTGACATTGTTTTTTTACTACTCTTAGCTACTCGGGAGACTGGCTCTTGATTAGTAATATGGACACATTGGGTATTATTTACAAAAAATTGAGAGTGCAAAATCTAGTGCAGCTCTGCATAGTAACCAATCAACTTCCAGGTTTTATTACCAAAGCTTAATTGAACAAGCTGAAGTTAGAAAGTGATTGGCTACCATGCACAGATTCACCAGATTTTGAGTACACCAATTTTAGTAAATCGGCTCCATTATTTTCAGACTGTGTTCTGGTGTTACTACGGTTACCTGTCATAGAATTATGTAGATACATACAAATAGCCTGGCAGTACTAGGGTCGCTGGTTCAAATCCCAACCACAGCATCACCTGCCCGGAGTTTGCATGTTCTCCCTGTGCCTGCATGGGTTTCCTCCGGGTGCTCCAATTTCCTCCCACACTCCAAAGACATGCTGGTAGGTTAATTGGATCCTGTCTAAATTGGCCCTAGTATGTATGAATGTAAGTTAGGGACTTTAGATTGCATGACCCTTGAGGGTTAGGGACTGACCAATATATATGTAAAGCGCTGCGTAAATTGATGGTGCTATATAAGTACCTGAAATAAATAAATAATATCATCACCTGCTGCTGGTCCCGTTCCTCTAGACAGACGGTTGGTTGGGTAGATTGAGCCTTGTTCTGACCTGCTTACCGACTGTAGATAGTTATCCCCAACACTGAGTGACTCAGTGTAACCCCTCACAGCACAGACAAGTCATAAGGCTCCCTGCCCTGCAGTTTGTGTGGCTACCATCTTGCGAACAGTCATACACATGTGAAGGAATATAAAACAAATAAGGACCTGTGTATGATCACACAACTAAGCTTGGCTGCTCTGAAACATTGATGTATTTTTCAGTTCTATCTTAACTCTATCAGAGGTAGAAAATCTCTATAAAAATTATGAGAACACCACAGCTCCAGGTTAAATCCAGTGAACATTTATTATTCACAACAAGACAGAAAGTATAGCCAATGTGTTTTGGGGGCTCACATATCCCCTTTATCAGGGCTTGGAATCAAAATAATATAGTTTTTTGGTCTCCTAGTCCTGGAGAAGGGGGATTTTCAAGCTTCCAAAACACGTTGGACAGTTTCCTACCCTTTGTTGTGAATAATAAACAATCACTGAACCTAATCTTAAGTTCTGGTGCTCTCATCCATTTATACAGACTTTCAGGCTGCTCTAGGGATCTCCAGGAGCACCCCAGCTAATGAAGAGCTGCCTCCAAGGCTTGGAATCCATACCCATTCTCATGCACATCTGGATCCAGGAACCTGCCAACCTAGAGGTAAAAGCAGGCCTTTATATATGCAAACCTTTTTTATCTGCTAAAAGTTTTTTCTTAATGCTGTTCAGGTTTTGGGATTCCCACAACCCTACTGCACTGTATAGCTAGAGGGTAACATCACTTTTTACTGCTGCAGTTTTCAGTGTCCCTTGTCAATTGCTGTGAATGAGCAGACCCACCTTGCTCAGGTCCTCCATTTACTCTTCCTCCTATTAACTGCTTTTTCCTTGATCCAGCCCTCAGGATAAGTTTACCTTTTAGTAAAAAATATTAAGTGCACATTTTTTTGCAGGTAAAAAAATGTTAATTTATTATTTTTGTTTACGAGAGCCTGAAAAGCGATCAGCAGATAGCTGCTGCCATGCAGGTTGCCTGCAGATCTGTCAGTGTATCTGCTTGCCCGTATGGTATGTACGAACAAACCGATATACTGACAGGAAGATTGACCATGCTACCATGACACTCCACAATGCCATGGTAGTTCATTGAGGATTACAAGCTGACAGACAGCCACTAAGGTGGGGGGCCGGTCTGATCGTCTGGTATCCATGTGCAGAAGTCCATTTTTAACATGTTTACACCCAGAATAAAGGTATTGCATGTTACGAAAGGTGAACTTATCCTTTAAGTTCTAGTACTATGTAGTGCTGGAAACCTTTATTGGTATACAGTGGCGAACTCTCAGCCTTATTTTGGAGATGCAGTGGATTGTGGGAAGTTAAAGATAGTGGCAACATAAATAGTACTTAAAAATGCACTTTTCTTCCCCCCAGAAATTTTGTGTTCGCAAATTTTAGGAATTGCCCTTTGATTAAGGTGTTTTAGTCCAGAGCAGGCTTTAAGCGGTCTTATGTGTTATAGTAATGACTGCGTCCTAGTTGGGGAGCAGTCATGTGACAGGAGTGACTCGTCACAAGGTCCACTGAAGTCACTGTCAATGTCTTGCCTATATTGGGACACTAGTAGGGACTGTCCCCCATGACGCACGGGGAGAGTAAGGAAGTGCAGCATTGAAACAAGAAGTGGTTATCACTGTCGTGAGGCTGTTGGTTTTCTCTGGTGGTGGCGCAGTGACCGCAATCTCCAGGATTGGTGTGGGTGGGTGTGAGAGCTGCAGAAGATATTGAATAAAATGCTGACACCTTCCTTTACAATCTACAGTCATTCTGTGTCACTAGTGTAAAGTCATGCAAACATCTGAATAAATATGGCCCTGTCAGCATAAAATAAAACCAAAATGCAGCTAAAAAAATAAATCTTACTTGATCTTAACTTGGTATTCGATGGTATCCATGTGCAGAAGTCCATTTTTAACATGTTTTCACCCAGAATATAGGTATTGCATGTTACAAAAGGTAAACTTATCTTTTAATTAGCCAGCACTTTTGTGTACAAATCAGTGCCTGTTTTTGTCCTAGAAGGATTGTTCAAACTATTTTGCACACTTAGGTTGGCCATAAATGGATTGAATGTCATCTGGTTCAGCAGGGACTGGCCAAAATTTGATCCATCTATGGGCAGGCTGGTTGCACTGAAGTCAATCCATTACTGCTAGCAGTAATTATTGTGGATTCCCCATCGACACTGACTCTGTTGACAAGGGAATCAAGTTTCTTTCCTGCAACCTGTGGTTGCAGGAAAGAAAGTGGCATCAACTATGGCTTGTCTAAGACTTGGTTCACACCTACAGGTGTGGTCGAGCATGGGAGTGTTTCTGCTCCTAGGGCAGCCCATTCATTTCAAGGGGCTGCCCTACATGCGATAAATGACTAAAAGAAATCCCTGACTCTTCTGAAAAAATGCGTCGTACTGAACTGCATGGTTTGGCGAGTGTGTTTGCAGCTGTGTGGCAGTGCCATTGATAATGGCATCGCAACACGTCTGCTAAATGGCAGTGCTGGTTTCCGATACACAAAGGTCTGAAACTGGTGGTAATAATTTTTTTATTTTTTCGGTGCTACCAGACTTTCATTTTTTATATAATTCCATCACTCTTTAAGAGTTCTGTTTTTTTTTGATTACTTTAATTGATTTGAATAGTTGCATTGTACTTGTGAATGATTTTTTGGAGCGCTGTTGTATTCGACTTTTTCTTGATATTATGAGATATAGTTGTGTTCAAAATAATAGCAGTGTGTTGAAAAAAGTGAATAAAGCTCAAAATCCTTCTAATAGCTTTTATTTCCATACACACAAATGCATTGGGAACACTACACATTCTATTCCAAATCAAAACATGAAGAAAAATATATAAAATTTGTGTTCTTCCTCTAAAAAAAATTGAATATTAGACTGTTCAAAAAAATAGCAGTGTTTGTATTCTTCTTTACAAACTCAAACATTCACTATATAAACTGAAAAATGTTTGAAGATTTTGCTTTCCTTTGAATCACTTAATTAATATTTAGTTGTATAAGCAATGTTTCTGAGAACTGCTGTACATCTGTGTTGCATGGAGTCAACCAGCTTCTGGCACCTGTGAACAGGTATTCCAGCCCAGGATGATTGGACTACATTCCACAGTTCTTCTCTATTTCTTGGTTTTGCCTCAGAAACTGCATTTTTATGGCACCCCACAAGTTTTCTATTGGATTAAGATCCGGGGATTGGGCTGGCCACTCCATAACGTCAATCTTGTTGTTTTGGAACCAAGATGTTGCACGTTTACTGGTGTGTTTGGGGTCGTTGTCTTGTTGGAACACCCATTTCAAGGGCATTTCCTCTTCAGCATAAGGCAGCATGACCTCTTCAAGTATTCTGATGTATTCAAACTGATCCATGATCCCTGGTATGCGATAAATAGGCCCAACACCGTAGTATTAGAAACATCCCCATATCATGATGCTTGCGCAACCATGCTTCACTGTCTTCACAGTGTACTGTGGCTTGAATTCAGTGTTTGGGGGTCATCTGACAATGTTTGGGGGTCGTCTCCGGCCACTAGACCCAAAAAGAACAATCTTACTTTCATCAGTCCACAAAATGTTGCGCCATTTCTCTTTAGGCCAGTCAATGTGCTCTTTGGCAAATTGTAACCTCTTCAGCACGTCTTTTTGTCAACAGTGGGACTTTGCGGGGGCTTCTTGCAGATAGCTTGGCTTCACATAGGCGTCTTCTAATTGTAACAGTACTCACAGGTAACTTTAGACCTTCTTTGATCTTCCTGGAGCTGATTGTTGGCTGAATCCTTGCCATTTTGGCTATTCCTCTATACATTTGAATGGTAGTTTTTCACTTTATTCCACGTCTTTCAGATTTTGGTTGCCATTTTAAAGCATTTGCGATCATTTTAGCTGAGCAGCCTATCATTTTCTGCACTTCTTTATATGTTTTCCCCTCTCCAATCAACTTTTTAATCAAGGTACGCTGTTCTTCTGAACAATGTCTGGAACGACCCATTTTCCTCAGAATATCAGAGAGAAATGCACTGTAACCAGCATGTACAACATTTGCTGCCTTCCTTCCTTAAGTAAGGGCAATAATTGCCACCTGTTTTTCAAAGAATGAATGACCTCACTAAGAGAACTCCACAGTGCTATTATTTTGAACATGCCCCTTTCAATTATTGATTCAATTACACAGAATCAGCGGCATGCATGTCTTGACTGTTGGGTCTGTTGGATTTCTATTACTCTATTACACCTGCTAGTAAATTATTTGCCATGTAGAAATATCATTTCTACCAAAAACAGTGATTGATCAGGTTAGTGATGTCTGACTGCTATTATTTTGAACACAACTGTGTGTATGTGTGTGTATGTGTGTATTTATATATATATATATTGCTATGTTAGATCTGTCACGCAGATCTGATAGTGCAGCCTTGTTTGTTGTTGGACTTTTATCTTCTTAACATTTGTTTCTGGAGTGCCCAAATGTAAACGAGTCTATGTGAAATGCTAGGATTTCAGACAAAACGAAAGACACAGTAAAATGCATTAAGAGGAACGAGACCTTACAATCATCGCCTGAGCAGGCTTATTGGTCTTTACCTTACATTTTTAACTTTCTGTAAACTCAGTCTTACAGAAAAAGTTATTTTTTTTAAAGCTTTTGTATGCAGAACAGAATCGCTTTAACTCGATTGTCTTGTTATCATCCTGAAATGCAGGAGGAGTTTTTGTTATAAAGCCATACCAGTGCCAGAGGAAGGCTCTACAGATCTGCCTTGATGCAGTAATAGACCTGTAAACCAGATGAATTAATTCGCAGATGCCAGCAATTTCCGGTGGCCTGTTCCTTCTCATAAAGCATCAGTCTAGGTTTAGTTGGGTAATATTCAGAGTCTGTGACAACCTAAGAAAGCCTAATTCCTGCCAAGACCCCTGTGAAGAGGCATCTGTAAGAAATTCCCTTCTCATTCCCCGTCCCCCAGCAGGATATGCTTGTCCTGCACTAAGTGGCTGCCATCCAAGGCCTTGGCCCACCACATTCCTCTCATGCCTCCAGTGACATGGAGCTTTGGTAGAGTAAGTGCCCAGATCCTTGCAGGGGCGGGTATGGCCAGGATAAAAGTTGAAAAAAGTTTACAGTGTACTCAGGTTTACCAGAAAAGGGAGATCCTCAGAGGTTATCCAGGTTTTGCTGTAACTTTAAAAATACAACTTCCATTGAACCCTTAAGGGCACATCATCTCAGTGAGATCTCCACATTGATATGTTTACCATATACCTATATATAGCGTGTTGGACATTCTATTTTTGGACACATTGCAGACTTGTATAACTTAATGTGTGTGTAATACGGCCTGTGTTAAGCTTAAAAATATTGGTGATCAAAGGCTCACACATTTCCAGTGGGGCTGAAACAACTAATCAATATATGTATTCAATTCTAAAAATAGTTGTCGGCTATTTTTATAATCGATTAGTTGGTCAGCTGATTAGTTGGCCTGCATACAAAATGCATTATTTGTTTAATATCAGGAAATAGTACAGCACACATACAGCTCAGTACACCACCCATACATGTCTGTATACACAGTGCAGTACACATATAGCTCAGTACACCA